>NC_063991.1:4240625-4876562 GCF_932276165.1 Plutella xylostella
AGCTCTTACTTGCAGGTATTCTCGAGTAAAAGCAAGATAAAAATTATAAGTAAATTTTAAAAAGGAAAGACAAGCAAAGTAGATATCATTGACTAGTTTTGATGACAAACAACAGATGGCTCTGAGAACTCAATACCGGTACAGGACTGTATGAAATAACCGCGGTATCGAAGTTTATCAGCTAACTGAAATACCTATATAGAAATTCCAACGCGAAGTTTTAGATAGAAAACATTGCATTATAGGTAATATTCCGCCTCCTTGTACTAGGTACAAGTTTTGATTAATTTGCTGGTAGTTACTTACCTATATCCACCGTATTTTAATTTTGTTTGCAACTAAAAATTATTCATTTATTAAATAAAATACAAAATTTATCAAACATTTAACATAAAATCCACCCTCGCTTCGTCAAAAATAAAACAAACAAACAAACAAAACACAACTTAGGTACTTAGCTAAATAAACCACCCCAGGACGCACCCGACCCAAAAGTCCCCATAACGCTAGCTGCGTTGCCGCGCTGCACGGCGAGGGAGATCCTCTGTAAGCCCCAGAGCGGTAGTCAAAACCGCGGCTCCTCAAGCGTCGCCCAATCTCCCTGACGAACTGCCTCCCCTGTTCCCCCCAAACCCCAGTGGTCTCAATGGCAAGAGGCACAAAAATATAGCCACCCGCAATCAACTGGCCGTATTTGACGCACTTCTGTCGTGCAGCCGCCTCGGCAGCCGCACCCACCGTGCCAGCAGTGTGCCCCACGTGGGACGGGGCAAATGTGCAGACGCATGTGGCGTCCCAGAGCCCTGTAGTCCCGTTGTCCCCGTAACTGTGTCCCCGTTACGGGGACAACGGGACGTCATTATATTTTCGTTCCGTTGTCCCCTTTTCGGGCAATAGTGAACGGGGACAACGGGCCGTCAAAATTTTACGTGTCGTTGTCCCTTCCGAATTCTATTAGCACGAAAAGGACAAAATAAAATGAAACTTATCTTAGACGACCGAATGGCGTATTGGTTAGTCACCCCAGTGAGTACCCTGATACTGAGCCGAAGGTCCCGGGTTCGATTCCCGGCTGGGGCAGATATTTGTTTAAACACAGATTTGTTCTCGGGTCTTGGATGTGCCCGTAAAATGGCAATAGGCCCACCCCCTATTACATTGGGACTAACATAACACTCAGGCAAAAAGTTGGTGCAGCAATGCACCTCTGCCTACCCCGCAAGGGAGTAAATTAGTACAAGGCGTGAGTGTGTGTTTTTTTATCTGTGCTTTTGTTTCGCGGCAGTATTCCGTCTTGCCGTTAGCGCATCCTTTAAAATGTACACGTTCATCAAATTTGTCAATTTATCACCCAGGTTAGTTATGAATTGATCTAAGCTAAAAAGCGATTTGATGTGAAGATATTATATAAAATTCATGAAATAAAAAATTTACTCGTACTTGTGTTTTTTAAAGTTTATTTTGAGAACGGGGACAACGGGTCTGATTTTTTATTTTTTTATTAAGTGCCGGTGTCCCCGTTGAGGAGCTCACGTCCAACGGGGACAACGGGCCTGATTTTATTTATTTTCTGAAAGTACCGTTGTCCCCGCTTAACGGGGACAGCGGGACTACAGGCCCAGAGCAGGCACCGACCTTTCTCCCACGGTATCAAGGTGAGACCGTCCGGACGCCTCCCATCACTGCGACTCAACCCCGGCGGCTCAAGAACCGCCGGAATGTCAGCAGAAATGAGAGCCCTCCGAACGATATCATTTATTGCGTGATTCCGTGAGATTCTGCCTGCACTTCGGGCACAATGAAGCCCATGGCGCCCCTGCACGTCAAGCGATAGCCACCTATAGCAGCGCTGTCATGTAGCATTTCATAGCTTGACAGAGAAGCGGCCTTGGACTCACCTCACTCTCTCACTCCATAAAAGTACTTTTATATGTATATTGATGTACCTAGATCATACCTAATCCTGCATGAAGCCTGCCTTAAGTGGAATGATATTAAATCTTCTTAGTTACTACTTTCCTACTAGAGTTAGTGAGGACCCCGCGTCCCCCGCAGCCCCGCATAGTCAGACACATTGCCACAGAGGAACAATACACTAGACGTTGCGCTCAACTCCCCGTCTCCATGCTGACCCGCATGGGGAGTGCGAGTTTTTACTCCGTTAGAATAGCGGCGAGTAAACGCGAATTTGTGTAGCGCGAGAGAGTCGCCACCTAGCGGTATACGCGCTGCACTAGCTCCGCACCGTACAAATGTCGATTTTCACTGCTCAATCAGTTATGAAAAACACACCTAGCCCTCAGTTAAGTTGCCGGGGTGCGGGGGACCCAAGGGCAGCAAGAAACTACGTTGTTCTTAAAACGCCAAAAAATTTGATCGCATTCTATAACACTACTACAAATAAACTCTCTAACGTAGGTATTTATTGATTATTGAGGTGAAGTATATTGTAGTCTTTAAAATTATATAGGTGGTTACTGTCCAATATTTTATTCACATAAGAGTAATGACAAAACAAGCTTTGAATGAGTAGCTAGTAGCCGCCGCAGACGCCGTGTCCCGGTCGTCGGTGCACACATGGCGGCGTACAGTTGACGGCGAGCTGCGAGCGCAAGCGCTGAGCTGGACAGAAGCCAGGACAGTTGCTGAGGACAGGACGGCGCGGCGCACTCTTGCGAAGGCCCTCTGTACCACTGCGGTAAGAGCTCAGCAACAGGTACAACAAAAATGAATTATAGGTAATTATCTTTAACAAAAAACATCAGTATTTTGATATAATAATGTTTATTAAAAATATAGAACCAAATAGTTGTTTTCTACCGATTTCATATCATTTTAAAATGTTCCGAGGCTTACAATTGAGCCGAGATTTCAGGCATCTCGGTGTACAACAGGACGCTGTCCTTGAGCAGCCGGGTCACTCAGTAGTGAGTCACACGTGACGGCTACAGACGGCGCCGCTAGAAAGCGACCGTCCGCGCCGATGTCAGAATTGCAACTGAGGTGGTTAGTGTAGGTGGAGTCGCTTGTATGTGGGTGTGTAGGAGAGCGTGTCGACAACGCGGCCTGTGCGTCGCCGGCGCTGCCTGCAGTGAGGGGACAGGCGGAGGCCGAGCCCTCGCCCGCAGCGCGCCCCACTGACACTCACTGACATCCCGCTGTTTCACGCCGTGTCATGTACTATGTTTCCTCATGTTTCCCGGATCTCATATTATTTCCGACGCATCAGAATCATATGCCTGTGATGCAGTGTGAAGTAACATGATGTGCCTCTTAAGACTACCTTTACGGCAAAATGTTTTCTTGCAAATGTCACACTGGAATTTCTCGCCTGTGTGAAGTAACTTGTGGCTCGTCAAATAACATCTTTGGCTAAATGTGTTCGTGCAAATGTCACACTGGAATGGCTTTTCGCCAGTGTGAATTAACTTGTGGCTCTTTAAATTACTTCTTCGGTTAAATGTTTTCTTGCAAGTTTCACATTCGAATGGCTTTTCGCCAGTGTGAACTAACTTGTGGCTCTTCAAATGACTTTTTTGGTAATATGATTTCTTGCAAATGTCACATTCGAATGGCTTTTCGCCAGTGTGAACTAACTTGTGGCTCTTCAAATGACTTATTTGGTTATATGATTTCTTGCAAATGTCACATTCGAATGGCTTTTCACCAGTGTGAGTTAGCGTGTGTCGTTTTAAAGCCAATACATATCTGAATGTTTTGTTGCAAGTTTCACACTGAAATGGTTTTTCACCAGTGTGAATTAACTTGTGGCTCTTCAAATTTATTCTTTGGGTAAATGTTTTCGTGCAAATGTCACACTGGAATGGCTTATCGCCAGTGTGAACTAACTTGTGGGTCTTCAATTCACATATTCGGAAGAATGATTTCGTGCAAATGTCACATTGGAATGGCTCATCGCCAGTGTGAGTTAACTTGTGCCACTTCAAATTAGGTCTTCGGTAGAATGTTTTCGTGCAAATGTCACACTGGAATGGCTTTTCGCCAGTGTGAATTAAGTTGTGTTTATTCAAAGTGTATAGGTTACTGAAGGTTTTATTGCAAGTTATACACTCGAATGGTTTTTCTTCAGTGTGAACTAACATGTGCTTTATCAATTTACTTTTTGTGTTGCATGTTTTCTTGCAGGTGTCGCACACATATGCCTTCTCAGGTGGGTAAATTATTTGTCTATGTGTCAATACAAGAGAAGCCGGGGCTTTAGTTGAGTGAGTGGTCTCGGTGTGTGTGCTCGTGTAATGTTCACTATACGCTTCAGTGGTGGGGAACAACACTGCACACTGAGCACAGTAACAGTTATGGTTCAATAGAGTTGTATAACAGTTTGTTAGAATAATTTTCGCTCCCAAACATTTTTCCATTTCAAAATACTGTTTAGTTATCCTCATGCTTCTATTTACATCAGTGTATATTGAGCCTGCCAAATCTTGATCATTGTTTGTTTTGATGTTTACAACATTATTACAGTCAGCTGGTGCATCAATTTCTCGTTCTTCGTCAGACTCATCTACTTGTATCTTGCCAAGTATAATTCTGTTTCTGTAAAATGGCAATTCATTTGGTACAACATTCTCTGATTCCTTCTTGATTTCAGTTTCAATTTCATCAAATTCTGTCAAACTGTTTCCCTTGACAGTTATAGTGTAATCCATGTCCGTAGATAACACGTCAGGTTTGACATCTGTGTCATGCGCGGGGCACACGGGAGGACTCCCACTGTTCTCCTCCAATGTTTCATCCAGTTGGTTTTCATTTCTATTTGGAACTTCTGTCGTTGTTGGGGTTTCTGGAAGGTACAGGTTGGGTTTAAATGTTTGATGAATTGCTTTATGGTGAATGTGAAAGTGATATTAAATAAAAGAACAACATTTTTGCTTTCTTTCTGTATAGAAAAGGTGCCATCACTTCACTTTGGACCTTTGCTAACCAGCAGAGATGATATTGATGAAAATAAATAAGTTATAATATAAAAAAAGAATAAAGAAGCGTCCGTAGTCGAGCTAGCTTCAGTGATCGTAACTGATCACTGAGGTTAGACAACAACTGGCATATCCATCCAATGGCTGACCGATTTCAAGTGGTTCTTTTCTGGACGCTTCCGTGCTGCGGACGGCTCGTAAAGTCGTCGGTCCCGGTTGCTGCTTCGGCAGCAGTGTTAAGCCACGTCAAGCCATGATGAAATAAGTCATAATGAAAACAAAGCCAATAATAACTCAACAAAACTGGTACCGTACGTACCTTCACCAACAAAATCAATGATTTCCCGTTTGAGGATGACAAGATCTGGAAACACGCTCCTCAAGGCGGGGTCGTCCAACAGATCATGCTCCTCTATGTCTATGTCATCCTCCATTTTATACTGCTCTCCTGTACTACTGAAACACGAAATATATACAGACTTAAATAGGTTATTCATAACCTCAAAGATGTCTACTATCTAGTATTTCTGACTTTGTGACCAAGTTAGCCGGCAGCAGAGCCAGCCACTTTGTTCAAAGACGTTGTCTCTTTAGACTTCACGAGTATATTTTTTTTGTCGAAAAGCGCTAGGTATTTCCGAACCGAAATTTTGAACGGCGCAAACATTTGATCGATTTTTAGTATGACCTTGATTGACTCCCCGCCGTTGCTCAACGACTCCCCGCGCGCCGCGCAATTTTCGTTTTATTTTGTCAAGTCAAAAATAGCCTTTACATAGATTTCCAAAAAAATACACGTGAACGGACGGGGGAGGGGGTCACAAACGTCACCAAATATCACCAGGGGGGAGGGAGGGGTTAAAAAATGATAAAAATGACCTCACGTGATTAATGGACATCCCCTATTATATGTTATAATTATTAATATCTGCTTTTACACAAATATCTGTTCTGGATGGGAATCTTTTGATATACATGCACTTTCTAAGATATGTTTCTTTTACCTTTTTTCTTGTAATATCTTTTAATAAACATAAGGATCTGTCAGGCTGGGAGCAAGAGCCCACAGGCCATCTGGCTGATATTTATTGACTTATGGCACACAGTAACCTTGGGTTACTTTTGCGCCGTGTGCTTTTAGTCCTGATGAACATGCATTTTTTACAAACTACTCTTAAGAAACTCCTGTGCCATCTTTTCAAAATAGTTATTAATATTATGTGATGACATTTCACACACGGCCACCTTACCCCAATCGTGACAGAGCCTACCTATATGGGAAGTGGACAGCTGATACATCTACACAAATGCATAGTTAGATCCTGTTATAGCACAGCAGGTAATAAATTATGGTACTTATGCAATAAATAATTTAGAATAGATACATAATTATTAACACCCAGGACCAGTGACAAATCTTGTGTACAAATCTTGTGAGTACTGTCTTTAAACAAATATCTGCCCCAGCCGGAATCGAACCTGGGGCCTTCGGCATGGCAGTCAGGGTCACTTACCTCTATACCATTCATAATATTTATTTATTTAATTAAACTCTTTATTGCATACACATAGAAACATACAAAGTAGGTACAGATCATTACAGGTTGACAGTCTATGTACACAAAGGCGGACTTATCGCCTTAACGCGATTTCTTCTAGTCTACCTTTATGGTGAGAAAATAAAAATAATCAACTCTTATAAGTATATAAATGTAGGACAAACTTAGATATGCAATTAAACACAACTTATTTACAACCCTAACCTATACAAGGTTATTGGTAAGTAGACCAGATCCCTTCAGGAGGCGATAGAGGAAGGCATTTCCAACAATGCATCATCCCAAACTCAACCATTTCCAAGATATTTAACATTTAAGGTTCCCTTAACTCCATAGGTATGATAGTATGAGATCGTGTTAGCTACAGGAGTGTCAAATGAATACAAACCTTGATACAGGAGTCGATTCCTGTAAACGATTTTGTTTATTTTTGTTTTCATAAAACTTTTTAGGTGGTATCACTTTCAACACGTCAGGAGAGACTGCTCTAGTATCTGAAAATAAAAAGAATTTTAGGGTCTCAATACATAATATGTGATGAGCAAGATAGGTAAGAACATTTAAAAACACATAGAATGTATACAAATGCAAACTTATTGCCAAAAAATCATTTCATAATAGTTTAGATGATGCATATAGTACCATAATAACAATCAATTATGCTTCCCGAGGCAGAAAAAAATATACAAATTATTTATTCTTACTTATTTCCACATCTTTAACATGACTCATGGAAGGTGTTGATGCTGTTTCAGTTTCAGTGGATTGAAAATGGTATGGAACAGCGGAACCAAGTAGTATGTCTCTATGTAGTTGTCTACGATCTCTTGCATTAGGAAAGTGAGCGGCACAAATGTAATGATACCTCAGTTCATTATTGGTTAATGAATCCAGTTGTGAATTTCCTAAAAAACGAAAAAACTTAAAATAAAATTGTTTATTGAACTAAAAATACATAAGAATAATAAAGAACTAAGTAAATACATTTAGCAGTACATGAGTACATAGGTATAGTCACAAAGGTTCCATTTAACGAAAAAGCAAGATATTGTCCTAACATCCCACTTGTATATTCCTGTCTCACCTGTCTGGGAATCAAACCTGGGAGTATTAGCACAAGAACAAGCATATCTAGGCTGTGTTGCTATATAGAGCTTATCAGAGGTTAGATTATGGCAAAAATATAGTCACAGTTTTCAATGCAATTGAATGTTCCTAGTTTCAATAATAAAATTGTAGTCTGCCATTTAAAATCACTGTATATATGTCGCAGGCATCTGGTTTAATCTCCTTTTTGATTGAAACACTAGCCCGTTCATTGGATTGGAGTTGTCCTTTAGTCATATTCAGTTGTATGACTAAAGGACAACTCGTCAAGTCGTTGTTTGTAACGTTCAATGTCTTGACTGAACGTCATTCAGCAAAGTCGTTAATAATAGGTAATAATAGGTAAATCCATGTTTTCACACTATTTTAACACAAATAATGCACTTTAAAGCTAATTTATTAGCAAAAAACTAACAATATAGGTGCTTTTTGTGTCAGCTGTTAGCTGTTAGACGCCATATTTGTTTTATTCACCACCTGACTGATTTTAAGTCAGCTAACTAGTTGGACGTTTTGTGACGCTTGTACAATCAACGTTCGGCCTAGCCATACAATTAAGTAGCGCCATCCAATGAACGGGCTAGTGATTCAACCAAAAAGGAGATTCAACCAGATGCCTGCGACATATATACCACAAGTCGTTTACCTGAATTCTGGATCCAAAGCTTTAGACGGGATTTATCATTAATGGGGAAGCTAAACAATGACAACTCCGGATTCTTCATGTTGATATTCCCACAGTTAAGATATGAACACTTGATATATGACATTGTACCGTTATTATACCATGGCGTTGTGTCAAATATTCCAGGATGATAGCAGAACTCCAGTCCAACTTAAGTTTTTTTATGGTGTGCAAATAAAGATTATTGTATTGTATTGTAAAATCCACTGTATCGTTATTGTATTTGAATCCCTACTGTTAGTAATAAATATAGTTTACAATCCAAGATGAAAAGAAAAAGGACTTTTTAGAAGAGAATCAGAGATCTGAGAATAGATAATAGGCTTCACAGTCTTCACACAAGCTTCACACACACACACCGTCTTCACATAAATCACAGACTAACTAACGTTTGTCATTTTGACATAAAATGTCAAGTCACAGATTAATGATAATGGTGAACTTACATTATTGCCGTTATACATGCTGGGCCAGCCGTCTCACGTCTCGGCAAAGTTGTAGTACATTGTGATAAAGAGTCGAATAAGCTAGTGATTGTACCATGCACATGACAGTAAAGCTGGGTACAGACCGGCCAAACGAACGGGTTTCGTTGAATGTATTAACGAACTCCAACGAGCGTGCGGAAGCCAACGCTTGCGAACGTTAAATACCCATCGTTGTTGGGCCGGTCTGTACGCACTATAAAAGAGAGATACCAACATAGACAAAAACTGATTATAGATGGCGCTAGTAAGTCTTGATAACAGTAATGCTTTTTTTTTATCCGGCATGGATTCCAGTCGGTTTTACCTTTTTTGGCCTAAGATTTATTTGCATAATCTCTTATTGCATAGTAACGTTTGGTCAAAGTCCTGTTTCGCCGAAAATCGTTTGGCATAAGTCCCGTTTAGTAAAAACTTATTTCGCATAATCTTGTTTAGCCTAATAATGGTATGGCCAAATCTTGAATAAGTAGCCTAATAATGCATAGGTTATACAAAGCAATAATATTCGTTTGGTTTTGACGGAGCGTCTCCCTACATAGCGCAAACAGGTGCCTTGTACTGTTTCCGCTATGTGCGAACGCTCCGCTCCGCTTTGCTTTTGATGAACATGTGCACCTAACACGCTCCTCCTCGCTTTGCTCGTCGTCGCACCTGGTCTATCTTTAGGTTTGGATCCTAAATCGAAAACAATTTCTACAATACATACTTGTTTGTTCATTTTTGTTTAATACATACTTAATATACTTACGAGTATTAGGTACCTATATTTTATTAAGATAATAATAGTAGGAGAAACAAGATTATAAAATATTATACATACGAACATAAATTAGACATAATGAGACTTAGGTGTTTCAAGATTATGCCTAAAGAGTTTTAGACGAAACGAGCCTTATGCCACATAGGTCTTGGCAAAATGATGATTTGACCAAAATAGTTTTGACTATACGAGTTATGCGAAACAAGTTTTGGGAAATAAAGGTTAGGCGAGATGAAGGGAACCCATTCCACCACCATTCCTTTTTGTTAGCCACTACAAAAACCCGATGGATGTGAATGTGAATTAAACCATAATATATAGGTAGGTATATGCGATAACTAGCTGTTATATTATGCATAATATTAAGTTTTAACTAGTTTAAGACAGCTTTGTATGATTTATGACATCTTCCAGAAGAATGCAGCTCATAAAAAACGACAGGCCGGTGGCCATCTATCGGACGATTTCGGAACTTTTAAACTGTCAAGGAAAGTCTGCCATTCCGTGCATGCACTAACTAGTATTGTTCTCGATAGGTAGAAATCGCCGGGAAGAATATTATAGCACTTGGCTTTTCGTAGTTGCGTATTTGCCAAACCTGTGTGGTCAGTATATTCGACAAATTTACTGCCGTAGGTACTTATATTGTTTGCCTATAGTCCTATACAATACAAAGCCTATTTGCCAAATACAGCCAGCAGTGGAAGTTTTGGCAAATGCGTGTAGCCAAGTGAGGGGCGGCATAATGAATGTGCCAGCGCGTGGCGCGGCCTCTAGCTCCGCGCCGTCGCTTCCTCTCTACTCTACCGCCATCATCTTCACGACCCATCGCGTCCCCACTGCTGGGGCACGTCTCCTTCCAAAGAAGGAAGGGTTTTAGGCCTAGTCCTCTCTACCTCCAGCTTGCGACAAAGGGGGAAAAATATAATGAATTTGTAAAATAAAAATAAAATAAAGCATGAGTACCTACTACCTGACATTTCATTGACAAATACTTATGTCTGCTAAATAAAGTTTGGTTTTCAAAATGTATTAAGTTGAGGGCATGATCAAAGCGCTAATGCTATATTTTACCAAGAGTAAGTGCAAGAGTATTTAATGTATTTTTACTTTACTTATAAAATATATTGCATTAAATCATGTTTACCAACAGTAGAAACAGTACCTAATAATATTAACAGTAATTATTTATACAAAGTAGGTAGTAATGGGAAATTTTATAGCAGCTCTTAAATTGCCCTATTAAAATAAATATATCGTAACTAAACAATTTTTGATTCAGGCACAGGTTTCAAGGTCCTCTTGCATGTCGGCGCGTGTCTCGCGTGCAGCCGGGGGGGGGGGGGGGGGGGGGCGCGTGCCGCTCCCAGCGCCGAGGGCAGCTAGGGGCGAGCTGCAGGGACGCCGGTGTGAACTAACTGGATATGTATGTACAGTTGACGTCTTCTGCTATATGTTTTCTTACAAGTGTCACACTGAAATCGCTTTTCGCCAATGTGAATTGACTGGATGTGTCTAATCAAACATCTTTTCTGGCTAAATGTTTTCTTGCAAGTGTCACACTCAACTGACTTTTGACCAGTGTGAAGTGACTTGTGTTGACTCAAATTGCTTGAATGCCTAAACGATTTCTGGCAAATATTACACTTGAATGGTTTTTCGCCTGTGTGAATTAGGTTGGGTTCATTCAAACCTCTACCTTGATAAAAAGTTTTCTTGCTAGTTCCACACTCATATTTAATATCGCCAGTGTGAATTAACTTGTGAACTTTCAAATCTCTTTGTCGATAAAAAGTCTTTTTGCAAATATCACACTCAAATGGCTTTTCGCCAATGTGAATTGACATGTGCCAGTTCAAACTACTTGGATGATTAAAAGTTTTCTTGCAGGTGTCACACTCAAATGGCTTTTCACCAGTGTGAACTAACTTGTGACTTTTCAAACTACTTTTTCGGTCAAAAGTTTTCTTGCAAATGTCGCACTCAAACGGCTTTTCGGCAGAGTGAATTAACTTGTGTCTCTTGAAATAGTACAGGTCTGTAAATATTTTCTTGCAAATTTCACATTCAAATGGCACTTCACCGGTATGAATTAATTCGTGTTGTGTTAAACGGTATTTACGCTTAAATCTTTTCTGACAAGATTTACACTTGAAAGGAAAATCGCCAGTGTGCATTAGCTCGTGTTGTCTTAAAGAGCTAAGATGCCTGAATGATTTCTTGCAAGTATTACACTCGTATGGTTTATCGCCAGTGTGAATGAGATTATGCATTTTCAAGGTGAAAGGATCTCTAAATGTTTTCTTGCAAATTGTACACACACATGGATTCTGGCCAGAGTGAATTAACTGGTGTCTGGTCAAATGACCTAATTGACGAAATGTTTTCTGGCAAGTTGCACACTCGAATGGCTTTTCGCCAGTATGAATTAACCTGTGTAGATTCAATTTACTTAAAGAATTAAATCTTTTATTGCAGGTATCACACTCGAATGCCCCCTTATGAACCAACTTTTTACATTTTTCAACGTAAGCGGAGGCTTTAGTTGAGTGAGTGGTCTCGGTGTGTGTGCTCGTGTAATGTTCACTATACGCTTCAGTGGTGGGGAACAACACTGCACACTGAGCACAGTAACAGGTATTGTCCAATAGAGATGTATAACAGTCAGTTAGAATAATTTTAAGCTGCAAACACTGTTCAAATTCACAATACTGTTTACTTATCTTGCTTCTACCTGCTTCAGAGTTTATTGCCGCTGCCAAACCGGAATTAGGCTTTAGTTTCTCTTCATTATTAATAACATAATTAGCTACTTTGTCTGACGCATCTACATGTATCTTGCCGAGTATAATTCTGTTTCTGTAAAATGGCAACTCCTTTGATACAGCATTTTCTGATTCTTTCTTTATATCAGAAACTAAAATTTCAGATTCAGTCAAATTGTAGTTTTCAGCAGTTGATGTGTCATCCATGTCCGTAGATAACACGTCAGGTTTGACATCTGTGTCATGCGCGCGGCACACGGTAGGAGGACTCCCACTGTTCTCCTCCAAAGTGCAACCCAGTTGGTAATCCTGTCTCATTGGAATTTCATTCCTTGTTGGGGTTTCTGAAAGGTACAGGTTGGGTTTAAATGATTGATGAATACCTTTATGGTGAATGTGAATGTGTTATCAAATAAAAATCAGAAAAGAGACTTGAGAAAGTTGTGAGGATTTTAACAGTTTTAGGAACAGCATTTTTCAACTTTCTTATTGTATACCTGAGGCCTAACATCGGAAAAGGTGTCAGTGCTTCGCTGCAGCCCTTTGCTAACCAGCACGGATGATATTGATGGGAATTAGTAAGTTATAATGAAAACAAAGCAGATAATGAGGGCCAAATCTCTATGGCGCCATGACCTGCAAGAGCAGCCATTGATGAAATATATACTGATGTGTAGTAGCCCATGACTACAGTATATCCTGGTGTAAACTTTATTATTATGAGGCATGGGATAACGAAAATAAATAAGTGCTGAAAGATGAAGTCTGTACTGTACTAGATGTTTCCCTCAAAGTCCTCAAACTAAGTATAATTTATAAAAGAAGTTAGATTAAAAAAATATTTTTCTCTCATTATCCCTGAATAAAAATAGATGTTTTTTAGTGAGTTGGCTGGTGGCTGGTTGGTTTGTGGCTGCAAAGTGGGTCCGATTTGGCTATTCTCTTTTATATGGAATGCCGTTTCTTAAATCGAGATTGGACACTTAATCTAGATTTAACACTTTGGTGCATTTCACCCTTAGTCAACAGAACTGGTAAGTATCATACCTTCACTGACATCAAAATCAATGATTTCCCGTTTGAGGATGACAAGATCTGGAAACACGCTCCTCAAGGCGGGGTCGTCCAACAGATCATGCTCCTCTATGTCTATGTCATCCTCCATCTTATACTGCTCTCCTGTACTACTGAAACACAAAATATATGCAGACTTATAGAGCTTCCACTATGTTAGTGTATTTTAGACGTTTCCTTATGTCTGGTAAGTAAAGTTGGTTTTCCTTTGCAGTCGTCAAATATGTATGGAATTTCGAATGTCAAAAAACCAATAATATAATGGACCGAGTATAAGTAGATTATAAAATGGTCTGACATGATGCACAAAGCCAACTAAATAAAGATAATGCAAGGAAGAAGAAGAAGTAGATTATTAATTACTTCAAATAAGTATATATCTACTATCTAGCATTTGTTATGATGCTGGCAGCAGAATCATCCTGTACAAAGAGATGTACCTAATAAGGGAAAACAGTGAAAACCTTAAAATTGAGAAGAATTGCTTTCAGATATTTCAACAGATATTTAGGTCAATAGCAAATATAATAAAGTTACCTAGTTCGTTTAAATTTAGTGGCATTTTTTTTTGTGAAATTCATTCATAATGTACCTACTTACCTAGTATTTTTTATCAGATCCCTACTTATATAGTGCATTTTAAAACATGTGCAACGTCACCACATCAACTGAGCCTTCAGCCACCGACCACACTGCATTCTGTCGCATATTCACTCTTGTGTGTACGCAGCATACATGTCACTTAGCAAACAAATGGAGGAAAAAGCTAACCTCAACACTAGAAGTAAATAATTATGAAGGTTTTATAAAACTATTCTTACCCAATGGAAAGCGAAAGTTTTTTCATAAGGCTATCGGTGAAATTAGCATTTATAAGCTTTGAGGGTGCTAATAGTTAAGAATATTTTTAGGTTTTTGACCAAAACATATCCAAATACCAATGACGAAGGGCAAAGTCGTCAATGTCGTCATTGCCAAATACCTCCAAATACCGAAACTGAAATACAAGCCAAGCTGTCATGTCATGTCATTGACATTTTGTTGTAAATGAAAGTACTCTGTGGTTGATGTATTAGTTTCACAGATTAAATATTTAATTTTTACCTCAACACCAGCGCGCACCGCGCCGGACTGCTGCCTCACCCGAGGCCTCACACATGTTCCTTCTTGAGAGCTTCAACTTGCTGGTATTCTCGAGTGAAAGCAAGATAAAAAATTAAAAGTACCTTTTTTAAAAAAGGAACATTCATAACACCATTAAGACAGTATAGTGCGACAAACTTATCTGTTCCGGTGAGACCGAACTAAATTGATCCTAATCTAATAACTTACCAATGAATTATATATTCATATAGATTAGATGCCCAGGTTTATTAAAACCGCAAGGGTGAATTACCACTACAGGCAAACTTAAAATCTTACCAAATCAAGAAATATTAGACATTTACGTAAGCTCTCACCGGAACAGATAAGTTTGTGGCACTATAATTCATTCGTTAGGTTCTTCTGTTTAGCTATGAAATGCGACATGACAGCGCTGCTATAGGTACCAGCAAACTAAACAACAAAAACTCATAACAAATAACTATTACGGCTGAGCTATTATAACCTATCATGCAATGTTTTCTATCTAAAACTTCGTATTGGAATTTCTTTATGTTCAAGATATTATTATTATGGGATTTTTATTTAAACAAACGATTAATTTGAATTTTAAGCTCTAAAACTAATTAAGAACCTAAAAAAATCTAAAAGAGAAGCTATATATTATTACATAATATAAAACTGTCTATCTTAATAAATAATACTTAAATATTTTCTAGTTCACCGCCGTCGTTTGGCGGTAGGTAACTAGATATTATTAAATTCTTTCTTGCACAAAGTACCTAAATTCGTACAAAGGTGAACTTAATGCTAGCAGCATTTTCTACCAGTAGCATAGTAGTACCAGATAGAGCTGAGAATCTTCGATACCGCGGTTATTTCATACAGTCCTGCGCGGCTATTTTCTATCTCGTTTTTAACTCTCTTCACCGTGATCTTACTGTCAAAAAGCAAATTTTGACACTATTCGTATTATGTATGTTCGGTTGGGGTCGAATAATGACGTCATAGTTGGTATGGGCTTCAATACCCACCGGCCGCCATCTTGTTAAAAATTTTGTATGCGAATATTTTATCGAAACCCGAGATTGGTATTATAAGAAGTTAAATTTGTATTTACACTGTTAGATAAATATATGAATAATACCGGTAGGTGGATAGATGCATAATAAGTATGCTCAACAACTCCCTTTCAGTGTAGTAATAAATAAATATCTAAATTGTAATAAATTTGTAAATGTTTGTGGCTTTATTTAACAGGATTGTGTTATAATATGTATAAAATATTATATTATATGTGGATTTAATATAAAGACTAACTAATTAAGTTTATAATTTATTTGTAACAGTTATCAGTTAGCTATTTTGAATACTTACTTATATTATGTTTTCCCCATCCATGTAACTACTACTATAACTGAGTAATTTAACTTAATTTTTTCCTTTAAAAATATGTTTGTTTGCTTGCTATCTTGTAGTTAAGATCACTTATTTTTCGTAGAAACCTGTTATTGGCCTTATTTAAGAATACCTACTTACTAATTAAGACTATATTTTGTGAAACGCTGTTGGTTTTTCTAAACAATAAATAAATAAAAAGGTGGAAAAAGGCGGTCACAGAATAGTGGCCTAGAGACGGAACAAAAACAGTTTGAATCCTTTCTGACAAATATAATTTGAACTGTTTTATCAAAAACTTATATTCTCTGAAACAACTCAGACAGTTTGAGTCCTTCCTGCTTAAAACAAATTGACTTCTTTCAATGAATAAGCATTTCGCTAAAACGACCCAGGCGGTTTGAGTCCTTTCTGCTAAATACAAATTGTCTTTTTTCAATGAATAAGTTTTTCTCTAAAACGACTCAGAGCGTTTCAGACCTTTATGCAAAACTATTTTTTTCATGAATTAATAGGAAATGGGTTTCTCTGAAAGAAGTATGTTGTAGTCGGTTTTTTATTGTGTTTGTTTTTTTGGTAGGTAGACCCTACATTAAATAGCATGTTCTAGTATATAACTCAATTTTGACCAAGTTGTGGATTGAGTCCTTTCTGCGTAACAACGTCCACTTGTCCTTTTGAGCCACTGTGAAATAGAAACATTCAACCACAGAGTACTTTCAAACAAAATGTCAATGTTCAATGTCAATGACATGACAGCTAGGCTTGCATCACGTAGTTGACGACGTTGACGTAGTGTTATTTTCTCTATGGCTTGCATTTGGGTCATTTTGCGTATTTGGATGTGTTTTGGTCAAAAACCGAAAAATATTCTTAACTATTAGCACCCTCAAAGCTTATAAATGCTAATTTCACCGATAGTCTGCTGAATAAAGTGTTTCGCACTGCATTGGGTAAGAATAGTTTTATAAAACCTTCGTACTTCTGGTGTTGAGGTTAGCATTTCCTTCATTTGTTTGCTAAATCTATGCTACACACAAGAGTGAATATGTGGCAGAATGTAGAGTTGTCGGTGGTTGTTGGCTCAGTGGAAGTGAGAGAGCCTGCAGAGGTCTTTAATTAGCAGGTGGTAGGTGGTGAGGGCCTTCCTCAACAAATGCTATAAAAGCGTTTGTTTGTGGCCTCTTTTTTAAAACTATGAGTAGGTTCTTATCTTTTTAGCTCTAGAATCTAGATCTACTGGTACTTATAGTAAATTTTTTCTAAAATTTTATATATTTTTAACCATTCTTGTGCCTTATGACGACTGGAATGAAATGATTTTAAATACTTACCATTATTTTCCACCTTTTTCTGAAATAAATAATAGGTATTATAAGTACTCTAGGTATGTTGATACCTACTTACCTACTAAAATAATTTTCAATGTAGGTACTGTCATATGCAGTAGCATCCTACATCCTCACACTTTTGTATGAGTGGCTTGTTCTGCTTCCAGTCAACTTGATGTCATTTGTATATGAAGTTAGTAAGAAGAATAAATGCAAATTTGAGTATAATTATGGCTCTTGTTTTAGTTGTACAAAACCACACTATAAGATGGAGGATGGCATGGACATAGAGGAACATGATCTGTTGAACAACCCTACTGTGAGGAGCGTGTTTCCAGATCTTGCCATTCTCAAACAAGAAATTATTGATTTTGATACAAGTGAAAGTGTAGCACCAGGTTTGTAATTTGAATGCTCTGTTAAGGTTATTTTATACAACTCTGTGCAAAAAGTATAGGGAAAAGATCAATAAAACACAAAATCTTTGTTATTCATCCTATTTTATCAACCTCAAAGTATGCTACTTCAGAAACGATACACATATGCCAACTAGGGCATGCAATACCGCAATACCGGTATTGCGTAATACGGGGAACCCGGACAAAATCCACGCTTTTTTCAATACCGGTATTGAATGTTAATACCGGTATTGAAGTTATACCGGAATTGGACATTTTTGAGGCTATAAATCAAGCGATTAAGATATAGTTAGCCTTGTGCTCCTATATACTATGAAAGTGCACTTGTTTTCAACCGTTACATGCGGTTTTTGGCCTTTGGAAACCTACTTGTTGTCCATGCGTTCTAAAATTTTAACTCTAATACTCAATTCTCGTTAAAATATATTACATAACACAGAATTTGATGGCTTTTTCTTGTTGTATTTTGCCCTTTACGACCTTTAAACAAAATATATGCCATTCCCAAGTAACATTTTTGGTTTTAAAAAGGTTTTGAAAAGGTTCTAGAACCTTTGTATGGAAATCAACTCGTGAGACTTAGAAGGCTCGATAACCTTATATTAACCTCCTGAGTGCAAAAAGGGCCCACGTTTTAGAACCTTTCTGAGAGCTACAGCAAAACCTATAGCTCAAACCCAGAACCTTTTGAACAACTTACACAGAACCTAAATAAAACCTTCACAACCTTAATTTAACGTTAACATAACCTTGGAAGACAGCTTTTAAGTTCTAAATTAGTCCTGGATGTAACTCTACTATAACTTGAAACACATTTGATGGATATTTGTAATGCCTTCCCAGGACTCTCGGGTCTTAAAATGTTTCTGTGTAAGATTTTATAATAATTATAATAAATGGCGCCATTACCTGACACTTTCCAAGACTCAAAATGGCTAACTTGTAAGTGTTGTATTAATACAAAATATAGTAAGTAGTTAGGCTGAAGTCAGGAAATATGAAAACCTTGTGCGACTAGCACTTTATTGTGATACTTTCGGATAATAGTTCTGTATAAGTGACGGGCCTTTTGTAAATGATAAATTTGAAGATATTTTAATTAAAAAAAATAGATAAAATTTTATGTTTGGTGTAAATTTATATTAGAAATAAAAGTACTGTCTATATAAAAAAAACATATATTTGAAATAGTATAGGAAACGCTACTGAATTTTCCCTTATTAATTAAAATGTATCTTTTTGGTAAGTTTTTTTTTATTTCAGTGAAAAAATATGGCGGCCGTTAGGAAATTACTAAAAAGCATTAAACATATTTTGAGGATGCCTCTAAAGCTTTAAAATATTCTTGTAGGACTTAAATCATGCCTTTAGCTCATAGCCAGTGCTTAATGCTTTTGGTTTTCACCAAGTAGTCCTAATTTGTTTGCCTAGACAACTCTTATCAACCTAAAGGTTTAAGACAGGTTTTAAAAAATACTTATAAGTAATTTAAAAATTCCATAACTTTATGGTTGTATCAAGGTTAAAAATTTAACCTTAAGCTCTCACTTTAGCATTAATGCTAGCTTTTCTAGAAGTAAATCAGGAGTCTACGACAACTATAAGATCCTAGAACTATATGCTCCTGAAATACATGTTAAAATAACGTTAATATAAACTCTTATCAGCAGCTACAAGGTTGTATTAATAAACAATTAGTTATAGGACTTAGTAATCATTCTCAAGTACTCAATATGACCAGATAGCAAAGCATTAACCTTTTCACAACCCTTATAAAACCTAAAGGCATTTCTTACAACCTAAGCTCGAATGAAATGTTACTTGGGTTTATAACAAGGAAGTCTAATACCGATATTAATACCGGGATCCTGCATACCATGATGATGATGATGGGATGATGCAATACCAGTAATATTTTCAATACCGGTATTGAGTTCGGGTATTAGAACTCAATACCGGTATTGAAATATTACCGGTATTGCATACCCTAATGCTAACAAATAATCTAATCATCAAAACATTTTTTAAACAATGTTTCTGGGATGAGTTTAGTAACTACTTGCAGCGAATCAGCTTTTAAAAAAAAGTTTAGATGATTGGATAATTCTTTAGATTATTTGTATCGTTTCTAAAGGAACATACTTCATGTTTTTTAGGTAAGCCTAGACCTAACACCCCACTACTTACTACTTACTGGATACAATGAAGGAGCTAGTGATTAAATCAAAAAGGAGATTCAACCAGATGCCTGCGACATATCTATCTATGTATTTGTGTAAATGTATCGGCTGTCCGATAGCCATATTACAGGCTCTGTCTAGTTTGGGGTCCAATGGCTGTTTGTGAGATGTCCCCACATATTATCCTTACTAATATTATAAATGCGAAAGTAACTGTGTCTGTCTGTCTGTTACTCTTTCACGCCAAAACTACTAAACGGATTTGAATGAAATTTGGTATACATACGGTCTAGACCATAAGAAAAAACATAGGCTACTTTTTATCCCGGAATTCCAATAATCCGGAATTTATTTATTATACAGATACATTGTAATATATCAGGTATACAAAAACCCAAATCGTTACTATAATTTGATATTTATTAATTTATTACTAGCTGACCCGGCGAACTTTATACCGCATCTTACCCTATCCTACCCTACCCTACACTACCCTACACTACCCTACACTACCCTAAAATACCCTACACTACCCTACAATACCCTACACTACCCTTCACTACCCTACACCACCCTACACCACCCTACACTAACCTACACCACCCTACACCACCCTACACCACCCTACCCTACCCTACCCTACCTTTCTTACCTTTTAAACCTTCCCTGGACTTCCACAAATATTTCAAGACCAAAATTAGCCAAATCGGTTCAACCGTTCTCGAGTTTTAGCGAGACTAACGAACAGCAATTCATTTTTATTATATAGATCTATTAAAACCATAACTATGCTACTCTTACAGCTAAACCAATACAGTAGTGTAAATAACTTATATTTAAATATGGCACTCACTTTCATACTTCTCTCTAACATTCTCCTGCATACATTCATCTGAGAACAAAATTGCTTTAAAAATCACACTAACCGTAATCTAGCTAATATTTTCACACAGACTGACTTTAGCTTTGCTCAATACCAATAACAAGAAGAATGTTTATCCTTTCTTCATTCATGTCACACCCTAAGCACATTTATATCTATTCCAATTAAACATTATTGTACCTTACAGAAACATTTACAACGTCGCCGGAAGTATCAAAGATAAATGAAAACAAAAATCAACTACACAATTTAACGGTCTACAGTGGGGATCATCCTACGGAGTGCTCCACTCAAGACCTGGATGTGAAACCTGACCACCTGTGTACGGACATGGATGACACAATAACTGTCAAGGGCAACAGTTTGACAGAATTTGATGAAGTTGAAACTGAAATCAAGAAGGAATCAGAGAATGTTGTACCAAATGAATTGCCATTTTACAGAAACAGAATTATACTCGGCAAGATACAAATAGACGAGTCTGATGAAGAACGAGAAATTGATGCACCAGGTGACTGTAATAATGTTGTAAACAACAAAACAAACAATGATCAAGATTTGGCAGTGTCAATATACACTGATGAAAATAGAAGCATGAGGATAACTAAACAGTATTATGAAATGGAAAAATGTTTGGGAGCGAAAATTATTTTAACAAACTGTTATACAACTCTATTGAACAACAACTGTTACTGTGCTCAGTGTGCAGTGTTGTTCCCCACCACTGAAGCGTATAGTGAACATTACACGAGCACACACACCGAGACCACTCACTCAAATAAAGCCTCGGCTTCTCTTGTGAAACGTAAACAAATCATATACCCACGTGAGAAAGCATTTGTGTGTGACACCTGCACGAAAACATTCAGCAAAAAAACCAGCTTGATAAAGCACATTTTAATTCACACTGGCGAAAAGCCATTCGAGAGTGACTTTTGCAAGAAAACATCGAGGCATCGGTCTGCAATGAAAAGACACAAGTTACTTCACACTGGGGAAAAGCCCATCCAGTGTGACATTTGCGCGAAAACATTTAAATTTCGAAGTTATTTGGAGCGACACAAGTTAAAACACACTGGGGAAAAGCCCTTCCATTGTGACATTTGCACGAAATCATTCAACCAAAGGTGTTATCTTAAGGAGCACATGTTACTTCACACTGGTGAAATATCTTTCGAGTGTGACATTTGCACGAAAATATTCAGGCACCGGTCTTCTTTGAAAACACACAAGTTACTTCACACTGGCGAAGAGCCATTCCAATGTGACATTTGCACGAAAACATTTAGACTAATAAGTCATTTGAAGAACCACAAGTTACATCACACTGGAGAGAAACCTTTCCAGTGTGAAACCTGCAAGAAAACATTCAAATATGTATCAGCTTTAAAACAACATAAGTTAACTCACACTGGCGAAAAGCCATTCGAGTGTGACATTTGCAAGAAAACATTTAACCAAATAAGAAATTTAAAGATGCACAAGTTACTTCACACTGGCGAAAAGCCATACAAGTGCGGTAATTGCAAAAAATCGTTTAGGCACATGAATTCTTTGAAAAACCACGAATTGATCCACACGGGAGAAAAGCCATTTCAGTGTGAAACTTGCAAGAAAATCTTCATTTATCTATCAGCTTTAAAACAACACAAGTTAACTCACACTGGCGAAAACCCATTCTTGTGTGACATTTGTAAAAAAACCTTCAATCAGCGAAGTGCTATGAAAAGACACAAGTTAATACACACACACACTGGTGAAAAGCCATTCGAGTGTTTAACTTGCAAGAAAACCTTCAGATACCTCAGTCATATGAAAGTGCACACTTTAATCCACTCTGGAGAAAAGCCATTCGAGTGTGACATTTGCAAGAAAACATTTAACCAAATAAGAAATTTAAAGATGCACAAGTTACTTCACACTGGCGAAAAGCCATACAAGTGCGGTGATTGCAAAATAACGTTTAGTCTGCTTGGCAATTTGAAAAAGCACAAATTGATCCACACGGGAGAAAAGCCGTTCGAGTGTGACATTTGCACGAAAACATTTAACCGAAGAAGTCACTTGAAGAGGCACATGTTACTTCACACTGCAGCACAGCCATATGATTCTGATGCGTCGGAAAAAGTGTGAGATCCGGGAAACATGAGGACGGAGTACATGACACGATACAAACATCGATAGCAAAATTAACTGGAGTACCAATGTTGAAAACCTAAAAGTAAAGGGAATAAAAGCGATAAATGCTCTCAGCCCCATACTAAATCGATAGAGCAATCTAAGCCCAGGCACTAAGTTGAAAATTTATTACACTCTAGTGCGTCCCTGCATTACATACGC
Source organism: Plutella xylostella (assembly GCF_932276165.1). Classification (NCBI taxonomy): domain Eukaryota; kingdom Metazoa; phylum Arthropoda; class Insecta; order Lepidoptera; family Plutellidae; genus Plutella; species Plutella xylostella. Next base: position 4,263,656 of record NC_063991.1, read on the forward strand.
TGCCCCAGTATGTGTAATATGAATGTATGAGGGTAGGTCTTGCGCTTATCAATAAACGATCAGTCTAAGCTTGAACGCGTGTTTCACTTGACTCCTTTACACATGACACAGCGGGATGTCAGTGAGTGTCAGTGGGGCGCGCTGCGGGCGAGGGCTCGGCCTCCGCCTGTCCCCTCACTGCAGGCAGCGCCGGCGACGCACAGGCCGCGTTGTCGACACGCTCTCCTACACCCACATACAAGCGACTCCACCTACACTAACCACCTCAGTTGCAATTCTGACATCGGCGCGGACGGTCGCTTTCTAGCGGCGCCGTCTGTAGCCGTCACGTGTGACTCACTACTGAGTGACCCGGCTGCTCAAGGACAGCGTCCTGTTGTACACCGAGATGCCTGAAATCCCGGCTCAATTGGAAGCCTCGGAACATTTTAAAATGATATGAAATCGGTAGAAAACAACTATTTGGTTCTATATTTTTTATAAACATTATTATATCAAAATACTGTAAAGTATTCCTGCAAATACAACAACGCAAAACTACTGTGAAGCCACACCAAAAAAATTGTGATAAATCACACGATACCCATGCTCCAAAAATACCAGCTAGTACCTACAACATTCCAGCTCCGAGTAAGAGCGAGAAACCACGCCGCACCTACGCATCAATAGCAGCCAATAAAGATGAAGAAAACACCCCAATAAAACTAGAAGAAATTCTCTCCAAACAAGCTGAAAAGCTAGACAAACTACTGGACCAGATGGGCTCGTTGATGAGTCTACTGACCACGCTAGTTACAAAACTAATAAATTAATGGCATCTTTAATAATAGCAACTTGGAACGCAAATGGACTATCAAACAGACAACAAGAAGTAGATGTTTTGATGAAAATGCACCATTTGGATATATTATTAATATCTGAGTCACGCCTAACAGAAAGTTCTCGAACTGATATATCTGGTTACCATACCTACCTAACAGCTCATCCAGATGACACGGGGCATGCAGGAACTGCTATTATAGTAAGGAACAACATTAAGCATCAATTACTGCCTAAATATCGAACAGCTCAGATACAAGCTACATCTATCGCGATAGAAGATCAATGGGGGCAGCTTACGGTGTCATCTATATATTGCCCACCAAAGAAAAATAGACAACCAGATCTGTCTGACACAGACTTTGATCAGTTCTTCCGGTCGCTGGGGAACAGATATATCGTAGGCGGAGACTGGAATGCAAAACACATTCACTGGGGTTCAAGACTTACGCTAACAAGAGGAAGAAACCTAAAAAATTGTTTAGACCGAAACAAATTAACTGTTCTAACAACCTGCCAACCTACTTACTGGCCTACTGACCCGAATAAACTCCCGGATCTTCTGGATTTCTTTGTATATAAAGGCATCTCAACCTACTACCTTAAAGTTGAAGGATGCTATGACAGCTCTTCGGATCATACACCCGTAATAACAACTATAAGCACATCTGTTATAGAAAGAGCAAAATGCCCATATTTATGCAATCACAAAAAAGATTGGGATTCGTATCGCCAATACCTAGAAGATCACACCAACCTCAACATTCCTTTAAAAACGGAAGAGAATATCGAAACTGCAGCCAACTATCTGACTCAAATCATTCAAAAGTCAGCTTGGCTAAACACTCCAGGCACTAGAGATCCCATAAAAAATCACGGTCGGTACAACATACCTCAAGAAGTGAGAAAAAAAGTACTGGAAAAAAGGCGACTCCGAAGGCAATGGCAGATCAGCAGACATCCAGAGCACAAAAAGGCTTTTAACAAAGCTGCAGCTGAATTAAAGGACTTCCTAGTTGAAATAGAGAATGACACCCTCCAACAAAAACTAGAGTCCCTCAACCCAATGTGTGATAATGAATATTCCTTATGGAAAACTGTTAAAACAACACTAAAGCCTCAACTTGCTCAATACCCATTAAAAACCGAAGACGGAAGTTGGGCGAGGACAGACACAGAGAGAGCTGAAGCTTACGCGGCGTTTCTGAAAAATGTGTTTAAACCTAATGAAGACCTCACATCAGACATTGTAGATGAAGAAGTCAAAAACTATCTGGAAAGTGATCTCCAACTCAGTCCACCTTTGGCTGCCTGTACCCCTTCTGAAGTACGTAGAACAATCCAGAATCTACAATTAAAGAAGGCGCCAGGTTTTGACCTTATAACCGCTGAAGTACTAAGACAACTACCAAAGAAAGTCATAACTCTCATAACAATTATTTTCAATAGCATACTGAGAACCGGGTATTTTCCGAACATCTGGAAAGTGTCCCAAATAACAATGGTGCTCAAAGCGGGAAAACCCCCACATCTTACGTCTTCCTACCGACCAATCAGTCTGTTACCAGTGCTCTCAAAAGTCTTCGAGAAAGTACTTTCTGTGCGGCTAAAAGCTTGTATGGGAGAGAAGAAACTAATCCCAGAACATCAATTCGGATTCAGAAGCAATCATTCGACAGTGGAACAAGTACACAGAGTTTGTGAAAAAGTGAGAAACGCCCTGGAAAAAAAGCTTTATTGCTGTGGAGTATTTCTGGATGTACAACAGGCGTTTGATAAAGTCTGGCATAATGGCCTACTCTATAAAATAAAGAAGACCCTACCTCATAACATGTTCCTACTCCTACAATCATACATTGAAAATAGGTCATTTTATGTGAAAATAAACGACTCTGTTTCCGACATGTATGATATACAAGCGGGGGTACCGCAAGGATCAGTCCTTGGGCCGACATTGTATATTATTTATACCAGTGATGTTCCTGTGTCAGAAACAGTGATGACTGCAACATTTGCAGACGATACTGCTGTACTTGCTTCAAGTGAAAGTCCAGAGCAAGCATCAGCGACCTTGCAAACACACCTCAACAAGATACATGATTGGATGAAGTGTTGGAAGATCAAGGCTAGTGCAGCAAAATCCAATCATATCACTTTCACCCTAAGAAGGAAAGATTGTCCGGAGGTCAAATTTGGGAATGAGCGATTACCACATAAAGATACAGTGAAGTACCTAGGGTTTCACCTTGACCGGAGGCAAACTTGGAAAAAGCACATCCAGAAAAAACGCGATGAGCTGAACTACCGTTTTAGATCTCTCCAATGGCTGCTCGGCCCGCAGTCAAGACTGTCACTAAACAATAAAATGCTTATTTACAAATCCATTTTAAAACCCGTCTGGACTTATGGTATACAGTTGTGGGGTACGGCGAAAAACAGCAACATTGAAATACTGCAAAGATTCCAAAATAATGCACTGAGGACCATAGCAAGAGCTCCCAAAGCGGTTTACAAAAACTGATGAAATACATGCTTACCTAGAAATACCTACTGTGAAAGAGGAAGTTAAGCATCTCACAAAAGCCTACAGAGACAGGGTAACAAATCATGAAAATGAGCTGGCGCGATGTCTAACACAGACAGAAATGACCCGTCGCCTTAAACGAAGCCACATCTGGGACAATTATTCAGTTGAATAAAACTGAATAAATTTTAATGAAGGACAGCCTATCAATGGAGAGGCCAGTTCTGCAAGTCATTCTACCGCTCAAAAGAACTGCTTATGGTCCAACGACTGATCGCAAGTTAGAACAATCAAGGAACAAAAAAAAAAAAAAAAAATAAACATTATTATATCAAAATACTGATGTTTTTTGTTAAAGATAATTACCTATAATTCATTTTTGTTGTACCTGTTGCTGAGCTCTTACCGCAGTGGTACAGAGGGCCTTCGCAAGAGTGCGCCGCGCCGTCCTGTCCTCAGCAACTGTCCTGGCTTCTGTCCAGCTCAGCGCTTGCGCTCGCAGCTCGCCGTCAACTGTACGCCGCCATGTGTGCACCGACGACCGGGACACGGCGTCTGCGGCGGCTACTAGCTACTCATTCAAAGCGCTGCACGGCGAGGGAGATCCTCTGTACGCCCCAGAGCGGTAGTCAAAACCGCAGCTCCTCAAGCGTCGCCCAATCTCCCTGACGAACTGCCTCCCCTGTTCCCCCCAAACCCCAGTGGTCTCAATGGCAAGAGGCACAAAAATATAGCCACCCGCAATCAACTGGCCGTATTTGACGCACTTCTGTCGTGCAGCCGCCTCGGCAGCCGCACCCACCGTGCCAGCAGTGTGCCCCACGTGGGACGGGGCAAATGTGCAGACGCATGTGGCGTCCCAGAGCCCTGTAGTCCCGTTGTCCCCGTAACTGTGTCCCCGTTACGGGGACAACGGGACGTCATTATATTTTCGTTCCGTTGTCCCCTTTTCGGGCAATAGTGAACGGGGACAACGAGCCGTCAAAATTTTACGTGTCGTTGTCCCTTCCGAATTCTATTAGCACGAAAAGGAAAAATAAAATGAAACTTATCTTAGACGACCGAATGGCGTATTGGTTAGTCACCCCAGTGAGTACCCTGATACTGAGCCGAAGGTCCCGGGTTCGATTCCCGGCTGGGGCAGATATTTGTTTAAACACAGATTTGTTCTCGGGTCTTGGATGTGCCCGTAAAATGGCAATAGGCCCACCCCCTATTACATTGGGACTAACATAACACTCAGGCAAAAAGTTGGTGCAGCAATGCACCTCTGCCTACCCCGCAAGGGAGTACATTAGTACAAGGCGTGAGTGTGTGTTTTTTTATCTGTGCTTTTGTTTCGCGGCAGTATTCCGTCTTGCCGTTAGCGCATCCTTTAAAATGTACACGTTCATCAAATTTGTCAATTTATCACCCAGGTTAGTTATGAATTGATCTAAGCTAAAAAGCGATTTGATGTGAAGATATTATATAAAATTCATGAAATAAAAAATTTACTCGTACTTGTGTTTTTTAAAGTTTATTTTGAGAACGGGGACAACGGGTCTGATTTTTTATTTTTTTATTAAGTGCCGGTGTCCCCGTTGAGGAGCTCACGTCCAACGGGGACAACGGGCCTGATTTTATTTATTTTCTGAAAGTACCGTTGTCCCCGCTTAACGGGGACAAGAATTACGGGGACAGCGGGACTACAGGCCCAGAGCAGGCACCGACCTTTCTCCCACGGTATCAAGGTGAGACCGTCCGGACGCCTCCCATCACTGCGACTCAACCCCGGCGGCTCAAGAACCGCCGGAATGTCAGCAGAAATGAGAGCCCTCCGAACGATATCATTTATTGCGTGATTCCGTGAGATTCTGCCTGCACTTCGGGCACAATGAAGCCCATGGCGCCCCTGCACGTCAAGCGATAGCCACCTATAGCAGCGCTGTCATGTAGCATTTCATAGCTTGACAGAGGAGCGGCCTTGGACTCACCTCACTCTCTCACTCCATAAAAGTACTTTTATATGTATATTGATGTACCTAGATCATACCTAATCCTGCATGAAGCCTGCCTTAAGTGGAATGATATTAAATCTTCTTAGTTACTACTTTTCTACTAGAGTAAGTGAGGACCCCGCGCCCCCGCAGCCCCGCATAGTCAGACACATTGCCACAGAGGAACAATACACTAGACGTTGCGCTCAACTCCCCGTCTCCATGCTGACCCGCATGGGGAGTGCGAGTTTTTACTCCGTTAGAATAGCGGTGAGTAAACGCGAATTTGTGTAGCGCGAGAGAGTCGCCACCTAGCGGTATACGTGCTGCACTAGCTCCGCACCGTACAAATGTCGATTTTCACTGCTCAATCAGTTATGAAAAACACACCTAGCCCTCAGTTAAGTTGCCGGGGTGCGGGGGACCCAAGGGCAGCAAGAAACTACGTTGTTCTTAAAACGCCAAAAAATTTGATCGCATTCTATAACACTACTACAAATAAACTCTCTAACGTAGGTATTTATTGATTATTGAGGTGAAGTATATTGTAGTCTTTAAAATTATATAGGTGGTTACTGTCCAATATTTTATTCACATAAGAGTAATGACAAAACAAGCTTTGAATGAGTAGCTAGTAGCCGCCGCAGACGCCGTGTCCCGGTCGTCGGTGCACACATGGCGGCGTACAGTTGACGGCGAGCTGCGAGCGCAAGCGCTGAGCTGGACAGAAGCCAGGACAGTTGCTGAGGACAGGACGGCGCGGCGCACTCTTGCGAAGGCCCTCTGTACCACTGCGGTAAGAGCTCAGCAACAGGTACAACAAAAATGAATTATAGGTAATTATCTTTAACAAAAAACATCAGTATTTTGATATAATAATGTTTATTAAAAATATAGAACCAAATAGTTGTTTTCTACCGATTTCATATCATTTTAAAATGTTCCGAGGCTTACAATTGAGCCGGGATTTCAGGCATCTCGGTGTACAACAGGACGCTGTCCTTGAGCAGCCGGGTCACTCAGTAGTGAGTCACACGTGACGGCTACAGACGGCGCCGCTAGAAAGCGACCGTCCGCGCCGATGTCAGAATTGCAACTGAGGTGGTTAGTGTAGGTGGAGTCGCTTGTATGTGGGTGTAGGAGAGCGTGTCGACAACGCGGCCTGTGCGTCGCCGGCGCTGCCTGCAGTGAGGGGACAGGCGGAGGCCGAGCCCTCGCCCGCAGCGCGCCCCACTGACACTCACTGACATCCCGCTGTTTCACGCCGTGTCATGTACTATGTTTCCTCATGTTTTCCGGTTCTCAAATTTTTTCCGACACATTTCTTCAGAATCATATGCCTGTGTTGCAGTGTGAAGTAACATGATGTGCCTCTTAAGACTACCTTTACGGCAAAATTTTTTCATGCAAATGTCACACTGGAATGACTTTTCGCCAGTGTGAATTAACTTGTGCAGTTTAAAAGACGATAAATATTTAAAAAAATTCTTGCATGTTTCACACTGGAAAGGTTTGTCTTCAGTGTGATTTAACATGTGCGTCTTAAGACTATGTCTACGGTAAAATGTTTTAGAGCAAATGTCACACTGGAATGCCTTTTCGCCAGTGTGGATTAACTTGTGCCTTTTTATAGCACTTCTGTGATTGAAGGATTTCTTGCAAATGTCACACTGAAAGGGCTTTTCCCCAGCGTGAATTAATTTGTGTTGTTGTAAAGCCGATATATATCTGAATGTTTTCTTGCAAGTTTCACACTGAAATGGTTTTTCTCCAGTGTGAATTAACTTGTGGCTCTTCAAATGACATCTTCGATAAAATGTTTTAGAGCAAATGTCACACTGGAATGGCTTTTCACCAGTGTGAGTTAATTTGTGTAGTTTTAAAGACGATACATATTTGAATGTTTTCTTGCAAGTTTCACACTGAAATGGTTTTTCTCCAGTGTGAATTAACTTGTGGCACTTCAAATGACTTCTTCGTCTAAATGTTTTCGTACAAATGTCACACTGGAAGGGCTTTTCCCCAGTGTGAAGTAACTTGTGTCTCTTTAATTCACTTTTTTCGTTAAATGTTTTCGTGCAAATTTCACACTTTTCTTCAGTGTGACGTAAGCTGTGGCTCTTCAAATGACATCTTCGTTTAAATGTTTTCATGCAAATGTCACACTCGAATGGTTTTTCTCCAGTGTGAATTAACTTGTGGCTTGTCAAATGACTTCTTCCTCTAAAGGTTTTCGTACAAATGTCACACTGGAAGGGCTTTTCCCCAGTGTGAAGTAACTTGTGTCTCTTTAATTTACTTTTTTCGTTAAATGTTTTCGTGCAATTTTCACACTTAAAAGGCTTTTCGCCATTGTGAGTTAATTTGTGTAGTTTTAAAGACAATACATATTTGAATGTTTTCTTGCAAGTTTCACAATGGAATGGTTTTTCTTCAGTGTGTCGTAAGCTGTGGCTCTTCAAATGACTTCTTCGTTTAAATGTTTTCATGCAAATGTCACACTCGAATGGCTTTTCGCCCGTGTGATTTAACTTGTGGGTCTTCAAATTGTATATTTGGTTAAATGATTTCGTGCAAATGTCACACTGGAATGGCTTTTTCCCAGTGTGTATTAACTTGTGTCGCTCCAAATAACTTCGAAATTTAAATGTTTTCGCGCAAATGTCACACTGGATGGGCTTTTCCCCAGTGTGAAGTAACTTGTGTCTTTTCATTGCAGTCCGATGCCTCGATGTTTTCTTGCAAATGTCACTCTCGAATGGCTTTTCGCCAGTGTGAATTAAAATGTGCTTTATCAAGCTGGTTTTTTTGCTGAATGTTTTCGTGCAGGAGTCACACACAAATGCTTTCTCACGTGGGTATATGATTTGTTTACGTTTCACAAGAGGAGCCAAGGCTTTAGTTGAGTTAGTGGTCTCGGTGTGTGTGCTTGTGTAATGTTCACTACACGCTTCAGTGGTGGGGAACAACACTGCACACTGAGCACAGTAACAGTTGTTGTTCAATAGAGTTGTATAACAGTTTGTTAAAATAATTTTCGCTCGCAAACATTTTTCAATTTTTTCATAATACTGTTTAGTTATCCTCATGCTTCTATTTTCATCAGTGTATATTGACACTGCCAAATCTTGATCATTGTTTGTTTTGTTGTTTACAACATTATTACAGTCAGCTGGTGCATGAATTTCTCGTTCTTCGTCAGACTCATCTACTTGTATCTTGCCGAGTATAATTCTGTTTCTGTAAAATGGCAATTCATTTGGTACAACATTCTCTGATTCCTTCTTGATTTCAGTTTCAACTTCATCAAATTCTGTCAAACTGTTGCCCTTGACAGTTATTGTGCCATCCATGTCAGTACACAGGTGGTCAGGTTTCACATCCAGGTCTTGAGTGGAGCACTCCGTAGGGTGATCCCCACTGTAGACCGGTAAATTGTGTAGTTGATTTTTGTTTTCATTTATCTTTGATACTTCCGGCGACGTTGTAAATGTTTCTGTAAGGTACAATAATGTTTAATTGGGATAGATATAAATGTGCTTAGGGTGTGACATGAATGAAGAAAGGATAAACATTCTTCTTGTTATTGGTATTGAGCAACGCTAAAGTCGGTCTGTGTGAAAATATTAGCCAGATTACGGTTAGTGTGACTTTTCATGCAATTTTGTTCTCAGATGAATGTATGCAGGGGAATGTTAGAGAGAAGTATGAAAGTGAGTGCCATATTTAAATATAAGTTATCTACTATATCTACACTACTGTATTGGTTTAGCTGTAAGAGTAGCATAGTTATGGTTTTAGTAAATCTATATAATAAAAATGAATTGCTGTTCGTTAGTCTCGCTAAAACTCGAGAACGGCTGAACCGATTTGGATAATTTTGGTCTTGAAATATTTGTGGAAGTCCAGGGAAGGTTTAAAAGGTGAGAAAGGTAGTGTAGTGTAGGGTAGTGTAGGGTAGTGTAGGGTAGTGTAGGGTAGTGTAGGGTAGTGTAGGGTAGTGTAGGGTAGTGTAGGGTAGTGTAGGGTAGTGTAGGGTAGTGTAGGGTAGTGTAGGGTTGTGTAGGGTAGTGTAGGGTAGTGTAGGGTGGTGTAGGGTGGTGTAGGGTAGTGTAGGGTAGTGTAGGGTAGTGTAGGGTAGTGTAGTGTAGGCTAGTGTAGGGTAGTGTAGGGTAGTGTAGGGTAGTGTAGGGTAGGGTAGGATAGGGTAAGATGCGGTATAAAGTTCGCCGGGTCAGCTAGTAATACATTAATAAATATCAAATTATAGTAACGATTTGGGTTTTTGTATACCTGATATATTACAATGTATCTGTATAATAAATAAATACTTAATAAATTTTGCCAGGCGTGGGTAGGGTTTATTTGACAGTAGTGTTAATGAAAAGTCTATAAATGTTTTTTTTAAGAAAAGTAATAATGAATGCATGAATGATGATGGAAGATAATAATTTATACTTAACTAGTTCTTCCCACGCGCTTCGCTTCGCCCCAAATAGTTTTCCCGTGGGAATTCCGGGATAAAAAGTAGCCTATGTTTTTTCTTAGGGTCTAGACCGTATGTATACCAAATTTGATTCAAATCCGTTCAGTAGTTTTGGCGTGAAAGAGTAACAGACAGACAGACAGTTACTTTCGCATTTATAATATTAGTAAGGATATTACGAGTAGTAAGGATAATATGTGGGGACATCTCACAAACAGCCATCGGACCCCAAACTAGACAGAGCCTGTAATATGGCTATCGGACAGCTGATACATTTACACAAATACATAGATAGATATGTCGCAGGCATCTGGTTGAATCTCCTTTTTGGTTGAATCACTAGCTCCTTCATTGTATCCAGTAAGTAGTAAGTACGACAAACTGCGTGGGGTGTTAGGTCTAGGCCTACCTAAAAAACATGAAGTATGTTCCTTTAGAAACGATACAAATAATCCAAAGAATTATCCAATCATCAAATCATTTTTTTATAAGCTGATTCGCTGTAAGTAGTTACTAAACTCATCCTGGAAACATTGTTAAAAAAATGTTTTGACGATTAGATTATTTGTTAGCATTAGGGTATGCAATACCGGTAATATTTTCAATACCGGTATTGAGTTCTAGTACCCGAACTCAATACCGGTATTGAAAATATTACCAGTAGGTATTGCATCATCCCATCATCATCATCATCATGGTATGCAGGATCCCGGTATTAGACTTCCTTGTTATAAATGGCATATATTTTGTTTAAAGGTCGTAAAGGGCAAAATACAACAAGAAAAAGCCATCAAATTCTGTATTATGTAATATTTTTTTACGAGAATTGAGTATTAGAGTTAAAATTTTAGAACGCATGGACAACAAGTAGCTTTCCAAAGGCCAAAAACCGCATGTAACGGTTGAAAACAAGTGCACTTTCATAGTATATAGGAGCACAAGGCTAACTATATCTTAATCGCTTGATTTATAGCCTCAAAAATGTCCAATTCCGGTATAACTTCAATACCGGTATTAACTTTCAATACCGGTATTGAAAAAAGCGTGGATTTTGTCCGGGTTCCCCGTATTACGCAATACCGGTATTGCGGTATTGCATGCCCTAGTTGGCATATGTGTATCGTTTCTGAAGGAGCATACTTTGAGGTTGATAAAATAGGATGAATAACAAAGATTTTGTGTTTTATTGATCTTTTCCTTATACTTTTTGCAGAGTTGTATAATATAACCTTAACAGAGCATTCAAATTACAAACCTGGTGCTACACCTTCACTTGTATCAAAATCAATAATTTCTTGTTTGAGAATGGCAAGATCTGGAAACATGCTCCTCACAGTAGGGTTGTTCAACAGATCATGTTCCTCTATGTCCATGCCATCCTCCATCTTATAGTGTGGTTTTGTACAACTAAAACAAGAGACATAATTATACTCAAATTTGCATTTATTTTGTACTTACTTCATATACAAATGACATCAAGTTGACTGGAAGCAGAACCAACCACTCATACAAAAGTGTGAGGATGTAGGATGCTACTGCATATGACCAAGGGCGTATCCAGGATTTCAGATAGGGGGGGGGGCAGCTCACACTTGTTTTCAAGATGATGTTTGGTCGGGTATTGAAACGAAAAATCGTGATGTTAAAAATGTGATAGAGAACTAATAAGAACCATAATTACCTACTTAATTAATAACATTATGGTTATAATGTTTCTTTAATTTTATGCTTTTTAAAAAAAAACCATTCGGCTGTACCATTTTAAAACATAGTAAGAACCATGAGACGAAAAAATGTTCAGGAGAGCCATAAAATGTTTTTGTCCCTTCATTTCAATGCCCTAGTAAAACTATGATCACATCTCAACGAATGTAAGCTTAAAAGAAGCGGCAGAAACTTGGCTTGACATAGTTACAATACTATTTCATTTAAATATGACTAATATTGTTGCTGTAATGCACAAAAGAAAACACAAACTTGGTTTTAAATGGTTTTCTGACCATAGAACCGCCCTGGCTGACCATTTAATAACCTAGTAAGGGCCATTTTTGTGTAATTTTACATTGAAATTACAATTATTGCAGTGTTGCTGAATTTTTTATATGTTTGGGATCCTTCACATATAAAATAATTCCAATTTTGCAGCACTTTTATATAACTGTACTATAATTAATAGCTCAAATAACCGCATATTTTTATGTTTTTGTTTCATCTAAATTTATAATAATGAATAATGTTTGTGCCTTACTAAAATTAAACCTCGAAAATTGACAATTGCTGAACATTTTAAAACCTAGTATGAGCCATTGACCATTTTAAAACATAGTGATTAAAGTAAAGATTAAAGTGGTTGGTGGCTCTTAAGAGGAGAGTATACCTTCTCGATTCTATCGAAATAGGTATTTAGGAAAATATTTGTTATCACTCTCATGCCCCAGGCATGGGTGCGATAGAGATGCACTGCAGCTCGTGACTGACAATAGGTACTTTTTTTTATGAAATTCTGGTTTCGGAAGAAAACGTTTTACACTAACTAAATATTAACCAATCTCTTAGTTTTTGGTGTCAATCACTTCAGCATAATATATTCTAGGTTTATAGGTTTTGCATTCTTTAAAAAAAATATTGTTATTGTTCAACAAACAGCTTCATTCAACACACAAAAATTACGTTATTTGAGGTGCATATAAGTTTGAATCTATAAAAAATTTCGAAAAAAGAAAAAGCTATAAACATAGTTATTCATTGTGTCAAGAACATACAAAAACATCATGGAGATTGGATAATATTTAGGGGTAGTAAAACGTTTTCTCTTTTTGTATGGACGAGCAAGTGCTATACTCTACTCTTAATAGGTTTTGAAATGGTTTTTCTGCCATTTTTTTTGACAGTGTGGACTTAGTAGGTTTTTTTTCAAACATGGCACTTACTAGGCTAGCTTTTGAAATGGTACAGCCGTATTAAAGAGACACATCGAGATTGTTTACATTTTGTCTCAGAAGAAGTTGAAGTACCAGTAGATCTAGATTCTAGAGCTAAAAAGATAAGAACCTACTCATAGTTTTTAAAAAGAGGCCACAAACAAATGCTCGTATAGCATTTGTTGAGGAAGGCCCTCACCACCAGCTAATTAAAGACCTCTGCAGGCTCTCTCACTTCCACTGAGCCAACAGTCACCGATAACTCTATATTCAGCCACATATTCACTCTTGTCTTGACTTAGCAAACAAATGAAGGAAAAGCTAACCTCAACACCAGAAGTACGAAGGTTTTATAAAACTATTCTTACCCAATGCAGTGCGAAACACTTTATTCACCAGACTATCGGTAAAATTAGCATTTATTAGCTTTGAGGGTGCTAATAGTTAAGAATATTTTTCGGTTTTTGACCAAAACACATCCAAATACCCAAAATGACCCAAATGCAAGCCATAGAGAAAATAACACTAGTTGATGGAGACGTGATGCAAGCCTAGCTGTCATGTCATTGACATTGAACATTGACATTTTCTTTGAAAGTACTCTGTGGTTTAATGTTTCTATTTCACAGTGGCTTAAAAGGACAAGTGGACGTTGTTACGCAGAAAGGACTCAATCCACAACTTGGTCAAAATTTAGTTATATACTAGAACATGCTATTTAATGTAGGGTCTACCTACCAAGAAAACAAACACAGTAAAAAACCAACTACAACATACCTACTTCTTTCAGAAAAACCCATTTCCTATTAATTCATGAAAAAAATAGTTTTGCATAAAGGACTCAAACGCTCTGAGTGGTTTTAGAGAAATACTTATTCATTGAAAAAAGACAATTTGTATTAAGCAGAAAGGACTCAAACCGCCTGGGTCGTTTTAGCGAAATGCTTATTCATTGAAAGAAGTCAATTTGTTTTAAGCAGGAAGGACTCAAACTGTCTGAGTTGTTTCAGAGAATATACCTAAGTTTTTGATAAAACCATGGAAGTAATAATACAACAGGAATGCGCACTGCACCAAAAAAACGAGCCGACAGAGATAGTCAGCACGGAGCCCTCCATCTCTTTCTATTTTTGGTGACCATAATTTTAGGTAATTCATGAGACATCACTTCTAATCTATCATGTCACGAATAGGTGTCGATGGTCTCAAAGTCACCTATTATTCGAATAATTCGATTGCAATGTAGGTACGAATGTATTTTGGTGATATGACAATTGAGTAAACAAATGAGGTGAAGGTAAAATTTGTATAGATGTGTTGTTGCAGCGCAAACTGCAATGTAATATTGATATGTTTTTTTCCATATCAATTAGATATTCCCAAGGTTTGAACTAGCAACAACAATCTATCTTTTTACCAAATTCTACTAAGATGGACTTTATAGTTCGACTGTAACGATAATAAACATTTGCGATGAATCGGGATTTATCATCGGGTTTAAAATGATGAAAATTTTTGGGAATTACTTGGAACAACCTTTGCTATGTTTCTTCATTGGAAGGAAAGCTGAAATTTGGGAAAATATAATATTTAAGTAAATAAAATTAAGTTGGGTGTAGTGTTGACAAGAAAGTGTCAAAACAGGTTAACATTAAACGCAACTATGTACCTAAATCAGCAGCTCATAACTCTTTACCAGCCTTATAAGATAACAGCCACAATAATACCTAATGATACTTAGGTATAAAATAAAACAAAAAGTTGAATGAAACAGGTCCTAATTAATGGAAAGTGATTCAAAAGTACGAATGAATGGTCACCCTAACCATTACGTCTCTCACAAGAGTATAAATGTCATCCGTCATCTTGACAACTTCGGTCTTGTCGTAAAGTATTTAGAAAAACTACCAATATTTTTTATGAAATTATTATTCAAACAAATACCAAATATTTCATTAAAATTACATGTTTATAATGATTTATTATAAATTTGTTTTTGAAAATGATATGATATACAGTAGTCTATGAGTTAATTTAACCTTTAAGTATGGACGTCATTTTTTCTTAACACCAGTGCGGACGTGGAGCCTCACAGGCTCCTATATAAATACACTTTTTTTTTGAGAATTTGATATAAGATTACTTTAAAACTGATTGGATATTGAATTTAGAGGATTTAGCAATAAAATAACGTGCTTATGTAATCAAATCGTCACCTTAAATCGTAAACCGCCTAACTCCACTTTTTGGCGAAAATGACTTTTTGGTATCAATAGAAGCGTTTTTTCAAGGCGCATCTACTCGTAATACTCGTAAATCGATAAAAAATCTGAATTCTGAGAAAATTTAGTTTTCGTTTTCCTCCTAACTCTAAGTCGTGATTTTTAAACAATAAAACCTCGTAACTCCTCCTACTCCCATACAACAAGCGATGTAGGCGGGAGTGAACGTACATTTTTGCAATAAAACTATGTGTTTGATTTTGTAGATTCTTTGAGGCCAGTAGATTGCACGGCACCCGTATAGATGCGATGGACTCATTTGCGAAGGCCCTCAGATTTGAAAGTAGCCCGTGCACTGCATGGCGTGTAGAGCACCAGCTACTCTTTGATTCTGGGGAACTAACATCTTGCAATGCTCCTTGAATGACCAGCAACTATCTACGACTAGGCTGAGGTAGCACATGTGCCGTTCTATAGCAATATGAACCTCACTAACCCGCACTGACAGATCTGTTGGCTCCCTGCTCATTAGGAGTTTGTAGGATATCAGGAGGGGCGCTGTTTTAAGGCCTAGGCGGTGGATCATGCCACTATCGTCTTTGATAAATCATCCTCGATGAACGCTCTCTCAGCCATCTTCAATGTGACACACATTGAAGATGGAGATCAGCAGAATGAATTGTGCTAACGCTTTTTGCGAGCTTCATTTGCAGGACAGTATTGTATGCCAAGTTATATTGCAGAGGTGTTCAAGACCGACCCCTGTGGAACTCCACAACTGACCTCCTTCTGCGAACATTAACCCTCTCTTATCGGGTAATTATTGTACCAGTTGGACCTCTGACTATTTGCTGGAGGTAGGATCGACCGATGGTATTCAAGAGAGGCCCTGAAGGTTCCTCAAGGGATAGAGTTGAACGGGTACACCATGTCTAATCCTTGGTCTAATCTAACACCCAGCGCAACTATCCCCGCGGTTCACATCCTGCTCCGACAGTGAACGAACATAGAAGTACTTCTACTAATACGTAATGTATCCACTATTGATTGTACATTTCGTAAGCCAAACTGACAATCCGAAAGGTAATGACCGTTCATCCAGGGGTGTCACCAATTTAAAAAGCTTGTCAGCCTCTTATAGCAGGCAGATGGGTCTGTACATAGAAAAAGAATCTGCAGGACTGCTTTCTTTCTTCAGGAGCTTTAACGTGGCCTCGTTTCAGTCAGTGGACAACTCAATGGCACTCTGGCTGCTGTTCAACAGACAGATAAACTTTCTGTACAAACCAGCTTTGAGTGCCAGCACTCACACGCGGTCTGGTATTCCATCGGGGCTAGGAACAGTCTTTTGCGCTCTGTTCCAACTCTAGATCCGTCACTCCTTGCTCGTCAGATGATAGAATAGAATAGAATACTCTTTATTTTTCACCATTAAAGAAAACGTGATGATGTTCCTAGTCCCTGGGAAACAGCGTGCTTACCAGGGATTCAACGGCAACGGTGGGACCATGGCCTCCTAGTACTGATTTATGTTTTCTACTGCTTATAACGATGACTGCTGATTATATAATCATTTTATTAAGTACATCAATAATACTATAAATTTCAAGTAAAAGGAAAAGGTAAGTAGATTTATCTATATTTGAACAGCGTAAGTCCATCAAAGAGATCAATATTTTTCATAATCAAAGTCCGAAAAACTCGTATTTCCAGGAAAAACACTTATCTCCAATAATAGTATTCACATAGAGATCAGGAAAAGATCGTAAGTCCATTTTATGTATAAAGCGATAAAAATAACTAATTTTTCATAACGCCATTGAATGCGCAATCACTTTTTTAGTCTAGTATCAAAAAAATATTAGGGGGTATCCTAAGTAGAAGTAAAAAATAAACAGTTTTTTTTGTCTCCTGTAAAATTTGCTCGCGTGGAGTTGGGCGGTTTACGATTTAAGGTGACGAAATATTTTTAAAAAAATATAGAAATGAGAAAAATTCAAACTTATGGCACTTTTAAGTCCTAATTTACTGAGGCTACATTTTCTGGTATTAAAAACAGTCAAACTTATTAGTTACTATAACAAAATTAGTCTCATTTTCTTAAAATATAATACATAAGTAACCAAAAACACAAATCACCTGCTTCAGGTAACTATTATATAAAATATTGACCACAGTCTAATAGCGCCAATTTATTGGCAGTCAATGCACAGAGGTCTAGAACACTTGGAGACACACAGGCAACACAAACATAGGTATTCATCCTATGTTTTTTTTGCGGGACAGATTCTACATGCTCTTGTGGACCCTTGACTGGTTTCTTGATCCTGGACACCTTCTGTGCCCATAATTATCATCACCTAAAACTCGATTCATTAGTCAACCTCAGTTCTCTTGGCAATCGTCTATTTATATCACGTCTTGGCACATGAGGCACTACATGCACACGTGCTAGTTTTTTTAGAAATTACCTTTACCTTTAGAAGTACCAGCATTACTTATTTTTCACATTTTGAAAAAAAAAACATAATCGCCCAATGATTTCAAAAGGAAGGATACGCCTGTCAGAACGTTTTGTCAAAAGAAAATGGCACCCGCGCGCTGGCCCTAAATTGATACAAATTATGACAGATTTATGAGGTTTTAGGGCCAACGCGAGGGTGTCATTTTTTAGAGCGGTTGGGCCTGTCCTTACGCTAGTAATATATAAGTCAATGTAATCGCCCATACAAAATATATTGTATGACAACAATGGACGTGTAGCCTGACAGGCTCCAGACAATTTTTTGATGGTCATTACTCACGTGATATTCAGCGGACGACTCAACCTCCTCCCTCATTGGTAATTTAGCAACTAAAACAAAAGCTACTGAGCCGCTCAATCGCGGGGAGCGGGGGGAAATAGGCAAAACTATGAAAACGTAAACATCGGGTAGCCTGTGAGACTCCACGTCCATACTTAAAGGTTAATATTTTTTTTTACATAGCTCTCTTCGTACAAAATCTACTAAAGTTTACACAACTAAATCCTGGCAATTGTTAGAAAGAGAGGAAGGGCTCTGTGGTAACCCTCTCTATCGGCTCGCGGCCTCTTTCACTTCAAATATAAATCTTAAGGTGAATTCGTAAGGTCTATTTTTGTTTGCAGCATTTTGGTGAGTGCGCATTCCTAAGTTCACCATTATCATTAATCTGTGACTTGACATTTTATGTCAAAATGACAAACGTTAGTTAGTCTGTGATTTATGTGAAGACGGAAGACGGTGTGTGTGAAGCTTGTGTGAAGACTGTGAAGCTTATCTGTTATCTATTCTCAGATCTCTGATTCTCTTCCAAAAAGTTCTTGTTCTCTTCATCTTGGATTGTAAACTATATTTATTACCTACAGTAGGGATTCAAATTCAATAACGATACAGTGGATTTTACAATACAATACAATAATCTTTATTTGCACACCATAAAAAAACTTAAGTTGGACTGGAGTTCTGCTATCATCCTGAAATATTTGACACAATGCCATATATCAAGACGTGTTCATATCTTAACTGTGGGAACATCAACATGAAGAATCCGGAGTTGTCATTATTTAGCTTCCCCATTAACGATGAATCCCGTCTAAAGCTTTGGATCCAGAATTCAGGTAAACGACTTGTGGTATATAACTATATATACAGTGATTTTAAAAGGCAGACTACAATTTTATTATTGAAACTAGGAACATTCAATTTCATTGAAAACTATGATTATATTTTTGCCTTAATCTAACCTCTGATAAGCTCTATATAGCAACACAGCCTAGATATGCTTGTTCTTGTGCTAATACTCCCAGATTTGATTCCCAGACAGGTGAGACAGGAATATACAAGTGGGATGTTAGGACAATATCTTGCTTTTTCGTTAAATGGAACCTTTGTGACTATACCTATGTACTCATGTACTGCTAAATGTATTTACTTAGTTAACCTTCTTTTACAACCTACTTCTTTATTATTCTTATGTATTTTTAGTCCAATAAACAATTTAATTTTAAGTTTTTTCTTTTTTTAGGAAATTCACAACTGGATTCATTAACCAATAATGAACTGAGGTATCATTACATTTGTGCCGCTCACTTTCCTAATGCAAGAGATCGTAGACAACTACATAGAGACATACTACTTGGTTCCGCTGTTCCATACCATTTCCAATCCACTGAAACTGAAACAGCATCAACACCTTCCATGAGTCATGTTAAAGATGTGGAAATAAGTAAGAATAAATAATTTGTATATTTTTTCTGCCCCCGGAAGCATAATTGATACTATATGCATCATCTAAACTATTATGAAATAATATTTTGGCAATAAGTCTGCATTTGTATACATTCTATGTGTTTTCAAATGTACTTACCTATCTGGCTCATCACATATTATGTATTGAGCCCCTTAAAATTCTTTTTATTTTCAGATGCTAGAGCAGTCTCTCCTGACGTGTTGAAAGTGATACCACCTAAAAAGTTTTATGAAAACAAAAATAAACAAAATCGCTTACAGGAATCGACTCCTGTATCAAGGTATGTATTCATTTGACATTCTGTAGCTAACACAATCTCATACTATGATACCTATTATGAATGGTATAGAGGTAAGTGACCCTGACTGCCATGCCGAAGGCCCCGGGTTCGATCCCGGCTGGGGCAGATATTTGTTTAAAGACAGTACTCACAAGATTTGTACACTGGTCCTGGGTGTTAATAATTATGTATCTATTCTCCAATTATCTATACTCAATTATTTATTGCATAAGTACCATAATTTATTACCTGCTGTGCTATAACAGGATCTAACTATGCATTTGTGTAGATGTATCAGCTGTCCACTTCCCATATAGGCTCTGTCATGATTGGGGTAAGGTGGCCGTGTGTGAAATGTCATCACATAATATTAATAACTATTTTGAAAAGATGGTACAGGAGTTTCTTGAGAGTAGTTTGTAAAAAATGGATGTTCATCAGGACTAAAAGCACAGGGCGCAAAAGTAACCCAAGGTTACTGTGTGCCATAAGTCAATAAATATCAGCCAGATGGCCTGTGGGCTCTTGCTCCCAGCCTGACAGATCCTTATGTTTATTAAAAGATATTACAAGAAAAAAGGTAAAGGAAAAATATCTTAGAAAGTGCATGTATATCAAAAGATACCCATCCAGAACAGATATTTGTGTAAAAGCAGATATTAATAATTATAATATATACTAGGGGATGTCCATTAATCACGTGAGGTAATTTTTATCAATTTTTGACAAAAAAAATATACACGTGAAGTCTAACGAGAGTCTTTGAACAAAGTGGCTGGCTCTGCTGCCGGCTAACTTGGTCACAAAGTCACAAATACTAGATAGTAGATATCTTTGACGTTATGAATAATCTATTTAATTCTGTATATATTTCGTGTTTCAGTAGTACAGGAGAGCAGTATAAGATGGAGGATGACATAGACATAGAGGAGCATGATCTGTTGGACGACCCCGCCTTGAGGAGCGTGTTTCCAGATCTTGTCATCCTCAAAAGGGAAATCATTGATTTTGATATCAGAGAAGGTACGGTACCAGTTTTGTTGACTTATTATTGGCTTTTCCTTTATTATAATTTATTTATTCCCATCAATATCATCTCTGATGGTTAGCAAAGGGCCAAGTGTTGTGATGGCACCTTTTGCGATCTTAGGCTGTATAAAGCCATAATAAAAGCAAAAATGCTGTCCCTAAAACTGTTAAAATCCTCACAACTTCAGGTCTTTTTTCTGACTTTATTTGATATCACTTTCACATTCACCGTAAAGATATTCATCAATCATTTAATTAAACCCAACCTGTACCTTTCAGAAACCACAACAACGCCAGAAATTCCAATGAGACAGGAATACCAACTGGATTGCACTTTGAAGGAGAACAGTGGGAGTCCTCCTCCCGTGTGTCCCGCGCATGACACAGATGTCAAACCTGACGTGTTATCTACGGACATGGATGACACAATAACTATCAAGGGCAACAGTTTGACAGAATTTGACGAAGTTGAAACTGAAATCAAAAAGGAATCAGAGAATGTTGTAGGAAGTGAATTGCCATTTTGCAGAAACAGAATTAAACTCGCCAACATAAATGTAGATGAGTTTAACGAAGAACGAGAAATTGATGCACCAGGTGACTGTAATAATGTTGTTAACAACAAAACACATAAGGATACAGATTTGGCAGTGTCAATAAACTCTGATGAAAATGGAAGCATGAGGATAACTAAACAGTATTATGAAATGGAAAAATATAAAAATATAAATAAGTCGTTCGAGTGTATAACTTGCAATAAAACCTTCAGTAACCTATACACTTTGAAAAAACACAACTTAATTCACACTGGCGATAAGCCATTCCAGTGTGACATTTGCACGAAAACATATACCCAAAGAGGAAATTTGAAGAGCCACAAGTTAATTCACACTGGTGAAAGACCATTTCAGTGTGAAACTTGCAAGAAAACATTCAGAGATAGGTCGGCTTTAAAACGACACAAGCTAACTCACACTGGTGAAAAGCAATTCCAGTGTGACATTTGCTCTAAAAAATTCTACCGAAGAAGTCATTTGAAGAGCCACAACTTAACTCACACTGGCGAAAAGCCATTCCAGTGTGACATTTGCACGAAATCATTGATGCATAGATGTAGTCTTAAGGTGCACATGTTACTTCACACTGGGGAAAAATCTTTCCAGTGTGACATTTTCACGAAATCATTTTACCATAGGGGTAATCTTAAGAGGCATATGTTACTTCACACTGGCGAAAAGCCATACTTTTGTGACATTTGCAAGAAAACATTTAGGCATCGGGGCCCATTGAAAGAACATAAGTTACTTCACACTGGCGAAAAGCCATTCTAGTGTGACATTTGCACGAAATCATTTACCCAAAGAGGCAATTTTAAGAAGCACATGTTACATCACTCTGCACCCCAGTCATAGTCATGATTCTGATGAGTGAGAAAAAATGTGACATCAGGGAAACATGACGAGGAAATATAGTACATGACACGGCGTGAAACTGCGGGATGTCCGTGAGTGTCTGTGGGGCGCGCGGTTCCACCTTTTTTGGCCTAAGATTTATTTGTCTAATCTCTTATTGCATAGTAACGTTTGGTCAAAGTCTCGTTTCGCCGAAAATCGAATGGCATAAATCTCGTTAAGTAAAAAGTTATTTCGCATAATCTTGTTTAGCCTAATAATGGTATGATCAAATCTTGAATAGCCTAATAATGCTATGGCAATGGTTATTTACAAAGTAATAATTTTCGTTTTACTTTAACTTTGACGGAGAGTGCGAAAACTGGTGGGAAACGCTCCGCTCCGCTTCGCTGCGTTCCGCTTTGCTTTTGACGAACATGTGCACCTAACACGCTCCTCCTCGCTTTGCTCGTCGTTGTATTGTTTCCTTGTATGTAGGAACGCTCCGCTCCGCTTCGCTGCGCTCCGCTTTGCTTTTGACGAAAATGTGCACCTAACACGCCCCTCCTCGCTTTGCTCGTCGTCGCACCTATCTTTAGGTTTCGATCCCATGGGATTTAATGGCGTTTGTAATAATTATTATGGTCATTCACATTCGATATTTTGATAATTCAATATCGTGATTTTCGGGATGTAGAAGAAAATTACCACAACTTCTATATTTAGTACATACTTACTTAATATATTATTTATTAGGATGATATTAGGAGAAAAAAGATTCCGATACCTATACGAGCATAAATTATTGTAAACGAAACTTAGGTGTCTCAAGAATGCGCCAAAAGAGTTTTAGGCGAAACGAGTCTTATGCCACATAAGTCTTGGCAAAGTGATGATTCGGCCTAAAAAGTTTAGACCATACGAGTTATGCGAAACGAGTTTTGGGCAACAAAGATTAGGCGAGATGAGGGGAACCCGGGGCGCGCTGCGGGCGAGGGCTCGGCCTCCGCCTGTCCCCTCACTGCAGGCAGCGCCGGCGACGCACAGGCCGCGTTGTCGACACGCTCTCCTACACCCACATACAAGCGACTCCACCTACACTAACCACCTCAGTTGCAATTCTGACATCGGCGCGGACGGTCGCTTTCTAGCGGCGCCGTCTGTAGCCGTCACGTGTGACTCACTACTGAGTGACCCGGCTGCTCAAGGACAGCGTCCTGTTGTACACCGAGATGCCTGAAATCCCGGCTCAGTTGGAAGCCTCGGAACAGAATAAAATATAATTAAATCGGTAGATTAAAACAACTATTTCGTTCTATATTTTTAATAAATATTATTATGGTACAATACTTACTGCACGGCTAGTATGGCCATAATAAGACAACATGTGAAGTGACTGATTAAATTGAGTCACTTTTTGATATCAGTCTTAAATGTTAGCATAGGGTGTACATGGGACTCATTTTATTTGTGTGATTGATGGTGATTGGGCATTAGTCCCAGTGACACTGTAACTTTTCTGCTCTGTGCAAATAGGTTTTTCAAATGTTATTTTTTTCCGAAAATCTCTCATTTGTGGTTGTTGTTTGTATTGTCTATGGTTTTTTGACAATTAAAATGTCACCAAACGTCAAACTTGAAGAAAATTTTGACTGTTTGGTGCTTTCGAGAGTTTCGAGTGTAATGAACTGTAATGTTTTGGTAATATTACTTTGCTTTGCGCTACCCCATGGATTCATATTGGCTCATTAAACTACTTTATTGAGTTTCTTGGACATCGTCTCATCAAATGATATAAGACCAAGCTTGCTCCTGACCAAGCACGCTCAGATTCCTTGGGAGCTCCTGCTATCGGCAGCCGTCGATGCAACGGATCCCTGAGACGAAGAACAAAAACAGCATGCCACCTGACTGATGACCCACCCACTGTCTACCCGGACCCAGGAGCTAGAAGGCCTTGAGAAAAAAGCCCGGGCAGGATCCTGATGGGCGCAGCAGAATATCATCTTCGATGCATGTCCCACGGTCTGACCGAATAATATTTATATAATCAATGGAAGGAAAAAAACAGTTAAGGTAAGTGCCAGTACCCGTGACATGTTATTATAATTGGGCATATGCACACAAAACAACTTAAAAAACTTTTTTCACATGGCACTACTTGGTCGGCTATGCCTAAACCCTTCCTTCATTGGAAGGAAACCTGTACCCCAGCAATGGGTACGTGATGGGTTATGATGATGATGAAGATGACAATAGGAGTCATAATCTTAGTTCATAAGTATAAATAAAATCTAATGAAACATTTTTGTTTGTTACAGAACATTGAAATTGGCTTATAGGCAAGACGGAAGATGGTCAAAACCGGTCAGAAATTGATGGCCTAGACACGGTTGGAGAGCTCTTGTTGGCAGAAACCACCTGAAGATGGTCAGATGACATCAGCAACCTTGTGGTGATACAATGAACCCGAGCGGCACCGAACTGAAAAAGTTGAAGAACTTGGCATACATACTATGAGACCCATTTTATGACTGATATAAGCCAAGTTCAGACTGATTATTGTGATAGTTGATAACTAAGAATACAATTTTATGGTGTGTGAAATAGTATACTTTTTATAATTTATTAATTAAAAGTTTAATAAATGTTTTACTTACCTAAAAAAAATATTATATTTTTATAACCGTTTAATTTAGTTGTACATGCTAGCATACCCACTTATTTTTTTATAGTTAGTGTGTAGTTGATAAATAATAAAGCCTGACTAGGGTTTGTCACTGTGGTGAAAGGATTAGTCGCTGACTACCCAGTGTGTGGATTAGAATCAGTCGTTGACTACCCGGTGTGCCGGATGTATTCAATGTACAGTTTATATGATTTACACTTCATGAACTCCACATTTAGCATTCAAACTATTCAATTAGCCACTTCATCTCAGTTAGTGTGTTGTTCAGGGTTTGTCGCTGTGGTGAAGGATTAGAATGAGTCGCTGACTGCCCGGTGTGCCGGATGTATTCAATGTAGAGTTTATATGATTTAAATTTCGTGAACTCTATATTTAGCATTCAAACTATTCAATTAGCCACTTCATTACCTACATACTTTGACGTGAATAGGCAAACTTAAAGTATAAGTATGGGAGACAACTGAAAATCTGTGGTTTGTTCCTAAGGGCAAACATATGCGCTGAGTTGCTTCCCTTTTGGTCTGCTTCAACACACACATTTCGCCTCTTAATTTAACTGTACAAATGTTTAAGTGGAACAAATTAATGTCTATCTATCTAACTTATTAGCACTTGTGAGCGACAGGATTTGAATCCACATCTCTTCCGTGAGGGGCGGGCGCTTACCCGCCTGAGCTAACACCGCTACATATAAGTAAGTAAAAGATATATAATTTTAGTCAAATAAAAAAGAGGATGTGTGTTTTGACAAATGTTGTTTTTAAAGCATTTTCAACGGGTTATTAGAGCCCCGGATCATCCTCCCTATAAGTATTATAGTAATTTTCCTTTCCTGCATCTCTTCTTGTAGAGCAAGGATGAAATTAACAAAAACTAAACAAATAATAATTTGTGTCACATGTTATCACCACCTTCGAATTTGAGTGATAAAATGCTACCTAAACAAATGTCAAACTGAGACATGTGTGGATAAATTGGTACACCCATGTTAGGAAATAAGACAAATCTTCCAATCTCGCTGTCAAAATTGTAACTCACATCTTGTAGTGATTATTTCGTGTTGGCCATGTTAGCGTTTGTGAGGACAACTGGTATCACACAATTTGTTGCAACTAGCTGTCATTTATATCTTGTCACCGCCATACTGTGCTACGCGTGCAGCACGGCTAGTATGGCCATAATAAGACAACATGTGAAGTGACTGATTAAATTGAGTCACTTTTTGATATCAGTCTTAAATGTTAGCATAGGGTGTACATGGGACTCATTTTATTTGTGTGATTGGATATAACCCACAGTGACACTGAAACTTTTCTGCTCTGTGGAAATATGTATTTCATTCGTTCTTTTTTTTTGAAAATCCCTCATTTGTGGCTCTTGTTTGTATTGTCTATGGTTTTTTGACAATTTAAATGTCACCAAACGTCAAATTTGAAGAAAATTTTCGCTGTTTGGTGCGTTCGAGTGAAATATTTTGATAATATTACCATTGCATTTTTGCATTGCGCTACCCCATGGACTCATTAACTACTTTCTTGAGTTTCTTGGACGTCGTCACATGAAATAATATACGACCGAGCTTGCTCCCGACCAAGCACGATCAGATTCCTTGGGAGTTCTTCGGCAGACGATTTCTATGCACCGGCTCCATGAGACGAAGAACAAAACAGCATGCCACCTGACTGATGACCCACCCACCGTTCACCCGGCCCCAGGAGCTAGAAGGCCTTGAGACAAAAGCTCGGGCAGGATTCTGATGGGCGCAACAGAATATCATCTACGATGCTTGTCCCACGGCCTGACTGAATAATATTTGTATAATCAATGGAAGGAAAAAACAGTAGGTAAGTGCCAGTACCAGTCACATGTTATTATAATTGGGCACATGCACACAAAACAACTCAAAAAACTTTTTTCACTTGGCAGTACTTGGTCAACTAGGCCATTCATTGGAAGGAAACCCGTACCCCAGCAGTGAGGACGTGATGGGCTATGATGATGAAGATGACAATAGGAGTCATAATCTTAGTTCATAAGTATAACTAAAATCTAATGAAACATTTTTGTTTGTTACAGAACATTGAAATTGGCTCGTAGGCAAGACGGAAGATGGTCAAAACCGGTCAGAAAATGATGGCCTAGACACGGTTGGAGAGCTCTTGTTGGCAGAAACCACCTGAAGATGGTCAGATGACATCAGCAACCTTGTGGTGATACAATGAACCGGAGCGGCACCGAACTGAAAAAGTTGAAAAACTTGGCATACATACTATGAGACCTATTTGATGACTGATATAAGCCAAGTTCAGAGTGATTATTGTGACAGTTGATAACTAAGAATACCTAATATGCTTTTATGGTGTGTGAAATAGTATACTTTTTATAATTTATTAATTAAAAGTTTAATAAATGTTTTACTTACCTAAAGAAAATATTATATTTTTATAACCATTTAATTTAGTTGTACATGCTAGCATATCCACTTATTTTATTATAGTTAGTGTGTTGTTGATGAATAATAAAGCCTGACTAGGGTTTGTCGCTGTGGAGAAAGGATTAGCATCAGTCGCTGACTGCCCGGTGTGCCGGACTTATTAAATGTACAGTTTATATTATGATTTACATTTCTTGAACTCTACATTTAACATTCAAACTATTCAATTAGCCACTTCATTTTAGTTAGTGTGTTGTTGATAAATAATAAAGCCTAACTAGGGTTTGTCGCTGTGGTGAAAGGACAACCAGTGATCATAGCATCAGTCGCTGACTGCCCGGTGTGCCGGACCTATTCAATGTATATGATTTACATTTCGTGAACTCCACATTTAGCATTCAAACTATTCAATTAGCCACTTCATTACCTACATACTTTGGCGTGAATAGGCAAACTTAAAGTATATGGGAGACAACTGAAAATCAGTGGTTTGTTCCTAAGGGCAAACATATGCACTGAGTTGCTTCCAAACAAACTAATGTCTATCTATCTAACTTCTTAGCACTTGTGAGCGACAGGTTTTGAATCCACATTTCTTCCGTGAGGGGCGGGCGCTTACCCGTCTGAGCTAACACCGCTACATATTAGTAATATACTTAATGTATAATTTTAGTCAAATAAAAAAGAGGATGTGTGTTTTGACAAATGTTGTTTTTAAAGCATTTTCAACGGGTTATTAGAGTCCCGGATCATCCTCCCTATAAGTATTATAGTAATTTTCCTTTCCTGCATCTCTTCTTGTAGAGCAAGGATGAAATTAACAAAAACTAAACAAATAATTATTTGTGTCACATGTTATCACCACCTTCGAACTTGAGTGATATAATGCTACCTAAACAAATGTCAAACTGAGACATGTGTGGATAAATTGGTACACCCATGTTAGGAAATAAGACAAATCTTCCAATCTCGCTGTCAAAATTGTAACTCACATCTTGTAGTGATTATTTCGTGTTGGCCATGTTAGCGTTTGTGAGGACAACTGGTATCACACAATTTGTTGCAAGTAGCTGTCATTTATATCTTGTCACCGCCATACTGTGCTACGCGTGCTGATGTTTGTTGTTTTTATGTTTGTGGTACCTGTTGCTGAGCTCTTACCGCAGTGGTACAGAGGGCCTTCGCAAGAGTGCGCCGCGCCGTCCTGTCCTCAGCAACTGTCCTGGCTTCTGCTCGCCGTCAACTGTACGCCGCCATGTGTGCACCGATCAAAGAGAAACATAACATGTGCACATGTGCTATGTCCGAGTTTTAACACATTTTTTACATTGCAGCGAAACAGTCAGTCAATTCAGTACAAAAGAATCTTAGTGCAACATTTGCGTTTAAACCATAGACTTAGTATATACTAGCGTATAGACGAACAAAGCGAGCGAGGGAGAAGAAAATCCCTTACGGAAATTTGGCAAGATAGAAAAGGATAGCGAATCCAATGAAACTGTGACTAGTTTTGAATGACAGGGCGTCACAATTCGGCACGCGGATAATCAACACCTTAGTATTTTGGATTTTTTGCGTACATCGTGGTTTATTTTCAGTAAATCTAATTGTATTCAACAATGGTAACATCTTCTGCGAGTGATTGTGGCGTTAATCATAGAAATTATCCTGAAAATTGCACATTTCACAGGTAAATACCAAAGTTATCATTGCCACGACGCGTTTATTTTTGGTTAAAATTTGTCTTTTATCCTGTATTAAATATAAAATAATGCCAATGCTGTTGTTTACTTTTATATTTTGTGTATGTGGAAGTCCATTTGTTAATAATTTTCATGATTTTAGTGGATATATTTTTCATCAATTTATTTTACATGTACGCTAGGGATTGACTCAAATTAATCGATATCATTATCGATATTTTATCTTGAATGTTACCTATGAAAATAAATGCTAGCTTGCGTTTACCGTCTCGTATCTGAACCATTTTGTCAGGGCAAGGTACATCTTTTAACAAATACTTACATAAACTAATTATTTTCTATAATTTGTCCAACTATAGATACTATAATAAGACGAAAGTGGTTGAAATTAGTTGGACGCGTTAGTTGGAATCCAAAGAAGAACTCTAACATTGGCAGCAATTCGACTTAAGAATGAATGTAAACATAATAATTTAGGAAACGAAACTGTAACGAACCAGTTCAATAAATAAATATGTGGGAACATCTCAGACACGGCCATCCGAGGCAGAGCCTGTAATATGGGTCAGACAGATGATATATCTAAGATTTTTCTGTTTAAAAGTCAATAAAATAAGGAGCGACGAAAAAAGTGTTTTTATTTTTATTTATGCATTTATTACACTACGTCAAAATTATAATCTGGACAACAACAGTCTATAGAACAACTCTCTCCAAGGGTCGAACATCGAACTTCATTAACTTATCGATGGTCCTCCAAAGTAAAGAAAGGTACATCACTAGCTAATGCACACACTGAAAAATCAAAATTGGCCACGTTTTATCGAGCTGTCAGTTCGTCTTAGTACGCTAGTATATACTAAGTCTATGGTTTAAACTGTCGTCACGCGTCGAGTGGTCGCCGCGTGTTCACACTCACCGAGCGAGCGAGACTCGGCCTAGTGACAGAATAGAACAGCGTCCGAGTGGCTGTAACGTAGTGTTTGTTTCTCTGTGGTCTCGGTCAGTTGGTCGACCGAGCACTCGCTTGTGTGTTTACATTGACCGAGTGCTCGGCCGACCCTAAATCTTAAAAAGTCTAAATATGTTACTTTTTCAATAAGATCCAATGGTCAACCCCAAACAGGCACTTTCACTGTCACAGCTCACTCTTGTGTAGACCCAATTTGTTGTTCTTGCCCTTCTTTGGAACAAGTGCATGAAATCAAGTACCTGGGAGTAATCTTGGATAAGCATCTAAATTGGATATCACACATCAAGTCACTGTCTGGTCGTGTCCGCAAACTGATCTTTATATTCAAGCAATTACGACATATAGCTGATGAAGCACTCCTTAAGATGGTTTATTTTTGCCTTTGCGCAGTCCATACTAACTTACTGCATCTATGCCTGGGGAGGTGCCTCTAAAACACACATGATCCATGCAGAGCGATCTCAAAGAGCGCTACTAAAGGTCTCATATTTCAAACCCTTCAGATATCCAACATCAAAACTTTATACAGACACAAAAGTGCTTACGGTTCGTGGACTGTACATTCGCTCGGTTATAAATATTAAAACAACATACCCAAATAGCTTACGATCCGGTTTTCTTTTGTAGCACCCGCAGAAATGACAAAGTCTGTCGAATCACCCATAAAAGGACCTCTTTTGCTCAAAATTTCCACACCTTTCTTGGACCATTTTTGTACAATAAAATAAATAAAATAAAAAATTTATACCAAAACACTTTCCACTCATGCAAAAGAATTACAGTAAATTATATAGAATCACTCAATTATGACGAAATTGAAGGTCTGCTAAATGTAGAAAATTAAAAATGATTAGGAAATAATACATATACTTAAGTATTTATTTACCCTTATATATATATACTCATTTATATCATACCATATTTATATGCACTAAGTATTGTATTATTATATTTAAATATGTAGCTACAAAACTAAAATATAAAATATGTCTAACAAGTAGGAAACTCAAGCGATGAACGAAAGACACTGGCTCCGTCTCCTAGTGTAGGTTGCCAGGGCCATTTCATGCAGTCGAAGCCTTGTGTAATGTAAATTGTGAGTTAACTCGGTATTATTTAAGATTTACTACTTCTACTTTATTTAGATCATAAACATGTTGTAATAGGCTAAGTTTTTGTCAATAAATATATTCTATTCTATTCTATTCTACTCTACTCGGTAGGTGTAGTCAGGGTATAACGAGTAAAAACTCACACTCCGAGCTCGTGGACGAGACACCAAGTGCACCATTAAGGCGACGACACACTAGCGGACGCGGCTGTCAGCCGCGACTTCAAGGTATCTAACGTAACAGCACCAGTAATGGACACCTTAAGGATTTTTTACAAATGATTTGGCTGTTACTCGCACAGTTTTTGAGTTAGAATATTGAAAGTTGGTATGAATCGTAGGAATATCTTGCCGTTTAAGATGAATGTACACTAGCTCGATTTAAACTATTGGTATTTCAGGAAATTGTATATTTGTAAAATATGTCCTGAAACCACAGTAATGGACACCCAACCTCCGGTTATGGACACCCAATGTTGGACAGTGATTTTTTATTGGATAAAAGTATAAAATATTGTTTTATGCTTATATTATTATAATTGTAACGATGATTAGTAATCATAACCGTTTACACAAACAGGCTTGGTCGCCAGTTACACTATGGGAACCATCAAAGACGGAAAATTTAACTTTCTGAAAAAAAAAAGTTTTACAGAAACACAAAAATTTCCAATTCAACATTATAAATTCTGTCCTCCTGCATTTTATTCTGTTCCTGGGTATCATTATGTTCCCCCAGTGGGACAGAGAGCAGACACAACAGTTTTTTTATCCCAGACTGTTGACAGCAGCCAGCTTTGCAGCGGACCACGTGATTCAAACTTTCCACATCTCCATACGATCGAGCGCCGAAAGGTCTATTTAGATCGGCCTTGCTTACGCTTGCCTTGCGGATCCCATTCGAGAGCCTGTCTCAAGATTGGGTTTTAGTCTCTACGCAGGGTATGGCTATTCCAACTTCATTTGCGGCGTTTTATGTGTGAACCAACAGGATCTTCATGGCAGCTTTTCCTCAGATCTATGTTGGAGATGATCTCGGGCCAGAAAATCTTTAGGTTCCGCCAGGGACAGCGGTTTATGAATACCTGCAGCATCTGTGTGTGTATGCGTCTTTGTGGTCTACCAGGTGTTGCAAGAGTATAACAGTACCGACTTTAGTAACGTTGGTGATAAATATCTATCACTGTAATGGAGAGGTGTTTTGACTGCCACATGCATCGCAGACATGTAAATGCACCATTGACCGTATCAGTACGGGCACCCACATCTAGGTCAATGCTCTCTCCTGCAACAACACTCTCGTCACAACCTCTTCCGTTCCCACAATCCTCTCGTCATGTCATATCATCTGGGTTATCCAGGTCTTGCATTTACACCAGCTAGAAAATGCTTTTAATTTAAGCTTTTCTTTTCAGAACCATTTCTCTCACTTCCCTTTTTTCTACTAAGATTTTGCTCTTAATTCCTTCTCCTCCTAAAGCCACTTCTTTTCAAATTCTCATGGTATTCTTACCAAGCTTCACTGGTCTATTTGTCACATGATCACTGTCTATTTCTCTATTTCTATTCTCTGTGGGTCTGTAAGTACCTGCACCTGGCTCTCTCAAATGAAACCTTTGTGCTTGTGCCTCTAGGTCTAAACTGCATTCCTAAGCTTGGACCATTTCCCACTATGCTGGTTCACTGCGGGTTGGTGGGTTCACATATTTAGATGTGCTTAACTACTACTTATCATATTAGTAATTTTATTTCATTGTGGAACATGTTTGTGTCTCCATAACGCGTGGCTGCAGTGGCCATCTTTTACATCCATAATAGCATCTCCCATTTGCTTGGGCGTATATACGTTTTTCATGGAAAATGTGAAACATCCAGTGATGGACACCCAATTATGGACACCTGTACAAGACTGGTATCCTTCATTTTATTCATGTTTTACAAAAACTACCAATATAATTATGAAATTCTAAAGACAATTAAATAAGAAAACACAACATTACCTTAAAATATTATTTTCGACACGTGTCCATAACTGGATATACTGAAAATTTGCAAACCAGTAATGAACACCCCCCTCTGAAATCATTTCCATAAACGTAAGCTGCCCTATTCCTTTGAAAATATGTCAGAAATTCAGTATAGTTTCCATAAAATCAAGAAAGTCAATTTAAAATAAAATAAAACGAAATTACCAACAATATTCTACACTTACCTCTTTAACAATTTTCTTAACAAATCTCCATTTCATTTGTGAACCCCCGTCAAATGAACTTTTTTTCTTCACAATTTTTAATCTAAATGGATGACATAAATAACTTGTTTATATAACAAGGAGGGATGTCTAGGCTTTGAAACTAAGGTGTTGCAATTTTCGTAAAACTATGCATAGGTACTCTTATTTTAGACAAAATAAGTTTGTAAGTGTCCATTACTGGGTCCGTGTCCATTACTGGTGCCGTTACGTTAGGTAAGAAATGTACACTACGCTGTTCAAATTATCGGACGTAAGTCGCGGAGGTAACCTTGGAATGACCTTCAGCTTTCAGACGTCCGCGAGCGATCTGGCACGAACTGTCCCAAAAGACCGTGCACACTATCAGCCGCGTCCGTAAGCCGCGTCCACTAGAGTGTCGGCTCCTTTACGTCTAATTCTGTCCTATTCTGAACCTTAGTCTGTGAAATAAAAAACTAACCTCCCTGCACTTGACAAGTGACAGTTGACAGATACTGCAAGAAAATAGAAAAAAAAACTTACTACCTTACCGGGGATTCCGTTTCGAGCGTAACTAGGGTACCCACGTGGTCCTAATTATCAGCGCGATTTCGAGCCTTTTCTGTGCCAATTTACAGTGTTAATACTTGTTTGTTGTAGTAAGTGTGGTGGTGGTTAGTGGTAAGTGTTGTGTTCGTCCGTAAACTCGTATTTTAGCTCCATTTCAATATAATGGAGCACCACTCGGATCGGCCCCCAGATCCTGATCCCCCAGATGATCAACAGATGTCTTCCTCACCTGATATACTCACGGACTCTTCCCAGGAGACGCGAAAGCGCCCTAGGGATGATGAACAAAGTTCAACACCAAAAGGTAAGCGTGTTATTGTCGACCCCGACTTAGCATCCGCAAGCATACAAACCATATTCACGCACCCTAGTCTCGACGCCACCAAGGTGTACGACGACTCTGACCCCGGCCCATTCATCGTACATGTCACCCAGGAAAGCTCGTCGGGAAGTACAGCTCCAGCTGCTTCATCCCCGCTTAGGGCTATCAAGTTCGGTCAATTTTTGTACAAAAATAAAATTTCCGACATCACAAGGGATGGTGTCAAAATGACAGGCCGCAACAGGGTCACTGTAGAATTTAGGTCTGCGAAGGCAGCCAATGAATTTATCAAGCATCCTGCCCTGACTACAAACAAATTTAAGGCTGTAATTCCAACCTACCACATCACCCGGATGGGTGTTGCTAGGCGAGTACCACTTGATCTCTCCATGGATGAGTTTGTAGGTTCCTTGGACCTCCCGGCTGGCTGTGGTATTGTCCTAAAAGCCCGGAGAATTAGCCGAAAAGTAGTTAACAACGGAAATACTTCCTACGTCCCCACTCAGACCATTGTCATCACCTTTAGAGGTCAACTTCTCCCAGAGAAAATTTTCTCCTACCGTGCAGCGGTAGAAATTGAAAGGTATACTTACCCGACAATTCAGTGCCATGCTTGCTGCAGGTTTGGCCATATGAAGGCTAGTTGCCGGTCCAAGCCTCGCTGCTACAAGTGTGCCCAGCCACACTTGGGTGAGACTTGCGATGCCGATCCTCCCACTTGCATCTACTGTTCCGGAAGTCATGCCTCCACTAGTAAAAATTGTCCTGAGCAAGCCAGACAGAAATCCATTAAAGTCATTATGTCGCAGGACAGCATCTCTTTCGCTGAAGCCGATGCTCGACTTCCTAAAAGCAGAAAATCATTTGCTGAAGTTACTGCTTCACAACCTATTGGCCCACCTGCAAACAAATCATACAAAAAGACTGTATACACACAGCGTAGGCCTAGGTCTCCCCTCAGTCCTGGTTACGACAGACTTGCCCATCAGGCACTTATCTCTTCCCCATCTTCCTCACTTCCTAATGGAAGTGCCCTCAACTCTATCACTTCTATCACCCCTAATGACAACTTATTAGACAATCTTCTTTCCTTAGTTGTTAGTCTGCTGGCTAAATTCAGCGACACAATACCGCCCCACGTTGCCCTAAAACTCAAGGAACTTACATCCTTCACCCAGAATGGCTCTGAACCCGATCCGGGTCCTCCAGTGGAATGCTCAGAGCCTTAAAAGTAAATCACATGAATTACTCACTCTCATTGACAATATCAAGCCCGTTGTCGTTGCCATCTCGGAGTCATGGCTAGCGCCAGGTTCTCGTTTCCGAGTTCCGGGCTACTCGTGTCTGCGGGATGACAGGGATGACGGGTTTGCTGGGTGCGCTTTACTTGTGAAGCGTTCCCTTATCTTCTCCTCTATCCCTACCCCCCCTCACGGACAGGAATTTAATGTTGTGGCTCTTAGGGCTTTAGACATTACTTTCGTGTCCGTGTATTTCCCTAATCCTCATCCCTCTCTGCTTCCATCTTTTTATAACATCATTTCTTCCCTCCCCCAACCTCTCCTGATCATGGGGGACTTTAACGCCCATCATACCTCATGGGGTTCTTATCACACCGACGCTTTTGCAATCGCCCTCTTAGACATGCTTGATACCTTAGATGTTTGTATTTTAAATGACGGCTCTCCTACCCGTCGAGTCCTTCCACGTCAGAACCCAAAAAGTGCTGTTGATCTCACTTTTTCTTCTCCTCTTCTTTCAACATCAATATTCTGGAGGGTCCTCCCAAATACTTTTGGGAGTGATCATTTTCCAATTTCTATTACTATACCTAACAGAACTAGCGTTCCTGCTGATTCATGTGCCTTCCCAAGATACATGATAGGTAGGAATGACTGGTCCACATTCATCACCTCTGTTGAAGATAAACTTGATCTGATCCAACCCTGTTCCAGTGACAACTTTCTTGGTAACTATGAACTATTCGAAAAAGCTCTCACATCCTCTGCTAAAAATAAAAAATCTCGTAAGGGCCTAAGAGTCTCACCACCTTGGTGGGATTCTGACTGCACTTCGGCTATTGAAGATCGAAAAAACGCAGAGGATGTTTATCTAGCTAATATGAGCATGGAAAATTTCATAAGTTACAAAAGAATAGCCGCACGAACCAAACGGCTTCTTAAAAAGAAAAAGAAACAGGGTTGGATCAGATTTTGTGAAAATCTTTCTCCTAGGTCTCCCTCCTCTCTGGTGTGGAGATACATTCGGCGATATCGCGGTTCCCTTAATGTCGAAGATATCTTATGCAACGATCCCTCTCTATGGCTAGAAGGGTTCAGCGATAAACTGGCTCCACCTTATGTCCCACACTCTAGTGCTCTCCGCCCCCCACCAGCTCCCTTACCATCTTCAGACAGGTTGGATTCTCCATTCTCTATGGATGAACTTCAATCTGCTTTATCTGGCTTAACCGATTCTTCTCCAGGTATTGATGGCATTCCATACTCTTTCCTTTCAAAATCAAGCCTCAAGGTCAAGTGCTTCTACTTGGAGCTGATAAACTACTTTCTTGAGTATGGAGTTACTCCATGCTCTTGGAGTAAGCAAATAGTCGTTCCCATATTGAAGGCCGGAAAAGACCCCCGTGACCCTAACTCCCGACGTCCAATCGCCCTCTCCTCTGCTTTGTCGAAAATCTTGGAACACATGATTAAATGCAGGCTGGAATGGTTAGTTGAAAACAGGGGAATCCTCGCTAAAACCCAGTTTGGTTTTAGGAAAGGTATGAGCACCCTAGACAGCCTTGCAATTCTTACTACAGATATTCACATCGCATTTAAGAGGAAAGAATACCTTGTGGGTGTCTTTCTTGACATAGCGTCTGCCTACGATAACGTCCTTCTTCCTGTGCTCAGGCAGAAAATGCGCCAGCTGAGCATTCCAGTGAAGCTTACCCGTTTGGTTTGCAGCCTATTCATGGAGAGATCTATCTACATAAAATCCCCTTCGACCTTGGACTCCCCAAAATTTGTATGGAAAGGCCTTCCCCAGGGATCGGTCTTAAGCCCCCTTCTTTACAGTCTTTATACTTATGATCTTGATAAATCCGTTGACTGCTTTTGCGACATTCTACAGTACGCCGACGACCTGGCTCTCTATTATGCATCTCCTTCGTTAGAAGAGACAAATGTACAGCTGAACCTGGCGCTTAGGTACCTCACGGATTGGCTGGATGGTCATGGGTTATCTCTCTCCCCCCCAAAATGCACAGCAGTTGTATTCACCAGAAAACGCCACATCCCTGATGTCGATCTCGTTATTGGAGAAGATACAATTGCTGTAGCCAACAAAGTGAAATTTTTAGGCGTTATTTTAGATTCACGATTATCGGGAACCCATCACATGAATTATGTGGCTCAAAAGTGCGAGAGGGGCGTCAACGTCCTTAGATCTCTGTCGGGCGTATGGTGGGGGTCTCATCCCTACTCACAGAAACTCTTGTACAATGCTATTGTTCGAAGTCATTTCGATTATGCTTCCTTTGTACTGGACCCCTGTAACAAGGCTGCATTGGAAAAACTCGACAAAATACAGTACAAGTGTCTTCGTATTATATCGGGTGCGATGAGATCTTCTCCCACCAATGCCCTGCAGGTGGAGTGCGTTGATCCCCCTCTTTCACTCCGGAGGCAGTATTTGTGTGATCGTTTCTTCTTCAAAATTTGGCAATCCGACTCTCACCCCTTATTGGCCAAGCTTGATACCCTTAGGCGGTTATGTAACTCCCAAGAAAACCATGGTCTTTCTTTCCTCCTTAAAACATTCATTTTTTGCACTAACCTCCCTCATCCCACTGTGAAATTTAAAACTAACCCCCTTTTCGAAGTCCCCTATGACACCCTAGTTTTTCAACCCAACATAGCCCTGGATTTGGGCATCAGAAAGGACTCCCCTGGGGCTGATAGAGCCCTAAATGAGAAACTCAATACTGAGTGGCCGGACTGGCTCCCCATCTACACCGATGCCTCTAAATTATCTGAAGATGGCAACGTGGGTTTAGCTGTATGGCTGCCCAGATACAGGGTTGTGTTGAGTTTCAAGTGTCCTCCTGAAACCTCGGTCTTCACGGGCGAGGCAACAGCTATCTTAGAAGCTCTTCTCTACACTGAGTCCCACAAATTAAATAAAACTATCATTTTATCAGATTCGGCCAGCTGTTTACAAGCTATCATCGCTTATCCATTTAAATCTAAATCAAAATTTCCAATAATTCTCAAAATTAGAGAAACTCTTCATCGCTGTGTGACTCAGGGTATTGAGGTAGCTATTGCCTGGATTCCCGGACACAGTGGCATCATTGGTAATGAGTGTGCAGATTCCTTCGCTAAGGAAGCCGTTAGCTTGGGCCTGGATACTCATTACCAAAACTTCGCTCATGACCTTGCCTCGCTCGCAGGTCCGAGGCTAGATAGATCCTGGAAAGTGTCCTGGGACACTTCCAGGAATCTCAAAGGTAAGTTCTACTCCAACATTCAACCCCATATCCCCAAAAGGCCATGGTTTTCTAGAGCAAGATTCCTTGATAAACCTGCTACCTCCACTATTTGCAGGCTCCGTCTGGGTCATGCGTGCACCCCTGTGCACCTGGCTAGGATTCGGGTGCGTGATAGTTCTGTATGTGACTGCGGTACCAGCGAAGGATCTGTTGATCATCTTTTCTTTGAGTGTCCCAATCTTCAAACCTCCCTCCACGATTTCCTCCCCCCATCCATTCCTAAACCTGTGAATATTAATTATCTACTAACACTTGTACATACTCCAGTTGCTAACATTCTGTACAGATTTCTCAAGACTAATAATATTAAACTGTAAATTTGTATATCGTCATTATATATACTAAAACTATACTAACCCCTATTTGTGATGTCCTGTATATATAATGTGTTTGTCTATTTGTTCCAGGTATTAACCCTGTAAATATATCTAAATTACCGTAAAGACAGCTATAATATACATGTGTGTTCCTTATTACTATTGAATTTGGCGGAATTTGCTGTGTCAGTCACACACGGCATAGTGCCACAACCAAAGATTGATTGATACTACCTTACCTCTTACCTATTCTACAATACAAAACAATTTCTTTTAGCATTTAATAATTGCTATTTCTTTACCGTTAATTTAAGAAAAACATCACTGTTCTCAAAACTGCTGAGTTGATGCTAAGTTATGAGTCAATAAACTGCGGAAACAAGTGACACTCACTCACGCGGGTAAGAGATCTTTATAACCAACAAGATTTAATTACATCTTCTCGAGTTGAGATAGTCAACATTTGCATTAGAAGCTTCTGTATATTACAGTGAACTAAAGTCAATGAACAGTTTGACAAATGCCTTAACTATAACTTATAATATTATAAAAACTATTCAATTGTTATTACATGGCCTTGTACTTATTTGTATAAGGGTGGTTTCACTTCTAGCTGTACAACTAACTATGATAAGTTACTATGATAACTAACTATGATAGTTTATGTATTTAAGTTATGTAAGTTTCTTTTATGTGTGTGTGTAAAATAAAGAGCATAAAGAATATTCTATTCTATTCTATTCTATGATAAGTAATATAAAAGTATGTACGAACTCTCAGATATTTCTAGCATTTGTTTCTGCAAGAGAGCAGTATAAGATGGAGGACGACATAGACATAGAGGAGCATGATCTGTTGAACGACCCAGCCTTGGGGGGTGTGTTTCCAGATCTTACCATTTTGAAAAGTGAAATTGTGGATTTCAACATAAGTACAGGTAAATTTCTAAACTCTTTAGCCCTGTTTAAGCTAAAAGCAATATAATTTGAAGGTTCTTATATCCTATACCTTTCAGAAACTCCGACAAAGACACAAGTACCAGAAAGAAATGAAGACCAA
Source organism: Plutella xylostella (assembly GCF_932276165.1). Taxonomy (NCBI): domain Eukaryota; kingdom Metazoa; phylum Arthropoda; class Insecta; order Lepidoptera; family Plutellidae; genus Plutella; species Plutella xylostella. Next base: position 4,303,524 of record NC_063991.1, read on the forward strand.
CTGGATGGCACTTTGCCATTGAACAGTGGAAGTCTTCCTCCCGTGTGCCCCACGCATGACACAGATGTCAAACCTGACATCATATGTACTGACATTGATGATACAAAAACTTTAGTGAGCAATAATTTATCAGAATCTGACAAAATAGTCCCTCAAGTTAAGAAAGAATTAGAGTTTTTTCAATTGAATGAATTTTACAGCAACAGAATAAAACTGAATAGCGGAATAGATGTGAACAGTATCCTAGAATTAGACTATAATAACATTAAGAAGGAGGACATGTGTTATGATACTGAACCAGATGCAGTGATCACAATCAACTCTTATGGAGAAAATAGCAGGAGAATAACAATATTGGAAAAGTATTTACAAGTGAATGTAGTGCTTACAGACTGTTATACATCTCTATTGAACAACAACTGTTACTGTGCTCAGTGTGCAGTGTTGTTCCCCACCACTGAAGCGTATAGTGAACATTACACGAGCACACACACCGAGACCACTAACTTGACAAAAGTCTCCGCTTCTCTTGTGACTTGTAATCACATTATTTACACATGTGAGAAGTCTTTTGTGTGTGATACATGCAAGAAAACATACAAAAATAAAAGTCATTTGAAGCGGCACATGTTAGTTCACACGGGCAAAAGGCCATTCCAGTGTGACCTTTGCTCGAAAACATATAACCAAAGTAATCATTTGAAGACACACAAGTTACTTCACACTGGAGAAAAACCATTCAAGTGTGAAACTTGCAAGAAAACTTTCGACCGCATAAGTAATTTAAAAATTCACATGTTAACTCACAGTGGCAAAAAGCCGTTCGAATGTGAAACATGCAAGAAAAAGTTCATGCGAATGAGTTACTTGAAAATGCACAGGTCACTTCATACTCGTGAAAAGGCATTCGAGTGTGGTACTTGCAAGAAAACATTTAGACACTACACCACACTGAAAAGACACAAGTTAATTCACACTGGCGAAAAGCCATTCCAATGTGACATTTGCAAAAAACTCTTTAACCAAAGAAGTGCTTTGAATAGACACAAGTTACTTCATACCGCAGCACAACGATATGATTCTGAGGGAGCCAGACAACAATGTGAGATCCGGGAAACATGAGGAAACATAGTACAGACCACATTTCACAAAACTTAAACTGATGACATTACCAAGCTTGTACATTTATGAAGTTGCAGTATTCGTCAAATCGAATTTAAATACATTTACAACGTTAAAGAGTAAAAGGCACGAACATAAACTATTGTGCATTCTCGAGGATGACAGCACTCTTCGATAATAGTAGGTATATTTGGAATGTCTATAAAAAAATTAACCATTTACCGCAAGTTATAAGAGAGACGAATAATATGATTCAGTTCAAAAATCTATTAAAAAAACTTCTAGTAGCAAAGACATATATGAGGTGGACCCTATCGTGGGAGTGGTAGATAGGAAACACACAAACTCAGGGTATACAAACGTTCACTGTATTTTCAAGGTTCTTCAGACACGTAATATGCAAGTGAGGTAGTCTTTGCTTACAAGTAGGTAATAGTCGCGAAGGGGACGCAAGCGAGCGTGATCCAGCCGGGAATATGGTTTGGCGCCGACTGCCTGCGCGGGCTCCGCTGGCCGGTGGCGCGAGCGGGGTGCGCGGGGGTGAAGACTGAGCGCGCGGGACGCGGTATGCGCAGAGAAGCTGCGCGAGAAACGGCGAGGCGGCGTAGGACGCTAACATTTTGGCGCGCGATTTAATTTCGCGGTAAAACTAAAGATAGTGATGTTACATCCTCCCCCTCTAATCCGAACTAAGCGCCCTCGCGTTCGGAGTAGCACACTGAGCAGCCCTGGTCCTCCCCCTAAACTGATCGTCGTCCTCGACGGTGGTGGGGTGGTCTGCACAGGCGTTCTTGATAAGCCTCCCCCTGAACTAGGACAGGCCTGAGGTCATGGTCGAGCCGAACCCGTGGGTCGTGTTTCTTCACAGGGTTGGTGTGTGGCCGGGCGTCGCTGGCGTGGTTCGGTATGGCTCGCCTGAACCACGTAGGAGTCTGCCGGTGATGGCTAATTTTAGGTGGATGAGTACCTACCTGTATGCCTGGCCTAATGAGGCCGGTAGTGGTACGAAGTCGAGTCGATATTATGGCACAAATAAAACAACTTCTTATCACTTAGTCAGTTTAAATGATGGATCTCATTTACAGTTTATATTGAAAAGTTTTTTTTAGTTTTGTCAATAAGTTTGCGTTTTGAAACACATGTGGCGGAGCTAGTTCGTAACTGTTTTTACAGGCTCAATGTCTTATACAATATAAGACAGTTTCTTAATGTCAACATGAGACATAAGTTGTGCGAGACGTTAATTTTATCAAAATTAAATTATTGCATCGGTGTATATGGACCGTGTTTACTACAAAAAACCTACAAAATGTTGCAACGGGTACAAAATGCCTGTATACGTTACTGTCTCACTGTACCACCTAGAACACACGTAACACCTTTCATAAATAAAGCAGGGATCTTGAAGATTGAGGCCAGAATGAAGTTACATCTTTCCGTTCTACTGTTTGGTGTCGTAAAAACGCATAAACCAGCGTACCTCTTCACTGAGCTTTCCTGGCGCAACTCGCTGCGTCGGTGTACAGCACCTTTGTTAACTCCCCCTTACCGTACAACAAAATTTCGAGGCTGTTTCAAGTATATGGCGACCAAATGCTGGAACAATATACCCCCTCCCATCAGAGATCTTATCAATAAACACACTTTTAAACTGCGCTTCCGACTTTACTTGCTAGCTGTACAAAAGCAGGCTGCGTAGCTTACGTTCTAGCATTCTCTTCGCCATATACTTTTTCTAGGTGTCACCCAGCAAATTAACTACCACATCACTTGCTATCATTTTCACACATATCACTTAAACTCACATCACAATATATTCGTTTACACATACTACATAGCATACACCCATAATCATTTAACATAATTTATTGTTACATATTATTATATACATACATTCATAACATAATATATAAATATCTATTTTATTTTAGTATAAATATAATTATAACGTACCACAACACACTTTTACATATTTACTACACACATATTTATGTTTAGTTGAGGCTCCACTCCCACTCACTAAAATTGGTCCTGGCAGAATACCAGCGCTGTGATTATTTAATTATAATCATAGTATTATGCTGAGTCAGAACCCTTTTGCTAACATGATAAATACACATGTTGCTTTTCTATCTGCATGTCTTTTAATAGTGTTTTGTGTTTATGTAATCTTAAACTTTATGTTAAAAATCTTGCTGTGTAACCTGTGTATGTGTTGTGTTAAGTAAATAAATAATTTATCTATCTATCTATCTATCTAAGTCATAAGTTTTTTTTAGTTTCGATAGTTTTTTAAGAAGTTTTCTAAACTAAATAATTGGATTGTTTTGTGTATTCTTTCTTTTGAATCGTATTTATAACATTGGGCAGAATTTATGGGTTGTTACTTTCGACCCATGCCTTGTTACTTTCGTCCTGACCATGGGGTCGAAAGTAACAATTTCCCTTTTTTTGAGGCTTTAGAAATGCTAAAATTCTAGATGTATTAATTTTTTTATTTTATTTTTTTATTTTATTATTGTTAAGGAAACATACAGAGCAGATGGATGCATTAAAGTTAAATACATAAGTAGTACTTTTTCCAATAAAGTTTCCATTAATATTTAAAGACATTTTAGTTTTAAAAATCCACAATACACACTAAAAACTTAACACACACAAAAACATGGTTACACAGAGCAATTATACTACAAAATTAACAGAAAAATTACAAAGGTCACAGAGACTATGCAAAATTAAGTAAAGTAATAATGGATATTTGTAGACTATATTCGAAAGTTTTATGTGACTATATTTATTTTATCGTAAATGTTATTAATAAAGAGAAATCAGACAGAAAATGCAAACTGTTACTTTTGTCCCCGGTCTCCCCTACGTATCTCCACTAGTTGGGCGCCACTATGAGGTGGTCCTATCGTGGGAGTGGTAACTAGATAGGAATCAAACTCAGGGAATACACAAGGTTCACTGTATATTTTAGGTTCTACAGACACGTAAATAGCAGTTGAGGTAGTCTTTTGCGTATAACTAATAATTCGCGAAGGGGATGCAAGCGAGCGTGATCCAGCCGGGAATATGGTTTGGCGCCGACTGCCTGCGCGGGCTCCGCTGGCCGGTGGCACGAGCGGGAGTGCGCGGGGGTGAAGACTGAGCGCGCGGGACGCGGTATGCGCAGAGAAGCTGCGCGAGAAACGGCGAGGCAGCGTGGGACGCTAACATTTTAGGCGCGCGATTTAATTTCGCGGTAAAACTAAAGATAGTGATGTTACATCCTCCCCCTCTAATCCGAACTAAGCGCCCTCGCGTTCGGAGTAGCACACTGAGCAGCCCTGGTCCTCCCCCTAAACTGATCGTCGTCCTCGACGGTGGTGGGGTGGTCTGCACAGGCGTTCTTGATAAGCATCCCCCTGAACTAGGACAGGCCTGAGGTCATGGCCGAGCCGAACCCGTGGGTCGTGCTTCCTCACAGGGTTGGTGTGTGGCCGGGCGTCGCTGGCGTGGTTCGGTATGGCTCGTCTGAACCACGTAGGAGTCTGCCGGTGATGGATAATTTTAGGTGGATGAGTACCTACCTGTATGCCTGGCCTAATGAGGCCGGTAGTGGTACGAAGTCGAGTCGATATTTTCATCACGACCCATTACGTCCCCACTGCTGGGGCACGGGTCTCCTTCCAATGAAGGAAGGGTTTAGGCCTAGTCCACCACGCTGGCCAAGTGCGGGTTGGTGGACCCCAACACAAGCAAGCTTGTGCTGAGAGAGTTGTCGGGTAAGTGGGCAACCCGACTGTCAGATGTTTTCAAGCCGCCCGAAGGCCTCTGACTAGGCTTAACGACTGCTGCCGAAGCAGCAACCGGGACCCACGGCTTAACGTGCCGTCCGAAGCACGGAAGCGTCCAGAAAAGCACCACTTAAAATTGGTCACCCATCCAATGGCTGACCGTGTCAGTTGTTGCTTAACCTCAGCGATCAGTTACGATCACTGAGGCCCGCTCGACTACGGACGCTTCGGAGTCGAGCGGGCCTCAGCGGAGTCGATATTATGGCACAAATAAAACAACTTCTTATCACTTAGTCAGTTTAAATGATGGATCTCATTTACAGTTTATATTGAAAAGTTTTTTTTAGTTTTGTCAATAAGTCATAAGTTTTTTTTAGTTTCGATAGTTTTTTAAGAAGTTTTCTAAACTAAATAATTGGATTGTTTTGTGTATTCATTCTTTTGAATCGTATTTATAACATTGGGCAGAATTTATGGGTTGTTACTTTCGACCCATGCCTTGTTACTTTCGTCCTGACCATGGGGTCGAAAGTATCAATTTCCCTTTTTTTTGAGGCTTTAGAAATGCTAAAATTCTAGATGTATTAAGTAAAGTAATAATGGATATTTGTAGACTATATACGAAAGTTTTATGTGACTATATTTATTTTATCGTAAATGTTATTAATAAAGAGAAATCAGACAGAAAATGCAAACTGTTACTTTTGTCCCCGGTCTCCCCTACGTATCTCCACTAGTTGGGCGCCACTATGAGGTGGTCCTATCGTGGGAGTGGTAACTAGATAGGAATCAAACTCAGGGAATACACAAGGTTCACTGTATATTTTGGGTTCTACAGACACGTAAATAGCAGATGAGGTAGTCTTTTGCGTATAACTAATAATTCGCGAAGGGGACGCAAGCGAGCGTGATCCAGCCGGGAATATGGTTTGGCGCCGACTGCCTGCGCGGGCTCCGCTGGCCGGTGTCGCGAGCGGGGTGCGCGGGGGTGAAGACTGAGCGCGCGGGACGCGGTATGCGCAGAGAAGCTGCGCGAGAAACGGCGAGGCGGCGTGGGACGCTAACATTTTTGGCGCGCGATTTAATTTCGCGGTAAAACTAAAGATAGTGATGTTACAAGCATCTAATTAAAAACAAAATAAATGCGATTACATTGATACCTACTGAAGTGAAATTGAATTTTTACTTCTTATTTAACTAATTAGTACCTAATATTAAAAATAAGAACTGATACTAAAAGTTTTTCACTATAGCTTGACTGTCTCTAATTAATTAACGGTACTTTACCCGATGAATATATAAGTCCATGACTTTAACTTTACCACTTTCTGCACACTGACTGACTGATGTGACTGACTTTCACAAATTGACCATCACTTTAAAACACTCACTGTTAACACTTCCGATGCTCCCGGTCACTGGGAGGACCCCGAGAGCCGCGGTCCCGCCGCGGTCACTTCCCGCTCGCGCCGTCCTCGTGCCTGGCTCGTGGGGCGCCCTGCAGCTGGCTCAACCGCATCACGATCATCCGAGTGCTCCTTTCGATGCTGATGCACTTGCTCAGATATCTTGCTATCAGGCATAAGATCATAGCAAATACGACGGCAACGACGAGTACGCATATGTACAGATTAATTGACCCCAAATTATTTATTATATTCTCGTTGTGCTTGTCAATTTTGTTGGAGTATCCGATTTGGTTAATAATATCCCCTGTTTCTAATTCTGCTCGTTCCGGCCGGGATGGAAGCTTGCTGTTGCACATTTTTAATTATTTTTTATAGTGGAAAAGTACAGTCCATGATGAATTTAACACGAAGAATCACGTAGCGTCGCCCGACCTGCCAAATATGGCGCGCGACGCGTCACTGGCACGGTCGCCATGGAGGGAACGGCGTGAGGATGAGATGAGTGATACAACCGAATGCTGAATAAACACTCATTTATTATAGTAATGCAATAAGGTTATATAATTTACCAATACATATACCACAATACTTAATTTAATTGTAGAAAACAACAAGAGATATAAATTGTGAAATTTAGTAACATGTTGGTTCTCATTGTTGTAATTCTACAATTTCTGAATTTGTTTACTTTTGTTTATAATAATTCTGCATACAGACTTATATTATTTACTTGTACGAGTATAGTGAAATAAAGTTTTTTTTTCTTATACTTATATTTTTTATTTTATTTCCTGCTCATATTGATAAAGATTGTCTAAAATAACCTACCTATAATGACTAACAAAGAAAAACTAAAATAATATTTAATAGTTACTCCTCCCAGAGACTCGAACCCTCAACCTCCATATTGAAAGCCGAATAGCTTAACAAGCCTCGTATTCATTAGGCGACAAATTATCGCAGAACCTGTCTAGGCACATGTCGTCTACGTGTCGCCGCGGGGTCGCGCTCTGTTCTGCGACGTCGCACGCGACTATACAGCGACATCTACGTGTTGCAGAACAGGTTCCGTGTTTTGGCTCGCGAGATCAATGCGACATCTGTCTAGCGACCGCTGTTGCAGAGTGTGGACGCGTGCGCGACTTCTAGCATGCAGCACTAACTACCACGACAACCTCGGGCGACATGTCGGCGGAGACTGCTGGTGTGGACAAGCAACATGTATCACGACATGTTACCAAAATGTTCTGAGAACACGCACCGTAGATGTTCTGTAACAGTCTCAAAACTTGTGCCCTAGTGAATTCAAGGCTTTAGACCACGAGATCAAGTAGTTACATTAGTGAAAAGTGCAATCACTTCGCTGGCTTGCAATAGTTAAAAGTGAACAACACACTTTTTAACATCCTGGCATGAACTCTCTCACATTTTTTCTGACGCATCAGAATCATATGGCTGTGCTGCAGTGTGGAGTACAGTGCCACAAACTTATCTATTCCGGTGACAGCTCACGTAAATGTGTAATATTTCTTCATTCTATAAGATTTTATGTTTCCCAGTAGTGGTAATTCGCTCTTGTGGTTTCAATAAACCCATTTAATCAATATATAGTTATAATTTATAATAATATTATGAGATATGGATCAATTTAGTTCGCTCTCACCGGAACAGATAAGTTTGTGGCACTGTAACATGTGCCTCTTCAAATGACATCTTCGGTAAAATGTTTTTGTGCAAATTTCACACTGGAATGGCTTTTCTCCAGTGTGAAGTAACATGTGGCTCTTTAAATTACTTCTTAGGGCAAATGTTTTCATGCAAATGTCACACTGGAATGGTTTTTCGCCAGTGTGAACTAACTTGTGGCTCTTCAAATGACTTATTTGGTAAAATGATTTCTTGCAAATGTCACACTGGAATGGCTTTTCGCGTGAAATTTCAGAGTGAATTAACTTGTGTCGTTTTAAAGTCCATAAATATTTAAAGTTTTTCTTGCATTCTTCACACTGGAATAATTTTGCTGCAGTGTGAAGTAACTTGTGCGTCTTAAGAGCACCTCTTTGGTTAAATGATTTCGTGCAAATGTCACACTGGAAGGGCTTCTCCCCAGTGTGAAGTAACTTTTGTCTTTTCATTGCGGACCGATACCTAGATGTATTCTTGCAAATGTCACTCTCGAATGGCTTGTCGCCAGTGTGAATTAACATGATGTGCTCTTTCAAGCTGCTTTTTTTGCTGAATGTTTTCGTGCAGGTGTCACACACAAATGCTTTCTCACGTGGGTATATGATTTGTTTACGTTTCACACACACAAGAGAAGCCGAGGCTTTATTTGAGTGAGTGGTCTCGGTGTGTGTGCTCGTGTAATGTTCACTATACGCTTCAGTGGTGGGGAACAACACTGCACACTGAGCACAGTAACAGTTATTGTTCAATACAGATGTATAACAGTCTGTAAGCACTACATTCACATGTAAATACTTTTTCAATATTGTTATTCTCCTGCTATTTTCTCCATAAGAGTTGATTGTGATCACTGCATCCGGTTCAGTATCACTACACATGTACTCCTTCTTAATGTTATTATAGTCAAATTCTAAGATACTGTTCACATCTAATCCGCTATTGAGTTTTATTCTGTTGCTGTTAAATTCATTCAATTGAAAAAACTCTGACTCTATCTTAACTTGAGAGACTATTCTGTCAGATTCTGATAAATTATTGCTCACTGAAGGTTTTGTATCATCAATGTCAGTACATAGGAGGTCAGGTTTGACATCTGTGTCATGCGCGGGGCACACGGGAGGAAGACTCCCACTGTTCTCCGCCAAAGTGCCATCCACTTGGTTTGCATTTCTCTCTGGTACTTGTGTCTTTGTCAAAGTTTCTGAAAGGTATAGGATATAAGAACCTTCAAATTATATTGCCTTTAGCTTAAACAGGGCAAAAGAGTTTAGAAATTTACCTGCACTTATGTTGAAATCCACGATTTCACTTTTCAAAATGGTAAGATCTGGAAACACGCCGTCCAAGACCGGGTTGTTCAACAGATCATGCTCCTCTATGTCTATGTCGTCCTCCATCTTATACTCTCTTGCTGAAACAGGCGCTAGAAATAACTGAGAGTTCTTACATACTTTTATATTACTTATCATAGTTAGTTGTACCTAGAGCTAGAAGTGAAACCACCCTTATACAAATAAGTACAAGGCCATGTAATAACAAATGAATAGTTTTTATAATATTATAAGTTATAGTTAAGGCATTTGTCAAACTGTTCATTGACTTTAGTTCACTGTAATATACAGAAGCTTCTAATGCTAGTGTTGACTATCTCAACTCGAGAAGATGTAAATAAATCTTGTTGGTTATAAAGATCTCTTACCTGCGTGAGTGAGTGTCACTTGTTTCCGCAGTTTATTGACCCATAACTTAGCATCAACTCAGCAGTTTTGAGAACAGTGATGTTTTTCTTGAATTAACGGGAAAGATATAGCAATTATTAAATGCTAAAAGAATTTTTTTTTGTATTGTAGAATAGGTAAGAGGTAAGAGTTTTTTTTTCTATTTTCTTGCAGTATCTGTCAACTGTCACTTGTCAAGTGCAGAGAGGTTAGTTTTTTATTTCACAGACTAAGGTTCAGAATAGGACAGAATTAGACGTAAAGGAGCCGACACTCTAGTGGACGCGGCTTACGTACGGACGCGGCTGACGGCCGCGACTGATAGTGTGCACGGTCTTTTGGGACAGTTCGTGCCAGATCGCTCGCGGACGTCTGAAAGCTGAAGGTCATTCCAAGGTTACCTCCGCGACTTACGTCCGATAATTTGAACAGCGTAGTGTACATTTCTTACCTATAGTGGTTTGCAATGGAAACCAGCAATCATGTAAACAAACCAAATTGTCACGATTACTCCGTAATCACATACATTTTCGATCAATTTATGAACATAGTCTGATTTCAACGAACACACCATTGTTTTCACATTATCTTCAACACGATTTAACTTGTATTTATAAGTTAAATTTGTTAAAACATTTGCAACGTAAAAATTTCGAAGTATTTGACAAGCTGTCATCTTAGTTTTTTACTCATCGAACTCTATAAGTCATTGAAAAGTTAGTGTTGTTCGTAATAAATAGTCATTTATTTATTTCGGGTGTATAAAGCCCATATCAGAACATTACATCAATAATAAAATTATAAAATTAAAGTTAAAATTAAAATTAGGTACATTCAGAAAGTAATTCTTTGTCAATTGTTATTATCTTTATAATTAAAATTATATAAACATACGTTTAAATATAAACATACAATAAAATCATATTTATTTAACATTTCCAGAGCGTTGCACCTTCAACCAATGTTGGTAGAATGGATGGTTAATGTTGTCACACAACGTGCTTAAGATCGCATTTGATGATCCACGTAATCGGTCCCAGAACGAAGCTATTTTTGTTCTTATAATAGCAAAGAAGTCAGGGACTCTGGCCTCCGCGAACATGCCCGATGCACTGCAGAAACGAGGGAGCCTCATCAGTATCCGAAAGGCATCATTATACTGTACTCTCAGTACACTGAAAGCACGTTTCGTATAATGAAACCACAGCTGACTAGTATAAAGGCTCTGACAATAGGCTTTAAAGAGTGTTATTTTCACCTCGTTTGTGGCTCGTGCGAACCGGCGCGCGAGCATGTTGCAGCGCACGGCCAGAGCCCTGCGCTCGCGCTCTATGTCGGCCTCGTCACTCAGGTCTGACGACAGTATGTGGCCCAGATATTTAAACTTGTTTACAACCTGCACTGGCGAGCCCTTCAGAAATACTGGAGGCACCCGGTCTGGACCTCTCCCGGCCTTGAACACCATCATCTCTGTCTTCTTCTCATTGTACTTTAACCCATGGTCTTCGGCATAGCGAGCACATATGGCTAATAAACGTCTAAGAGCCTTGATGGAGGGACTGAGGAGCACCATATCATCAGCATAACTCAGGTTGTTGACACAGACACCACCAACATGGCAGCCGATGCCGGTGCCCCTCAGCTCCTCGATCAGATCGTTTATATAGAGGTTAAACAGGTCGGGAGAGGTCAGACCTCCCTGACGTACACCACACTCTAATCTGTAATCATTAGACATAGTGTCGCCCCATTTCACAGAATTAGTTTGGTTTTCGTACCAGATCGCAACAAGGACACTACATTGCTGTTTACATCCGCGTTTTTAAGTTTTTCCCAAAGCAAATTATAATTTACCAGGTCAAAAGCTCGGCTCAGATCTAAAAAAACATGCATACACAGATGTCCCTCGCTCCGTATAATATTTAACTGTGTGTTTCAGACTAAATATGGCTGAGTCAGTTGCGAGACCGGGACGAAAACCAAACTGAGCATCATCTAGACGTAGCCTGTTCGCCAGTGCAGGCTGCAAGAACCTCTCCAGAATTTTACCTATAACAGTACCTAGCGAGATGGGCCTGTAGTTATTTAGGCGCGACAAGTCACCCGTAATCTGAAGTTATCTTTTATTTTTAATTTAGGTAATAAATTATTTTAATTTAATATGTGTGGAGTGTGAGTTTTTACTCGTTATACCCTGCCTACACCTACCGAGTAGAGTGGCTAGTCAGCACCCTCGGCCGAGCACTCGGTCAATGTCAACACACGCGCGAGTGCTCGGCCGAGCCACTGACCGAGACCACAGAGCAACACAACACTACGTTACAGCCACTCGGACGCTATTCTATTCTGCTACTAGGCCGAGTCTCGCTCGCTCGGTGAGTGTGAACACGCGGCGACCACTCCACGCGTGACGACAGTTTAAATGTAAATGTTAAACTAAGATTCTTTTGTACTGAACTGACTGACTGTCTCGCTGCAATGTAAAAAATGTGTTAAAACCATTGACAAAAGAATAAAGAGAGGACATGCCATATCAACGAAAAAAATGCGCTTACCTAAACTTTGGTGTCAATAAAAATGGCGGCTTTTTTCTTGAAAAATGTAAACAAACAAATTGTTTGACAGCTGAAGTACCTTGTGTTTGGATGTCAATCTTGGTCAATCAACATGGCGTCCGATCGCAATGTTGTAATTTTAGGCAAAGACAAAACTACTGTTGTCCTTTTTTACGTACGATAACACCAATAAGTTAAAAAGAGACGACGATATATTTTTAAGTACCGATTTTTATGCCAAGTCCTCTTTATTCTTTTGTCAATGGTTAAAACTCACACACACATGACATGTCATGTTAACATTTTATGTTTCTCTTTGATCGGTGCACACATGGCGGCGTACAGTTGACGGCGAGCTGCGAGCGCAAGCGCTGAGCTGGACAGAAGCCAGGACAGTTGCTGAGGACAGGACGGCGCGGCGCACTCTTGCGAAGGCCCTCTGTACCACCGCGGCACTAGCACAGCAACAGGTACCACAAATATGAAAACAACAAACATCAGTATTATACCTACCATAAAAAGTTTATTAAAAATAAAGAAGCAAATAGTTGTTTTACTCTACCGATTTAATTACATTTTATACTGTTCCGAGGCTTCCACTTGAGCCGGGATTTCAGGCATCTCGGTGTACAACAGGACGCTGTCCTTGAGCAGCCGGGTCACTCAGTAGTGAGTCACACGTGACGGCTACAGACGGCGCCGCTAGAAAGCGACCGTCCGCGCCGATGTCAGAATTGCAACTGAGGTGGTTAGTGTAGGTGGAGTCGCTTGTATGTGGGTGTAGGAGAGCGTGTCGACAACGCGGCCTGTGCGTCGCCGGCGCTGCCTGCAGTGAGGGGACAGGCGGAGGCCGAGCCCTCGCCCGCAGCGCGCCCCACTGACACTCACTGACATCCCGCTGTTTCACGCCGTGTCATGTACTATGTTTCCTCATGTTTCCCGGATTTCTCATTTTTTCCGACGCATCAGAATCATAGCTATGACTGGGGTGCAGTGTGATGTAACATGATGTGCCTCTTAAGACTACCTTTACGGCAAAATGTTTTCTTGCAAATGTCACACTGGAATTTCTCGCCTGTGTGAAGTAACTTGTGGCTCGTCAAATAACATCTTTGGCTAAATGTGTTCGTGCAAATGTCACACTGGAATGGCTTTTCGCCAGTGTGAATTAACTTGTGGCTCTTTAAATTACTTCTTCGGTTAAATGTTTTCTTGCAAGTTTCACATTCGAATGGCTTTTCGCCAGTGTGAACTAACTTGTGGCTCTTCAAATGACTTTTTTGGTAATATGATTTCTTGCAAATGTCACATTCGAATGGCTTTTCGCCAGTGTGAACTAACTTGTGGCTCTTCAAATGACTTATTTGGTTATATGATTTCTTGCAAATGTCACATTCGAATGGCTTTTCACCAGTGTGAGTTATCGTGTGTCGTTTTAAAGCCAATACATATCTGAATGTTTTGTTGCAAGTTTCACACTGAAATGGTTTTTCACCAGTGTGAATTAACTTGTGGCTCTTCAAATTTCTTCTTTGGGTAAATGTTTTCGTGCAAATGTCACACTGGAATGGCTTATCGCCAGTGTGAACTAACTTGTGGGTCTTCAATTCACATATTCGGAAGAATGATTTCGTGCAAATGTCACATTGGAATGGCTCATCGCCAGTGTGAGTTAACTTGTGCCACTTCAAATTAGGTCTTCGGTAGAATGTTTTCGTGCAAATGTCACACTGGAATGGCTTTTCGCCAGTGTGAATTAAGTTGTGTTTATTCAAAGTGTATAGGTTACTGAAGGTTTTATTGCAAGTTATACACTCGAATGGTTTTTCTTCAGTGTGAACTAACATGTGCTTTATCAATTTACTTTTTGTGTTGCATGTTTTCTTGCAGGTGTCGCACACATATGCCTTCTCAGGTGGGTAAATTATTTGTCTATGTGTCAATACAAGAGAAGCCGGGGCTTTAGTTGAGTGAGTGGTCTCGGTGTGTGTGCTCGTGTAATGTTCACTATACGCTTCAGTGGTGGGGAACAACACTGCACACTGAGCACAGTAACAGTTATTGTTCAATAGAGTTGTAAAGCAGTTTGTTAGAATAATTTTCGCTCCCAAACATTTTTCCATTTCATAATACTGTTTAGTTATCCTCTTGCTTCTATTTACATCAGTGTATATTGAGCCTGCCAAATCTTGATCATTGTTTGTTTTGTTGTTAACAACATTATTACAGTCACCTGGTGCATCAATTTCTCGTTCTTCGTCAGACTCATCTACTTGTATCTTGCCAAGTATAATTCTGTTTCTGTAAAATGGCAATTCATTTGGTACAACATTCTCTGATTCCTTCTTGATTTCAGTTTCAATTTCATCAAATTCTGTCAAACTGTTTCCCTTGACAGTTATAGTGTAATCCATGTCCGTAGATAACACGTCAGGTTTGACATCTGTGTCATGCGCGGGGCACACGGGAGGACTCCCACTGTTCTCCTCCAATGTTTCATCCAGTTGGTTTTCATTTCTATTTGGAACTTCTGTCGTTGTTGGGGTTTCTGGAAGGTACATATTGGGTTTAAATGTTTGATGAATTGCTTTATGGTGAATGTGAAAGTGATATTAAATAAAAGAACAGCATTTTTGCTTTCTTTCTGTATAGAAAAGGTGCCATCACTTCACTTTGGCCCTTTGCTAACCAGCAGAGATGATATTGATGAAAATAAATAAGTTATAATATAAAAAAAGAATAAAGAAGCGTCCGTAGTCGAGCTAGCTTCAGTGATCGTAACTGATCACTGAGGTTAGACAACAACTGGCATATCCATCCAATGGCTGACCGATTTCAAGTGGTTCTTTTCTGGACGCTTCCGTGCTGCGGACGGCTCGTAAAGTCGTCGGTCCCGGTTGCTGCTTCGGCAGCAGTGTTAAGCCACGTCAAGCCATGATGAAATAAGTCATAATGAAAACAAAGCCAATAATAACTCAACAAAACTGGTACCGTACCTTCACCAAAATCAATGATTTCCCGTTTGAGGATGACAAGATCTGGAAACACGCTCCTCAAGGCGGGGTCGTCCAACAGATCATGCTCCTCTATGTCTATGTCATCCTCCATCTTATACTGCTCTCCTGTACTACTGAAACACGAAATATATACAGAATTAAATAGGTTATTCATAACCTCAAAGATGTCTACTATCTAGTATTTCTGACTTTGTGACCAAGTTAGCCGGCAGCAGAGCCAGCCACTTTGTTCAAAGACGTTGTCTCTTTAGACTTCACGAGTATATTTTTTTTGTCGAAAAGCGCTAGGTATTTCCGAACCGAAATTTTGAACGGCGCAAACATTTGATCGATTTTTAGTATGACCTTGATTGACTCCCCGCCGTTGCTCAACGACTCCCCGCGCGCCGCGCAATTTTCGTTTTATTTTGTCAAGTCAAAAATAGCCTTTACATAGATTTCCAAAAAAATACACGTGAACGGACGGGGGAGGGGGTCACAAACGTCACCAAATATCACCAGGGGGGAGGGAGGGGTTAAAAAATGATAAAAATGACCTCACGTGATTAATGGACATCCCCTATTATATGTTATAATTATTAATATCTGCTTTTACACAAATATCTGTTCTGGATGGGAATCTTTTGATATACATGCACTTTCTAAGATATGTTTCCTTTACCTTTTTTCTTGTAATATCTTTTAATAAACATAAGGATCTGTCAGGCTGGGAGCAAGAGCCCACAGGCCATCTGGCTGATATTTATTGACTTATGGCACACAGTAACCTTGGGTTACTTTTGCGCCCTGTGCTTTTAGTCCTGATGAACATCCATTTTTTACAAACTACTCTCAAGAAACTCCTGTGCCATCTTTTCAAAATAGTTATTAATATTATGTGATGACATTTCACACACGGCCACCTTACCCCAATCTTGACAGAGCCTATATGGGAAGTGGACAGCTGATACATCTACACAAATGCATAGTTAGATCCTGTTATAGCACAGCAGGTAATAAATTATGGTACTTATGCAATAAATAATTGAGAATAGATACATAATTATTAACACCCAGGACCAGTGTACAAATCTTGTGAGTACTGTCTTTAAACAAATATCTGCCCCAGCCGGGATCGAACCCGGGGCCTTCGGCATGGCAGTCAGGGTCACTTACCTCTATACCATTCATAATAGGTATCATAGTATGAGATCGTGTTAGCTACAGGAATGTCAAATGAATACATACCTTGATACAGGAGTCGATTCCTGTAAGCGATTTTGTTTATTTTTGTTTTCATAAAACTTTTTAGGTGGTATCACTTTCAACACGTCAGGAGAGACTGCTCTAGCATCTGAAAATAAAAATAATTTTAAGGGTCTCAATACATAATATGTGATGAGCCAGATAGGTAAGTACATTTGAAAACACATAGAATGTTTACAAATGCAGACTTATATTATATAGTTTAGATGATGCATATAGTATCAATTATGCTCATCACATAATCTTCGCCTCAATATCCCTCCCCATTCAACAAATTTTACGGTGATTCCTTTACCATACAAGCCATCACCTTATGGAATGATCTCCCACTACACATACGTAAAGCGCCGTCATTGGCTTCTTTTAAAAGAATGGTAAAGGATCATTTTCTTAGTGTTTAGGTAACTAGTTTTTTTTTTTTCCGTTGTCTTATTATCGGAGCTCAGACAAGAATTAATATAATCCTATAAAATCTGATAATTATATTTATGTAGGTATATGTAGTTTATTATATGATATATATGATTGTTATGGGTATATAAGTATAATTTCACGTAAGTATATTGTTTAGTTTGTAGTTATAGTTAATTAATAAATTCTTTAGTACACTTGACCCTATCTGAACATAAATATTCTTCCACCTAAAGGTTGTCTTGAAAAAATCGCTTTTAGTGATAAGACCGCCTTTTTTGTACCTATGTGTTTATATTTAAGCTTTGTATAATCTATTCTTGTGTACAAATAAAGAATAATCTATCTATCTATGCTTCCTGGGGCAGAAAAAATATACAAATTATTTATTCTTACTTATTTCCACATCTTTAACATGACTCATGGAAGGTGTTGATGCTGTTTCAGTTTCAGTGGATTGAAAATGGTATGGAACAGCGGAACCAAGTAGTATGTCTCTATGTAGTCCTCTACGATCTCTTGCATTAGGAAAGTGAGCGGCACAAATGTAATGATACCTCAGTTCATTGTTGGTTAATGAATCCAGTTGTGAATTTCCTAAAAAACGAAAAAACTTAAAATTAAATTGTTTATTGAACTAAAAATACATAAGAATAATAAAGAACTAAGTAAATACATTTAGCAGTACATGAGTACATAGGTATAGTCACAAAGGTTCCATTTAACGAAAAAGCAAGATATTGTCCTAACATCCCACTTGTATATTCCTGTCTCACCTGTCTGGGAATCAAACCTGGGAGTATTAGCACAAGAACAAGCATATCCTGGCTGTGTTGCTATATAGAACTTATCAGAGGTTAGATTAGGGCAAAAATATAATAACAGTTTTCAATGAAATTGAATGTTTCTAGTTTCAATAATAAAATTGTAGTCTGCCATTTAAAATCACTGTATATATGTCGCAGGCATCTGGTTTAATCTCCTTTTTGATTGAAACACTAGCCCGTTCATTGGATTGGAGTTGTCCTTTAGTCATATTCAGTTGTATGACTAAAGGACAACTCATCGAGTCGTTGTCTTGTCTGTCGTCTTGACTGAACGTCATTCAGCGAAGTTGTTAATAATAGGTAAATCCATGTTTTCTCACTATTTTAACACAAATAATGCACTTTAAAGCTAATTTATTAGCAAAAAACTAACAATATAGGTGCTTTTTGTGTCAGCTGTTAGCTGTTAGACGCCATATTTGTTTTATTCACCACCTGACTGATTTTAAGTCAGCTAACTAGTTGGACTTTTGTGACGCTTGTACAATCAACGTTCGGCCTAGCCATACAATTAAGTAGCGCCATCCAATGAACGGGCTAGTGATTCAACCAAAAAGGAGATTCAACCAGATGCCTGCGACATATATACCACAAGTCGTTTACCTGAATTCTGGATCCAAAGCTTTAGACGGGATTTATCATTAATGGGGAAGCTAAACAATGACAACTCCGGATTCTTCATGTTGATATTCCCACAGTTAAGATATGAACACGTCTTGATATGTGACATTGTGCCGTTATTATACCATGGCATTGTGTCAAATATTCCAGGATGATAGCAGAACTCCAGTCCAACTTAAGTTTTTTTATGGTGTGCAAATAAAGATTATTGTATTGTATTGTAAAATCCACTGTATCGTTATTGTATTTGAATCCCTACTGTAGGTAATAAATATAGTTTACAATCCAAGATGAAGAAAACAAGGACTTTTTGGAAGAGAATCAGAGATCTGAGAATAGATAACAGATAGGCTTCACAGTCTTCACCAAAGAGTACCTACTATTTAACAACGGGAGGTCTTCACACAAGCTTCACACACACACACCGTCTTCACACAAATCAATCTTTGGTTGTGGCACTATGCCGTGTGTGACTGACACAGCAAATTCCGCCAAATTCAATAGTAATAAGGAACACACATGTATATTATAGCTGTCTTTACGGTAATTTAGATATATTTACAGGGTTAATACCTGGAACAAACAGACAAACACATTATATATACAGGACATCACAAATAAGGGTTAGTATAGTTTTAGTATATATAATGACAATATACAAATTTACAGTTTAATATTATTAGTCTTGAGAAATCTGTACAGAATGTTAGCAACTGGAGTATGTACAAGTGTTAGTAGATAATTAATATTTACAGGTTTAGGAATGGATGGGGGGAGGAAATCGTGGAGGGAGGTTTGAAGATTGGGACACTCAAAGAAAAGATGATCAACAGATCCTTCGCTGGTACCGCAGTCACATACAGAACTATCACGCACCCGAATCCTAGCCAGGTGCACAGGGGTGCACGCATGACCCAGACGGAGCCTGCAAATAGTGGAGGTAGCAGGTTTATCAAGGAATCTTGCTCTAGAAAACCATGGCCTTTTGGGGATATGGGGTTGAATGTTGGAGTAGAACTTACCTTTGAGATTCCTGGAAGAGTCCCAGGACACTTTCCAGGATCTATCTAGCCTCGGACCTGCGAGCGAGGCAAGGTCATGAGCGAAGTTTTGGTAATGAGTATCCAGGCCCAAGCTAACGGCTTCCTTAGCGAAGGAATCTGCACACTCATTACCAATGATGCCACTGTGTCCGGGAATCCAGGCAATAGCTACCTCAATACCCTGAGTCACACAGCGATGAAGAGTTTCTCTAATTTTGAGAATTATTGGAAATTTTGATTTAGATTTAAATGGATAAGCGATGATAGCTTGTAAACAGCTGGCCGAATCTGATAAAATGATAGTTTTATTTAATTTGTGGGACTCAGTGTAGAGAAGAGCTTCTAAGATAGCTGTTGCCTCGCCCGTGAAGACCGAGGTTTCAGGAGGACACTTGAAACTCAACACAACCCTGTATCTGGGCAGCCATACAGCTAAACCCACGTTGCCATCTTCAGATAATTTAGAGGCATCGGTGTAGATGGGGAGCCAGTCCGGCCACTCAGTATTGAGTTTCTCATTTAGGGCCCTATCAGCCCCAGGGGAGTCCTTTCTGATGCCCAAATCCAGGGCTATGTTGGGTTGAAAAACTAGGGTGTCATAGGGGACTTCGAAAAGGGGGTTAGTTTTAAATTTCACAGTGGGATGAGGGAGGTTAGTGCAAAAAATGAATGTTTTAAGGAGGAAAGAAAGACCATGGTTTTCTTGGGAGTTACATAACCGCCTAAGGGTATCAAGCCTGGCCAATAAGGGGTGAGAGTCGGATTGCCAAATTTTGAAGAAGAAACGATCACACAAATACTGCCTCCGGAGTGAAAGAGGGGGATCAACGCACTCCACCTGCAGGGCATTGGTGGGAGAAGATCTCATCGCACCCGATATAATACGAAGACACTAATTGTACTGTATTTTGTCGAGTTTTTCCAATGCAGCCTTGTTACAGGGGTCCAGTACAAAGGAAGCATAATCGAAATGACTTCGAACAATAGCATTGTACAAGAGTTTCTGTGAGTAGGGATGAGACCCCCACCATACGCCCGACAGAGATCTAAGGACGTTGACGCCCCTCTCGCACTTCTGAGCCACATAATTCATGTGATGGGTTCCCGATAATCGTGAATCTAAAATAACGCCTAAAAATTTCACTCTGTTGGCTACAGCAATTGTATCTTCTCCAATAACGAGATCGACATCAGGGATGTGGCGTTTTCTGGTGAATACAACTGCTGTGCATTTTGGGGGGGAGAGAGATAACCCATGACCATCCAGCCAATCCGTGAGGTAGGTACCTAAGTGCCAGGTTCAGCTGTACATTTGTCTCTTCTAACGAAGGAGATGCATAGTAGAGAGCCAGGTCGTTGGCGTACTGTAGAATGTCGCAAAAGCAGTCAACGGATTTATCAAGATCATAAGTATAAAGACTGTAAAGAAGGGGGCTTAAGACCGATCCCTGGGGAAGGCCTTTCCATACAAATTTTGGGGAGTCCAAGGTCGAAGGGGATTTTATGTAGATGGATCTCTCCATGAATAGGCTGCAAACCAAACGGGTAAGCTTCACTGGAATGCTCAGCTGGCGCATTTTCTGCCTGAGCACAGGAAGAAGGACGTTATCGTAGGCAGACGCTATGTCAAGAAAGACACCCACAAGGTATTCTTTCCTCTTAAATGCGATGTGAATATCTGTAGTAAGAATTGCAAGACTGTCTAGGGTGCTCATACCTTTCCTAAAACCAAACTGGGTTTTGGCGAGGATTCCTCTGTTTTCAACTAACCATTCCAGCCTGCATTTAATCATGTGTTCCAAGATTTTCGACAAAGCAGAGGAGAGGGCGATTGGACGTCGGGAGTTAGGGTCACGGGGGTCTTTTCCGGCCTTCAATATGGGAACGACTATTTGCTTACTCCAAGAGCATGGAGTAACTCCATACTCAAGAAAGTAGTTTATCAGCTCCAAGTAGAAGCACTTGACCCTGAGGCTTGATTTTGAAAGGAAAGAGTATGGAATGCCATCAATACCTGGAGAAGAATCGGTTAAGCCAGATAAAGCAGATTGAAGTTCATCCATAGAGAATGGAGAATCCAACCTGTCTGAAGATGGTAAGGGAGCTGGTGGGGGGCGGAGAGCACTAGAGTGTGGGACATAAGGTGGAGCCAGTTTATCGCTGAACCCTTCTAGCCATAGAGAGGGATCGTTGCATAAGATATCTTCGACATTAAGGGAACCGCGATATCGCCGAATGTATCTCCACACCAGAGAGGAGGGAGACCTAGGAGAAAGATTTTCACAAAATCTGATCCAACCCTGTTTCTTTTTCTTTTTAAGAAGCCGTTTGGTTCGTGCGGCTATTCTTTTGTAACTTATGAAATTTTCCATGCTCATATTAGCTAGATAAACATCCTCTGCGTTTTTTCGATCTTCAATAGCCGAAGTGCAGTCAGAATCCCACCAAGGTGGTGAGACTCTTAGGCCCTTACGAGATTTTTTATTTTTAGCAGAGGATGTGAGAGCTTTTTCGAATAGTTCATAGTTACCAAGAAAGTTGTCACTGGAACAGGGTTGGATCAGATCAAGTTTATCTTCAACAGAGGTGATGAATGTGGACCAGTCATTCCTACCTATCATGTATCTTGGGAAGGCACATGAATCAGCAGGAACGCTAGTTCTGTTAGGTATAGTAATAGAAATTGGAAAATGATCACTCCCAAAAGTATTTGGGAGGACCCTCCAGAATATTGATGTTGAAAGAAGAGGAGAAGAAAAAGTGAGATCAACAGCACTTTTTGGGTTCTGACGTGGAAGGACTCGACGGGTAGGAGAGCCGTCATTTAAAATACAAACATCTAAGGTATCAAGCATGTCTAAGAGGGCGATTGCAAAAGCGTCGGTGTGATAAGAACCCCATGAGGTATGATGGGCGTTAAAGTCCCCCATGATCAGGAGAGGTTGGGGGAGGGAAGAAATGATGTTATAAAAAGATGGAAGCAGAGAGGGATGAGGATTAGGGAAATACACGGACACGAAAGTAATGTCTAAAGCCCTAAGAGCCACAACATTAAATTCCTGTCCGTGAGGGGGGGTAGGGATAGAGGAGAAGATAAGGGAACGCTTCACAAGTAAAGCGCACCCA
Organism: Plutella xylostella; assembly: GCF_932276165.1. Taxonomy (NCBI): domain Eukaryota; kingdom Metazoa; phylum Arthropoda; class Insecta; order Lepidoptera; family Plutellidae; genus Plutella; species Plutella xylostella. Next base: position 4,326,083 of record NC_063991.1, read on the forward strand.
GCAAACCCGTCATCCCTGTCATCCCGCAGACACGAGTAGCCCGGAACTCGGAAACGAGAACCTGGCGCTAGCCATGACTCCGAGATGGCAACGACAACGGGCTTGATATTGTCAATGAGAGTGAGTAATTCATGTGATTTACTTTTAAGGCTCTGAGCATTCCACTGGAGGACCCGGATCGGGTTCAGAGCCATTCTGGGTGAAGGATGTAAGTTCCTTGAGTTTTAGGGCAACGTGGGGCGGTATTGTGTCGCTGAATTTAGCCAGCAGACTAACAACTAAGGAAAGAAGATTGTCTAATAAGTTGTCATTAGGGGTGATAGAAGTGATAGAGTTGAGGGCACTTCCATTAGGAAGTGAGGAAGATGGGGAAGAGATAAGTGCCTGATGGGCAAGTCTGTCGTAACCAGGACTGAGGGGAGACCTAGGCCTACGCTGTGTGTATACAGTCTTTTTGTATGATTTGTTTGCAGGTGGGCCAATAGGTTGTGAAGCAGTAACTTCAGCAAATGATTTTCTGCTCTTAGGAAGTCGAGCATCGGCTTCAGCGAAAGAGATGCTGTCCTGCGACATAATGACTTTAATGGATTTCTGTCTGGCTTGCTCAGGACAATTTTTACTAGTGGAGGCATGACTTCCGGAACAGTAGATGCAAGTGGGAGGGTCGGCATCGCAAGTCTCACCCAAGTGTGGCTGGGCACACTTGTAGCAGCGAGGCTTGGACCGGCAACTAGCCTTCATATGGCCAAACCTGCAGCAAGCATGGCACTGAATTGTCGGGTAAGTATACCTTTCAATTTCTACCGCTGCACGGTAGGAGAAAATTTTCTCTGGGAGAAGTTGACCTCTAAAGGTGATGACAATGGTCTGAGTGGGGACGTAGGAAGTATTTCCATTGTTAACTACTTTTCGGCTAATTCTCCGGGCTTTTAGGACAATACCACAGCCAGCCGGGAGGTCCAAGGAACCTACAAACTCATCCATGGAGAGATCAAGTGGTACTCGCCTAGCAACACCCATCCGGGTGATGTGGTAGGTTGGAATTACAGCCTTAAATTTGTTTGTAGTCAGGGCAGGATGCTTGATAAATTCATTGGCTGCCTTCGCAGACCTAAATTCTACAGTGACCCTGTTGCGGCCTGTCATTTTGACACCATCCCTTGTGATGTCGGAAATTTTATTTTTGTACAAAAATTGACCGAACTTGATAGCCCTAAGCGGGGATGAAGCAGCTGGAGCTGTACTTCCCGAAGAGCTTTCCTGGGTGACATGTACGATGAATGGGCCGGGGTCAGAGTCGTCGTACACCTTGGTGGCGTCGAGACTAGGGTGCGTGAATATGGTTTGTATGCTTGCGGATGCTAAGTCGGGGTCGACAATAACACGCTTACCTTTTGGTGTTGAACTTTGTTCATCATCCCTAGGGCGCTTTCGCGTCTCCTGGGAAGAGTCCGTGAGTATATCAGGTGAGGAAGACATCTGTTGATCATCTGGGGGATCAGGATCTGGGGGGCGATCCGAGTGGTGCTCCATTATATTGAAATGGAGCTAAAATACGAGTTTACGGACGAACACAACACTTACCACTAACCACCACCACACTTACTACAACAAACAAGTATTAACACTGTAAATTGGCACAGAAAAGGCTCGAAATCGCGCTGATAATTGGACGTAGTTACGCAGAAAGGCCTCAATCCACAACTTTGTCAAAATTGAGTTATATACTAGAACATGCTATTTAATGTAGGGTCTACCTGTCAAGAAAACAAACACAGTAAAAAACCAACTACAACATACTTTTTTGATGTGGGGGACCAACCCACATTGTATGAAACACACATTTTTTAGTTTCACATAAAGGACTCAAACTGTTTGAGTCCTTTTACAGAAATGCATTTCCTATGAAACCATGAAAAATTTAGTTTTTCATAAAAGACTCAAGCGCTCTGAGTCGTTTTAGAGAAATACGTATTCATTAAAAAAATACAATTTGTATTTAGCAGAAAGGACTCAACCCGTCTGAGTCGTTTTAGAGGAATACTTATTCATTGAAAAAAGACAATTTGTATTTAGCAGAAAGGACTCAAACCGTCTTGAGTCGTTTTAGCGAAATACTTATTGATTGAAAGAAGTCAATTTGTTTTTAGCAGAAAGGACTCAAACTGTCTGAGTTGTTTCATAGAATATAAGTTTTTAATAAAACAGTTCAAATTTTATTTGGCAGAAAGGATTCAAACTGCTTTTGTTCCGTCTCTTGGCCACTATTCTGTCACCGCATTTTTCCACCTTCCGTCCCCCCACGAGCCAAGTATCCTGCCACGCTGCCACTCCCATTTCAGTTCGGCGACCCGCATACCGACGTTGAACACTTTCCTCTTTTGACGGATCACTACGTTGGGAATACGTCTAAGCGAAATACTTAACATGGCTCGCTCTATAGCTCTTTGTGGAACTCTGATTCGGTGCACAGTTTCGTTGGTCATCGTCCATGTATCGGCACCGTGTGGGCAAGTCACATTAGCAATTAACAATCCATAAGCAGCGTCGCTCGACTCTCAAACATCTATCAGATTCATACAAGTTACGCCCGATTTGATAAGCGAGCGACGATGCCTAAGGATTGTTAATGGCTAATTTTCGGTGGTGGTAACTCCAAAGGAATGTCACAAGGTGACTTGGTTCTCACACGAACCAAATCGACCACATTTAGATTATTCGAAAATGAAGACATTCACTTCTAGATGTTAGAAATACTTAAGAAGGGTTGCTAAAGTCAAGAGTGATCACCACTTAGTGGTTGGAAAAATCTGCTTGACGATAGCGGGAGCTCAGAAGCAGGCCACAAGATTTGCCAAAGATGTCGCTGTAAATAAGCTGCAGGACCCAGAAGTCAGAAGATAACTTAGTATCCAGATCCACAACAAATACCATCAACCTACTAAGTGTGGGCGACGCGCCTCAATCAAAGATAACTGCACTGGCATTAAAGACATGTTTTAAAAAAGTTGCGAAGAAATAATAAGGCACAAGGAACACTTAAAGAAAGAATGGATGTCTAAAGGAACATGGCATATTATGATCAACTCTCCAAGGAAGACTTAACATCTAAAGAAGCACGAGTTGCGTACGAGTATTTTCTTTGTGAACAAAATATTAAACGTAATTTAAAAAAGGACCAACGCTGTTAGTCTGATTCTATATCTTGGAGAAAACAAACAGCGGCTGCCATGAAGGATCCATAGAAAGAATCAAATAAACTTTGCACCAAACCCCAGGATATCATCTCCTTGTTACTATGGAAGACCGACTTGTAAGATGGTATGACCACATTGCCGAAGTTTTTAAAGATCTAAACCAGTCTGCATCTGAGGAGTTGGATGCAGATTCAATAAACCAGGAGCATCTTGTATATCCAGATCTTGATATATGTTAAGAAGCATAATCGTAATCATTATGATTATAATAAAATCGATAGCAGTCGTTAAGCCTACTCAGAGACCTTCGGGCGGCTTGAAAACATCTGACAGTCGGGTTGCCCAATTACCCGTCAACTCTGTCAGCACAAGCTTGCTTGTGTTGGGGTCCACTAACCCACACTGGGACAGAGTAGTGGACTAGGCCTAATCCCTTCCTTCATTGGAAGGAGACCCATGCCCCGGCAGTGGAGATGTGACGGGTGATCCAACCGCAAAGTAATGTCGAAGTGATACGGACCATACGATTGCTGAAATCCCACTTTTCAGCGATTGTATGGTAAGCACAGGGAACGACGGATATCCTACGGAGGCATAAAAAGGAGGATAGTTGCAATATACCGAGGATGATGAAGTGAAGTTAGAGTAAAAGAGAATTTTATTTATGTCCAACTTTATCCTTTGAGGTTTGCTTATGTTTATATTGCTTTATCCTGAAAATTATGGGATAATATGGGATGGGACACTTACTAAAAAAGTGGGCTTCTATTTCGTAAAAAAATATATCAAAATCGGTTAAGTTGATCCAGAGTTTTGCTCTTGGGAACACATTTGCGGTTAGAATTTTATTCATGCCCAACTTTTTTCTATGAGGTTTGCTTTCCGTCAAAATGCCTTATCCTGAAAATTATGGGATACAAACGGGTCGTAGATACTCACGAAAAAGGTAGGCTTCTATTTTGTAAAAAAAATATCAAAATCGGTTAAGTTGATCCAGAGTTTTGCGCTTGGGAATACAGTTCCGGTTAGATTTTTATATAGATGTGAAATGTTGTTTCCGATTACATTTCAATATAAATTATTTAATAATAGGTTTACTTTTGATATATAATTTTTATTTTGTGTAAAAAAGTAATGTCTTGTGTCTACAATATAAATATTTTACTTTAAAAACCATATTGTTATTTAAAAAAATATTTTATAAAAATAAATATTTGGTTGGATCCTTTCTGCGAAACGTTGAATTTCCCTGCTTGCATAGAAAAAGCAATTTAGGAGAAAGGATCCAAGTGCATATTTTCATTAATAACTCAATAAATATTCGTTATAGCTACACCATGATTTGCAATAGTAAAATAACAATAAATATGCATAATTTAAGATAATTTCCACATATAAGATGCTTTTCATTGCTGAAGAATACCGATTAGAACTTAAAACGTCTATATCTCAGAACTAGGTTTGTGTGGGTTGAGTCCTTTCTGCGTAACTACGTCCAATTAGGACCACGTGGGTACCCTAGTTACGCTCGAAACGGAATCTTCACACAAATCACAGACTAACTAACGTTTGTCATTTTGACATAAAATGTCAAGTCACAGATTAATGGTAATGGTGAACTTATAGTGAAACTGTAGCGAGACAGCCCATACGTAGTACTCGAGGCAACCTCCCTAAACGTTTCCACTAATGTCAGTGTCATCATAGTAAGTAATTTCATGTAACTACAATAGAGGACGCTAGTGGTACTTGAAATCAAGAAAAAGTTATTTATCTTAACGCTGATTGGCTGCGCCTAATCACGTGAGTTTGTCTTTTGCCTTCTGTTTTTTTAACCGGTATCACGAACATGTATAAATTTTCTGTGCGAACTTTATTTTGATAATTAACATTAAAACAAGTGTTTTGTGAACATTTTCATAACATTCTGTGCTTAATAACTGTTTTATCGTTGTGTAACGAGAATAAACACTTAAGAATAATCGGGAATTATCATTTAACCCGAACCACGACTAAATATGGCGCCCCAACGTAGTGAAAAATTATAAATTTTTCCGGCATAAGTGTTAATTTCATGTGTTACATACGTAAACTTTGTTATTTCCGGCTTATCTTATAGAATACTGAAGTGCTGGCTTTGTGGACTTTACGAAAATCTTAGATTTTACGTCAGTGCACCCGCCGTCGACGCTTTTATATTATAACCTATCAAGATGCCGCGCACCAGAAGAAGCCCTCAGCCGCCGAACGAAGAACTCACAGAAGCTACGTTTTCCTCGGACGAGGTAACGGCCATGATGGCCGCTATGCAAAAATCGCAAACCGAAGCGCTCGAGCGATTAATCGACAGAGTTATGGACCGCCAATTCCCGCCTTCTTCATCGACGCCTACGCCGCACAACTTTTCCGCAGCCATGAGCGCTGGCGCGGGAACGTTCGCCGGTTGTACTGCACGATTTGACGGTGAGGGACCAGTGGAGGTATTCGTCGATCAAATAACAGCATACAAAGAGTGTACCAATGTCTCTGATGAAAACAGCATAAGAGGCATGTCCTTACTTCTGACCGGCTCAGCAGCTACTTGGTGGCGAAGTATCAAGTCCGAAGTTAAATCATGGGATGATACCCTCACCTTACTTCGGTCAGCCTACGGAGAACACAAGCCACCTTATAGAATTTATCGACAGTTATTCAGTTCTGATCAAGGAGAACACGAACGGACTGATCTGTTTGTCGCCAAGGCGCGTTCGCTGCTTGCTCTTCTGCCAGAGAATGAACTGACTGAAAAGGTACAACTCGATATGATATATGGACTACTACACAGACGAATCCGAAAACGAATAAAAAGAGACGCTGTCTATTCGTTCCGAGATCTCCTGACTGCAGCCCGAGAAGTAGAAGATGCAGCTCGCGAAGAAGACCAGCTCACGCGCCCGTCGCCGCCCGCGCCCGCCGCCCGGCGCGCTCACGAGGCTCCGCGTCGCTACGAGGCTCTTCATCCCGCCGCTGATCCGTCTGTTGGCGAGGCTCGCTGGCCTAGTGCACGGCCGCGCCCCCCCGCGCAGCCGCCGGCACCGGCGCAGCCGCTCGCGCCATTCCCGGGCCCTGTCCGCACCGCCGCCCCGCTCTCCGGCTTCGCGCGCCATGCTCCCGCCGGCGACGCGCCGAGTGGAGGCTCCGCTGGACGCGCCCCTACAGGTAACGTCGCCGCCGCGCCGGCCTTGGCCGCTGGCGCAGGCGCGACGTCTTTACGTGTTACGAGTGACAAAGGTAAACTATTTTGTGTTTATTGCAAAAGCAGAGACCATATGAGAGACCAATGTAGTAAACTTCAACAGAAAAGTGCATTATTCTATTCTGTCAATACTTGCAGTGATAGTAAAGGCTGTGTTATCAGTGAAAGTGAGTCTTGCGATGAAAGCCCAATAGGTTCGAGTGTCTATGATGGTTATTTGTCCGATTCTGCTAACTATAACTGTAGTAACTATAATAACTGTGATAGAAATATGTCTAATCTTTTTGTTAAGGGGGAGACGTCATCCACTTTCGGAAATCAAGAAAAAAAAAACATTTTCGAACTTTAATAATAATGTCGACGAAAATTGTGTTAAGGGGACGACGTCGCCTACTTCTAGTAATAGAGAAGTATATAATTCATTTTCAAACGATACTGATAGTGTTAAAGAAAATTTTGTTAGGAGGCCCTTATTAAATATTGAAGTGCTAGGTATGAAGGGTACTGCTTTAGTAGATTCTGCAGCTAAAGGCTGTATTGCGGGACACTCACTACATACTCTCCTTCGGTCAAAAGGACATCCGCTGCGTCGTGTGTCGCGTAGTGTTAAACTCGCTGATGGTGAAACCAAGGTTATGGACTTGCTCACTACTGACTTAGAGGTCACACTCGTAAATAGGAAATTTTCAGTGGAATTCCTTATTTTTCCCGACGCCTCCGACAACGAGTCCTTACTGGGAATAGATTTTCTTAAAAAAGCAAATCTCGTGTTCGACTTCGGTAGTTCTATGTGGTATTTTTCTGACGATAAATGTAGAAAATTTCAACTGTCATTTGAACCTGTCACTCGTCGGCCTACCTACGCTTCATTGGATCTTCTGAGAGAAGATGAAGGTTGTGGTCTTAGTGATGATAAGCGTTCATTACTTTCACAGCTGTTAACAACCTACGAGGATGTGTTTGCTGAAAATGGTGCACCAACGGATTTCGCAGAGCACGCAATCAACACAGGCGACCATGCACCCATAGCTGTCCCACCGTACCGTCTTACTCCTGCTCGTCGTCAAACCATGCAAGAGGAGATTGACAAGATGTTAGCTGGAGATATAATAGAGGACTGTGAGTCAGCATGGGCAGCACCAGCGCTACTAGTACCAAAACGGAACGGCGGTTTACGTTTTTGCGTCGATTTTCGAAAATTAAACGCAGTCACGGAATCGGATACGTACCCGATGCCCCTTATTGACGAACTTTTGCAATCTACAAAGCGTAATTGCGTCATGAGTACGCTAGATATGCGCTCTGGTTATTGGCAAGTGTCAGTCAAGGAGGCTGATCGTGACAAAACAGCTTTCGTTTCACCGTTCGGTACCTTCAGATTTAAACGCATGCCATTTGGCTTAAAAAATGCGCCGGCTACATTCATGCGTCTCATCGATAGATTTCACTCTGGATCAACTCTCAAGGATGCTACGGTACTGGCTTACTTGGACGATTTGCTGGTAATTTCGGAGACTTTTGAGCAACACGTAGAAGACCTCCGTGCCATTTTTGAACGTCTGAGACTTTTCAATCTTCGAGCCAATCGCGAAAAATGTGTTTTTGCTAGAGAAGAGATAAAATACCTTGGTCATGTCATCACACAAGACGGTATTTCCCCAGACATGGACAAAGTTCAAGCCATCGTCGACATTAAGCCGCCTACCTCGTTGAAACATCTTCGCTCCTTTTTGCAAACATGTTCTTGGTTTCGCAAATTTATTCAAGGTTTCTCGCAAGTAGCAGAACCACTCACCAGACTCACGAAGAAAAATCAACCGTGGACCTGGGGACCAGAACAAACTCAAGCGTTTGATAATCTCAAAACGTACTTGATCTCCTCGCCCATTCTTATACAGGCAGATTATTCAAAGCCCTTTGTATTAAGAACAGACGCTAGCAACTACGCCCTAGGAGCTGTCTTGTTGCAAGGAGAAAACAAAAATGAAGAAAGACCTATCGAATATGCCAGTCGTCTCCTTACACCCGCTGAAAAGAACTACACAACTACAGAGCGAGAAGCTCTAGCCGTAATCTGGGCTGTGGAACGTTTTCGTGGCTATATTGACGGTCATCCGGTAGTTGTCATTAGTGATCACCAACCGTTAAAGTGGTTGCTAACACTTAAGTCGCCGTCAGGACGCCTAGTGCGTTGGGCTCTCAAACTTCAAGCTTATGACCTTCAGTTTGAATATACCCCTGGCCGTGCGAATGTTGTTGCAGACACTCTCAGTCGCCCAAACTGTACGGATGACACTAAAGACTCTTGCGGTGTTTGCTCGGTTATTGTAGATCTTCCTTCAAGGAATGTCGCAGATCTTCGCCAACGACAGTTAGACGACCCGGAAGTAAAAAAGATTATTACCGAATTAGAAGAGGGAGATGAAATAAATATTCGTCGTTGGTCTGAACGTGGTTACGTTTTAGAGCGTGGTATTCTGTACCGTTACCACCCTGACGCCGATTGCGAAGAACCTCAATTAGTAGCACCAACTAATATGAGAACGGAGATCTTACGTGAGTGCCACGATTCTCCTCTCGCCGGCCATCCAGGTGTGGATCGAACTTGCCAAAGGATAGCTCAAAAGTATTACTTTCCTGGGATACGCCGCACAGTAATTGACTACGTGAAATCGTGTCCTTCGTGCCAGCGGTATAAATATTCCAATGACAAACCTCAAGGTTTGCTGCAGACTCCGGTCTTAAACCAAAGAAATGAAGTCCTAGCCATAGATTTATTTGGCCAGTGGGCCGGTAGTGACCGGAGGGTAGTCAAGGCGAAAAGTGGATCTTATTGATTGAAGATACTGCCACTCGGTGGACGGAGATCTTCCCATTAATAGATGCTACAGCCGAAAATTGTGCAAAAGTACTTGTAGAACAATATTTTCTGCGGTATGGTTTGCCTCGCCGCGTGATTTCGGATAATGGAGTTCAGTTCGTATCGAACGTCATGCAACAATGTTTGTCAATATTAAAAGTTGATCAGAACTTAATACCATTATATCACCCAGAAGCAAACCCAGCAGAACGCAAAAATCGAGACTTAAAGGTCCTTTTGTCTCAACTTGTAGGGAACGATCACTCATCTTGGCCAAGCTATCTTGCCACCATCAGATTTGCTCTTAACTCATCTGTTTGTGCAACTACAGGCGTTACTCCAGCATTCCTAACATTTGCTAGAGAGTTACGTTCACCATTAGATGTTATTAATGATCCGAAGTCGATTCTAGACAAAGAGAACTTTAGTCCTCAAATCACTCCATATCTAAAAAAGTTTATCGAATCTTTGACCACGATACGTGACAAAGTTGAAGGTGAACAAGATAAAAGGAAGGAGTACGCCGATCAATCGCGCCGAACTCCTGAAGAATTTCGAGTAGGAGATAAAGTACTTTTAAAGTCCCATGTACTTAGTAATGCGGCTAAAGGTGTAAGCTCAAAGTTTGTCCCTAAAAGAGATGGACCGTACATCATTTCAAAGAAAATGAGCCACCTATCTAAAAATTTTCATTGCCATGTCTTGTAAAATAATTTGTATTCATTGCCGTGGTTAGGTTATTCATTCCCGTGGCCAGGTTATTCATTTCCGTGACTTATGTTTTCATCGCCGTGGTATGTATGATTAGGCAAAGTAACATATCTTTACCATCTTTTACCTGTAATAGGTACCAGGTACCTAATACCGATCACTGACATTACCTTCAGGACTAGTCCTGTACTAATTACCTCTTTTTGCAGTGCGTTAAAACGGGTGCGTATCGCGATGTATAAAAACGAAATATATAATATTACATTAATAATAACAATCACAACATAATTATAATGAACGTTATGTATAAATAAGATCGGTGGTAGCTCAGTTGGGTAAGCAAGCGCCCGCTTCCCACACCAATGATGCGGGTGCGAATTCCGGCGCTGACATGTACCAATGTGTTCCTTTGAAATTAAATACAATGTATACCATCGCTCTTACGGTGAAGGAAAACATCGTGAAGTATCCTGCATATCTACCTATACAGATTTAGCACATCTAGATAATATGTGAACCCACCAACCCGCTGTGGACCAGCGTGGTGGGAAATGGTCCAAGCTTAGAAAGGCAGCTTAGACCTTGGGGATATGCACATTGCACAAAGGTCCCATTCGAGAGAGCCAGGTGCAGGTACTTTCACCTCCTACAGATAGAAGAATAGAATATAATAGAACATACATCTCTGCAGGAACTCAGCTGGATGCTAAGTGGCCTTAATGCTGCTTGCAACGTGTAGGCCTCCGTATGAACTTAGGCAAGACAAAAGTCATGTAGAATGTTCACATAAAACCGGAGCCGGTGATCGTTCGTGAGACAACTATCGAAGTTGTGCCATAATATGACTGACCTGAGGCAGACAGATTCGGCTAGGCAGAAGCAACTTCGACAAGGAGGCTGAAAGGCGCATCCAATAGTCTTCAACCATTGCACCCTGCCAGTTATGACATATGGTGCAGAGACGTGGACACTGACACTGTGGGACTGGTCCACCGATTTAAAGTCACTCAACGTGCTATGGAGAGAGCTATGCTTGGGGTTTCTCTAATGGACGGTATCAGAAAGAGGTTATACGTCAGAGGACTAAGGTTACCAACATAGCTGTCAAAATATGCAAGCTTAGGCAGATAGCCGGTAGTGGCTGGATTCGAAAGACCGAGGCCCGAGTGTTGTGGCGCTCCTTGGGAGAGGCAATGTCCAGCATTGGATGATTATAGGCTGATGATGATAGCATGTACATTTCATATTCTTATACCATTTAAAATATACTATGATTTAGCATAAAGTTCATAAAATATTCTATCATATCACATAATCTGTGTTAAATTACACAACACCATCAAAACCTCTAGCACCACAACCTAAAGATAGGTGCGATGACGAGAAAAGCGAGGAGGAGCGGTTAAGTGCACATGTTCATCAAAAGCGAAGCGGGGCTACATGGGGAGACGCTCTATGTTTAGGTTTTGGTGCAAGGAGTTTTGACTGCGTTATTATTATTGGCGTTATGTAGGGAGACGCTTAGCTGACCAACTTGTGCACCTAACCGCACCTATCTTTATATTTTGGTGCAAGGTGTTTTGCCGGTGTTGTGTAATTCAGCACAGATTATGTCATATTATAGTATATTTTATGAATTTTACATAAAATGAACAGTATACGAATTGGATATTATACCTTATGAACATATAGATGTTATAGGTAAGGTTTATTATATGTTGTGAACGTTATTAGTGTGAAATGAAACATTTTGTTTTATAAATACGTCGCAATACGGACCCCAAAATGCTACTTAGATAATGCCATACTATATTCTTATTTTTTTAATAGATACTGTCGGTCTTTTTTTCGTTCCAATATCTATCCAAATATTTCTGCCATACATACCTGTCTAAGTTTGGGTTTCCCTCACAGTCTTTTTTAAAAATTGCAGTGGATTGATTCTCTCATTTCCATTGTATACAGTTCTTTCATTGCCGTGGAAGTTTGTTTCATTGCCGTGGGCCTTTGTTTCATTGCCGTGGACGCTTGTTTCATTGCCGTGAACGCAAGTTTCATCGCCGTGGCACGAAATTTTTAATCATCCGTATCTCGTTCAGTTTTTAACTTATCTGCTACCCATTTAGAAAGAACACTAACATTAACAAAAACTTTAATAAAATCGTTTTTCTAATATAAAAAACCTTAAGATAAAAAAGTCCACGGAAATGAAGATTTTTTAGGACTTGTTGAAATCCACCCCCCAATGTTAATGGAAAGTATCGTAGGCGGGGACCAGCAGAGGGTTCACCATTTAGCTGAATGTTACTTAGAAAACAGCCTTGAGTGGCGGTCAAGTTGGTCCCCGCCTGCGATACTTTCCATTAACATTGGGACTTGTTTTCATGTTTTTAGCGTACAGCCGGGTTTTTCGTTTGTTTATAATTGTATTTTTTTATTTGTAACTTTTTAGTTGTTTTTATTTTATGAAATTTTACGTCAGTAGTTCATGATAATTTTTTATTTCAATAATTTTGGTGTTGTTATTTAAATACCTTCAATATGCATATTTTTATAATGTGAAAATCAAGCCCTTTCATTTGATACCTTACACGGCAAAGTTGAATTATTATTTTTTCGATCATCACGTTATGTCCTCTAGAGGGCGCTATGTACATTTTAATAGAACGTCACATAGCCTATAACCATCGCGCCATCAATACGCTTCTAACAATACCTCATACACCAAAATCTATTAAGCCGTTTAGGCTACAGGAGGGAACAAAGAAACAGACATACATACAATCAAAAAACATTACCCTCCTCTTTCGGCAGTCCGGTAAAAAGGAGTAAGACAGGGGGTCATTCTGAACTTTTGCTCTACGAGTTTTAGAAATTAACTTTGTTGGACATGTGACTTTTTACCATGGAAAACGAATATTTTTTTTCGCGAATTTGCAAATCTCGTAGAACAAAAGTTGTTCAGAATGACCCCTTGAGTCATCCCCTTTTGGCTTAGTATAGCCCTTTTGCGACACTATGTATTTACTTTGCTTTGTCGTCGGGGTTCAGTTGGCTGGAGGATGCCCGAAACTTATTATCTACACTTTAATACTTGTAGTTACCTTTCTACAAGTAAATACCACATTTGTTTGAGAAAGCTAATCGGGTTCCGAGTATAGAGTAAAGTGGCACCCCTATTAATTTCTACTCTTTCCTGGTGCCTACCAGTGTAAGTAAGAATTATACTTACTTACCCTAAAATCACCCAAAATGTACTTGAACATAATTGTCAATAAAGTTGGCGAGTAAAAGTTTATCGACCCACTGTGCAAACTTACATGTGTGCGTGTCACTGCGTGTGCTGTGTGAAGAGCATTGAAAACCCAAAATTGGCGCGGCACGTCACCCTGTACGGGCCCTTAAGACAATGCAATGTTGTTTTGTGTTTGCATATCTGGTGGCAATAGAGACAGTAACTTTTGGTCAACTTGTACCCCATTGGTCAAAAGCGAGTTATTGATGGCTGATGCCTGCAAAGGAAAATGATCCTTAAGGGGGTGCTCACTTTTTCGTTCGATAGTACCTACAGTTAGTTGTGATTATGAATATCTTTAGAAATTATATTCATTTTATGAAATTCGGTAATTTAACTTTACACGGTGACGACGGACGGAAGGCGATGTGTTACAGTGACTGGTTGGGAATTTTCAATTTCATAATCCCAACCAGTAACAGTGTTACAGTTGTATGTGACACGTTGGGAATGAAGGAAAAAGGTGTTTCAACGAGTAACAGAGTGTGGACTGATGGGAATTTTGAACATAAAATTCCTAACGAGTAACAGTGTGACTGGTTGAGGTGTGACTGGCTGGGAACAAAGGCATTTGTGCATTACGAAAATATAAATTATCATAGCTTTTGGACTTATTTTTTTATTCTAATGAGATAGGTAGTTTGACTTTCAATAATTAAAAAAAATATCATTATTAGCTTAAATCTTCAGTTTCAGTCTCTATTATTAGGTAAATTACCTATTGAAAATAATAATAATGATAATCATAAAGGGGCAGGGCAGCTTCAGGCCAGCTGTTGGGTATTAGGGACTCCAGCCATCAGATGACCCCTCATCTTTGGCTTGCCTTTACTTTGGTGTCCAGAACACTGAAGAGGAACAGGATTTCTCACTTTTTGCTCGGCTAGCTTGAGTGGTGTTTAAATAATATATTGCGTGACCACAGTGACATGGGCATTTTTATTAATAGCATAGCATCTATTTCCAATGAGCTGGTTTCTGACTACATTGGTTCTCATAAATGTGGTTAGTTTAATTAAGATTAATTTCTTTGTAAGTCTTTGTTTTTTGTTTTATAATTTAACTCTCTCTATTTGTATTAAAGTCATGTGTAGCTCTATTCTGTGATCGTAACTGATCTGAGGTTAAGCAACAACTGGCACGGTCAGCCATTGGATGGGTGACCGATTTCAAGTGGTTCTTTTCTGGACGCTTCCGTGCTTCGGACGGCACGTTAAGCCGTGGGTCCCGGTTGCTGCTTCGGCAGCAGTCGTTATTAAGCCTAGTCAGAGGCCTTCAGGCGGCTTAAAAAACATTTGACAGTCGGGTTACACACTTACCCGACAAATCTCTCAGCACAAGCTTGCTTGTGTTGGGGTCCACCAACCCGCACTTGGCCAGCGTGGTGGACTAGGCCTAAACCCTTCCTTCATTGGAAGGAGACCCGTGCCCCAGCAGTGGGGACGTAATGGGTCGTGATGATGTAGCTCTATTTGCGATTAGATTAAGTATAATTATAGCTTTAGTAAACCCTCCCTGTACTACCTAACTAATCTACCTAGAGGTGGAAACTTGTGCAACATAAGTTACCCTGTCTCCTGTCTACAAAATAAATTAGTTAAGTTTTCTAATAAGTATAGTTAGTAAAATAAATTAAAAATAAAATAAATAAATAGAGCAAAAATGCTCGTAGAAGAATGTGTTACCCAGTAAGGTTGACATATATATATATATAGGGATCTTGACCGATAACTCCATTATATTCTGAGAGCTGTGGAATACCTCTCCATCCATAGTACCTCATCACATGTTGCCTCCTTGCTGCCACGTTTACTTGTAACTATAATCTAAGCAGGGAAAATAATTATGGCTGGTTGGTGTCACATTTAATATAGAATTATTTTGTAATAATTCGGCCCCATGAACGCCTAATGCAATTTTTTTAGACATTAAAAGCAATATGCACTACCGTCGGCATAGACTGCGTTTCGGTTCAAAGAAGTGTAACGCTAAAAAAATGAACAAAATCGAGCGCACATTCATATCACTCAGGTTCGAAAGAGCTAGAACATAAAATACTTAAACGTAAATTTTCCTGCCAAGTGGGAATTAAAAACGTGTTCTGAAAACCTACTCTGCGTAAAATGAAACATGTATGAGCTGCCCCTCCCTAGCTGAAATCCTGGGTACGCCCTTGCGATGGATGTGAATTAAACCATAATATATGCGTTAACTAGCTGTTATATTATGCATAATATTAAGTGTTAACTAGTTTAAGATAGCTTTGTATGATTTATGACATCTTCCAGAAGAATGCAGCTCATAAAAAACGACAGGCCGGTGGCCATCTATCGGACGATTTCGGAACTTTTAAACTGTCAAGGAAAATCTCCCATTCCGTGCATGCACTAACTAGTATTGTTCTCGATAGGTAGAAATCGCCGGGAAGAATGTTATAGCACTTGGCTTTTCGTAGTTGCGTATTTGCCAAACCGATAAATTTACTGCCGTAGGTACTTATATTGTTTGCCTATAGTCCTATACAATACAAAGCCTATTTGCCAATTACAGTCTGCAATGGAAGTTTTGGCAAATGCGTGTAGCCAAGTGACGGGCGGCATAATGAATGTGCCAGCGCGTGGCGCGGCCTCTAGCTCCGCGCCGTCGCTTCCTCTCTACTCTACCGCCATCATCTTCACGACTCATCGCGTCCCCACTGCTGGGGCACGTCTCCTTCCAAAGAAGGAAGGGTTTTAGGCCTAGTCCTCTCTACCTCCAGCTTGCGACAAAGGGGGAAAAAATATAATGAATTTGTAAAATAAAAATAAAATAAAGCATGAGTACCTACTACCTGACATTTCATTGACAAATACTCATGTCTGCTCAATAAAGTTTGGTTTTCAAAATATATTGATTTGAGGGCATGATCAAAGCGCTCATGCTATATTTTACCAAGAGTAAGTGTAAGAGTATTTAATGTATTTTTACTTAACTTATTCATTAGTTATAAAATATATTGCATTAAGTCATGTTAACCAACAAGTAGAAACAGTACGTACCTAATAATATTAACAGTAACAATTATTTATACAAAGTAGGTAGTAATGGGAAATTTTATAGCAGCTCTTAAATTGCCCTACACACACACACACGCACTCACGCCTTGTACTAATGTACTCCCTTGCGGGGTAGGCAGAGGTGCATTGCTGCACCCACTTTTAAATTGCCCTATTAAAATAAATATATCGTAACTAAACATTTTTTTATTCAGGCACAGGTCTCAAGGTCCTCTTGCATGTCGGCGCGTGTCTCGCGTGCAGCCGGGGGGGGGGGGCGTGTGCCGCTCCCAGCGCCGAGGGCAGCTAGGGGCGAGCTGCAGGGACGCCGGTGTGAACTAACTGGATATGTATGTACAGTTGACGTCTTCTGCTATATGTTTTCTTACAAGTGTCACACTGAAATCGGTTTTCGCCAATGTGAATTGACTGGATGTGTCTAATCAAACATCTTTTCTGGCTAAATGTTTTCTTGCAAGTGTCACACTCAACTGACTTTTGACCAGTGTGAAGGGACTTGTGTTGACTCAAATTGCTTGAATGCCTAAACGATTTCTGGCAAATATTACACTTGAATGGTTTTTCGCCTGTGTGAATTAGGTTGGGTTCATTCAAACCTCTACCTTGATAAAAAGTTTTCTTGCTCGTTCCACACTCATATTTTAATATCGCCAGTGTGAATTA
The DNA here is from genome assembly GCF_932276165.1 of Plutella xylostella. Lineage (NCBI taxonomy): Eukaryota > Metazoa > Arthropoda > Insecta > Lepidoptera > Plutellidae > Plutella > Plutella xylostella. The sequence goes on from NC_063991.1 coordinate 4,343,100, forward strand.
ACTTGTGAACTTTCAAATCTCTTTGTCGATAAAAAGTCTTTTTGCAAATATCACACTCAAATGGCTTTTCGCCAATGTGAATTGACATGTGCCAGTTCAAACTACTTCGATGATTAAAAGTTTTCTTGCAGGTGTCACACTCAAATGGCTTTTCACCAGTGTGAACTAACTTGTGACTTTTCAAACTACTTTTTCGGTCAAAAGTTTTCTTGCAAATGTCGCACTCAAACGGCTTTTCGGCAGAGTGAATTAACTTGTGTCTCTTGAAATAGTACAGGTCTGTAAATATTTTCTTGCAAATTTCACATTCAAATGGCTCTTCACCAGTATGAATTAATTCGTGTTGTGTTAAACGGTATTTACGCTTAAATCTTTTCTGACAATATTTACACTTGAAAGGAAAATCGCCAGTGTGCATTAGCTCGTGTTGTCTTAAAGAGCTAAGATGCCTGAATGATTTCTTGCAAGTATTACACTCGTATGGTTTATCGCCAGTGTGAATGAGATTATGCATTTTCAAGGTGAAAGGGTCTCTAAATGTTTTCTTGCAAATTGTACACACACATGGATTCTGGCCAGAGTGAATTAACTGGTGTCTGGTCAAATGACCTAATTGACGAAATGTTTTCTGGCAAGTTGCACACTCGAATGGCTTTTCGCCAGTATGAATTAACCTGTGTAGATTCAATTTACTTAAAGAATTAAATCTTTTATTGCAGGTATCACACTCGAATGCCCCCTTATGAACCAACTTTTTACATTTTTCAACGTAAGCGGAGGCTTTAGTTGAGTGAGTGGTCTCGGTGTGTGTGCTCGTGTTATGTTCACTATACGCTTCAGTGGTGGGGAACAACACTGCACACTGAGCACAGTAACAGGTATTGTCCAATAGAGATGTATAACAGTCAGTTAGAATAATTTTAAGCTGCAAACACTGTTCAAATTCACAATACTGTTTACTTATCTTGCTTCTACCTGCTTCGGAGTTTATTGCCGCTGCCAAACCGGAATCAGGCTTTAGTTTCTCTTCATTATTAATAACATAATTAGCTACTTTGTCTGACGCATCTACATGTATCTTGCCGAGTATAATTCTGTTTCTGTAAAATGGCAACTCCTTTGATACAGCATTTTCTGATTCTTTCTTTATATCAGAAACTAAAATTTCAGATTCAGTCAAATTGTAGTTTTCAACAGTTGATGTGTCATCCATGTCCGTAGATAACACGTCAGGTTTGACATCTGTGTCATGCGCGCGGCACACGGTAGGAGGACTCCCACTGTTCTCCTCCAAAGTGCAACCCAGTTGGTAATCCTGTCTCATTGGAATTTCATTCCTTGTTGGGGTTTCTGAAAGGTACAGGTTGGGTTTAAATGATTGATGAATACCTTTATGGTGAATGTGAATGTGTTATCAAATAAAAATCAGAAAAGAGACTTGAGAAAGTTGTGAGGATTTTAACAGTTTTAGGAACAGCATTTTTCAACTTTCTTATTGTATACCTGAGGCCTAACATCGGAAAAGGTGTCAGTGCTTCGCTGCAGCCCTTTGCTAACCAGCACAGATGATATTGATGGGAATAAGTAAGTTATAATGAAAACAAAGCAGATAATGAGGGCCAAATGTCTATGGCGCCATGACCTGCAAGAGCAGCCATTGATGAAATATATACTGATGTGTAGTAGCCCATGACTACAGTATATCCTGGTGTAAACTTTATTATTATGAGGCATGGGATAACGAAAATAAATAAGTGCTGAAAGATCAAGTCTTCGTACTGTACTAGATGTTTCCCTCAAAGTCCTCAAACTAAGTATAATTTATAAAAGAAGTTAGATTTAAAAAATATTTTTCCCTCATTATCCCTGAATAAAAATAGATGTTTTTTAGTGAGTTGGCTGGTGGCTGGTTGGTTTGTGGCTGCAAAGTGGGTCAGATTTGGCTATTCTCTTTTATATGGAATGCCGTTTCTTAAATCGAGATTGGACACTTAATCTAGATTTAACTCTTTGGTGCATTTCACCCTTAGTCAACAGAACTGGTAAGTATCATACCTTCACTGACATCAAAATCAATGATTTCCCGTTTGAGGATGACAAGATCTGGAAACACGCTCCTCAAGGCGGGGTCGTCCAACAGATCATGCTCCTCTATGTCTATGTCATCCTCCATCTTATACTGCTCTCCTGTACTACTGAAACACGAAATATATGCAGACTTATAGAGCTTCCACTATGTTATTGTATTTTAGACGTTTCCTTATGTCTGCTAAGAAAAGTTGGTTCCTTTGCAGTCGTCAAATATGTATGGAATTTCGAATGTCAAAAAACCAATAATATAATGGACCGAGTATAAGTAGATTATAAAATGGTCTGACATGATGCACAAAGCCAACTAAATAAAGATAATGCAAGGAAGAAGAAGAAGTAGATTATTAATTACTTCAAATAAGTATATATCTACTATCTAGCATTTGTTATGATGCTGGCAGCAGAATCATCCTGTACAAAGAGATGTACCTAATAAGGGAAAACAGTGAAAACCTTAAAATTGAGAAGAATTGCTTTCAGATATTTCAACAGATATTTAGGTCAATAGCAAATATAATATAGTTACCTAGTTCGTTTAAATTTAGTGGCATTTTTTTGTGAAATTCATTCATAATGCACCTACTTACCTAGTATTTTTTATCAGATCCCTACTTATATAGTGCATTTTAAAACATGTGCAACGTCACCACATCAACTGAGCCTTCAGCCACTCACCACACTGCATTCTGTCGCATATTCACTCTTGTGTGTACGCAGCATACATGTCACTTAGCAAACAAATGGAGGAAAAAGCTAACCTCAACACTAGAAGTAAATAATTATGAAGGTTTTATAAAACTATTCTTACCCAATGGAAAGCGAAACTTTTTTCATAAGGCTATCGGTGAAATTAGCATTTATAAGCTTTGAGGGTGCTAATAGTTAAGAATATTTTTAGGTTTTTGACCAAAACATATCCAAATACCAATGACGAAGGGCAAAGTCGTCAATGTCGTCCAGGGGGGGGTCACTGCCTTAATGGCTGAACTTTTAGTAGAAGGTAGCGGCATCTCTTTATATTACTCTTATTACCAAAAAAGATGTAAGATGGCGTTATGAACAAGACCATAGAACAATAACAAGACACATAGATAAGTAGTATTTGAATGTCAACATTGTCGTGATCTATGGCTATTATGAAGAAATTGCGTGTCAGTGTCAGTTCAGTTGTCTTACAATGTCTCGCAAATAACATTTTTGTAATAAAAGCCTATACTCCCGGTATACTTATCGTTATTTATAAATTTTATATACCTACAAATAAAAATAAACATGGTGTGTTAAGAAAAAGCATCTTTATCCGCAAAAAGTGTTTTTATGAAATTCTTGTGACCTGACAGATTCCATATGGATCCGTTCCATGTGGTTCCACGGCACTGGCAAAGAGCGATCGACATCTTCATATCCGCTGAAGATTAAAATACTATGTGTACCAAACTGATAAATGTCGTCAAAGATTTGCCTCGCGAGGATAAATGATGCACTATTGGACGAAATGACTTTATCACCACAAGTGACAAGATTTGCTTCTCTTGGGAAACATAAACTAACAAAACATTAAGTGGTTTTCATGGTGAAAGGAATAAAAAAGGAATACACACACCCACTCGCATATTATTTTACAAGTGACATGAACAAAACTGAACTGAAACATTGTTATATGCGAGGTAATAAAGAATTATATAATAATTTGTTTTTTATTTATTGTTGCATGTAGGTAGGTACATAAATAGATTGAACTTACATTTAGCTAATAAATGTAATAACTGTTGTGTGTAACTACGTTAAGGCAAATATGTCTTATATCTTTATAGATTGAAGTTAATAGCCGGATCCCCACCAGACGATCCAACGCGATCCGATCGCGCGATCCAAGAATTCTTACATACTAAACTTCTTGGATCAGGCGATCGGATCGCATTGGATCGTTTGGTGGAGATCCGGCTATTAACTTGTGATAACAATATCTATATATATACAGGGTGTCCCAACAGGGCACCCTGTATGTATGTACAATGAGGCTGAGAAATATAAAGAGATGGCGTGGCGCTGTTCAGTATGACGTATAGAGTATGACAAAAAACTCCTCGAGATGCCACTCTTTTCAGAATTGTTTATTTTTTCTCTATGATGTCGTCATTGCCAAATACCGAAATATGACCGAAATACAAGCCAAGCTGTCATGTCATGTCATTGACATTTTGTTGTAAATGAAAGTACTCTGTGGTTGATGTATTAGTTTCACAGATTAAATATTTAATTTTTACCTCAACACCACCGCGCACCGCGCCGGACTGCTGCCTCACCCGAGGCCTCACACATGTTCCTTCTTGAGAGCTTCAACTTGCTGGTATTCTCGAGAGAAAGCAAGATAAAAAATTAAAAGTACCTACCTATTTAAAAAAAGGAACATTCATAACACCATTAAGGTCGTCTTGCACAACATGAGCCGTTTTCCTTGACAGCTGTCAGTTGAGTTTATGGGTAAGCCGATAGATGGCGTGAAAACGTAGTGTACCAACTGTCAAAAATTACATAGAGAGCAAAGAGTACTAAACTCAGAATAAGAACTCACTAGTTGTGATGGTGGTAGCGCGAGCCACAGATTAGACGAGCCGTCCTTCCGAGCCGATATGTGGCTTGTGGTGGCTTGGGATAGTGCTAAGTATTCTGTGAATAGTTCTACCCGCGCGAGAACAGATTTTCTATTTTTATTTATACGTAGGATCCCAAAGAAATACTTTCAAGACAAGATGAGACTGAATGCCGTCGCAACTTGTAAAAATATAGGAAATGGATTAAGGCGACTCGGATAAATGTGCGAAAAATTGATTATAAACTGCGAAAACATTCATGGTTGTGTTCGGATCATTTCCTACCAAGTGATTTTCATTCATCATCATCATCATCAGCCTATAGCAGTCCACTGTTGGACGTAAGCCTCTCCCAATGCAGGCCACTGTATGCGATCTTTAGCTTTCCGCATCCAATCATAAAGCCACCTTTCGCAAGTCGTCACCCCATCTAGCCGGAGGGCGTCCCACACTGCGATTGCCTAGTCGCGGCCTCCACTCTAGAACACGTTTAGCCCCATCGGTCATCGGTTCTTCGACAGATGTGACCAGCCCACTGCCACTTAAGCTTACTAACTCGGTGAGCTATGTCGGTGACTTTAGTTCTCTGTCGGATTACTTCGTTCCGGATGCGACCTTTCAGAGAGACTCCAAGCATAACTCTTTCCATAGCTCGCTGAGTGACATTCAGTTTGTGAACCAGTCCCACTGTAAGTGTCCACGTTTCAGCTCCATAGGTCATAACCGGTAGGACACACTGATCAATTCATTCAGGTAAGTAAAATAATTCGCGGTAATGTAAATTGACCATTGTTACATAACATGATATATTGTGTAGGTAGCAATCTAACATAATAAGCACTCAAGAGTTGCCCAACATGACCCATCAAGTAGGCTTGGGTTTAAATTCATTAAAAAGGATTTCAGCTGCATGTAGAGGTAAGTACAAACTTATAGTTTTTCACATTTTATATGCACTAGGCTGCTTGCTCAGTCAGTACCTACCTACACCTATATTTATCATAATATAATCTTAATTTATTATTAATCACTTACTTTTCTAACAAAGAAGATGAAAGGAAAATGCGGTTCCTTCACTTCAATATTTTCTTGGACTACACCCCAATACACCTAGAGAAAATATAAATAATGTACTCTGTAAATACTACTTATAGTGCCACAATCTTATCTGTTCCGGTGGTCAAAATGTGCAACTAACGATACGTCATTGTCAAACGTCATTTCATACTCTGTGCGTTATTTGAGTTGTCAATTTCTGCGAAGAGGCTGACGCTACGTTATTTAATTTGTTTTGTGATTTTCTGGGTGAAATAATGCCAAAAGCGCTGTAATGTGATGCAAGAAAAGTAGTACTATGTATATTGGCTTTTATGCAGGAAGAATAACATATTCAGGCGCCTTTAATTCCGTTTGAAAAATTGGAAGAACAAGTTGCAGCGGCTACAGGTTAGTGTTGCCAAATATGACGAATAATTTTACCCATATACTCCATGTAATTTTATTAAATATTTTCCCGAGAGCGGAGAGGCCCGTGCCCCAGCAGTGGGGACGGGATGGGTCGTGAATAGTCGTGATACTCTTGATGAAAAGTATATAATCTTAATTTTTCTTTGATTACAGGTGTGAGGACGTGACATGATACTTTAAATCTTAGGCAATATACCAAGAAGAATTTCTCGCACCTGCAGCGATTTTAGACGAAATAATGATGATTTATGACATGTCATTGTTTTCCCAACCTATCAAGAGTTGGCTGAAAGAAATTGCTTTTTGGCAATTAGCCTTTGGAAGGAGACCCGTGCCCCAGCAGTGGGGACGTGATGGGTCGTGATGATGATGTTGATGAATTAACCTTTGCACACTGTCTGAATTTCTTTTAATTGTATGCTCTTGTTTCTATTTACTTTAAAAATGTTAATTAAAGTGTTCAAAAATAATAATTAATAGTTTTTTAAAGTCGTATCTCGTTATTCCCACGACCCACATATATTACCTATACCATTGTAATCTAGATTTAATCTCCTATATCAGAACATAATCAGAACTAATTTTATTTCTGTTCGCCGTGGACCAATTTACTATACAACAAATGTCGTTTGATATATTATATCCTCTTTCATTTACTATCGACCCTATATTTTGATTTATCTATACTTATGAATGTACCTAATTATAAAAATAGGTAATAGCAGAAATGCATTGTCGTTTAAACCAGAAATAAGCAAAATTTAATCGATGGCATCACTGGATTCGATCACAGCGAAGTCGCCACCGGAACAGATAAGATTGTGGCACTATAGCTACGACACTTTGACATTTCGTTAGCCTCACAGAATAAGATGTGAGCTTATACAAAATCAAATCTGAGGGTTTGACAGTTGGTACAACTCAGACAACGCCATCTATTTCTCCAAAAATGAACTTCTTTTTTTTTAACAAACGCCTTGACCAAGTTGTGGATTGAGTCCTTTCTGCGTAACAACGTCCACTTGTCCTTTTGAGCCACTGTGAAATAGAAACATTCAACCACAGAGTACTTTTAAACAAAATGTCAATGTTCAATGTCAATGACATGACAGCTAGGCTTGCATCACGTAGTGTTAATAGTGTTATTTTCTCTATGGCTCAGCGTTGCCAGATCGTCCTAAAAGGTAAGACGATTTTCGTCCTATTTGACGCTGAACCGTCCCCTCGACGTCCCTTTGCATCCACCGTCCCTTTTAGGGCGCAATAAGTTCGGAGTATTTTAGTGAACGCGCTCATTTACTTTATTTTGCCCACTAGCTACGATGATCCGCAGATAAAAAAATCACGAAAAAAAACAGACACAATTAATAAACAAAACCCAACTGTCTAAAGTGTCAAAATAGGTTAACATTATCTAGAACGGAAAGCAAATAAAACGAGTTTTGTTTACTCTGTGGGTGTTCCATTTTATAGTTGACGAAAATCATAAGATTTCACAAAATTATTTCTCGAAATCTAAGTGCTTCCGCAGTACTTAGGTATAGTACTCATACAGATCTATCATCAAAAAAATCAACAGCTCATAACTCTTTATCGGCCTTATAAGATAAAACAGCCTTATTAATTTGATACACTTACAGATCGTAACTTTTTTTAAACCGTCCCTTTTTGTAAAGCTGCGTACACACCGGGCCAACGAACGGCCAACGAACGCCAACGGTTATCCCAACAATGGATATTTATCATACATAATACAGGGCAGATTGCAGCAACGAAGGTCAACGAAAAACGTTCGTTGGCGTTCGTTGGGCCGGTCTGTACGCGGCTTTAGAAACCGTCCGTTTTTAGGTAAAATACCGTCCGAAATGGTTCAATGGGACTGGCAACACTGCTATGGCTTGCATTGGGGTCATTTTGGGTATTTGGATGTGTTTTGGTCAAAAACCGAAAAATATTCTTAACTATTAGCACCCTCAAAGCTAATAAATGCTAATTTCACCGATAGTCTGCTGAATAAAGTGTTTCGCACTGCATTGGGTAAGAAAAGTTTCATAAAACCTTCATACTTCTGGTGTTGAGGTTAGCTTTTCCTCCATTTGTTTGCTAAATCTATGCTACACACAAGAGTGAATATGTGGCAGAATGAAGAGTTATCGGTGGCTGTAGGCTCAGTGGAAGTGAGAGAGCCTGCAGAGGTCTTTAATTAGCAGGTGGTAGGTGGTGAGGGCCTTCCTCAACAAATGCTAAATGAGTGTTTGTTTGTGGCCTCTTTTTAAAAACTATGAGTAGGTTCTTATCTTTTTAGCTCTAGATCTACTGGTACTTATAGTGAAAGTCTACAGTCTATATTTTTTTTTTTATTTGATCTATTAACCATTCTTGCGCCTTATGGTACTGGTATGAAATTATTTTAAATACTTACCATTATTTTCCACCTTTATCTGAAATAAATAATATGTATTATAAGGACTAGTTACTTATGTAGATACCTACTTACCTACTAAAATAATTTTTAATGTAGTTACTGTCATATGCAGTAGCATCCTACATCCTCACACTTTTGTATGAGTGGCTGGTTCTGCTTCCAGTCAACTTGATGTCATTTGTATATGAAGTAAGTACAAAATAAATGCAAATTTGAGTATAATTATGGCTCTTGTTTTAGTTGTACAAAACCACACTATAAGATGGAGGATGGCATGGACATAGAGGAACATGATCTGTTGAACAACCCTACTGTGAGGAGCGTGTTTCCAGATCTTGCCGTTCTCAAACAAGAAATTATTGATTTTGATATAAGTGAAGTTGCAGCACCAGGTTTGTAGTTTGAATGCTCTGTTAAGGTTATTTATATATACAATATGCTCGCATCTGTAATCCCTGGGAGGGAGAGTCCAAGGTTATGTTATGTGACTGCTATTTACTGTGATTTCTGTATTTATATTCCTTTAGTTTAGGTAGGCCTAGACCTGTGCTACCACACCACGCAGTTTGTTGTACTAACTACTTACTGAACAGTTGGACACCCTGTATAAATGAGGAAATATTATGCTGGCCTGATCAAAGTTTTCTAAGCTATGCTCATCTTCCATCGACATTCATTCATTGATGAATCAATGATGATGGAAGATGAGTATACCATAGGAGCGGGTAGCTTAGTCTGGTAAGCGCCCGCTTTTCACGCAAGAGATGCGGTTTCGAATCCCGGCGCTAACATGTACCAATGAGTTATTTTAACTCAAGTACAATGTATAACAGTCTTACGGTGACGGAAAACATCGTGAGTGATATGTGAACCCACCAACCCGCAGTGGACCAGCGTGGTGGGAAATAGTCCAAGCTTAGGAAGGCAGTTTAGACCCTGGGGATATGCATAAAGGTTCCACTCAGAGAGCCAGGTGCAGGTACTTACACCCCCACAGAGAATAGAATAGATTGGAAAAGAGTATAGGTACTTTTCATTTAACACAAAACATTTATTGACTTTGTCATGTCAACACTACTTTCAAATGAACCCTACATTGTAACATAAGGGGTAAGTACAACCAAAAAAAATCGTTACAATAATTTTAACATGTAGCACTCACACTTTCGTCCTACATTCTCCTGCAAACATTCATCATAGAACTCATTCTATCTACAAATACACCACTTTCTGGTGCTTCGGCGAGCAGGGAGCCGAGCGAGACGGCCGCGAAAATATGGTCATTGTTATGTAGTCAGCTACATAATTAGCTATACTCTCATATACCTTGTCAAACTATACTAAAAAACAACGTCAATGTTTGAATGAATGAATAGGCAGCTAGTGAGTTTGACAAGGTTCAAAAGTATATAGCTACAGTGCGACAAACTTATCTGTTCCGGTGAGAGCGAACTAAATTGATCCATATCTCATTACTTACTAATGAATTGTATATTGTAAAAGATTAGATGGGTTTATTAACACCGCAAGAGCGAATTAACAATACGAGCAAACTAAAAATCTTATAGAATTAAGAAATATTAAACATTTATGTGAGCTGTCACCGGAACAGATAAGTTTGTGGCACTGTACTTATGCAGCTGACTGTACTTCTAATCCAGTGGCTGACATAATTCCTGTCAACAAATTGAATGAAACTAACACTAACTTGGCTAACATTTTCACAGCAGTGACAAAGCACAGACCGTTTCTAGCGTTATTCAATACCACTATAAAGTAGAATGTTTATTTTACCTTCATTCAAGTCACACCCTAAGCACATTTATAGCTATCCCAATTAAACTTTATTGTACCTTTCAGAAACATTGACAACGTCGCCGCAAGTATCAAAGAGAAATGAAAACAAAAATCAACTACACAATTTAACGGTCTACAGTGGGGATCATCCTACCGAGTGCTCCACTCAAGACCTGGATGTTAAACCTTTCCACCTGTGTACTGACATGGATGACACAATAACTGTCAAGGGCAACAGTTTGACAGAATTTCATGAAGTTGAAACTGAAATCAAGAAGGAATCAGAGAATGTACCAAATGAATTGACATTTTACAGAAACAGAATTATACTCGGCAAGATACATGTAGATGAGTCTGATGAAGAACGAGAAGTTGATGCACCAGGTGACTGTAATAATGTTGTTAACAACAAAACAAACAATGATCAAGATTTGGCAGGCTCAATATACACTGATGAAAATAGAAGCATGAGGATAACTAAACAGGATTATGAAATGGAAAAATGTTTGAGAGCGAAAATTATTCTAACAAACTGTTATACAACTCTATTGAACCATAACTGTTACTGTGCTCAGTGTGCAGTGTTGTTCTCCAACACTGAAGCGTATAGTGAACATTACACAAACACACATACCGAGTCCACTCACTCACCTAAAGCCTCGGATTCTCTTGTGACACGTAAACAAATAATTTACTCTCATGTGAAGGAATTTGTGTGTGACACCTGCAAGAAGATATTCACTACGAAAAGGATATTGATACAGCATATGTTAATTCACAATGACGACAAGCCATTCGAGTGTGACATTTGCAAGAAAACATTTAACCAAATAAAAAATTTAAAGTCACACAAGTTACTTCACACTGGAGAAAAGCCATACATGTGCGGTAATTGCAAAAAATCGTTTAGGCACAGTAGTACTTTAAAAAACCACGAATTGATCCACACTGGGGAAAAGCTATTCCAGTGTGACATTTGCACGAAAACATTTTACCGAAGAAGTAATTTGAAGAGCCACAAGTTAGTTCACAGTGGCGAAATGCCATTCCAGTGTGAAATTTGTACGAAATCATTTAAACAAATAAATCATTTGAAGAGCCACAGGTTAGTTCACACTGGCGAAAAGCCATACAAGTGCGGTAATTGCAAAAAATCGTTTCGGCATTTTAGTACTTTGAAAGAGCACGAATTGATCCACACGGGAGAAAAGCCGTTCCAGTGTGACATTTGCAAGAAAACATTTAGGCATCGGGGCTCATGGAAAAACCATAAGGTAATTCACACTGGCGAAAAGCCATTCCAGTGTGACATTTGCACGAAATCATTTAACCATATAAATACTCTTAAGAGGCACAAATTATTTCTGCACAGCCGTATGATTCTGATGAGTCGGAAAAAATGAGAGATCCGGGAAACATGAGGGAACATAGTACATGACACGGCGTGAAACAGCGGGATGTCAGTGAGTGTCAGTGGGGCGCGCTGCGGGCGAGGGCTCGGCCTCCGCCTGTCCCCTCACTGCAGGCAGCGCCGGCGACGCACAGGCCGCGTTGTCGACACGCTCTCCTACACCCACATACAAGCGACTCCACCTACACTAACCACCTCAGTTCAGTCAGGGATCCCAAAAACAACAAACTGGACACACGCACTATATTATTGTTATTCCTAAACCTTAGTCGATCACATTATCCCGCACACTTATTCGGAGTACAACCTCTTTGCATTGCTAAGTTAACCATTAGTTGTTATTTAATTTTACCCACAGTTCGCGATAAAAATATCCAAACGAAGTCATACATTCATTGCTATTATTGTTATATACTATTTATAGAAATCGTTTCTCAATGCCTTCCCAAAATTTGAGTATTTATTATCAAAACACATGTGGCCTCAGGACCAAATGTCTACAACTTAGTCAAAACATACTTTGTAACAATTACGACGTTATTGTCATAACCGAAACTTGGCTCCACGAAGGTATTTTAGACGGGGAATTGTGTGATAATAGGTACAGCGTATTCCGTAGGGATCGAGACTTAGCGGCCTGTGATAAGCAAACGGGTGGAGGCGTCATGATTCTCGTGAAGCAGTCACTGGGAGCGGTGCGGAGTGAGCGCGGGCCGCCGCCGCCTACTGAGTTGTTATCAGTGACGTTACCGGCTCGCGCGCTCTCGGCTACCGCTGACTTACGTATAAGTGTAACGTACATTCCACCCGAAGTTCGTAGAATAACACTGGATACAGATATAGTGGTCGGGAATATAACTGCTTTCCGTGACGCGCACCCGCAATACAATCACCTAATTGTAGGTGATTTTAACATGCCGTGTATCAGCTGGGAGGCTACTACACCAACTATATTAAAACGGGGCCCAATTGAGATACAGGAAGCGGCATTAAATCTTACGGATAACTTCAGTATGCTGGGGATGTCTCATGTAACGTTATTTATTTCTTCCAAATAAATAACTTACATCATAATAATTAACTTCATAATTTCATTGCAAATTCCCTTTTTAAAAGTATCGACTTTATCGATAACTTATTCTTCGGCGTCGATAATTCTTCAAATTATCGACGCGTTCCCATCCCTAGTCAGCGAAGCGGTCTTTTGTTCGTGTCCCCACTATCGCGGCAACCCCACTCGGTGACCACTGGCTCTCGATCATTCGTCCACGGGCTACGGCATCGACTGCGCGTGACCCTACCTCACGGCAGTCCTCTAGGTGCCTAGCCCGCTCTAAAGTGTCGAATGACCTAGACCTTACCAGTGGTACCTTGTGCGTGTCTTCCCCAATATCGGGTAAGTGTGATCAGACTTGCTTAGCTCATTTTAGGAACCTATTTGTATTTTAAACTTGTTCTAATTGTGTTTTAAAGTGTTAATTAAAATTTGTCTAACGTAGCTTCCTTTTTACTTTTTATTCGCTTGCTTACGCGCTAGCTAACTTAACTTACTGCGCACTTATAACAGCCAAGATGGCGGATATGCAATTACGCATTATCATTTAGATGTTTCATCAGCTTTCCTGTTTCTTTTATTTTATCTTTTTGAATACGCTAGCTTGCCTAGATGCATTAAATACTTTTATCAAAATTATGCTGCAGCTAGTCTACCGCTTTCGGCCTTTCTTAATAATTTCTATATTATCTTTAATTTATGTTAGGTATTCCGTTCTGGTTTCCACTGCCGCCTCAATCAAGTTAGATTTAGGTGCTCTTCTGTAGGTTTTGATGACGGTATGTGGAACCTAGATGATAACTGTGTACTGATGCGTTGGATTTCTATCTATTCCAGGGTCCACGGTACGGTTTACCGACTCCGCGGTTCACCTACGTGGCTTCTACGGCTCGCCCTCTACGTGCTGGTTCGGCAACCCCCTACCTTCGTGTTGCTGACCACGCCGCGCAGCCGAGCTACACGCCACGCGCACGCAACGGCCACGTGACCTGCCTGCCTACCTACCTGGGCACTGGAGAAGAGGACTTCCACGCCGGTCGCGTTATCGGGATTCCACGCCGATACTCTTCGACTCAGGGGAGTCCCTATCCGTGCCAACTGAAAACTGACTGATCGTGTAGTATAGGCCTAACCCACGTTGACCTATAAATAAATTTGTGTCAAGCTGAACCCTGGCTTCTCATTTCTTCTCTCCTCTTAGCTAGCCATTTTTCAAAAGCGCGACACTCAATATAACACGTTAAAAAACACTTCTGGTAATACCTTGGACCTTGCGTTTTCTACCCTTCCGCTCGCAATTAACCGATGTGATTTCCCCTTCGTAAAAGAAGATCGACATCACCCTTCATTTACAGTGGAAGTTCTAGATCTTAAAATCGTACCGCTTAAGGACGCACCGACAACTAAACCTAATTTCCATAGAGGCGACTACGTCAGTCTAAATAAATGTTTTAATGGTGTCGACTGGCGCGAAACTTTAAATAATTCACTATCCGTTGATGAAATAGTTAGTAGATTTTACGACATCATAAACTGTAGCATCGCAAAACATGTACCTATTACTAAAAAAACAAATAAAAATAAGTATCCGTCATGGTATAGTTATGCCTTAATTAAAATAATAAAAGAAAAATCAAAAGCCCATTCACGATGGAAAAAGTTTAATAATAAATTGGATTATGATGAATTCACCTTATTGCGAAAAAGACAACACCGCGTTCAAAATGAATGTTTTATAAATTACACTAAACGCATAGAAGGTGAATTAATAAAACAGCCGAAAGCTTTCTGGTCATATATAAAATCCATGCGTGGAACATCTAACTACCCGAAATCAATGACGTACAGTAACAAAGAATACACTAACGGTAATGACATCTGCAATGCTTTCAACGATTTTTTCAAGAGTGTGTTTGGTGACCCAGCCGATAGTACTTTACCTTTAACTACGAATATTGAATATCTGGATTCCTTATCTCGACTGAGAATCTCAGCAGCAGCAGTAGAGAAATCTCTTGGTACACTTGATACAAACAAAGGTGCGGGCAGTGATAGTATCCCTTCTATCTTTTGGAATTAATGTGCAACCTCACTCTCAATGCCCATAGCTTTAATATTTAATCGTTCTCTGGATGAAGGCATATTCCCTCAAATATGGAAATCAGCACACATCGTCCCTATACATAAAAAAGGCTCCAGGTCGCTTGTTGAGCATTATAGGGGCATTTCTATATTAAATACTATCGGTAAGATCTTTGGAAAATTAGTGTACAATTCTATTTATCCCGTAATATCTCAACATATCCCGCAACAGCAACACGGTTTCCTAAGAAAACGCTCTACTGTCACCAACTTAGCATCATTTAGTAATTTTTTGCTCAACAACATGGATCACGGTGGTCAAGTTGATGTGATCTACACCGACTTCGAAAAAGCCTTCGATCGTGTGGATCACACCATACTTCTCCACAAACTCCAGATACTAGGGATCCACGGCGACCTTTTACGCTGGATAAAATCATATCTGACCAATCGCTCACAAGCAGTAGTGTTAGGCGGCTTCAGGTCCAACTTTGTCGGTATACCTTCTGGTGTACCGCAAGGATCACACTTAGGCCCTCTGTTTTATAACGCATATCTGTTTGATATAGACACAGCCTTCACATCTTCTAAACATCTATTGTACGCTGATGATAAAAAAATATTTTACAAAATACGCAACCTATAAGATCATGAAGCTGTTCAAGCAGACCTGGATGCCTTATATCGCTACTACCTAAATAACAAAATAACAGTTAATGTCAAAAAATGCATGTGTATTAGTTTCACTCGAAAACCTAAGCCCTCCTATTTCAATTACGCCTTTAATGGTAACACTATCGAGAGAGAGAATTTCTTCTCTCTGAGCATATAGACCACGTTGCTAACAAAGCATATAGGAATCTCGGGTTTGTACTGCGGTCTTGCAAACCATTTACTAACATAGGAGCTATCAAATCGGTTTATTACGCATATGTACGCAGTACTTTGGAATATGCTAGCACCATATGGTCTCCACATTATACCATCTACAAAGAACGGCTTGAAAAGGTACAGAAAGTCTTCATAAATCACCTTAACTTTCGTCTACGTAACTCCGCTAATTCCTACAAGGATGGTTGCCGTATCAATAACGTAAATACCTTAGAGGAACGACGTACGTTGCTTGACATGTGCTTCCTGCACGACCTCGTCCACGGGCGCGTGGACTGCGCGGAGCTGGTGGGCGGCGTGGCGTACTGCACGCCGCGCCGCCGCACGCGACACACGCCGCTGCTGCAGGTGCCATTCCACCATACCAACTACGCTACCAATGAACCCATCACACGTCTTACACGAACTTATAATAAAACATTTAGCAATATCGACATAACTATTCCTTCATACCAAATTCTCATTCAAATCCAGGATTCTTAATCAGTTGATCGAAAAGCAGTAAGATAAATTATGCCAATTGAACTAGTAAGTACTGCTTATAAATAAGTAGGTAAATTATGTAGTATTAATTGTATATATATGCAAGTATGTGCGTATGTGTGTATGTAGGTATATATGCATATACATATCACAATTATGAATAATAGTATAATAAAAATAAATATGTGTAGTGTAGTAATAAATTGTGATTATTTATATATAATAATTATCTTATACCTAACTATGTATTATATTATATTACATCTTTACATTATAATATTTATAACTTATAATCTCTTTAATCTTCTCATGTGTGCTTTTTATATGTATTTCGAAACAATAAGTTGAATTATGTAGGTATAGCTTTTCAGTTATGCTCATATATTTAAATTTAAGATTTTAAATTTGAAATAAAATAAAATTGTTAAATTGCACAGTGTGCACCTTTGTTACTATGCTGTTTATGAAGGAAAATTTGTAATTGGCCTTACTAAATAACGATGTAATAGTTTATAAGACTTTTGTATACGCTGTAAATTTTCTTAATAAATAAATAAATAAATAAAAGTTGCAATTCTGACATCGGCGCGGACGGTCGCTTTCTAGCGGCGCCGTCTGTAGCCGGAACAGTATCAAATGTCATTAATCGCTAGGTTAAAACAACTACCTACATGGTTCTTTTTTTTAAATATAATTATGGTATACCTAATACTGATGTTTGTTGTTTTCATATTTGTGGTACCTGTTGCTGTGCTAGTGCCGCGGTGGTACAGAGGGCCTTCGCAAGAGTGCGCCGCGCCGTCCTGTCCTCAGCAACTGTCCTGGCTTCTGTCCAGCTCAGCGCTTGCGCTCGCAGCTCGCCGTCAACTGTACGCCGCCATGTGTGCACCGACGACCGGGACACGGCGTCTGCGGCAGCTACTAGCTACTCATTCAAAGCTTGTTTTGTCATTACTCTTATGTGAATAAAATATTGGACAGTAACTACCTATATAATTTTAAAGAGTGATTTTAACTACAATGTACCTTGTATGAGTACCAGGATTAATTGTTTATTGTACCTCAACAATCAATAAATACCTACGCTAGAGAGTTTATTTGTAGTAGTGTTATAGAATGCGATCCAATTTTTTGGCGTTTTAAGAACAACGTACCGCCTGGTACCGCCCTTGCGTCCCCCGCACCTCGGCAACTTAACTGAGGGCCAAGTGTGGGTTTTTCATAACCGATTGAGCAGTGAAAATCGACATTTGTACGGTGCGGAGCTAGTGCAGCGCGTATACCGCTAGGTGGCGACTCTCTCACGCTACATAAATTCGCGTTTACTCGCCGCTATTCTAACGGAGTAAAAACTCGCACTCCCCATGCGGGTCAGCATGGAGACGGGGAGTTGAGTGCCACGTCTAGTGTATTGTTCCTCTGTGGCAATGTGTCTGACTATGCGGGGCTGCGGGGGACGCGGGGTCCTCACTAACTCTAGTAGGAAAGTAGTAACTAAGAAGATTTAATATCATTCCACTTAAGGCAGGCTTCATGCAGGATTAGGTATGATCTAGGTACATCAATATACATATAAAAGTACTTTTATGGAGTGAGAGAGTGAGGTGAGTCCAAGGCCGCTCCTCTGTCAAGCTATGAAATGCTACATGACAGCGCTGCTATAGGTGGCTATAGGTAAGTAACTACCAGCAAACTAAACAAAACTTGTAGTACAAGGAGGCGGAATATTACCTATCATGCAATGTTTTCTATCTAAAACTTCGCGTTGGAATTTCTATATATTTCAGTTAGCTGATAAACTTCGATACCGCGGTTATTTCATACAGTCCTGTACTGGTATTGAGTTCTCAGAGCCATCTGTTGTTTGTCATCAAAACTAGTCAATGATATCTACTTTGTTTGTCTTTCCTTTTAAAATTTACTTATAATTTTTATCTTGCTTTTACTCGAGAATACCTGCAAGTAAGAGCTCTCAAGAAGGAACATGTGAGGCCTCGGCTGTGGCGGCGGCATGGCGGCGGTGATGTTAATGTAAAAATGAAATTCTTAATCTGTGAAATTAAAACACAAACCACAGAGTACTTTCATTTACAAACAAAATGTCAATGATATATGACAGCTTGGCATAGAGAAAAAATAAATAATTGTGAAAAGAGTGCCATCTCAAGGAGTTTTTTGTCATACTCTATACGTCATACTGAACAGCGCCATCTCTTTATATTTCTCAGCCTCATTGTACATACATACAGGGTGCCCTGTTGGGACACCCTGCAGCCTTACTCCCAGCGATGAGTGGCTGAATCGATTTCACAAATATCGCTAATTTCTTACTCCCACCGCACATTTTTGCAGCTCATTGTGTTATGACGTCACGCAAACCGTTCAGTGAAAATTATAGCGTTACTAAGCCAGAAATTCGCACCACGAGCTCTTCACACAGAGTAGATTATAATGTCAAAATTGCACTGAGCCGCCCCTTTAAAAAAAGTTCCTATTCTTGCAACGCAAAGCCATTACAATGGCTAATTTTCCTATTTTTGTAAGAAAAAGAGCCTGTAATTATACCTACAAAGTGATGTGAAAGTAGTTACTGAGGATACGTGAGGTTTGCAAACCAGTCTCCCTGGATATTCAAAGGAGTTGACGGACAATTTGATTGAAGACTTTAGCTCCATGAAACTAGCTGATTTTAGCGTAACAAATAAGGTGAGTATCCACGAACATAATAGAGGTACATGTGAAAGTTTCTTCAACTAAAGGCGGTGATCCATTCGCGAGCAAAACCTCCAATAACCTCTAAGTCCGCGGTCTAAAAAACCTCCAACGAGGTTACAAAAAGAAGGTTTGCTGAAGTAAATTGACAAAGACCCTTGGTCTGGAAGCACGCCACGACTTTGCCAATGATGAGTGTAGACTGTTTGGTTCGCTAATGGATCACCAACGAGATTCGACAAGCCAACAAGCAACAATCTATACCGTCGCCTCGCCAGTGGATGACCGCCTTAACACTCATGTTCTTAAGGCATGAAGAAGAAGCCTTAAAGGAAATATCCTTCAAAACAAAGACAAACCTTATTTTACCATTGTTGTAGTCCTATGGCACCCCAGAGGTGTCATAACATCTGCCACCTATCTTTGTTTAAACCACCTATGTTTGGTCTCGCTCCAGCTAAGTCCAGTGGCTAACAATATATACCTACTAATAATAATAATAATAAGATAAACCTTCCTATACTATCATAATGTCTGTAACCTAAACCCCATGATACTAACCAGAATTTTGGTATTTGTAGGTTTTTACTGCGTTGCAACTGGCTCCAGACTGGAATTTATAACGGCTTGAAAAGGTACAGAAAGTCTTCATAAATCACCTTAACTTTCGTCTACGTAACTCCGCTAATTCCTACAAGGATGGTTGCCGTATCAATAACGTAAATACCTTAGAGGAACGACGTACGTTGCTTGACATGTGCTTCCTGCACGACCTCGTCCACGGGCGCGTGGACTGCGCGGAGCTGGTGGGCGGCGTGGCGTACTGCACGCCGCGCCGCCGCACGCGACACACGCCGCTGCTGCAGGTGCCATTCCACCATACCAACTACGCTACCAATGAACCCATCACACGTCTTACACGAACTTATAATAAAACATTTAGCAATATCGACATAACTATTCCTTCATACCAAATTCTCATTCAAATCCAGGATTCTTAATCAGTTGATCGAAAAGCAGTAAGATAAATTATGCCAATTGAACTAGTAAGTACTGCTTATAAATAAGTAGGTAAATTATGTAGTATTAATTGTATATATATGCAAGTATGTGCGTATGTGTGTATGTAGGTATATATGCATATACATATCACAATTATGAATAATAGTATAATAAAAATAAATATGTGTAGTGTAGTAATAAATTGTGATTATTTATATATAATAATTATCTTATACCTAACTATGTATTATATTATATTACATCTTTACATTATAATATTTATAACTTATAATCTCTTTAATCTTCTCATGTGTGCTTTTTATATGTATTTCGAAACAATAAGTTGAATTATGTAGGTATAGCTTTTCAGTTATGCTCATATATTTAAATTTAAGATTTTAAATTTGAAATAAAATAAAATTGTTAAATTGCACAGTGTGCACCTTTGTTACTATGCTGTTTATGAAGGAAAATTTGTAATTGGCCTTACTAAATAACGATGTAATAGTTTATAAGACTTTTGTATACGCTGTAAATTTTCTTAATAAATAAATAAATAAATAAAAGTTGCAATTCTGACATCGGCGCGGACGGTCGCTTTCTAGCGGCGCCGTCTGTAGCCGGAACAGTATCAAATGTCATTAATCGCTAGGTTAAAACAACTACCTACATGGTTCTTTTTTTTAAATATAATTATGGTATACCTAATACTGATGTTTGTTGTTTTCATATTTGTGGTACCTGTTGCTGTGCTAGTGCCGCGGTGGTACAGAGGGCCTTCGCAAGAGTGCGCCGCGCCGTCCTGTCCTCAGCAACTGTCCTGGCTTCTGTCCAGCTCAGCGCTTGCGCTCGCAGCTCGCCGTCAACTGTACGCCGCCATGTGTGCACCGACGACCGGGACACGGCGTCTGCGGCAGCTACTAGCTACTCATTCAAAGCTTGTTTTGTCATTACTCTTATGTGAATAAAATATTGGACAGTAACTACCTATATAATTTTAAAGAGTGATTTTAACTACAATGTACCTTGTATGAGTACCAGGATTAATTGTTTATTGTACCTCAACAATCAATAAATACCTACGCTAGAGAGTTTATTTGTAGTAGTGTTATAGAATGCGATCCAATTTTTTGGCGTTTTAAGAACAACGTACCGCCTGGTACCGCCCTTGCGTCCCCCGCACCTCGGCAACTTAACTGAGGGCCAAGTGTGGGTTTTTCATAACCGATTGAGCAGTGAAAATCGACATTTGTACGGTGCGGAGCTAGTGCAGCGCGTATACCGCTAGGTGGCGACTCTCTCACGCTACATAAATTCGCGTTTACTCGCCGCTATTCTAACGGAGTAAAAACTCGCACTCCCCATGCGGGTCAGCATGGAGACGGGGAGTTGAGTGCCACGTCTAGTGTATTGTTCCTCTGTGGCAATGTGTCTGACTATGCGGGGCTGCGGGGGACGCGGGGTCCTCACTAACTCTAGTAGGAAAGTAGTAACTAAGAAGATTTAATATCATTCCACTTAAGGCAGGCTTCATGCAGGATTAGGTATGATCTAGGTACATCAATATACATATAAAAGTACTTTTATGGAGTGAGAGAGTGAGGTGAGTCCAAGGCCGCTCCTCTGTCAAGCTATGAAATGCTACATGACAGCGCTGCTATAGGTGGCTATAGGTAAGTAACTACCAGCAAACTAAACAAAACTTGTAGTACAAGGAGGCGGAATATTACCTATCATGCAATGTTTTCTATCTAAAACTTCGCGTTGGAATTTCTATATATTTCAGTTAGCTGATAAACTTCGATACCGCGGTTATTTCATACAGTCCTGTACTGGTATTGAGTTCTCAGAGCCATCTGTTGTTTGTCATCAAAACTAGTCAATGATATCTACTTTGTTTGTCTTTCCTTTTAAAATTTACTTATAATTTTTATCTTGCTTTTACTCGAGAATACCTGCAAGTAAGAGCTCTCAAGAAGGAACATGTGAGGCCTCGGCTGTGGCGGCGGCATGGCGGCGGTGATGTTAATGTAAAAATGAAATTCTTAATCTGTGAAATTAAAACACAAACCACAGAGTACTTTCATTTACAAACAAAATGTCAATGATATATGACAGCTTGGCATAGAGAAAAAATAAATAATTGTGAAAAGAGTGCCATCTCAAGGAGTTTTTTGTCATACTCTATACGTCATACTGAACAGCGCCATCTCTTTATATTTCTCAGCCTCATTGTACATACATACAGGGTGCCCTGTTGGGACACCCTGCAGCCTTACTCCCAGCGATGAGTGGCTGAATCGATTTCACAAATATCGCTAATTTCTTACTCCCACCGCACATTTTTGCAGCTCATTGTGTTATGACGTCACGCAAACCGTTCAGTGAAAATTATAGCGTTACTAAGCCAGAAATTCGCACCACGAGCTCTTCACACAGAGTAGATTATAATGTCAAAATTGCACTGAGCCGCCCCTTTAAAAAAAGTTCCTATTCTTGCAACGCAAAGCCATTACAATGGCTAATTTTCCTATTTTTGTAAGAAAAAGAGCCTGTAATTATACCTACAAAGTGATGTGAAAGTAGTTACTGAGGATACGTGAGGTTTGCAAACCAGTCTCCCTGGATATTCAAAGGAGTTGACGGACAATTTGATTGAAGACTTTAGCTCCATGAAACTAGCTGATTTTAGCGTAACAAATAAGGTGAGTATCCACGAACATAATAGAGGTACATGTGAAAGTTTCTTCAACTAAAGGCGGTGATCCATTCGCGAGCAAAACCTCCAATAACCTCTAAGTCCGCGGTCTAAAAAACCTCCAACGAGGTTACAAAAAGAAGGTTTGCTGAAGTAAATTGACAAAGACCCTTGGTCTGGAAGCACGCCACGACTTTGCCAATGATGAGTGTAGACTGTTTGGTTCGCTAATGGATCACCAACGAGATTCGACAAGCCAACAAGCAACAATCTATACCGTCGCCTCGCCAGTGGATGACCGCCTTAACACTCATGTTCTTAAGGCATGAAGAAGAAGCCTTAAAGGAAATATCCTTCAAAACAAAGACAAACCTTATTTTACCATTGTTGTAGTCCTATGGCACCCCAGAGGTGTCATAACATCTGCCACCTATCTTTGTTTAAACCACCTATGTTTGGTCTCGCTCCAGCTAAGTCCAGTGGCTAACAATATATACCTACTAATAATAATAATAATAAGATAAACCTTCCTATACTATCATAATGTCTGTAACCTAAACCCCATGATACTAACCAGAATTTTGGTATTTGTAGGTTTTTACTGCGTTGCAACTGGCTCCAGACTGGAATTTATAACCAAGACTAAATATTCAAGTGCCTATCTGAAGTACTTAACAACAAGTTGTATTAAGATCTTATGAAGTTAATACCTACATAAGAAACTAAATTGGCATATCATTCTGCTACTGAGTAAGTCACTTAAGCTGATTTCAATTTACTTATTTGTAACAAAAAAACCCTAGCACAAACACTTTAATTTTATGATGCACTGACAGTATGAAAAATAATTTACTTGGCTTGCTTATCTAGATTCTATCTATAAAATATTATTCTATAAAATATTATTTGATTCATCTGTTTTCTAAGTACCTTACGATTAAACTGTAGTGCTGCGGTGGGTATCTTTTGTAGTAAAAAAATATACCTATGCTGGCTCAATCTCCACCTACTACAGAAACAAGACTATCTATTCTTGGACCAACAGAACACCTATCTCAGCTATTGGAACACCCAGGCTTGCTGCTCCATTTTACTCGAGAGCTAGGCTGGCTGAGCTGAAATTAAGGGGATATGTACAAAGGTTCCACTCAAGAGAGCCACATACAGGAGCTTCACCACCTCTCAGAATAGAATAGAAAATCTACTAAATAAAGTTGTATCAATACCTTGATAGTACAGTCAGCAATAGATATTTATGCCACCCCAGTAACAAAAATTTGATCCTCATGGGTGGAATAATAATATTTTATCTATACTTACTAAACTTAAGTATTACTTACCTTAATATTAGTTATCATTATTTTCCATGTTACATAAATATTACCTATCAGTGGTCATAATATCTAAGGGCTTGCGTTGGGGTGGCATACATATCTCTTTGGTTGACTGTACAATATATTATTATTATATCCTAACCTATAGAATTACTATTAATCTATATTTCTATCTTATTTCAGATAATCAAAAAGCAGTTTTTTAGCTAATAGAAGAGAACCTTATGCTTGATATTTCAGAACACTAATAATAATTGTGATGTGAT
Source organism: Plutella xylostella (assembly GCF_932276165.1). NCBI lineage: Eukaryota > Metazoa > Arthropoda > Insecta > Lepidoptera > Plutellidae > Plutella > Plutella xylostella. Next base: position 4,367,407 of record NC_063991.1, read on the forward strand.
TTAATATGATACTTAATAAACACAAAATACAGCAAAAACCATGTTTCATTTCATTATTTACCTGTTGATGTTGCACTTGACTAAGAGGTCATTCATGATCCTATTCATTTATAAAGGCTTGATAGGAAGTATTCCTTCTTAAGAGTCCGGCAATGATAACATTGCCACATGGAAGAATTGTATAAGTATGTAATAACATTGTAAGTTGTACTTTTAATATATGGATACCTTACCTGTTGCAATGTTATACCCTTGCTATTTCACCAACTGAGCAGAGTGGCAAGACAGTACTCTTGGCCGATCTTAAGCCATTCCGTGGATCACTATTTAACAGAGTGCTCAGCGGAGGACACTGTCTCGGGCCGCTCTACTTGGTGGTGTAATCAGGGTGTTAGCATTATCTGCTTTATGAAGATTAGGTAGATACATTTTTTATGTTTAAAGCAGGGTTTACTTACATGATAACATTGTGTTTTTACATAAGCAGACACTTGGTCCATGCATAATGTTACAATACAACTCTTATTACTGCTTTTTCTTAGAACTGCTTTAAACATAAAGAATAAAAAATAAAACAGCCGCATTCAACTTTTAATATGATTAATACATTACGAGTAATCGTTTATAGAGTTTACAATGCATGAGTCTAATAAGTACATACCTAAACTATGATTACTTACGACTTACGAACTTTTGGATTTCGATATGATTATGGAATTGTATTAAGTATGTGGTTGAAAGCACGATCTTAGAGTATGGGTTTGCACTTATTATTCAGAAATATTATCACGGTACTAGATATTGTCAGTATTTCACTATAATTGTAGGTTATGTTGAGTATTTTTTCAATAAATTTCCGCCTTGATTTAAAACTTTCACAAGATATTTCCTTGGCTATACGGTGACACGCAACGTCTTCTTCTTCTTTCTGTAAACAATGATTGATAGTTTAATATCTATAACTTTGTAACAAATTATCGTAATATTTTATCGGTCTATTTTATAAATCGAGTCGATCTGAGTCTGCAACTTAACCACTCCATCAGAATACTATACTTACGTCATATTATTATGTATTTAGTGCACAAATATCTATTTAAATAAGGAAATTCCATGTGTAATTTTGTTTCATTGTTATTGTATGTTGTATCATTGTATGAATGAATTTCACAGGTTCACAGAGTATTTTGATTTTTAGTTTGAATGCGTTCAAAAGCCCCTAATTTCAAATTTTAACGTTTACAAACTTAAGTTTTTGTGAATAATAAGTAAAAAATGGCATGAGTGATAACTTTAAACTAGTGTTTAATAAGTATTTTAATTAATATTTTACTAACATTGAAAAAATAAAAACATAATATGGACTGATGATTACCGGATTTCTTATTTCAAGCTTCGCTAGTACTTCGAACGCACACCAATTTTTTCCTTGTCAGAGCGAGAAAAAACACAAGATCTTATACAATTTTATAGAGCGACATCTCTTTCTTTCACCTCTATTGAAATACGATCGCAACATCGGCCTGATATCGGCTTACTTCGGCTACCGTTTCAAAAATAATCACTAGTCGTTTCTTGATATATTTTCTACGTTGTCCCTGCAGCCTTACTCCCAGCGATTAATAGTTGCTATCCAAAAAAGCCAATTAAAACTCAGTTCAAAAATTTAGGCCGATTCAGTTGGTACCACCACCTCGGTTTTGACTGAGCCGCGGACCAGGGACAACGTAGAAAATATATCAAGAAACGACTAGTGATTATTTTTGAAACGGTAGCCGAATTAAGCCGATATCAGGCCGATGTTGCGATCGTATTTCAATAGAGGTGAAAGAAAGAGATGTCGCTCTATAAAATTGTATAAGATCTTGTGTTTTTTCTCGCTCTGACAAGGAAAAAATTGGTGTTCGTTCGTAGTACTAGCGAAGCTTGAAATAAGAAATCCGGTAATCATCAGTCCATATTATGTTTTTATTTTTTCAATGTTAGTAAAATATTAATTAAAATACTTATTAAACACTAGTTTAAAGTCATCACTCATGACATTTTTTACTTATTATTCACAAAAACTTAACGTTGTAAACGTTAAAATTTGAAATTAGGGGCTTTTGAACGCATTCAAACTAAAAATCAAAATACTCTGTGAACCTGTGAAATTCATTCATACAACATACAATAACAATGATAAAACAAAATTACAAATGGAATTTCCTTATTTAACACATTGATGGACACTAGATTAACGGTGAAACTCATAAAAACGCACAACATTTTTGTATGGGAATTGTGTGATGATCTGCTGGTGCACATGCCGGCACACTGCCTAGGCGCAGTAAAGAAATCACGACGTCGATGACCGTTGTGTGCGTGTGAGTTCCCACTTTTTTCTGTATGAAAAATTATTGCTGTGTGAAAAAAAGGTACTCTGGGTGCACATATAACTTTGAAATCCTTCCAAATAAAGCACAACAAGATGGTCTTCATACAAACTCTAGGTAAAACAGGACTGCATTGACCGTTGTTGAAATAATTAGAAAAAGAGCGGGGACTGCATTCGACGTTGTGATTTTTTTCTAAAAGTGTGGAGGACGTCAAATGCAGTCAGTGTCCGTCAGTGGGTTAAATAGATATTTGTGCACTAAATACATAATAATATGACGTAAGTATAGTATTATGTAGTCTGAGCCTATCTGAAACCTAGTTAAACATTGTGAGATATGGCGTTTCGACTTTCTCCGTGTTCGGCATCATAAGGGTCACAGTGACAGTTAAATAAAGTCCATTTTTCTCTCCACCTTTAATTTGCAAGGTGCGGGTGCCTATATAAATAGAGTGAGTCGCCCGCGCGCCTCAGTTGGTTTTTGATTTTTGAAGTGAACACTTCGGCAAAATGGCTCAATGTAGTCACGGTTCTCGTCGGCTTCGCTCCGACGGGGAAAAATATAATATTGAATTTGCGGAGTCCTCGCTGCCGGGAGCTGTAGCGTGATGCGGACCAGGCGGCGTGGGGCCTGCCGGCTGCTGCGCACGCAGCCATTGCTGAGGATTTCGCAACGAAGGTTTGAGTTGATAAGCCGTGAGTAAAATGCTATTATTTACTGCTTTTAAAAGCTCAGTCACTGGTCATAATGCTCCGGCGCTTGGGGTTTTTATCCCACGCAGTAGAATCCGATTCAATAGTCGTGGTGATGATTGATCACATATTCCGGTCCTACTAGTGGCGCTTGAGCTAGATACTTACATTAATGACCGCTTTTAGTAAAGCATATGTTAATTTTATACAGGAAAAAAATTATAAAAATATATTTTTCTACCCTCAATTTCTAATATTTTTAGAAAACAGTTGATTAAAACTTTGCTATTACAATAATGCACTTGATTATAGCTTATGTAAGGCTTTACAAACAGGAGCTTTCCAGGACCATCATAGGATTTTTTACAGGAAGCACGTGGCTCCGAGTTTCAGTATGTTGGGACATTGTGGCATGTTCGGCGAGTAATGTGATCCGCCGGTACCTACCCGCTGAGGGTAGGCAGGCCGATTCGGTGAAATTGAAGTTTCGTGTAACCTGCACCCGGCCCTGTGCTCCCGCGCTGGCCGCCGTCTCGTGGCACCTGCATCGCAGCGTACACCCGGCCCTGCGCTCCTGCCCTGGCCACCGGTTCGTGCCACCTGCATCGCAGCATACACCCGGCCCTGTGCTCCTGCGCTGGCCGCCGTCTCGTGCCACCTGCATCGCAGCGTACACCCGGTCCTGGCCCTGGCCACCGGTTTGTGGTACCTGCATCGCTGCATAGACCCAGCCATGCACTCCTGCCCTGGCGGCTGTACACCCGGTCCTGGCCCTGGCCACCGTTTTGTGCCACCTGCATCGCAGTGTACACCCGGTCCTGGCCCTGGCCACCGGTTGGTGCTACCTGCATCGCTGCATAGACCCAGCCATGCACTCCTGCCCTGGCGGCTGTGTTGTTCCACCTGCATCGCTGCGCACACCTGGCACTCCTGTTCTGGTTGCCAGATCCAAACGCCCCCTGTCTGGGAAGAGATTTTATGCTCAGCGGAAACGCCTGCACTATTGCTAGCACGGTCGTCATCGTCATCAGCCATCATTATGAGTGACTTATTTAGAAGGTATCGAGTAACGTGCGCTATTCATCAGTGATTTTGGCATATGCAGACGAACGTTTACTGCCAAGGTTGGTCATGTTAGCCATACAAGGGCACACCAACGAAGCCTGAGTAACCACCTGCAGTCGCCGTAGCCGCATCGGCATGGAGGACGACAAATCGGGTAACGTGCACCGCTTCTAAAAGTGTTATAGCACTTCAATTTGATGCCTCCGCTGAGGTATCCTGTTAAAGCAGCTTTCTTCTGAACTGCCCAAAGTGACCTGTAGACTGCTCCTGGGGATAGTTGTGCAATCAATTTTTTATTTTTATTTCGATGTCTCTTCTGAAGAAACTGTCTAATGCAGCTTTTGTTCTAAGCTGCCTAAAGATCATTGGACTGCTCATGGGAATGGTGACGCACGGTAAGTACAGGAGCGTTACTCTATACTGATGAGAAACGAACGAACGAGAGCTGTCGTGCAATCGGCACGTTTAATACATACAAACAGATAGCTCGCGCCGCAGTGCACTGAAAGTTCGTTTTTCGTCATATAAAGTGACCCCCTAGACACTATCTTTAAGTGTCATGACACATCGGCAGATTCCAGCTTTGAGTCTTTTCTTTTCTCGGCTGTGAGCAAAATGAATCCCACCGGCGAGTGTTCAACCTAAAAGCACTGAGCTAATTCCTGATTTCGTGAAAGTCGCTGTTGCTATACCATACCGCTTCTCAAGTTACCGAACTTATTATGATCCTACTGTCGGGTGATCATGATCAGAGTGTCATCGCGGTTTCTGAGTGGCACCACATTAGCTGTCTTCCTTATGTCCCAGTGGATTGTGAGTGTGTATCCGAGCTCTTTGTTGAAAAATGCGTGAACCTCCTACGCAGCAACTGTCTACTAGTTGTGTATCGAATAAATCGAGTAACGGTGCTCTTGCACGAGCCGACTACCTTTTGGTAAAATTATAACTTCCACTATTCTGGGAACATGCATATACCTACTGTGTACTGTGTATCACATCACGTGTAGCCGCAGCCTTACTCAAATTACTGGGCTAGATAATAAACAATGGCAGTCGTCATTAAATTTCTATGAATTCATCATTTGGAGCACAATTCAAAGGATGAAAGTACCTATTCATGCCTAAACGGCTTCTCAATGAAAATGTATTTTTAATTCGATTCTGGCGCAAACGTTTCATAACTATTTTTCAACACTGTATCTGCTGAAACTTCTTAGACTGACTGGTGCAGACGTGCCGTTTTCACAATTCCATTTTGAGTAATCCTCAACTTTTTTATGGATCTTTCAGTTAGTTACGTAACTAGTTACCAAGTAAAATGTTTGTACTCGCATCTGATTGGAGCTCTCTGGTATATATATCTACTAAGCTAGTACAGAGTTATAACCGGGCAGTGGTGACGTGGCGTCGGGTAGCTGCTTGATTTATTAGAGTTTGCTGAAAACTTTCAAAATAAGTAATAATTATTAGTCATAGTTAACTCTTCGCAGTTCTTTCAGAATGCAATATCAGGTCGCTGAAGTAGGTAACCTTCCTTAGCTGGACAACAACAACAAGCCTTTTTGTTTTGAAGAATGTCATAGTTATTCACCGTTCCACTGTCATATCGATGTCCAAGGACTTTTTCTTTGGTATAGCTTACTACCTAAGTTTACCTATAGATAGCCGCAAGCTATCTGCTGTTGGCGAACTGTCAGTTCTGATTGATAAGTCAGGCTCGAGGTGGCTCGTCCATGTTCCCGCCACCATGATTGTTGCTTCCACAGATTAGAGAGTCTATGTTGGCTGTCGTTGCATCAGGTCTGATCAGGTACAACTAACATCTTTACGTACCATCTTTATTTAATCGAGCTATTTTATTTTTTTGTTGTCTTGGTTGACTTAATGGTTTTAAAATTTAACCTACAACAATGTAAGTAGGTACCTAGTGTACCTACTTACGTACCTTTGAAGTTGCAACAAGGCGAAGCCTAAATTAAGGTTTTGGCCGGGACCTACCCTTAGTGTTGACGAACATACCTAAAGGTGACCTTGTAAATGTTTTTCATATGAAGTACTGAACATTTTACTTATCCTGGTGGCATGACTGATCATTTACTTACCCAGTTAAGACATGTTAGCCGGGTTTCATTTATCAACTATTATAATTGTTATTGTTGTGTTAATCAATCGTTATTAATTGATGTCATCTACCAAGGAATGCTGCCAGAGCTCATAATATTCACACCATGATGATACAGAATGATAGTAGCCCACAAAATCGGTGCAAAGGCTTATAAAATAACTTTCCTTCCTAGTAGGACTGCACAGGAACTCGTTAACCGCCGAGTTAGTTAGAATACAAAATTAGACTGTGTGTTACTTGTCAATCTAGAATATGAATATGGTGACCTGCATCGTGTTTTGAAAAACTGAATACTTAGTTATCCGCCAGTGTCACAGCCTTCATCTAATCTTTTCCAGTAGCTGATGAGGCTGAGATATTTAGTAAAATTATCTTCCCTTCAAGCACCACTCCTCGTTCCAAGGACTAGATGCCGCGCCAGGTGTTGCAGGTCGTGTCGTCGTACGGGGCTGACTGAGCAGGTCCACGAGGCTCCAGGGTCGGCTGCTGCATTTCTGAGGTCAGTCCAGAATTACATACCCTAGTCAGCATGTGCTGGCCTGAGCCCCAGCGGGCTGGATCGATATTCTACATTTTACAGCTTTTAAATATTGTTGCAAAGTATTTCACTGGTTCCATCCATTCGGCTAGTGTATGTTAAAAATTTTGCCTTGACAATAACAAGATTTTGATTAATAATTACTTATAAGTATTGCTTTCGAAGAGGCACTGTGTGTATCCATATGTATAATACCTACCTACCTATATGAATAGGTACATACCTTCCATAACTTTCTGACAAGTCAGGAATAATAAGGAAGTACTTAAGTCTTATGTATACTTATACCTTTCTTTTTAGTATATCTACTACCTAGAAATCTATGCATTATAAATTTATAGATTCAAATATTTATCTACTGATATACTCATCAGTAGCTTATGGGTCACAGTTGGTTTTCTCTCCACCATGCGATAATAAACACATCTCACAATGTTTAACTAGGTTTCAGATAGGCTCAGACTACATAATAGACGCATTTTTCCTGAAATAAAAATGACATATTATGTATCTAGCCTATCTGAAACCTAGTCATTTCTGCATGGTGATATTACAACTGAGGCGCGCGGGCGACTCACTCTATTTATATAGGCACCCGCACCTTGCAAATTAAAGGTGGAGAGAAAAATGGACTTTATTTAACTGTCACTGTGACCCTTATGATGCCGAACACGGAGAAAGTCGAAACGCCATATCTCACAATGTTTAACTAGGTTTCAGATAGGCTAGATACATAATATGTCATTTTTATTTCAGGAAAAATGCGTCTATTCTGATGGAGTGGTTAAGTTGCAGACTCAGATCGACTCGATTTATAAAATAGACCGATAAAATATTACGATAATTTGTTACAAAGTTATAGATATTAAACTATCAATCATTGTTTACAGAAAGAAGAAGAAGACGTTGCGTGTCACCGTATAGCCAAGGAAATATCTTGTGAAAGTTTTAAATCAAGGCGGAAATTTATTGAAAAAATACTCAACATAACCTACAATTACAGTGAAATACTGACAATATCTAGTACCGTGATAATATTTCTGAATAATAAGTGCAAACCCATACTCTAAGATCGTGCTTTCAACCACATACTTAATACAATTCCATAATCATATCGAAATCCAAAAGTTCGTAAGTCGTAAGTGATCATAGTTTAGGTGTGTACATATTAGACTCATGCATTGTAAACTCTATAAACGATTACTCGTAATGTATTAATCATATTAAAAGTTGAATGCGGCTGTTTTATTTTTTATTCTTTATGTTTAAAGCAGTTCTAAGAAAAAGCAGTAATAACTAGTAATAAGAGTTGTAACATTATGCATGGACCAAGTGTCTGCTTATGTAAAAACACAATGTTATCATGTAAGTGAACCCTGCTTTAAACATAAAAAATGTGTCTACCTAATCTTCATAAAGCAGATAATGCGAACACCCTGATTACACCACCAAGTAGAGCGGCCCGAGACAGTGTCCTCCGCTGAGCACTATTAAATTGTGATCCACGGAATGGTTTAAGATCAGCCAAGAGTACTGTCTTGCCACTCTACTCAGTAGGTGATTACAAGGGTATTACATTGCAACAGGTAAAAGTAAGTATACAGGGCCTCAAGTCTGCTAAGGAATGAGGAGGATATGGTAGGTATCCATATATTAAAAAGTACAACTTACAATGTTACTTATACAATTTCTTCCATGTTGCAATGTTATCATTGCCGGACTCTTAAGAAGGAATACTTCCTATCAAGCCTTTATAAATCAATAGTATCATGAATGACCTCTTAGTCAAGTGCAACATCATCATTTAAATAATGAAATGAAACATGGTTTTTGCTGAATTGTGTGTTTATTAAGTATCATATATTAAATCACATCACAATTATTATCAGTGTTCTGAAATATCAAGCATAAGCTTCTCTTCTATTAGCTAAAAAACTGCTTTCTGATTATCTGAAATAAGATAGAAATATAGATTAATAGTAATTCTATAGGTTAGGATATAATAATAATATATTGTACAGTCAGCCAAAGAGATATGTATGCCACCCCAACGCAAGCCCTTAGATATTATGACAATTGATAGGTAATATTTATGTAACATCCTAACTAATATTATAAATGCGAAAGTAACTGTGTCTGTCTGTCTGTCTGTCTGTCTGTCTGTCTGTCTGTCTGTTACTCTTTCACGCCGAAACTACTGAACGGATTTGAATGAAATTTGGTATACATACGGTCTAGACCCTGGGAAAGAACATAGGCTACTTTTTATCCCGGAATTCCCACGGGAAAACTTATTAAGGCGAAGCGAAGCGCGCGGGGACAGCTAGTGAAAAATAAGGATAACTAATATTAAGGTAAGTAATACTTAAGTTAGTAAGTATAGATAAAATATTATTATTCCACCCATGAGGATTAAATTTTTGTTGCTGTGGTGGCATAAATATCTATTGCTGACTGTACTATCAAGGTATTGATACAACTTTATTTAGTAGATTTTCTATTCTATTCTATTCTGAGAGGTGGCGAAGCTCCTGTACGTGGCTCTCTTGAGTGGAAGCAAGCCTGGGTGTTCCAATAGCTGAGATAGGCGTTCTGTTGGTCCAAGAATAGATAGTCTTGTTTCTGTAGTAGGTGGAGATTGAGCCAGAATAGGTATATTTTTTTAACTACAAAAGATACCCACCGCAGCACTACAGTTTAATCCTAAGGTACTTAGAAAACAGATGAATCAAATAATATTTTATAGATATAGAATCTAGATAAGCAAGCCAAGTAAATTATTTTTCATACTGTCAGTGCATCATAAAATTAAAGTGTTTGTGCTAGGGTAGTATTTCATATCTTTTTTGCTACAAATAAATTGAAATCAGCTTAAGTGACTTACTCAGTAGCAGAATGATATGCCAATTTAGTTTCTTATGTAGGTATTAACTTCATAAGATCTTAATACAACTTGTTGTTAAGTAGGTACTTCACATAGGCACTTGAATATTTAGTCTTGGTTATAAATTCCAGTCTGGAGCCAGTTGCAACGCAGTAAAAACCTACAAATACCAAAATTCTGGTTAGTATCATGGGGTTTAGGTTACAGACATTGTGATAGTATAGGAAGGTTTATCTTATTATTATTATTAGTAGGTATATATTGTTAGCCACTGGACTTAGCTGGAGCGAGACCAGACATAGGTGGTTTAAACAAAGATAGGTGGCAGATTTTATGACACCTCTGGGGTGCCATAGGACTACAACAATGGTAAAAGAAGGTTTGTCTTTGTTTTGAAGGATATTTCCTTTAAGGCTTCTTCTTCATGCCTTAAGAACATGAGAGTTAAGGCGGTCATCCACTGGCGAGGCGACGGTATAGATTGTTGGCTTGTCGAATCTCGTTGGTGATCCATTAGCGAACCAAACAGTCTACTCTCATCATTGGCAAAGTCGTGGCGTGCTTTTTGTAACATCGTTGGAGGTTTTTTAGACCGCGGACTTAGAGGTTATTGGAGGTTTTGCTCGCGAATGGATCACCGCCTTTAGTTGAAGAAACTTTTACATGTACCTCTATTATGTTCGTGGATACTCACCTTATTTGTTACGCTCAAATCAGCTAGTTTCATGAAGCTAAAGTCTTCAATCAAATTGTCCGTCAACTCCTTTAAATATGCTTTAAATATCCAGGGAGACTGGTTTGCAATCCTCACGTATCCTCAGTTACTACTTTCACATCACTTTGTAGGTGTAATTACAGGCTCTTTTTCTTACAAAAATAGGAAAAATTAGCCATTGTAATGGCTTTGCGTTGCAAGAATAGGAACTTTTTTCAAAGAGGCGTTGAGTCGCAACTTTGACATATAATCTACTCTGTGTGATGAGCTCATGATGAGCTCGTGGTGCGAATTTCTAGCTTAGTAACGCTATAATTTTCACTGAACGGTTTGCGTGACGTCATAACACAATGAGCCGCAAAAATGTGCGGTGGGAGTACGATATTAGCGATTTTGTTGAAATCGATTCAGCCACTCATCGCTGGGAGTAAGGCTGCTGGTCCGCGGCTCAGTCAAAACCGTGGTGGTGGTACCAACTGAATCGGCCTAAATTTTTGAACTGAGTTTTAATTGGCTTTTTTGGATAGCAACTATTAATCGCTGGGAGTAAGGCTGCTGTATGTATAGATATTGTTATCACAAGTTATTTACTTCAATCTATAAATATATAGTGCAGGTGGGTTATTCCGTATTTCGTATAATTCAGATTTTTGCCGATTTCTTCCAAACGCAGCGATACTTTGAACCGTGGAACAAACCCAAGCAAGAAGATTAAGTTGCCATCAAAGTGAATGGTTCCACGGTTCAAAGTATGGCTGCGTTTGGAAGAAATTGGCAAAAATCGGAATTACCCGAAATTCTGAATAACCCACCTGCACTATAAGACATATTTGCCTTAACGTAGTTACACCACACAACAGTTATTACATTTATTAGCTAAATGTAAGTTCAATCTATTTATGTACCTACCTACATGCAACAATAAATAAAAAACAAATTATTATAAATATAATTCTTTATTACCTCGCATATAACAATGTTTCAGTTCAGTTTTGTTCATGTCACTTTTAAAATAATATGCGAGTGGGTGTGTGTATTCCTTTTTTATTCCTTTCACCATGAAAACCAATTCATGTTTTGATAGTAAGCAAATCCTTTCAATTGATCCCTAGCGGCATCATAATGCACTTGTGATGATAAAGTCATTTCGTCCAAGATAATAGTGCATCATTTATCCTCGTGAGGCAAATCTTTGACGACATTTATCAGTTTGGTACACATAGTATTTTAATCTTCAGCGGATATGAAGATGTCGATCGCTCTTTGCCAGTGCCGCCATTTCAGCTCGGTTCCCGTGGAACCACATGGAACCTGGATCTATATGGAATCTGTCAGGTCGCAAGAATTTCATAAAAACACTTTTTGCGGATAAATATGCTTTTTCTTGACAAATCATGTTTATTTTTATTTGTAGGTAAGTAGGTATATAAAATTTATAAATAACGATATACCGAGAATATAGGCTTTTAATACAAAAATGTTATTTACGAGACATTGTAAGACAACTGACTGAACTGCCCCCTTATTATGTAACTTTTTGAGAGTTAACAACCGGTGATAATTGGTATCAACTTTGAGACTTATTAACCCTAGAGTAGTCGCGCCTTTTTGTGTGACGCGAGTGCTCGCGTGGCGGCATTTTGCCGCCCATATTAAAATGTATTTTTTGGACACTTAATAAAAACGATAACTTATAAATGTATATAATTTGAATAAAATGAATCATATGGTATTAGAAAAAGTAATATTTATAGTTTTAATATTATAATTTTTCACTATATGACCTATAGTTCATGCCTTGGGAAAATTTCTGACCTTTTAGGTATCAATGTGTCTTAAGCCACACAAAATCAACAAATCTCAAAATTATTAAAAAAAATTGACTTTATCGTCATCTAGAGCATTTATTTCAGCAATACAATCCTGAAATATGAACTTAAAGTGTTCGTTGCACAGTAACTTTCTTCATGTATTGCACCCTTTTTTGACCTGCTATTTTTCTTATATGGACATAGTTATAAGCATGTACCCTCCCTTCTTTAGGGTGTTTTTTGTTGGTCCGATGGTACAAAACGAGGGATTGGTACCACCGGACCAACAAAAAACACTTATGTACTGTCCATATATAAGATTTTATTGTTAAACGTGGTGTAGTTATGGGCAGAGCTATTTTTTCCAGGTAAATTCATCGTAAAATTAACTCGTTAGTAAATTAATTAAGTTATACCGTAAATCAAATGTAAACTGAAATAGATACATAACTACATTATATTTACATTAATATTACCAAAAAACACTGAAAAATCTACAATATTTCATAACAATTGTAAAAAAAAATACTTTAATTTTACTGACGCGAGTGCTCGCGCTGTGAGCGTTTTGCCGCCCCGTGCGACACACTCTCTTCAATTCTCTCTTCCTGCTGTAACCTGTGCACTGAATTTCTCCAAGTTTACATAACATGTAGGAGAAGAGTAGAAGACCGAAAGGGCAGCTACATAGGCGCTGGATCTTGAGGAGTGCATAGTTCACAAAATAATAAACATTCTTTGCTGAGGGCGGCAAAATGCTCATAGCGCGAGCACTCTAGGGTTAAAACTCCGTAGGATCGAAATCTAAAGATAGGTGAGACGACGAGCAAAGCGAGGAGGAGCGTGTTAGGTGCACATATTCGTCAAAAGCAAAGCGGAGCGCAGCGAAGCGGAGCGGAGCGTTTCCCACATAGCGAAAACAATACAAGGCACCACTTTGCGCTATGTAGGTACGTAGACGTTCCGTTAAAGTGAAAGCCAAACGAATATTAATTCTTTGTATACTTACCTAGCCATTGCATTATTAGGCTATTCAAGATTTGACCAAAGCATTGTTAGGCTAAACAAGATTATACGAAATAACTTTTTACTAAACGAGATTTATGCCATACGATTTTCGGCGAAACGAGACTTTGACCAAACGTTACTATGCAATACGAGATTAGGCAAATAAATCTTAGGCCAAAAAAGGTAGAACCATTATTTAGCGACTTTGTTGGTTTGTCGTCGACACGATAAGAAGAAGAAGATTATAGCACTCACACTTCTCTCTAACATTCCCCTGCATACATTCATCAGAGAACTCATTCTATCCACAAATACATCACATTCTGGTGCTTCGGCGAGCAGGAAGCTGAGCGAGACGGCCGCGAAAATTTGGTCGATGTGACTTTCATACATTTTGATTTGTACATGTACAGTCAGCTGCATAAATAGCTATACACTTTTGTACCGTATCAAACTACCTACTAAACCAAACGTCAATGTTTGAATGAATGAATAGGCAGTTAGTGAGTTTGACTATGTTCAAAAGTGTATAGCTACTTATGCAGCTGACTGTACTTCTAATCCACTGGCTGACATAATCCCTGTCAACAAAATTTAATGAAACTAACACTAATCTGGCTAACATTTTCACAGCAGTGAAAAACCACACACCGACTCTAGCGTTGTAAACTAAAAAGTAGAATATTTACTCTTTCTTCATTCATATCACACCCCAAACACATTAATTATATCTATCCCAACTAAACTTTATATTACCTTACAGAATCCTTTACAACGCCGGAAGTACCAAAGAGATATGAAAACGAAAATCAACTACACAATTTAATGGTCTACAGTAGGGATCATCCTACCGAGTGCTCCACTCAAGACCTGGATGTGAAACCTGACCACCTGTGTACTGACATGGATGACACAATAACTGTCAAGCGCAACAGTTTTACAGAATTTGATGAAGTTGAAACTGAAATCAAGAAGGAATCAGAGAATGTTGTAGCAAATGAATTGCCATTTTACGGAAACAGAATTATTCTTGGCAAGATACAAGTAGACGAGTCTGATGAAGAACGAGAAATTGATGCACCAGGTGACTGTAATAATGTTGTTAACAACAAAACAAACAATGATCAAGATTTGGCAGTGTCAATATACACTGATGAAAATAGAAGCATGAGGATAACTAAACAGTATTATGAAATGGAAAAATATTTGAGAGCGAAAATTATTCTAACAAACTGTTATACAACTCTATTGAACCATAACTGTTACTGTGCTCAGTGTGCAGTGTTGTTCCCCACCACTGAAGCGTATAGTGAACATTACACGAGCACACACACCGAGACCACTAACTCAACTAAAGCCTCGGCTTCTCCTGTGACACATAAAAAAAGAAATAACCCACGTGAAAAGGTATTTGTGTGTGACACCTGCAAGAAAACATGCGACAGAAAAAGTATATTAATAAAGCACATGTTAGTTCACACTGGAGAAAGGCCATTTGAGTGTGACATTTGCAAGAAAACCTTCAATCAGCGAAGTGCTATGAAAAGACACAAGTTACTTCACACTGGGGAAAAGCCCTTCCGGTGTGACATTTGCACGAAATCATTTAACCAAAGAGGTACTCTTAAGACGCACAAGTTACTTCACACTGCAGCAAAATTATTCCAGTGTGAAGAATGCAAGAAAAACTATAAATATGTATGGGCTTTAAAACGACACAAGTTAATTCACTCTAAAATTTCACGCGAAAAGCCATTCCAGTGTGACATTTGCAAGAAATCATATTACCAAATAAGTCATTTGAAGAGCCACAAGTTAGTTCACACTGGCGAAAAGCCATTCGAATGTGACATTTGCAAGAAAATATTTAAACAAATAAGAAATTTAAAGAAACACAAGTTACTTCACACGTGCGAAAACCCATTCCAGTGCGAAACTTGCAAGAAAACATTCAGATATATATCGGCTTTAAAACAACACCAATTAATTCACACTGGGGAAAAGCCCTTCCAGTGTGACATTTGCAAGAAAAAATTTAGGCTTCCGCACACATTGAAAGAACATAAGTTAATTCACACTGGGGAAAAGCCCTTCCAGTGTAAAATTTGCACGAAAATATTTAACCAGAGAGGTTATCTCAACAAGCATATGTTAATTCACACTGGGGGAAAACCTTTCGATTGTGACATTTGCATGAAAATATTTAGGCATAAGTTCTCTTTGAAAGCACACAAGTTATTTCACACTGGGGAAATGCCATTCCAGTGTGACATTTGCACGAAATCATTTAACCATAGAAGTAATCATAAGAGGCATATGTTAACTCACACTGAAGCTAAACCATTCCAATGTGAAACTTGCAAGAAAAACTTTAAACATGTATCGGATTTAAAACGACACAAGTTGATTCACTCTGGCGAAAAGCCATTCCAGTGTGAAATTTGCACGAAAACATTTAACCGAAGAAGTCATTTGAAGAGGCACGTGTTACTTCACACTGCAGCACAGCTATATGATTCTGAGGAGTCTGAAAAATGTGAGATCCGGGAAACATGAGGAAACATAGTACATGACACGGCGTGAAACAGCGGGATGTCAGTGAGTGTCAGTGGGGCGCGCTGCGGGCGAGGGCTCGGCCTCCGCCTGTCCCCTCACTGCAGGCAGCGCCGGCGACGCACAGGCCGCGTTGTCGACACGCTCTCCTACACCCGCATACAAGCGACTCCACCTACACTAACCACCTCAGTTGCAATTCTGACATCGGCGCGGACGGTCGCTTTCTAGCGGCGCCGTCTGTAGCCGTCACGTGTGACTCACTACTGAGTGACCCGGCTGCTCAAGGACAGCGTCCTGTTGTACAACGAGATGCCTGAAATCCCGGCTCAATTGGAAGCCTCGGAACAGTATAAAATGTAATTAAATCGGTAAATTAAAACAACTATTTGTTCTGTTTGTTCTTTATTTTTAATAAACATTATTATGGCATAATACTGATGTTTGTGGTACCTGTTGCTGTGCTAGTGCCGCGGCGGTACAGAGGGCCTTCGCAAGAGTGCGCCGCGCCGTCCTGTCCTCAGCAACTGTCCTGGCTTCTGTCCAGCTCAGCGCTTGCGCTCGCAGCTCGCCGTCAACTGTACGCCGCCATGTGTGCACCGACGACCGGGACACGGCGTCTGCGGCGGCTACTAGCTACTCATTCAAAGCTTGTTTTGTCATTACTCTTATGTGAATAAAATATTGGACAGTAGTAGTTACTGTCCAATATTTTATTCACATAAGATATAAATATCTATATAATGTTAGAAGGAATTATTCACAACAGCTTTGTGGCCGCACTCTTATCTCGAGGAATAACACAGAATAGAAGAAAGTTGTCTATGACATGTCTTGTCTATGGACTGAGCGTTCTCTGACGTTTACCGGCATCTTGTTCTCAAGCATAAATTGCGCATGGCTTCATGATTTTAATTTAAGCGAATCCTAGAAAATATAACATAGTAAGTAAATATTTTAACGCTTAAAAATAATTTTAAAGAGTGATTTTAACTACAATGTACCTTGTATGAGTACCAGGATTAATTGTTTATTGTACGGTCAGGTGCAAAGAAACCTGACCCCCCTCTCATACTAACAATGCTTCTGAGGGGGGTCAGGTTTATCTGCCCCTTACTGTACCTCAACAATCAATAAATACCTACGTTAGAGAGTTTATTTGTAGTAGTGTTATAGAATGCGAAATTAGCAAGGGAGTATACATTAGTACAAGGCAAGGCGTGAGTTCGTGTTTTTTTTTTGTGTTTGCCAAAATGACTTATCTTCTCTACCGGTTCTATTGCGCGTATCAGTATCAGGGCTCTGTATATCAGTTTGCAGATGATACCTGCCTGGTAGTGGCTGAAAGTGACATTTTACAAGCGCAAAAGGTCATGCAAAACAACTTTGACTTATTGTGCAAGTGGGCTCACGACATTGGTCTAGTATTAAATGCGCAAAAAACTAAAATTGTCCACATTCATTCTCCTTACCTTAAATAACATGTAACACCATATGTGGTAGCCCATGAGCATCGATGTTTCCATGACAACCATATCACTAGAGTAGGCGCGCTCATTTAACTCCTGGGATGGTCGCGCGGGCTACATATGTAGCCCATTTGTAATGCCTCATAAGCACAGATATTTGATTGAAAAGTAAAACACTTTGCTACATTTCAACTATCATATTTATTTTTAAACTTTAAAGTAAAAAACGTATGAATATTTTCTAATTTTATGAAAATATTTAAGAAACAAAAACATACTTCGAAATATCGATATTATTAAGGACCATCACACTAATTAGTTTTTTTTTAGTTTAGGATACAAAACTTATAAACTGATCATAGTTTCTTACAATATAGGATACAATATAGTAGCAGATGGTGGAAATTTACTCCATTTCATACCATTCCGGGACTTGTAGCTGATCAAAACTGATGATGATAATTGTACCTTCACATCACATCATCTTCGTCCAAATCTTGTACATAATTGTTCACTCTCCGATAAATGGGAATTATTGCAAAGAATTTCCGGTTCCATAGGACCTTCTTCTTCGCTTTCCGTCAAGTTATCACTATTTTCCTCGTCTTCCATAAGCCATCTTCGAATTTGACCTTCGTTCACTGCCATTATTACCTAAAATGATTCAAATAATTTTTTTGTCTTTTTAGTCCAAAATAAAACTAAAAAAGTAAAAAAAAACAATCAAATAATATGATTATACATTTCATATAAACGTAAATGTGCAAAAAAAAAGATTTAATCCAAGAAATAAAACAGACAATCAGAAAAAATCACTTACCTAGAACGGTCGCGCGGGCTACATACGTAGCCCAGCAACTTTAGCCACTGTGTTCCGCAGGTGTCCGTGTGCCGGGACAGTGGACACGCTGCTGGGGGACGCGGGGGTCCTTGAGGAAGGAATACACGGGGGGAGGAAGCGCTAGTTCCGTGCGTTCGAGATATTTTCACCAAAATGATACCCTGGTCTACACCTGTAGCCCACGCGCCCACTCTAGTGTTATTCATTGTAAATGTAACAATTTAGAACTTGTACCGCAACATATGTACCTATAGGTCTTATAATTGACAGCAATTTCAACTGGAAACCACATATTAGCCATATTTGTAACAAGTTAAGATCAATAGCATGTAAACTTTCAATTTTAAAATACAAGCTGCCATATCAGATAATAAGAATGATGTACATGTCAATTGCCGACTCATTGATAGGATATGGTATAAGTAGCTATGGACGGACATTTTCATCTAATATTCAGCTAATTTACAACATCCAACTTAGACTATTAAAGTTAATTGTTCCCACTCGTATCAAGATTCAATTTGAAGGTGACGATGCAGGCCTATTTCGTTACTGTAAAGTAATTTGTGTCCATAATAAAATTAAAATAGCAATCATTTTTGAAGAAATTTGTAAAGAAAATACATTAAAACGTAGAAATCGGCCCGCTCAGTTACGAAAACTAAATTAACTCTCAAGGTACGTGTTACCGCATTATAATAAC
Source organism: Plutella xylostella (assembly GCF_932276165.1). Taxonomy (NCBI): domain Eukaryota; kingdom Metazoa; phylum Arthropoda; class Insecta; order Lepidoptera; family Plutellidae; genus Plutella; species Plutella xylostella. The sequence continues at coordinate 4,386,189 of NC_063991.1, forward strand.
TTCTATGGGAAAAGAAAATGGGAATATATGTTGTCAAAATCACTAAACGAGTTACCTACAGAAGTGCTAGACAGTCTAGATACAAATAAAAATAAAGTAAAACAGATCTAAAACAACACTACCTAAAAGTCGATTATTGATCAACAGATTTTAGCTGGTGTTTAGAAATGTATTTCAAACAAGTAACTATGTATAAGTTAACATAAGTCGTGCGAAAATGGATCGTAGTACCTATTTGATACTGGGATCCATTGTCGCATGACAAACAGCTATATAAGTGTGATATTTAGGGAAATAATATACGAGTTTGCTGTTCACCATTCTTCTATTCGGTAATAGACTAACTAGAAGTATCAACAAACTATAAACAAACTCTTATCAAAAGGGCCAAACACCACATACCTCCCCTACTATTTATAAAATAATATAACATAAAACTCAATAAACCATTACAAAGTCAATACATTGAATAAACATAAATATCAAAGAATAAACAATTCAAAATCCCTATGCACTGGCTGTCCACTGTCCCTCCTGGCGGCTGAGGAGCAGCATCCTCTCCGCTCTCCTCCCCCTCTACAGCAGTACTTCTGTGCCAGGAGTCATTGTGTTCCATCAGGCCCGCTATCTTTCCGCTCCTTCTCCTACTAGATAACTAGAAGTATCAACAAACTATAAACAAACTCTTATCAAAAAGGCCAAACACCACAATAAGTCAATATTAAATTGTGATTTCTTTTTGTATGAACAGCGATTCAGCTACCCCCATATAAACCTCGCGGTTTTCAAGGGGTGGTTTTTGTAATAATTATTGTACTAACTTTTTATGAAAGTAAACAAAGGTCTAAAAAAAAAACTTTTTCGTCAATGCACAGTGTTTTTTTTTACTAGCCATGTATATGTCGCAGCCGGATCGTATAATCCGTATTACATTATGGCCAGCCGCATTACAAGACAGGGCCTCTTTGTAATGCGGCGGATCAACGTTTAGCCGTATTGAATATGGCTGAATGAAAATGCGCCGGATTGTATTCGACATCATACGTCATTCAATATGGCTGGCCGTTATGTAATACGGCGAGAGATTAGCCGCCGCATCAAAAGATTTTAGTTTCGTTTTTTTAACACTCGTGACGCTGCTTGACATAACAACAATAATGGCGTTGGATACAGATATTTGATGATGATTAAAACAAAGAAATCGTGTTAAATATGTTAGTAAACAGTGACTTCAAGAAGAATTTTCACGTGAAATTAAATAATATCTATTCCGATCAATGCGGAACAGTGAAAAACGTACAAAAGTTATAACGCACATCAAACAGCTAAAGTGACCATGGATTCTGCTGGTCGGCGGATTTCCACACAGTATTACCTACTGGGTCAAAAAATATAATTGTGGCCGGCAAAGATTATTTGATCTTGAAGAGACTGCGACTAGGCAAACGTAGTGTGGGACGCCCTCCGGCTAGATGAAATGACGACTTACGAAAGGTGGTTGGTTATGATTGGATGTGGAAAGCTATAGATAGTGTGCTTTGGGAGAGGCCTACGTCCAGAAGTGTGATGATGATGATGAAGAATAATAATTTCGAAGATCTTACAATCCGAGTAGTGCCCTTGAACAGTATTTTGATACTTTAACGGAAGTCCATATGATAGCATATTTACTCTATTATGATTACAAAATGTTTGACAAACTACCGAAACCGCAAAATTCCTTCAGCAGTAATTTCATGGACATGGTCACCCTACAATTTAGTAGTAGTACGATGCGGCTAAACGTGGGCCGCCGTAATGAAGAACGTATCGAAATGACAATCCGGCTAAACGTTGATACGCCGTATTACAAAGCATCCCTGTTTTGTAACGCGACCAGCCGTAATGTAATACGGCGGATTATATGATCCGGCTGCGACATATACAGTTTGAAGGTTTGTGAGCAACTAAGAATATGATAACGTACCTATAGACAATCCATGCTCCCTACTCGATAAGTCATGGTCAAGCAAGATCAGTCTACACTTTCTTAGAAAATTCGGTATGCGGGATGGCCTCAGTCGAGTTTATTGCAGGCAGGATAATAAAACGACAAAAAAGCACACAGCTGCGCTGTTTTAACTAAAAAGGTACCTACTGATTATTACTCAAATCGCTATGTAGAGTGTATCAATGTATGGAAAACAAGCTAAACCAAACAAAACCAATTTATTTCGACGATTTAGAGAGTTTGTCGTTAAATCGAGTGACGTTACATAGAGTTGACACTGTATATACTTATGTACCTTGATAATATCTGGAGTTCAGAGTTAGTGAGGACCCCGCGTCCCCCGCAGCCCCGCATAGTCAGACACATTGCCACAGAGGAACAATACACTAGACGTTGCGCTCAACTCCCCGTCTCCATGCTGACCCGCATGGGGAGTGCGAGTTTTTACTCCGTTAGAATAGCGGCGAGTAAACGCGAATTTGTGTAGCGCGAGAGAGTCGCCACCTAGCGGTATACGCGCTGCACTAGCTCCGCACCGTACAAATGTCGATTTTCACTGCTCAATCGGTTATGAAAAACACACCTAGCCCTCAGTTAAGTTGCCGGGGTGCGGGGGACGCAAGGGCAGCAAGTAACTACGTTGTTCTTAAAACGCCAAAAAATTTGATCGCATTCTATAACACTACTACAAATAAACTCTCTAACGTAGGTATTTATTGATTATTGAGGTGAAATAAACAATAATTAATCCTGGTACTCATACTAGGTATATTTGTAGTCTTTAAAATTATATAGGTAGTTACTGTCCAATATTTTATTCACATAAGAGTACTTAATGACAAAACAAGCTTTGAATGAGTAGCTAGTAGCCGCCGCAGACGCCGTGTCCCGGTCGTCGGTGCACACATGGCGGCGTACAGTTGACGGCGAGCTGCGAGCGCAAGCGCTGAGCTGGACAGAAGCCAGGACAGTTGCTGAGGACAGGACGGCGCGGCGCACTCTTGCGAAGGCCCTCTGTACCACCGCGGCACTAGCACAGCAACAGGTACCACAAATATGAAAACAACAAACATCAGTATTAGGTATACCATAGTGATATTTATTTAAAATATAGAACCATTTAAGTAGTAATTTTAACCAAGCGATTAATGACATTTTATACTGTTCCGAGGCTTCCAATGGAGCCGGGATTTCAGGCATCTCGGTGTACAACAGGACGCTGTCCTTGAGCAGCCGGGTCACTCAGTAGTGAGTCACACGTGACGGCTACAGACGGCGCCGCTAGAAAGCGACCGTCCGCGCCGATGTCAGAATTGCAACTGAGGTGGTTAGTGTAGGTGGAGTCGCTTGTATGTGGGTGTAGGAGAGCGTGTCGACAACGCGGCCTGTGCGTCGCCGGCGCTGCCTGCAGTGAGGGGACAGGCGGAGGCCGAGCCCTCGCCCGCAGCGAGCCCCACTGACACTCACTGACATCCCGCTGTTTCACGCCGTGTGTCATGTACCTACTATATTTCCTCATGTTTCCCAGATCTCACATTATTTTTTTCCGACGCATCAGAACCATATGGCTGTGCTGCAGTGTGAAGTAACTTATGCTTCTTAAAAGTATCTCTTTGGTTAAAAGATTTCGGGCAAGTGTCACACTGGAATGGCTTTTCGCCAGTGTGTAGTAATTTGTGAGATTTCAATGTGGACCGTCGCCTAAATGTGTTCTTGCAAATGTCACAATGGAATGGCTTTTCGCCAGTGTGAGTTAACTTAAATTCGATATATTAAGGTTTTCTCGCAAGTTTCACACTGGAAAGGCTTTGCGCCAGTGTGAATTATGTTGTGCCTCTTCAAGTCTTTTGGATACATGAATATTTTGTGACAAGTTTCGCACTGGAATGGGTTTTCGCCAGTGTGAAGTAACTTGTGTGTCTTTAAATTTCTTATTTGGTTAAATGTTTTCTTGCAAATGTCACATTCGAATGGCTTTTCGACAGTGTGAACGGACTTGTGGCTCTTTAAATTACTTCTTCGGGTAAATGTTTTCGTGCAAATGTCACACTGGAATGGTTTTGCTTCAGTGTGATACTGTAACATGTGCTTCTTATGAATACTTCTAAGGCTAAATGATTTCTTGCAAATGTCACACTGGAATGGCTTTTCGCCATTGTGGATTAACATATGCGGTTTTATAGAACACCGTTGCCTGAAGGTTTTCTTGCAAATTTCTCACTGGTATGGCTTTTCGCCAGTGTGAATTAGCTTGTGTATTTTCAAATGGAACCGACGCCTAAATATTTTCGTGCAAATGTCACACTCGAAAGATTTTTCGCCAGTGTGAATTAACTTGTGTGCCTTCAAATGACATATTCTTTTAAATGTTTTCTTGCAAATGTCACACTCGAATGGCTTTTCGCGAGTGTGAACTAACTTGTGACTCTTTAAATGACTTATTTGGTTAAATGATTTCGGGCAAATTTCACACTGGAATGGCATTTCGCCACTGTGAACTAACTTGTGGCTCTTCAAATGACTTCTTCGGTAGAATGATTTCGTGCAAATGACACACTGGAATGCCTTTTCACCAGTGTGAGCTAACTTGTGGCCCTTCAAATGATGTCTTCGGTAGAATGATTTCGTGCAAATGTCACACTGGAATGGCTTTTCCCCAGTGTGAATTAACATGTGCTGTATCAAGTATTTTTTTTTGCTGAATGTTCTCTTACAGGTGTCACACACAAATGCCTTCTCACGTGGGTATATGATTTTTTTATGATTTACAAGAGAAACCGAGGCTTTAGTTGAGTGAGTGGTCTCGGTGTGTGTGCTCGTGTAATGTTCACTATACGCTTCAGTGGTGGGGAACAACACTGCACACTGAGCACAGTAACAGTTATGGTTCAATAGAGTTGTATAACAGTTCTTAAGAATAATTTTCGCTCCCAAACATTTTTCCATTTCATAATACTGTTTACTTATCCTCATGCTTCTATTTACTTCAGTGTATATTGAGCCTGCCAAATATTGATAATTGTTTGTTTTGATGTTTACAACATTATTACAGTCACCTGGTGCATCAATTTCTCGTTCTTCATCAGACTCGTCTACATGTATCTTGCCGAGTATAATTCTGTTTCTGTAAAATGGCAATTCATTTGGTACAACATTCTCTGATTCCTTCTTGATTTCAGTTTCAATTTCATGAAATTCCGTCAAAATGTTGCCCTTGACAGTTATTGTGTCATCCATGTCAGTACACAGGTGGTCAGGTTTCACATCCAGGTCTTGAGTGGAGCACTCGGTAGGATGATCCCCACTGTAGACCGTTAAATTGTGTAGTTGATTTTTGTTTTCATTTCTCTTTGATACTTGCGGCGACGTTGTCAATGTTTCTGAAAGGTACAATAAAGTTTAATTGGGATAGCTATAAATGTGCTTAGGGCGTGACTTGAATGAAGGTAAAATAAACATTCTACTTTATAGTGGTATTGAATAACGCTAGAATCGATCTGTGGTTTGTCACTGCTGTGAAAATGTTAGCCAAGTTAGTGTTAGTTTCATTCAATTTGTTGACAGGAATTATGTCAGCCACTGGATTAGAAGTACAGTCAGCTGCATAAGTACAGTGCCACAAACTTATCTGTTCCGGTGACAGCTCACATAAATGTTTAATATTTCAACGTATTCGTATCCTATCTGATAGTGCTGCAGTTCTGCTAGCTTTGTCTAGCAAAACTATAACTTCGGGGCTAGTACTAGAGTGTCACTCAGCTCTAGAATCGCTTGCCTCACAAAACAATACCATAACCCTCCAGTGGATAAAAGGGCACAGCGGGTCGCTGGGGAACGACGCTGCTGATGAACTTGCACGAAAGGGATCTGACACTGCACCAATAGGCCCAGAGCCGATAGTACCGATCCCTTTCAACCAAATTCGCTCTTGGTTGCGTTCCCGAACGACAGAATGCCACACCAATCTCTGGAGTAACAGTGCCGAGTGCAAACAAACAAAAGCTTTTGTACCACTAATTAATACTAAACTAACACGCAAATTATTATGCTTGGACAGAGCAAACTTACGTGTCGTGATAAGTACCATAACAGGCCACTGCCGGTTAAATAAACACCTATATCGCATGAAAATCTCCACCACTCCTCTTTGCAGAAGTTGCATGGAGGAAGATGAAACAGCTTCCCATGTCTTGTTACATTGCAAAGGCGTGGAGACACTACGATCAAAAATCCTCGGATCTCCGGGGTCCCTCCGGGAAGTCATGAGCAACCTAGGTCGTCTACTGGCTTTCTGGCGTGAGCTTGGGTGGCTTAATAGCTAGTCACCCCATAGGTATTTCACGCATAATGGCCCACCTTGGAGGCTAAATGCGGAAAATCAGCTCGCCATGATAGATAGATAGAACACGCTACAGACGCTATGTTACACATTTATAGCAGGTTATTTAATCCGCTAGGTTATAACGATATTAAAGAGCAAAAAAAAAATTGATGAAAAAAAAAATTATGAAAAAACCAATGAACTTTCCTTCATACTTTACACGCTTAGGACTGTCTATAATGGCACATCACTGTTTCCATAATGGCACATCACTGTTTCTCTTCATTTTTATGAATTATTGTCAAACGTTCTTTAATTGCAATAACTATTTACACAAAACACTTTAAAACCACAAAGTAATATCCTTTCAATGTTTCATCCACTTACGAAAACACACGTAAAGTAAAGATAGGTAAATTGTCCAGTCAAAGTTCAATCACACACAATCACAAAACATTTAAAATACGAAATTGTCCTCAGAACCAAATTGTCCGTTAGAAAGTACCTATTTACACTTACACAAACACTATTTATTTTCAATTTTACACTAAACCTAAATAAACACTATACCTATTTTAATACGTTACTATTTAAACTATTTATTATTATGTATATTTACAAATATTTATTTACAGCACGCAAATGCAACAAAACAAACAACGCGATCGTAATTCGTAACGTTGCGCGAGGCACAATTAGCATAGCGGCCACCCGTGGCCGTTGCCAAATCGCGACTGCGGAGCTAATTTCAGCAGATAGCGGAGCGCTATTGCGTAGTGAAGCTTGCAGCTTCGTAGCGTCTCGCTCTCTCACACGCGAGTCGCGCGACGTTGCACCGTTGAGAGAGCGAGACGCTACAAAGCAAGTGAATATCGCCTGCGCGGTTATCGCGCGCCACGTCTCGCGGCTGCGAGAAATAGCGGAGCCGCTCCGCTATTTCTAGCAGTAGCGTCGTGGCAACGGCCGCGGGCAGACGCTGTCCAATTTTGCGAGCTAAGATCGCGAGGGCGCGTCGCGTTATAATTATAGCAGCATTTGCGCGTTCATAAAGCGAATGCTATTCGTTGCGAGCAAATCACTTGCTATGTTTTTTAGCTATATGTTATATTAACCTCCACTACCCTACACGTGTCCCCTGGGTGGTGCGCGGAGCGCTAACGAGTGACAACGCCGAATGTCGGGCGGCGGTAAATCGACCCGACCTCCTCTCCTAGCAGAGGCGGCGATCTCCCGCCGTAAAAAAGGAGAATCACCAACACGCCTGCCAAGCGCGGTGATTATGGCAAACACACCTCCTAATGATGGAAAAAACAAAGCCCCGGCCCCCAGTCCCCGGCAGCCCCGCTATCCCGGACTCCGGTAGCGGTCACGGTAACGGCGGGGCAGGGGGTGCGAAGAATCTCCGGCAGAGAGTCGGCTACCAGCCCAACCGACCCTTGCACCTGGCAACATATAACGCACGGACACTGATGGAAGACGTGAAGATAGAGGAGCTGGAAGAGGAAATCAGCAAGTTAAAATGGGACATTATAGGGTTATCCGAAGTCCGACGAGAGGGAGAGGATACGGAAATTCTCCAGTCCGGAAACTTGCTGTACCACCGGGAGGGCGACCAACTGTCCCAAGGGGGTGTCGGGTTCATCGTCAACAAGTCCCTCGTCAACAACATCGTTGAAATCGGAAGTGTGTCGACACGGGTTGCGTACCTCATCCTGAGAATATCTAAACGATACTCAATGAAGGTCATACAGGTTTACGCACCCACATCTAAGCACACCGATGATGAGGTCGAACTTGCGTATGAAGACGTAGGTATCGTCTGCCCTGCGTAAGTTCACTACTCATTTCACGGTGGTGATGGGAGACTTTAACGCGAAACTCGGAAAACAAGAAGGCGGCGAGACGAAAGTGGGTTCACATGGATTTGGAGCCATCGTGGGAAAATGCTGGCTGACTTCTTGGAGAAGGAGGGCCTCTATATGATGAACTCCTTCTACAAGAAGAAGCCACAAAGGAAGTGGACGTGGATTAGCCCCGATGGGAAGACTAAAAACGAGATCGACTTCATATTGACGGATAAGAAGCACATATTCAATGATGTCTCAGTGATCAGTAGGATTAAGACCGGCAGCGATCACCGACTCGTAAGAGGCACTTTGAATATAAACTGCAAAATAGAACGCTCCCGTCTAATGAAGTCCACGCTCCGTCCTACTCCTGCTCAAATCCAGGATCCCGAAAGCTTTCAGTCTGAGCTTTGCGACCGCCTGATATGTTTAGAGAATTGCGTTACAGTTGACGATTTAAATAATAGGTTCGTGGAAACTGTCCGAGAGGTAGGATCGAAATATTTTTCGTCCCGAACCAACCGAGGACCTCAAAAACTCTCAGATGGGACTCTGAGTCTTATAAGAGAACGGAGAGAAATGAGGTTGCAGTCTTCAGTTGATATGGTCGAATACAGACGTCTAAACAGACAGATCGCCAAAGCAAGACGTTGCGATATGAGACGCTACAATTGCAAGCGCATTCAAGACGCAATTGAGCAAAACAAGGGCTCCAAAGTCTTTGCTAGAGATCGATCTGTTCGGCAGACTGTTGACCCAACTGAAGACCGACAGTGGCAACACCGTTTCATCAGTGCCCGAAATTCTGGGAGAAATTGAAAGATTCTACGGACAGTTATACACCACAACACAAAACCCTATTACCAGCGGTGCTCACGACAGCCCAGCGCCTCTCACCCGACACTATACCGAAGATATTTATTCCGGACGTCAGTCTAGACGAGATTAGTATAGTTAGCTCTCAAACAGCTAAAAAACAACTAAGCTCCGGGAGATGATGGAATAACGACAGAACTTCTGAAAGCCGGCGGTAGACCGATTTTAATAGCAGCCACCCGAACAAGCCGGGTTCCGAAAAGGCTATAGTACCATAGATCATATACACACGCTTCGGCAGGTTATACAGAAGACCGAGGAGTATAATCTACCTTTATGTCTAGCGTTTGTGGACTATGAGAAAGCCTTTGATTCTATTGAGCTCTGGGCGATGCTTCAATCCCTTCAGCGGTGCCATATAGACTATCGCTATATCGAGGTGTTGAGATGTATGTACACTATGTACAATGCTGCCACAATGTCAGTTCGATTATACGAACATAGCACAAAACCGATCCAGTTGCAAAGGGGCGTGAGACAGGGAGATGTTATTTCTCCGAAACTGTTCACCTGTGCACTGGAAGATGTTTTTAAGCTTGTAGATTGAGGTGTCACCATCGAAGTTGTCGATCAGTATCCCTACCTAGGACAAGTGATCCGATTAGGTAAATCCAAATTCGATAAAGAGGTAGCTCGTAGAATCCAACTCGGATGGGCAGCGTTCGGGAAATTACGACACATCTTCACTGAAAACATACCTCAGTGTCTGAAAACAAAAGTTTTCAATCAGTGCGTGTTGCCAGTGATGACTTACGGAGCCGAGACGTGGTGCTTCACCAAAGGGCTTATCCACAAGCTCAGAGTTGCTCAGCGTGCTATGGAAAAGGCTATGTTAGGCGTGTCCCTGCGAGATAGGATTCGTAATGAAGAAATTCGCAGGAGAACTAAAGTTACCGACATAGCCAAAAGCATTAGCACGCTGAAGTGGCAATGGGCTGGCCACGTAGCCCGCAGAGCCGACGACCGCTGGAGTACAAAGGTTCTGGAGTGGACCCCGTGTCGGCAAACGGCGTGTCGATCGCCCCCCAACCCGTTGGTCTGATGATCTGCGGAAGGTAGCGGGAAGCCGCTGGATGCAGATGGCGGGTGACCGTTTGGGGTGGCGATCGTTAGGAGAGGCCTATGTCCAACAGTGGACTACAGAAGGCTGAGAGAGAGAGAGAGAGAGAGAAACAATAATTAATCCTGGTACTCATACTAGGTATATTGTAGTCTTTAAAATTATATAGGTAGTTACTGTCCAATATTTTATTAACATAAGAGTAATGTCAAAACAAGCTTTGAATGAGTAGCTAGTAGCCGCCGCAGACGCCGTGTCCCGGTCGTCGGTGCACACATGGCGGCGTACAGTTGACGGCGAGCTGCGAGCGCAAGCGCTGAGCTGGACAGAAGCCAGGACAGTTGCTGAGGACAGGACGGCGCGGCGCACTCTTGCGAAGGCCCTCTGTACCACCGCGGCACTAGCACAGCAACAGGACCACAAATAATATGAAAACAACATCAGTATTTTGAAATAATAACGTTTAATAAATAAGAATTGCAACTGAGGTGGTTAGTGTAGGTGGAGTCGCTTGTATGTGGGTGTAGGAGAGCGTGTCGACAACGCGGCCTGTGCGTCGCCGGCGCTGCCTGCAGTGAGGGGACAGGCGGAGGCCGAGCCCTCGCCCGCAGCGCGCCCCACTGACACTCACTGACATCCCGCTGTTTCACGCCGTGTCATGTACTATGTTTCCTCATGTTTCCCGGATCTCACATTATTTCCGACTCATCAGAATCATAGCTATGACTGGGGTGCAGTGTGATGTAACATGTGCTTCTTAAGATTGCCTCTTTGGGTAAATGATTTCGTGCAAATGTCACACTGGAATGGCGTTTCGCCACTGTGAACTAACTTGTGGTTCTTCAAATGACATATTTGGCTAAATGATATCGTGCAAATGTCACACTGGAACGCCTTTTCGCCAGTGTGAACTAACTTGTGGCGCTTCAAATGACTTATTTGGTTAAATGATTTCGTGCAAATGTCACACTGGAATGGCTTTTCGCCAGTGTGTACTAACTTGTGGCGCTTCAAATGACTTATTTGGTTAAATAATTTCGTGCAAATTTCACACTGAAATGGCATTTCGCCAGTGTGAACTAACTTGTGGCTCTTCAAATTATAACTATGTCTAAATCTTTTCATGCAAATGTCACACTCTAATGGCTTTTCGCCAGTGTGAACTAACTTGTGGCGCTTCAAATGATGTCTTAGGTAGAATGATTTCGTGCAAATGTCACACTTGTATGGCTTTTCGCCAGTGTGAAGTAACTTGTGTTTCTTTAAATTTCTTATTTGGTTAAATGTTTTGTTGCAAATGTCACACTCGAATGGCTTTTCGCCAGTGTGAGTTAACTTGTGTTGTTTTAAAACTGATACATATTTGAATGTTTTCTTGCAGGTTTCACACTGGAAAGGTTTCTCTCCAGTGTGATGTAACTTGTGGTTCTTCAAATGACTTATTTGTCTAAAATATTTCATGCAAATGTCACACTCGAATGGCTTTTCGCCAGTGTGAGTTAACTTGTGGGTCTTCAAATTATATATTTGGTTAAATGATTTCGTGCAAATGTCACACTGGAATGGCTTTTCGCCAGTGTGAAGTAACTTGTGTCTCTTTAAACTACTTAAAAGGTTGAATGTTTTCGCGCAAATGTCACACTGGAAGGGCTTTTCCCCAGTGTGAAGTAACTTGTGTCTTTTCATTGCAGTCCGATGCCTCGATGTTTTCTTGCAAATGTCACTCTCGAATGGCTTTTCGCCAGTGTGAATTAAAATGTGCTTTATCAAGCTGGTTTTTTTGCTGAATGTTTTCGTGCAGGAGTCACACACAAATGCTTTCTCACGTGGGTATATGATTTGTTTACGTTTCACAAGAGAAGCCGAGGCTTTATTTGAGTGAGTGGTATCGGTGTGTGTGCTCGTGTAATGTTCACTATACGCTTCAGTGGTAGGGAACAACACTGCACACTGAGCACAGTAACAGTTGTTGTTCAATAGAGTTGTATAACAGTTTGTTAAAATAATTTTCGCTCTCAAACATTTATCCTTTTTTTCATAATGCTGTTTAGTTATCCTCATGCTTCTATTTTCATCAGTGTATATTGACACTGCCAAATCTTGATCATTGTTTGATTTGTTGTTTACAACATTATTACAGTCACCTGGTGCATCAGTTTCTCGTTCTTCGTCAGACTCATCTACTTGTATCTTGCCAAGTATAATTCTGTTTCTGTAAAATGGCAATTCATTTGGTACAACATTCTCTGATTCCTTCTTGATTTCAGTTTCAACTTCATGAAATTCTGTCAAACTGTTGCGCTTGACAGTTATTGTGTCATCCAGGTCAGTACACAGGTGGTCAGGTTTCACATCCAGGTCTTGAGTGGAGCACTCGGTAGGATGATTCCCACTGTATACCGTTAAATTGTGTAGTTGATTTTTGTATTTATTTCTCTTTGGTACTTCCAGGGTTGTAAATGTTCCTGTAAGGTACAATAAAATTTATTTGGGATAGATAATATATATATATATAAAATTAATGTGCTTATATCAATGATATGAATATTGATATTAATTAATATTATACTGAATAAGGTTGAATGTTAACTACAAATAAATAAGTCATATGAATACTTGATATGAATGAAGAAAGAGTAAATATTCTACTTTTTAGTTTACAACGCTAGAGTCGCTCTGTGGTTTGTCACTGCTGTGAAAATGTTAGCCAGATTAGTGTTAGTTTCATTCAATTTTGTTAAGATAGAGATATGTCAGCCACTGGATTAGAAGTACAGTCAGCTGCATAAGTAGTAACACTTTTGAACCTTGTCAAACTCACCAACTGCCTGTTTGTTCAATCAACCATTGTCGTTTGGTTTAGTAGGTAGTTTGATACGGTACAAAAGTGTATAGCTACTTATGCAGCTGACTGTACATGTACATATCAAAATGTGTGAAAGCCACATCGACCATATTTTCGCGGCCGTCTCGCTCGGCTCCCTGCTCGCCGAAGCACCAGAATGTGATGATTTGAGTTCTCTGATGAATGTATGCAGGGGAATGTCAGAGAGAACTATGAAAGTGAGTGCTATATTTAAATATTATTTATCTACACTACTGTATTGGTTTTGGTGTAAGAGGAGGGTAGTTATGATTTTATTTATTTATTTAATACTTTATTGCACAAATATAACATATAAGTGTAAAAAAGTTGGACTTAATGCTAAAAGCATTTTCTACCAGCCAACCTACAGGAGGTACAAGTAAAAAGGTAGAAAAATGCAAAAAAGCCAAGTAAGTAGTACAGTTCCCCAAAATTGATAATGCACATAGAAATCTTCGTCATTGTTCGGCAACGGTCGTATTCCCGAGCGTTAGAAAACTATTATGTATTTAGAGTGGTTAAGAGCATTTTCTTCATGAAATTTTAGTAGAATTATGTAATTGGTGCTAAAAGAGATGATTGATTTATCAGTTACGAAATTTGATTCAATAATTCATAATATTCCATAATATTAAAATTTACTTCGAAAATGTTACAGTAGATACTTTTCAAGTGTCTTACTGAAGCTGATGTAAAGATGGATGAAAGAAGGTTTGAATAACACAAGGTTTATATTATAAGGAGAAATGGATTCAAACACAGGTTTACATTAAAAATTTTAAATCTCAGTTCAAAAGTATTTACAGCGCTGATCATTCACAATAATTTTACAATTACAAACTTGGTCTTTTGGGTGTGGCTTTATTGGCAAAGTGAAGTCTATCAATGTGACGTATATTTTATTCTTAAATGTGCCTCATAATATGGCGTCGTCAAAAATAATTAAAGTTGAAATTAAATTCACATTTGAAAAAAATAACAAGAACGATGTGTAATTGCAGCTCTTTATAATTCCACAAAAGTAATACTGATCTTGACCTTGAGACCCTTGACTGATCGGTGACAGCCACCGACCGCCCAAATTGTTTTCGATTATGTGTCACATGATATTGACTACTATTTCTTTCGAACAAGGATCAAAATGCAAGTGCTTTGTTTAACGCTGTAAGGATTCAATGATTCGGGTGTTTCCGGGAATACGACAGTTTGCGAAGATTTGCATGCGCATTATTAATATGGGAGAACTGTATATGTAACAAAAAAACTAAAAATGTAGCAGGAAAAACTAAAAAGTCACTTGATAGGTAATTTACTTATAAGAAATACATAAAATATACTCATTAAACAAATGCAAATAAATAAATAAATAAATATAGTAACGACGGTTTTTGTATATGTCGATACATATTATGTACTTGTACCTATGTTTGTATGTACACTATTGGAGGTAGGTTAATTAACCAGTTAGTTGAAGCTCAGCCACCGTGTTTCATTGACACCTTTACAGTATACTTACCTGTTATGTTACAATATATCTGTATAATAAATAAATAAAAAAAATTGCAGGGCATGGGGAGGGTTTATTTTGCTTATGACAAAGTCGATAAATGTTTTGTTTTGAGTATAGTAAAATAATAATGAATGAATGAATGACGATGGAACATGAATATATCTTAGACAACTTCCATCAGGCCAGCATAATATTTCCTCATTAATACAGGGTGTCCATGTCCAGTAAGTAGTACGTACGACAAACTGCGTGGGGCGGTAGAATAGGTCTAGACCTATAATTTGGCAGGACAAAGTTCCGAACGCACGGGTCCTTAAAACTGTGCAACTGCGTAGCGTCACCGCCCTTAAACAGAGACGATTGAGGTGGCTATATAGGGCATGTGCACAGAATGGAATCGTCTCGTCGGCCGCGGAGTGTTGCTTAGGGCAGTGGCAAATGTTAAGAGAGGGTTGGGGCGAACCCTACTGCGACTCAAAGATTGCGTCAAGCGGGATATGGCTGCTTTTGGCATCGATTATCAAAGTTGGGAGAAACTCGCTGAGGGTAGGCATGAATGGCGAAAGCACATGTTCGATTGCCGTAAAATTCACGATGACGCCTGGTTTTCTGATATCGCCTACAAGTGGCGAAGACGTCACAGTCGTGTTCTGGCTACGCTGCACCTTCACTAGTGGATCCTGCGGGAGGCCTTGCCATTCCCGTATCGGCTTATATATTAGTCGCGAAAAATAGTGTTCCAGACATTAATTAAATCGTCTGTCATAGACGTACAAGGCCCTTGATGATGACCTAAACAACATGAAGTATGATCCGTAAATATTGTGGTTCTCTAGTTATGTAGGATTTAATATATTTTTTTTAATCTACCCAGCACTTTCTTTTGAAACTATTTTAGGGATCCATAAGGTTAAAACATCCCCATACTTTTTGTTGACCCACTTTTTTAGTAAGTATAAAAGAATTGGGAAACGTTTGAACCTACGCTTTCCCCTCCACACGTATCTCTGCAACTTACTGGACCCCCTGTATACCATGACAATAACTTACTGGCCCCCCTGTATACCATGACAATTATCTTGAGTGGTTTGTTGATTAATGGTTTACCTACTACTTGTCTACGAGTTAAGTATGCAGGCCAGTACAATAAAGTACAGTTGATCAAACCCCTTTTCACACACAGTATTAGAGGAATATAAATACAGAAATCACAGTAAATAGTAGTCTCATAATATAATAACCTTTGACTTACAGATGTAAGCATATTGTTTGTATAGATAACCTAAACAGAGCAATCAAACTACAAACCTGGTGCTACACCTTCACTTGTATCAAAATCAATTATTTCTTGTTTGAGAACGGCAAGATCTGGAAACACACTCCTCACAGTAGGGTTGTTCAACAGATCATGTTCCTCTATGTCCATGCCATCCTCCATCTTATAGTGTGGTTTTGTACAACTAAAACAAGAGAAATATACTCAAATTGCAACTTATCACTAATGTAATGTATCATTAATGTATGTAATTAAGTGAGTAGTTTAATGGTGTTGATTCTCAAGGCACAGAATTTAATTTTAGGGATGTCAAACTAGACAGTGAAAAGATTTGATGTAACACTCATACAGTCTGTAACCTATAACCTGCGTGAGTAAACTTGAAACCTGAAAAAGAAGAACCAGAGCTCAAGTTAATTAGCTCGGGGCACTTGGCGTGACCCCTGGTGCTTTTCGGCCAGGTGCCAAGTTAACACAGTGATTTTAAACAAATAATTTAAGGTTTTGATAGCTCTAAAATTAGAATTCATGCCTTCAGAAACAACGTCAATATAATCTTATATTGCAGAAATACATTTATGAATGTACAAAAGGTGGGAAAAAATGCTAAGTATTCAAAACCCTTTTTCTGCCCGTCTTCATAAGATGCAAGAAATATTTAAAACTAATAATTTTAATTAATAGAATGTAAAATTTTAATATGTTTAATTAAGGAAATTGCTAATGTGTGGTGGTAGTGCAGATAGAGGTAAGCATTCCCCATTGCAACAAACAGATTGTCAAAAATGTATGGCGAAACATCAGCAATGCTGATGAAGTGTAAGGTACTTGCGTGATTTTCTATTAGTACAAAGAATACTGATTTGACTGGCCAATGTGAAATAGTTCAGGCATAAGTTTTTCTTCCTGTGTCTGGTTATGGCATAATTTCGGTAAGGTCAAACTTAGAAGGCCGTATTTAGAAGTAGAATAGTTTCGTTTAGAGTTTAACGAGTACAAATGGCTTCGAAACACAGGAGTTTAGGTACTTTTATACCAAGTCAAAATTCGTACACAACCGATCACAACGTAATTTTAAAAGCCATTTCAAAAGATCAATGAATTCCGGGGTAACTAACAAAATACCATGCTAATTTCAAGAGATGTTAACTTCTTGAGAACCTATTAATTATTCCCGGCGGGGATTCGTATCAGTAAGTTGAAGACGGTTAGTTCAACTGCAGTCAAGGGTATTGTATTGATTTAAAATTTTTACTCACATCATTTTTATGTTGTACTTAGTCACAATCCCAAAATATCACCCAAAATCAAAATGAACAAAATAAAATAAACACCACGATACAAAGAGTAAAGTATAATGACCACGTCCACTTGTCCACGACCCACAATGAATGAGCCGTTTTCCTTGACAGCTGTCAGTTTGTGGCTCTCTGACTGTGTGTGACTAACACTGTCAATTCCGCCAATAACATGTGTTGATGTCGTGACAACATAGTGTCAAATATTGCACACAGAGAGCAAAGAAGTTGAAGTATTAAACTCAGAATAAGAAAGTTTTATTGTATAGTTACACCTTAACAAAGTTATCATGATCTTTAAATGCGCAATATACTTACGCCTTTATTTCAGTGTCACAAAACATTTTAATACTGGTATTCGGCTGAGAGCGCTGGCCGAATATTCGGTATTCGGCCAAATCACTATTCGTGGCATCACTAGTAGGTATTAACTATAGTGGATAGTAGGTAAGTGTGTCACCTGTGTAGTAGGCATGGAAGTAATAAGTACTTATTGTACGTAAGTAGGTACTTATTACTTCATTATTCCTTATTGTACCTACGTACCTACCTAAGTACTTATTACTTCCATGGTAGTAGGTCTATGATACAAAGTCCTTGGGTCTATGATGGTACCCATTGAGTATGAATGGTTTTTTTAATAAAAAAGGAAAATTGAGTGGATGAATATCAAACTGCCATATGTCCACCTACCCGAAAAATTTACTTTTTGATTTGGTCGTGTTCTCCGTTAAAATGTCAGTTTGCCTATGCCCTTCAAGTTCCAATAAGTGAAAGGCATCCATGAGAAAAAAGCCGTTAAAAAAGTAAGTTTTTTTCAAATGCTTTTAAGTCTAACCGTTTCGCATTACAAATTTTCACAAGTCCATTCCGGCCAATCACAGAGCGTAATTTTTTCAACATGGCGTCAGTCTTGGTGAGAATTTCGAGGCTGTGGTGCGTACTCCCAGTGTTTTATAACGAATATGATTGAAAATGTTGAAGAAATTGTGATTGTGGACCCTGATAAAGCTCGGAAAAGGAACAGATTGAAGAGTGTAGCAAAAAACGACAGAAAACTATGGCGAAGTAAGTTTAAAACCCCGTTTTTTCCAACCCACGTGTCAATCACAAACCATTTTCGTAGTAAGCACAGGGCCGTATCGGGTAGAATATAATACGGTTGGTAGGTACTTTTCTACCGATAAATTTTGGTTGATTAACTTCATTGTATTTCATAGAATATAGACTATATTAGTCTTACTTAGTCCGGTCCATGATATTAGTATTTTTCAAACGACTTTAAGTCCTTATGACTCATATCAAAACAGCATAAGTCTTGTATGGGCATATCAAACTGCTATAAGTCCAAACTGTTTATTAACTTTTACGCATTTCTATGAGTCTTATAATGGATTTGTTTATTAAAATACATTCTTAAGGTCACTAGTCAACTAATTAAATCACGGGGCAAGTTCTATGACCATTAAATAATAGAGAAAACAAAAACCTCCATTTCCCAAATTTTGCGTGGACGTGACATATGGCAGTTTGATATTCATCCACTCAATTTTAATATGTTTAATTAAGGAAATTGCTAATGTGTGGTGGTAGTGCAGATAGAGGTAAGCATTCCCCATTGCAACAAACAGATTGTCAAAAATGTATGGCGAAACATCAGCAATGCTGATGAAGTGTAAGGTACTTGCGTGATTTTCTATACAAAGAATACTGATTTGACTGGCCAATGTGAAATAGTTTAGGCATAAGTTTTTCTTCCTGTGTCTGGTTATGGCATAATTTCGGTAAGGTCAAACTAAACAAACATTACTTAACCCAAGATCATAGGCCGTATTTAGAAGTAGAATAGTTTCGTTTAGAGTTTAACGAGTACAAATGGCTTCGAAACACAGGAGTTTAGGTACTTTTATACCAAGTCAAAATTCGTACACAACCGATCACAACGTAATTTTAAAAGCCATTTCAAAAGATCAATGAATTCCGGGGTAACTAACAAAATACCATGCTAATTTCAAGAGATGTTAACTTCTTAAGAACCCATTAATTATTCCCGGCGGGGATTCGTATCAGTAAGTTGAAGGCGATTAGTTCAACTGCAGTCAAGGGTATTGTATTGATTTCAAATTTTTACTCACATCATTTTTATGTTGTACTTAGTCACAATCCCAAAATATCACCCAAAATCAAAATGAACAAAATAAAATAAACACCACGATACAAAGAGTAAAGTACCTAATGACCACGTCCACGACCCACAATGAATGAGCCGATTGAGCCGTTTTGCTTGACAGCTGTCAGTTTGTGGCTCTCTGACTGTGTGTGACTAACACTGTCAATTCCGCCAATAACATGTGTTGATGTCGTGACAACATAGTGTCAAATATTGCACACAGAGAGCAAAGAAGTTGAAGTATTAAACTCAGAATAAGAAAGTTGTATTGTATAGTTACACCTTAACAAAGTTATCATGATCTTTAAATGCGCAATATACTTACGCCTTTATTTCAGTGTCACAAAACATTTTAATACTGGTATTCGGCTGAGAGCGCTGGCCGAATATTCGGTATTCGGCCAAATCACTATTCGTGGCATCACTAGTAGGTATTAACTATAGTGGATAGTAGGTAAGTGTGTCACCTGTGTAGTAGGCATGGAAGTAATAAGTACTTATTGTACGTAAGTAGGTACTTATTACTTCATTATTCCTTATTGTACGTAAATACTTATACGTATCTATCACCAAAAAAAATCAACAGCTTATAACTCTTTATCGGCCTTATAAGATAAAACAGCCTTATTAATTTGATACACTTACAGATCGTAATATTTTTTTTAAACCGTCCCTTTTTATAAGAAACCGACCGTTTTTAGGTACAATACTGTCCGAAATGGTTCAATGTGACTGGCAACACTGATTCATTCTTACTTGCCACAAAAGGTAAACAATCGTTGTGTTGAATTTATTTTATAGTTTTAGAATGGTTTTAAAATAAATTCAACAAAACAATCTTTGTGTTGAATTTATTTTAAAAGTAGGTTTTAAAATAATTTTTTTTTTTTTTTTTATTTAGGTATGTGGGGACATCTCACACACGGCCATCCGACCCCAAGCTAGGCAGAACCTGTGTTATGGGTGTCGGACAGCTGATATATCTACACAAATACATAGATAGATAGATACTAAATATAAATATCAACACCCAAGACCCGAGAACAAATATCAGTGTTTAAACAAATATCTGCCCCAGCCGGGAATCGAACCCGGGACCTTCGGCTCAGTAGTCAGGGTCACTAACCACTACACCATTCGGTCGTCGTACGTGGCTCTCTCGAGTAGAACCTTTGTACATATCCCCTTGATTTCAGCTCAGCCAGCCTAGCTCCCGAGTAAACTGGAGTAGCAGGCCTGGGTGTTGCAATAGCTGAGGTAGGCGCTCTGTTGGTCCAAGAATAGATAATCTTGTTTCTGTAGTAGGTGGACAAGCTAACAGAATAGCATATAACAGTTTAGCTGTAGTTAGGTAACTTGTTTAGTAATAAAAATTTGATTAAAAGGCACACAAAGATTGTACTTATTCCTTTCGTACCAAGTAAGGACAAATGGATTTAAGTAGGTATGTAGTGAAGGAAAACACGCCTTTTTTAATAGCCATTTATTTTATTACACATTAGATACTTATACTAAAGACGGTGGTACTTAGGTTCTTCATTGGATTTAGACAAATGCTAAACCACTATCGAGATTTTGGAAACCATGAAACACACCTACAGTACTAAATGTACAGTGCCACAAACTTATCTGTTCCGGTGAGAGCGAACTAAGTTGATCCATATCTCATAACTTACTAATGAATCATACATTGATATAGATTAGAAGGGTTTATTAACACCGCAAAAGCGAATTAAAAATACGAGCAAACTTGAAATCTTATAGAATTAAGAAATATTGAACATTTATGTGACCTGTCACCGGAACAGATAAGTTTGTGGCACTATAACTAGTTATAAATTGTTGTACAGGCGGTTATATTTGCACTGCCATAACACCATAAGTACCTTTTACTTAAAAAAATAAGCTCGCATTGAAATGTGAACACAGATGCGCATCATTGACCCTTAGCCCACCAGTGGTTATGTTAGGTTGCCTACTACTACTACTAGGTACTACGGGTCGTTTGACCACCCATTACAGGATGACGTCACGTAAAATGTACAGTAAGACAAACAGATAAGTTTCTGTTCCGGTGAGAGCAAATTAAATTGATCCATATCTCATTACTTACTAATGAATTATATATTGATATAGATTAGATAGGTTTATTATAACCGCAAGGGCGAATTACCACTACGGGCAAACTTAAAATCTTATAGAATGAAGAAATATTAGACATTTACGTGAGCTGTCACCGGAACAGATAAGTTTGTGGCACTGTACAAGAAACATAATTGACAAGTCGCTTGCGAAGTAGAAAATAAGTTTGACAAATCAATATCAGTGTTTTAAATAACCCCTCATCTCCCCAATACCTGAAGTGCAAGTTCTGATTTTTGTGTTCTCATTATCAGGGTAGAGCATTGAGGTTGGTAGAAAACAAATTTTTGAGCATTCCTGTTCATAATTCCGCCTCATATAGCGATTCATTCGCTATGAAGGCAGCGTGTCTGTGGAACTCCTTGCCAGAGAGCGTGCGACAGTCACCATTAGCTAGCAACTTTTAAAAAAAATGTGAAGAATCACTATTTTGAATCGTTAGGTTGGCAGATAAAATATATATTATATATAATTTAAAGAATATATGTATGCAGTTCTTTTATATTTATAATTTATGATATTATTTATGAATATATTTGTAGTTTTGTTTCATGTTTGCTTTAATAAAAGTTAGATTTTATTATTTTTGTTAATTAAACCTACATAAAATTTAATTTTCTATTTCTCTTTCACCCAGTCGTAGGTTGGCTGGAAGAAATTGCTTTTTGGCAATAAGCCCGCTTTTGTAGGTATACGTCCTATATGTTTCCGTCCCCTCAGAAGAATGCAGCTCATAAAAAACGACAAAAGACAAAGAAAATCTCCCATTGTTGTACATGGTGGTGTGATCGTGAGAGACGTCGGGGCTCGATACTGGGCGTGGAGGACGACATCAGTGGGGTGTTATGTTCCTTGGATTCGTCAGACTGTAACACTGAACTGATTTTCTATTGTTTTCGATTCTACTCTAGCACTCTCAGGGGATTTCACTGTCTTTTCGCTTCCCTATAGCGTCGAAACACTTCCCACTGGCCAAAAGTCCTTGCTCAGGAGAACCTTCAGACCTCTTAGCATGAATTTACATCGTGAACGTGACGCGAAATTACTCGATGAATTTTGTAGAGAAATTTTAGTTCTGCTACCGACCGCCAGGGGCGCTGTTCATATTTTCATACAAAATTACTCGATGAATTCTACTTCACGTTCACGATGAAAATTCATGATAAGGGCTGCGGGAATGAGAGTACTAAACGACTTGAAGTGCGTCTCCTGGCGGACTGCAGTCTCTCGATGGCACTTGGGGTGGCGTCTCGGTGCGGCGGACACTTCTCTCCTTGATTTATGATCTTCTTCTTCTTCAAGTGCCTCTCCACTATTGGAGGTTGGCAGTCAGCTGATTGATGGTGATGATGGTGATCGATTTTACCTTCACATTATTAATTTTCGTTAACAATGCTATCGGATTTATATTACTTTATATTACTACTTTTATATTTATGTCAAAAGTGCGGATTAAAACGGCCAGATTGGAGCCGGTGGGTCTTGAATGTAATAATTGCTATCCTTTACAATTGTGCCGCTTCAAATGATGGGAATACCTGAATACTCTCGCACAAGTAGCACACGCGAATGGTTTAACACCAGTATGAATTAAATTGTGTTTATTCAAATTGCCCATCTGTGAAAATCCTTTCTTGCATGTTTTACACTGGTATGGCTTTACACCAGTGTGAATAAACTCGTGCAGATGCAAATCTCTTGATTCACGAAATCTTTTTTTGCAAGTCTTACATTCAAATCGCTTTATATCCATATGAACTTGACTGTGTCTGTTTAAATAACTCATTAGTGTAAATTTTTTCTTGCAAGTTTTACATTCGAATGGTTTTTCACCTGTGTGAAGTAAATAGTGACTTTTCAGTCTTTCTTCTAACGTAAACGTTTTCTCACACTTGTCACATTTGAATTGCTTTTCTAAAGTATGAACTAATTTCATGTGTCTGTCCAAATTATTAGAGTGCCTAAAAGCTTTTTGACAAATCTCACACTCAAATGGTTTTGTATTTAAATTTGTTTGGTCCTCTATTTTTTTCTTGCTAATGTTATATTCGAAAGCCTTACTTCTTTTACGAACTACAAGAGAAGCCGAGGCTTTAGTTGAGTAGGTGGTCTCGGTGTGTGTGCTCGTGTAATGTTCACTATACGCTTCAGTGGTGGGGAACAACACTGCACACTGAGCACAGTAACAGTTGTTGTTCAATAGAGATGTATAGCAATCAGTTAAAACTACTTTAAGAGACTCCTTCATTTCATTGCACTGTTTGGTTATCCTCTCTCCTTTAACTTGAACAGAGATCATTCCTGTGCTAATATGCGGATTATTGTTTCTTATTTCTTTTTTGTAAAATATGTCATGAGTGTCACTCGTTCCATATCTTTTATCTATTTCTTCTGATCTTTCTACTTTAACAACGTCGGAATGACACTGCCTCTCATTTGAAACAATCAAACTGTCTGCTACAGGCATACAACAATTATTCGATACAAAGTCTTCTGCTTCCTTCTTGATACGAAACCCTGATTTGTCAGTTAGTGATGCATTGCTGTTCAGAGTAATGATTGCATCAATGTCCGTATGTAGGATGTCAGGTTTAACGTCTACATCTTGAGCAGAGCACACAACAGGAATATTCCAACTGTTTACCTCTGACTGGCTGTCCTTTACATTTTCATTTGTCTCTGAAAGGTGGAGAGCACTATTTTACATTACAATTTCTTTTGAAATAAGGAATCTAAGTACTATTATACCACAAACTCTTTAATTATGGTGAAAGAAAACATCGCAACCTGAGGTGCGATCACAGGATTCAATACTATTTTCGAAACTACACATAGGGTCACTTTACCAAACGCTAAATGTGTATAAAATAGTATTCAAATCAAATTTTAAATACATTTTGTACTAACTGACAGATGTATGACAGGCTACTAAATACGTTTAGCGTTTGGTGAAATTCCACCTAACATATGGAAAAAACAAATGTCACTTTTGGAACTAACAAATTTGCCCTACATTTTGACAGTGACAGTTGACGATACGCAACGTAAACGGAGGTTTCGAATCTTATAATCGCTGCACTGAACACCTAGATTTTAGAGGTGCATATATTGTACTCAATAAAAAATGGTGATAAGGCTTGTGACCTATCACTTGAGTGTAAATACACAGCTAAGATTCCACAATGAGTTGCACAAAGTTGAACTAGTGATGAAATAACTTAAAAAATATATCAAATGTTTTATCTCCAAGTAGATTGATTACAAAACAAATAAAAATAAATTATCACTGGTTCCATCATGATACTAAGGGTAAGGACAGGCTGAAAAACAGCGTTGCGTTGCTGCCCTGCAGCTCGCAGCAGATGCTGAGTCTGCCCCTTTTTGTCTCTAATTTATTATTAGTTTTAGTTTATTTTCATTTTAATATGTGTTATGGAGACAAATAAAAATATTTTTCTTTCTTTCTTTTCTTTCTTTCAAATAATGTCAGAGCAAGAGGTCATAGATTTACTTTTGATAAACTTTGTTGTGCAAGGCACCCTTACAATCAATTCAACTACTATCAAAGAAGGAAAAGTTAATTAGGCCTCTAAACTAATCTTATAAAAAATTTAATTTCATGGCTTTTAGTGATAAGTCATGTTTTTTGTTAGAATAAGGTCCATAAATTGTGACCTGTTTTTGATTACAAAAAAAATTATATCTATCAAATCAAGCAGTATATTAAGTTTAAAACTGAATTTAAGACTGATGCTATAATAATATATATAAGTTGTCAATTTAAAACATACCTTCACTGATAATATAAAAATCAATGATTTCATGTTTGACAATGGCAAGATCTGGAAACACACTCCTCAAGGCTGGGTCGTTCAACAGATCATGCTCCTCTATGTCTATGTCATCCTCCATCTTTGCTGCTCACTTGTGGAACTTGAAGAAAAGAAAAATAAACAGGTTATTCATAGCCACAATTTATTTAAATTTTAACAAATCCATCTTTATTTGTTATTTATTTTTTGTATATGGGCACATGTTTGTACACATGTGTGTAATACTTTGTGTTGTGTTAATTATAAGTAATAGGTAACTACAAATCTTTATATATTTTTTTTGTGTTCTTGTGAAAGCAGCTTAAAACCAATTTAATTTTACTGTTCACTTGTGGAAAGCAGTGCTGATTGTACGATTACCATATATTTTATTAAGGTATTTGTTTCTTTAGTATTAAACATTGTGCAATTGTTTGTTTTCCCAAATAAAATAAAACAGGGCTATTACTCGAGGCCCTATGCATCAACATGTAACCATTGGTTAGCTTGTAGAGAACACCAGTTTAAACCCCAGTAAGGAGTAGTTTATAGTAGGTAAAGTGGTGGTAGCTCAGTCCGTTAAGCACACACTTTTCATGCGAGATGCAGGTTCGAATCTCAATGCTTACATGTGCCAATAAATTCATCAAATTTAAGAACAATGTACCTAAACTATTCCTCTAATGGTGAAGTTAAACTTCCCTGCATTTGTAGGATTAGCAAATCTGGATAGGTAAACCCACAAACCTTTGCAGGTTATACCTTAGGGATATGCACAAAGATTCTATTCAAGAGAGCTAGATGCAGGTACTTACACCCCCACATAGAATAGAATAGAATGCAATACTGAATGTGGGGGTGTAAGTAAGTAAGTCTTGTCGCAAATATGGGAACCCTTACTCCAGAAATACATAAGTAGGAAAATAATACTCATTTATTGTTATAAAACACTAAACAATCTAAAATTAACAACTTAAATAAAACAGAAACTGAATGGCGTAGTGGTTAGTAACCCTGACTACTGAGCCGAAGGTCCCGGGTTCGATTCCCGGCTGGGACAGATATTTGTTTAAACACAGATATTTGTTCCCGGGTCTTGGATGTGCCCGTAAAATGGCAATAGGCCCGCCCCCTATTACATTGGGACTAACATAACACTCTGGCGAAAAGTGGGTGCAGCAATGCATCTCTGCCTACCCCGCAAGGGAGTACATTAGTACAAGGCGTGAGTGTGTGTGTTAAATAAAACACTAAAGAGTACCCTTAGCTTAATAATCCACCTATATCGCAAGCCCTGGCTCAAAGGTTCCCTTTATTCCCAAAGAATACTTACATGATGAGTGAGTACGTTAACGAGAAGGTAACACTACCGTGATAAAAATACAGCTTATAAAGAATCGCCACGAGACAAATGAAAATTGAAAAAGACAATGTTAAATTCCAAAAAAACTATAAAAACAAGAAAATAACCGACTACTTTGACAACGGGAGAAGGCGCCTTACGACGCCTTCCCCAAACGTTAGGCAAAGTTGCAGAGGTCGCAGGACCGCAACAAATAGGTATCCCTTAGAAAAAAAAAAAAAAAAAAAAAGACTACTTTGACGTTGACATGAGTGAAGGCTGTCAGTGACATCATACATAATGAAGTCGGTTAAAAACATGTATAGTTTACTCTGTGATCCAGGAGTCCGCGAGTATCTCTATTTAGTCTGTGGCCTGCGCTTATACAAGAACGCACGAAACAACAAAAGGTAATGTTTCTACCTTTAGGTTTGAAAACTGATTTAAAATGTGTTGCAAATAAATTACTATTATCATAGAAATCAGAATTTGATCTAGAGTCTAGCTAGACGCTACGACGGCATTTGAAGGTACCGACACACAAGCGGACACCGCTGTCAGTAAGGTATTTACACCTTAGGACTGACCTTCAGCTTTCAGACGTCCGAGGGCGATCTGGCATGAACTGTCCCAAAAGACCGTGCACACTTAAGGCGACGACACTACAGTCGCGGCTGACAGCCACGACTGCCAGTGTGTCGGCGCCCTTGTCAGTCGCGGCTGACAGCTGCGTCCGCTAGTGTATCGGCGCTTTGAGTTTCGTGAAGTATCCCAATACTTCTGCTTTATAATCTATGCCATAAAAAACTAACCTCTGGCATACACATGTCACATTGACACTTGACTTGACATAAAAGTGTCAGAAAATATTATCTTACCTGTGTTGTGTTTATAATATTCTACAAAATAACGTAAAACAACTTATCCTTTTAGTACATAAAATATCACTGCACTCAAAGATGCCTTGACAATCCGCGGAAACAATTAATGTGTACCTACTCACTCACATAAGAGTGGTTAACTTACAAAATCAGATGTCTCTGCTACAAATAATAATATAAATGAAGACACGTCAACAATTATACATCAGCAAATAATGGACAAGAGCAGAGAAGTAATTGCGATAAATTTAATAATTATTATATGTGGGGACACCTTACACACGGCCATATAACCTTAACATGGAAAAACCTGTAATATGTTTATTGGATTGCTAATATATTAGCATAGCAGTCAGTCACTAACCACTACAACATTCCCTTCTCAAAAGGATGATGATTCAACTTCAAATATAAAGGATGATAAAACATATTATTGACCCAAATAGAGCTATGACAAATGAACACGGGACATAAGCAAGAATAATGGAAGAAGTACAAGTGAAAGTTGTGCTTACAGACTGTTATATATCACTATTGAAGAATAACTGTTACTGTGCTCAGTGTGCAGTGTTGTTCCCCACCACTGAAGCGTATAGTGAACATTACACAAGCACACACACTGAGACCGCTAACTCAACTAAAGCCTTGGCTTCTTGTGTGACACATAACAAGCAAATTGTCGTAGGTGATGAGCCATTTGCATGTGAAACATGTATGAGAACATTCGAGCGGCGAGGAACATTAAACAGACACCAATTAATTCACACTGGTGTTAAGCCATTCGAGTGCAATACTTGCAACAAAAAATTTAGCGAACAATGTAATTTGAATAAACACATGTTAATTCACACTGGCGAAATGCCGTTCGAGTGTGAAATCTGCAAGAAAACATTCACGCAGCTGGCAAATTTGAAAAAACACAAGTTAATTCACACTGGCGAAAAGCCATTCGAATGTGAACACTGCAAGAAAACATTCAGGCAATTATCCAATTTGAACAGGCACATCTTACTTCATACTGGCGAAACGCCATTCGAGTGTGAAACCTGCAAGAAAACATTCAGACAACGAACCAATTTGAATAAACACAAGTTAATTCACACTGGCGAAAAGCCATTTAAGTGTGACGTTTGCATGAAAACATTTAACCAAATAAGTAATCTTAAGAAACATAAGTTGATACATACCCCCGAGCTGTATGAGGTGAGCTGTGAGGCTGCTTCGTCACTAGAGGTGGTTATAACATCTATATCATAATAATAAATAAGTATAGAATGTAGGAAAATGTATACAGGGTTATTTGCAAGTAGACCGGATCCTTTCACTAGGTGATAGAGGAAGGTATTTCCAGTTGATTGAACCCTATATTAGCATTATCCGAAAGTTAACAATTTCTAAGATATTTAATATTTAAGTTTTTTTTAAATTTGCCAAAATTTTATGTTTAAAACCGAAAATTAAAAAAACTAGCAATATTTCAATATTTTTTTTGGTTGTTTTGCATTAGTAACACCTTAATAAACTAATTATTAACATAATCAAATGTGCATTATTCAACTTAAACTAGACACAATCACCTCAAAATAGATAAAACATTTTAAAAAATATTCAAAACGTAAACAGAGATAAGTTAAATTAAAAAGAATTTTCATATGATAATTTTTTGTGCACTTTAGGTTAAAAACATTGTCAACTTATAAGCTTTCAAATAAGATATTTCAATATTAAATCGATTTAGGTATCACCAAGATATGGCCAAAACAACCAGAGAAGGCGGAGTTCTACGTATAGCAGAATAAAAATTTCCCTACAAAATTCATCGACTAATTTCACGTCACGTTCACGATGAAAATTCATGCTAAGGGGTCTGAAGGTTCTCCTGAGCAAGGACTTTTGGCCAGTGGGAAGTGTTTCGACGCTACAGGGAAGCGAAAAGACAGTGAAATCCCCTGAGAGTGCTAGAGTTTAATCGAAAACAATAGAAAATCAGTTCAGCGTTACAGTCTAACGAATCCAAGGAACATAACACCCCACTGATGTCGTCCTCCACTCCCAGTATCGAGCCCCGACGTCTCTCACGATCACACCACCATGTCCAACAATGTGAGATTTTCTTTGTCTTTTGTCGGTTTTTATGAGCTGCATTCTTCTGAGGGGACGAAAGATGTCATAAATTGGAATTTTTCCCTTTACGTCGCTTCCCATAATGTCGCTTTGCGTTTTACCTCAATTCCCAATACCTCGCTCCTCGCTTCACAGTGGTTCCCGGCACACCGCGCCACATTTATGGTTAGAATCAGTACTGTCAGAGACAGAATTAATTTTTTTTGTATAATAATTAGAAATACAAAACAAATAAATAACGCAATTGATCTCTTATTTTATATTTTAGTTAATGTATACATATTATATAGGTACATTTACTTATCAAAACATCACAGAGGAAATCAGAATTTCAAAATTTGCAAAAAAAAAGTCTTTCTCCATAGTAAGAAGTCACGTGATCAACTAAGATTCTATAGAAAATGAACTTTTTTTTTCACGAATTTTGTTGTATTACCCTTTTTGCAACACCATGTATAAAAACAATTTTAAGCAATCTTAAAATATTGTTTGAAAAAGACTAACCATGACTGTACCATAAGTTAGCGCGACATTCTGGGACTAACAGTAAGATGAAGAGCGATGTAATGGGAATGCAGGTAAGACGTCTGTTGAGGAGCGACATTATGGGAAGCGGCGGTCAGGGAAAAAAATTTCGCATAACATTGTTTAGCCTAATAATGGTATGGCCAAATCTTGAATAGCCTAATAATGCTATGGCATAGGTTTATACAAAGTAATAATATTCGTTTGGCTTTAACTTTGACGGAGCGTCTCCCTACATAGCGCAAACTGGTGCCTTGTATTGTTTCCGCTGTTTGGAAAACGCTCCGCTCCGCTTCGCTGCGCTCCGCTTTGGTTTTGATGAACATGTGCACCTAACACGCTCCTCCTCGCTTTGCTCGTCGTCGCACATATTTTTAGGTTTCGATCTCATGGGGTTTGTAATAATTATATTGGTCGTTAACTTTCGATTTTTTGATCATACAATATCGTGATTTTCGGGATGTAGGAGAAAAATACCACAATTTGTACATTTACTACATACTTACCCCCTTATTCATAGAGAAGTTACAAAACGTTTTAACTAATAAACTGTTTTGTCCCTCTCCAACAAAGAACAATTTGTTCTTTGACAGAGAGGGACAAAACAGTTTATTAGTTAAAACGTATTGTAACTTTTCTATGAATTAGGGGGTTAATATATTATTTATTATTTATAAACAAGATTATACATAGGTATAGACGAACATAAATTTGAGCAAACGAAACTTAGGTGTTTAAAGATTGTGCCTAAAGAGTTTTAGACGAAACGAGCCTTATGCCACATAAGTCTTGGCAAAGTGATAGTTCGGCCAAAAAAGTTTAGACCATACGAGTTATGCGAAATGAGTTTTGGTCAATAAAGATTATGCGAGATGAGCGGAACCCTAATATAACAGCTAGTTATTGCATATGGCTGAATTCACATCCATTGGGTTTTTGTATTGGCTGCAAGGACTGAAATCCATGCCGGCTAAAAAAATACAGTGCCGTTGAGTATGAAGTTTTACAAGCGCCATCTTTAATTGGTTTTTGTCTATGGTTGAAAATCTCGCATTCTGCTGGCGCCCCCGCTGTTGCCTCACCTCCTGCATCCATTCGCTATATGATTTCTTGTTGTTGCAAAGTGGTTCCCGTTATTGATTTGTAGGCAACCTAACATAACCTAACCCTCCTAACCTAAGGGTCAATCTTGCGTATCTGTGTTCACATTTCAATGCGGGGTTGTTTTTTTTAGGAAAAAGCTATGTTCTTTAGTATAGTTAATTATCTAATGTGTAATAAATAGCTATTTAAAATATGTTTTCCTTCACTAACTACCCGATCCACAGAATTTCATAATAAAATGTAGTCCGCTAATTCCGGAAAATGTTAACAAAAACGACAATGTTTTGTATGAAAAAACAATCAGTTACTTGTACTTATTATAAATAACTTAAACTGATTTTTTAATTATCGATTTGCGGGTAATGGGAGATTTTCAACCATGGACAAACAAACATAGATTATAGATGACTTAATACTCAACAGCACTGCATTTTTTTTAGATGCCAGCTAAAAAAAAATACAGTGCTGTTGAGCACAAGGACTAGGATATATATATAGCTATAGTGCCACAAACTTATCTGTTCCGGTGAGAGCGAACTAAATTGGTCCATATAATCTATGTCAATATGAAATTCATTTAGTAAGTAATGAGGTATGGACCAATTTAGTTCGCTCTCACCGGAACAGATAAGTTTGTGGCACTATATATATACAAAGTCCTTGGTTGAGCATGAAGTCATCTATAATCTATGGTTGTTTGTCTATGGTTGGGAAATTGCACTTTCTTACAAATTTTATGTTTTAACACGCACGCTCGGTCCTAGCGCCGAAATCGCCTAAGATTAAGCTTAATTGCCATCAAGGTGAATGGTTCCACGGTTCAAAATATGGCTGCGTTTGGAAGAAATCGGCATTACCCGACTTCACTACTTAAGTAAAGTATTTTTTGATTAGTTACTTACTGTTGGGTTTTAGTAGTAATACCATCATACATGGGGCACTTTGAACTTGCTGGAATCGAATTGGAAAGAGAACATCAACATTGTAGTTACGTGAGGTACCCGGAGCAACAACAGGTTGTGGCAGTTTAGTTAGTAGGTAGGGCAAAACACCCAGTAACTGACCACCTTAAGGGAGTTGTTCCAGTAATTTATCTGTAGCGGGCTCAATACTTATCGCTTATTAAATCCGATTTTTGTTTTAGAAACTAGAATAACAGAGCTACATTCCTGAGTAAATAGCAAACATTTAGAAGTTACTCATTTTTTTTATATATTTTTGCAAACAAAAAGTAGTGATTTTCCCAGTAACTGACCACTAAAATCTAGTAACTGACCACACTCGATGCCAGTAACTGACCACCAATTTAAAATGGTTTTAAAATGGAATCTTATTATTATTTATTTATTTGATTACTTCATGTAATAGTACCGATCCTCTGGTCTCTTTTAATGTGTGACACATCACTTTTGCTCAAGGTTTCTTAACTGAAAAGTGCATTAAATTAATTAATCAGATTAATGCATAATTTAAATGATATCTTATCCTAATAATCAACCATTTATTTATTAAAAACACAAGTTTATGCATTTTTGTTAAATACTAAAAACAAAGGAATAAACACACATGCACATAGTGAACACGCATTTTAAATTTACAGCTTTCAGGGAGATTAAGTGGCCCCAATGTAGTATCTTCAGAAAAGTCACAGAAAGGGCGATTTTGTTTGTCCGGAACAAGCCAGGATCAGTGGGACAGGCCCATGAAGCATTCATGGTGCCAGAAACGAGCATTTTCTTAAATATAAAGTAGCGAATCCAAGCGCTAAAGCCGGTCTTTTCCA
This sequence comes from Plutella xylostella, assembly GCF_932276165.1. Taxonomy (NCBI): domain Eukaryota; kingdom Metazoa; phylum Arthropoda; class Insecta; order Lepidoptera; family Plutellidae; genus Plutella; species Plutella xylostella. Next base: position 4,419,116 of record NC_063991.1, read on the forward strand.
TATTCGGTATCAACTGATGTGGAGGAGGAATCGTGGCGGATAGTATTGTTGGCCTGGGAAAACATAAATTCCCCGCCGGAAAAGTAGGCCCTTTCCCCACCGGTCCTTTCAAGGATGTAGGACCAGAGACAGATGGTTTTCATTATTGCTGAAACCCCACCCAGAGACTTTCAGTGCGGCTAAAAGAGTCATTGAGGCTAGCCATTGTAATTATGACCGAATCAGATATTGGGGATTAGTTTTTCAGGATACAAAGATGGATGCCTTGACGAACGGGATTTCAATGACTTTGTTGAGGATTCAACTGGAATATTTAGCATGCTATGCTGTTGAAACGTGCTTTCGTAGGTAAGTATTTGGCCAAAGACTGGAGTAATCATTTCTGCAAAGGGGACAGGGAATCTTTGCCTCGTTGAAGAGGCGTCACTGAAGCAGAACATCGCTGTACTTTCTGCATTTTCCGCTGCTGGACTAATGTGTCTGCCAATGATAGTATAGCGTTGCCAGTGGATTCCGGATAGTTGTGGTATCGGTTCCAAATGGCTGGGGTGTTGGTCGTGGTAACAACTTATAGAAGAATGCCCCATTTCTTGTGTGCCAATTTTACCGTTCTGTTTGAAATCCGCTGGCCGTTCATAATGCCATTTAAGGGCGTGTTGGTGCACCGGCTGAGGGTGCTAGCATTGTAGTGATGCTTTCTTTTTCCTATTTTTCTGAAGTGGCTTTGCCTGTCTTTAGAAAAATGTGGAGGCGCGTTTCGTCGGTAACGTATATTCGGGTTGGGTCATTAATAGTGTCATTGAGGCCTTGTTCGCCAAGTGCTTTTGTGCTCGGGGAACCAATTTCATCTTGTTCACAAGCGCTGGCATTGGTTAGGTTTGCCTTCAGCTGTTCTGAAGATAGCATTTGAGTATCTTTTCATGGAGTGAGATGGTGAAAGCCATTTGTCTCCTGGTCTTGCATTCTTGAAGGGACTGCTCCAAGGATTATCTTTAAGGAAAAATTGTGACATCTGTCTTTATTCTGGAGAGTCCACATTATCCTAGGCTGATAGTATGCTCCACTAGCGTTTTTATCTTCCTCATCAGCTAATACCGAATCTGGAACAAACTTGGACTTTGTGTTTGAATTCTCTATATTTTAAAAGGTGCTTGCATGTCACCCTGAATTATTTTTGAATGTCTTGTTGATCCTAGTTTGTCTCAGACAAGTGGAATTGCCTTTTCTATACTTTTTTTGCTATCTTGGCGCTTCTTCATCTCGCTGAAAGCTGTAAAAATATATCATATATAATAATACCAGTAACTGACCACCAATTTACCCAATAACTGACCACCTATGTCAGTAAATGGAAGGAGTGAAGATAGAATGCTCATATTTTGACACAAGAAAATGGCACATATGAGCTTTAATATTACGTTCTTATTTTGCCTAAATTCAGCTTCAACCAAAAATCCCAATAACCGACATAGGTGGTCAGTTATTGGAAAATCGGTGTTTTGTCGTCCAGTAACTGTCCACCCCATTTAAAACAATCAAACGGGAAATAACAAGCTGAATCTTATCAAAAACGTAATCTTTATAATTAAATCTATATGGTATAATTTTTTCTTTCAATGATTTCAATTCTTTTCATGGTAAATTTTACGATAAAAAAATTCACTTACCTTAACAAATACGTTAGTCACAACTGCAATTTACTCGGTTCGCGCGCCAACTGAACTTTTTCGATCACTCACTATCCATCTGTTGGCGGCTGGCAAAATCTTTTGTATCAGTAATGCTCTCAATGAACCACAAAATAGACTGGATGTTCACTAGATGGCCCTGCTTGGCTATATTTCTTATTTATTGGAGTTGAAGAGGAAGGTGGTCAGTTACTGGCACATGGTCAGTTACTGGGTGTTTTGCCCTACTTACATGTTATTATTATACTTTCGAACCATTTTGCCTGTAGAAAATGAAAAAATAATGATTAAGTAGAACATGAAACAAATTCAAAAGTGCCTCTTGTTTTTTTTTTCAAAACTACCCCTACCACCCAAGCCAAAAACATTGGCCCAATTTCACAACCAAATAGTTATAAGTATGGGAATTTAGATTTTACTGCAATCAATACTTAAAATCTATAGACATACGTCCGAGAAGACCGTGCATACTATCAGTCGCAGCTGACAGCGTCCGCTAGTGTGTCGGCGCCTTATGTTGTCACGACATCTGATTCTATCGGCTTGTAAAAAACTCAACTGACAGCTGTCAAGGGAAACGGATCACGGCATGAGCACGGCTCATTCTATTTCTTCATTGACAGTTTAGAGATTACAACAGTTAGATTGGGTCGTGGGTCGTCGTGGTGTTTATTTAATATTTTCTTTCGTCATTGATTTTGGCTGATATTTTGGGATTCTGACTTCAACATAAAAATGATGTGAGTAAAAAAATTAAATCACTACAATACCCTTGACTGCAGTAATTGAACTAATCGCCTTCAATTTAACTACTCATACGAATTCCCGCCGGGAATAATTAATAGGTTGTCAATTAGTTAACATCTCTTGAAGTTAGCATGGTATTTAAATAGTTAACTAAGTACCCCGAATTTCATTCATTCATTCATTGATCTTTTGAAATGGCTTTTAAAATTACGTTGTGATGTAAGGTTGTGATATAGTTACCAATTTTGACCGTGGAATGATGTTAGTGGCCCTGACTGCTATGCCGAAGGTCCCGGGTTCGATTTCCGTCTGGGCAGATATTTGTTTGGTCTGATGATCTGCGGAAGGTAGCGGGAAGCCGCTGGATGCAGATGGCGGGTGACCGTTTGGGGTGGCGATCGTTAGGAGAGGCCTATGTCCAACAGTGGACTACGGAAGGCTGAGAGAGAGATATTTGTTCAAAGACAGATATTTTTTTCTCGGGCCTTGGGTGTTGATTTTTAAATTTAATATGTTCTTACCTACCTATTTATCTCATGTATTTGTGTAGATATATCAGCTGTCGGATATCCATATCACAGGCTCTGCCTACTTGGATCAGATGGCCGTGTATATTTATATATTATACATAATTATGTGTGAGATGTATTGATTTTAATTTTTTTTTGACTTGATATAAAAGTAAACCCCTGTGTTTCGAAGCCAATTGTACACATTAAACTCTGAAGGAAACTATTCTACTTCTAAATAAGGCCTATGATTTTGGGTTAGTGTTTGTTTAGTTTGACCTTACCGAAATTATGCCATAACCAGATACAGGAAGAAAAATTTATGCCTGAACTATTTCACATTGGCCAGTCAGATCAATGTTTGTTCTGTCCAGTGTGCACTGCACGACTAAGGTACGCGTCCACCATTCGGCACTGTACACAACGGACACATCACATTCAGTATTCTTTGCATAGAAATTCACACAAGTACGGTCAGCTGCATAAGTAGCTATACACTTTCGTTCCGTGTCAAACTAGCTACATAACAAACTTTCAATATTTGAAAAGGCAGTTTGTGAGTTTGACAAGGTACAAAAATGTACAGCTATATGCAGCTAACCATACATTCACACTTCATCGGCATTGCTGCCATTTCACCATACATTTTTGACAATCAGTTTGTTGCAATACGTATGATACCAATTGGGGAATGCATACCTCTAACTGCACCACATATTAGCAATTTCCTGAAGCAGCATTGCATAGTAGTCATGGTCACCAAACTGCCTTCCTTGCCATCAAAGGCTAGGAAATTATGAATTTATTTTATATTTTAAGCCAATCATAAAGAACTGAATGAACTGCTTATGGTTACATTAAAATGATTGCATGTTGGCAAATTAAATATAAAACAGAATAATAATATGTACTTATAAGTATATTATTTTATTTGTTTCTAGTTCCACAAGAGAGAGGTATAAGATGGAGGATGACATAGACATAGAGGAGCATGATCTATTGAAAGACCCAGCGTTGAGGAGCGTGTTTCCAGATCTTTCCATTCTGAAATATGAAATTGATGATTATGGTGAGTCAAGATATAGAATCATACTATTCTATTGTATTCTCTGAGGGGGTGTAGGCACCTGCACCTGGCTCTCTCGAGTGGAATCTTTGTGCATATCCCCAAGGCCTAAACTGCCTCCCTAAGCTTGCACCATTTTCCCACCATGCTAGTTTACTGCGGGTTGGCAGGTTCACATATATGCAGGTTTTCCCACAATGTTTTCCTAATATACATAAGAGATGGTATACATTGTACTTTTTTTTTTTTTTTTTTTTTCATATTTTGTTTGCCAACATGCAATCGGTTTAATATAACCATAAGCAGTTCATTTCGTTGTTTATGATTGGCTTTGCAGGCATACCCTTCCATTGTCAGGCTGCCTTCTTAGTATTATTGGTCTATGTTATCCCAGATATTTTTTCTTTTTAGTCTTCTGGTGGGTACATTACTGGTAAGGTCAGTGGCCAGTTTGTTTGGGTGATTTACAATCCTGTCTCGGTAGGTTCTTGTAAGTTTTGCAACCTCCTCTTTCACGGTAGGCATTTTCAAATATTCATGCACCTCATCCATTCTGGTGAACCAGGGTGCATTTACTATGGCTTTGAGTACTCCGTTTTGAAATCTTTGTAGGATTTCAATATTTGTTTGGCTTGCTGTTCCCCACAGTTGAATACCGTAGGTCCACACGGGTTTCAGGACTGTTTTGTAACACAACAATTTATTTTCGAGTGATAGTCTAGATTTTCTACCCATAAGCCACTCCAGTGATCGGTATCTCTGATTTAGCTCGTCTCTTTTCTTCTGTATATGGCATTTCCAAGTTTGTTTCCTGTCTAAGTGGAAGCCCAGGTACTTTACAGTAGATTGATGGGGGAGCACTTCATTTCCAAGTTTCACTGGAGGGCAGTCTTTTTTCCTCAAGGTAAATGTGACATGATTCGACTTAGTTGCGCTAGCCTTTATTCGCCAATCTTTCATCCATTTATTAACTTTATCTAGATGGCTCTGTAACATTTCTGATGCCATATTGTTATTTTCATCGGAAGCAAGAACAGCGGTATCGTCTGCAAAGGTAGCGGTCATCACATTGTCTGATTCAGGCACATCAGCAGTATAGAGTAGGTACAGCGACGGTCCCAGTACTGAGCCTTGAGGAACTCCTGCATTGATCTCGTAGAATTCTGAGACTGAGTCATTAATCTTGACATAAAATATGCGATGTTCTAAATATGACTTTAGTAGTAGGTACAAGTTGTGGGGCAGTGACTTTTTCAACTTGTAGAGCAGGCCATTATGCCAAACCTTGTCAAAGGCCTGTTGCACGTCCAAAAATACTCCTGAGCAGTACTTCTTACATTCCAGAGCTTCCCTTATGTGTTCGCAGACCCTGTGTACTTGTTCAACAGTGGCATGGTTTTTTCTAAACCCAAACTGGTGGTCAGGGATAGTACTGGCGTCTTTTAGGCTTTGGTTTAATCGAGCACTGATTATTTTTTCTAGTACTTTCGATAGCACTGGTAGCAAGCTGATTGGCCGGTACGAGGAAGTCAGGTGTGGAGGCTTTCCAGGTTTAGGTACCATTTTTATCTGGGAGACTTTCCATACACGAGGAAAGTATGACATTCTCAATATAGCATTGAACAGTGTGGTTATAAATACTATTGCCTTTTTAGGAAGTTGTTTTAGTATCTCTGCTGTTATTAGGTCAAATCCTGGTGCCTTTTTTAGTTCCAGTAGTTTTATTATATTCCGGACCTCTGTCGGTGTGCTGTGTTGTAAGGGCAGACTGAGTTGTAGGTCAGATTCAAGAAACTTTCTAACTTCTTCATCTAATGTGTCTGTTCCCATGCTGCTGTTCGGTTGGAACACATCACTTAGGAATAAGCCATAGGCTTCAGCTCTTTCAGGGTCTGTCTTAGCCCACGTGCCACGATCCGTTTTTAGGGGATGTTGAGCCAGTTGTGGTTTGTTTCGTGATTTGACAGTTTGCCACAGGGAGTTTTCAACTTTTGCTGGAGTTTTGGCTGGTTTACATACATTGTACTTAAATAAAAAAAAACTCATTGGTACATGTCAGTGCCAGAATTTGAACCAACATCTCTGGCATGAGAAGCAGGCGCTTACCAGACTGAGTTACCAATGCTCTTGATAAATAGAATCACAAATAAATGCAAATACAAATATCTTTATTGATAGGCAAAACATTGAAACAGTGTTATAATAATTTGTGGCTTTCGGTATTTAGCGGTAGAATTAACTCACTCATCTTTGTAGTCCTAAGTCCTGTAACATCAGCCACGCAGTAGCTTTTTGTTTACATAGGTGTCTTGTAGTTTTTAAGAGGGATAAGGTTTGGTTTACCCTAGTGTATAAGAAGGGACCCATGTAACCGAAACGTCTCTTGCCAAACTCAGTAGTTGCAACTTTCCATTTTTCGTGTCTTAGAGGGCGTGATCTTTCCACAAGATTTACAGGGGCAGTTTTATGAAATCTCAGAGTTGCGGCTAGAATAAAAAGTTGTCGTACTGTTAAAACTTTCGCTTCTTTATAAAGCTTAGAAGTTGAGTAACATATCACTTTTTAATATAATTTATGTTGTTTAGATTAAGGGTAGCAATAAAACGAGTGACTAAATTACAGTTCTAAGTGTCAAAATTAATTAATTTGGGTTATAGAATTACTAAGTGAGCGACTGACTGCGACTGACGAGAAATCAACAGAACAGCAACTTACAAACATTAATTTGAGTTACTTAAAATACAAAATGAGCAGCTTCATAATATTTGAGCGACCTAATATTTGTTTGAGTGTCAACGTTACGTACTGCATTTTTTTCAATATTTGGCAAATGTATTTTTTATACTGAGCGGCATTTTATCTTAAATGAAGTGTTTCGAATACAAAAACCACTTTGAAAAATACCCTAATGAGCAGAGTATTATAAGCTCACATTTAAAAAATAAAATTATTTATTATAAGGGTAATTATATAAAACAATGTACTCCGTAAAAATAAAGTAATATGCATGCATTTATTTCAATCAAATGAACAAAAAATAAAATAAGACGCTTCAGTCAACTAAAAAAAAACTTCTTATTAATACTAAGAAACATTGATAGGTATGAGGAGCCCTACTACTCATCGTCACTGGTAAATAAGGGCTGGCCTCGTTTTATTTTTTGACAAATGGGTATCGTTTTTGCTTCCAGTGATGGTGTTGTTAGTTTGAGCCGAATTGCTAGCCCCAAAACGTGTTTTTGCATACATATTTATTGAAAAATTCGGGACAGTCGCACGATCCTTTACGATCCGTTTTGCCAGTCCAAATTTGGCAATGTAGTTTTCTGGAAAGCAACTGACTGCTTTTTATACTCGTCAAAAGTCTGCCAACGATCATTGTAGTTTAAATCTGTAGCATTTTCGTTGCAAATTTTCTAGTTTTCATTAAAAAAGCGTATCAAAATAAAAAACATAAGCCCTCAAATAGAATATCAGTAACCAATAATCATTAATAAAGCAGCATACAAAACTTTGCTCAAAGTGAACTTTTAGTAGTTCGCTAAGTATAACCTCACTTAAAAAAAACGAATCTATCTTAATATTGAAGTTGCCCTCTCTGTATTTCCAGTCGCTCACTTAGTAATTAAGTCGCTCGGATAAAATTTTAATATCTGAAATGGATTTATCACAATCCACTTTTTGTAAGCTCGTTCTGGATTTTATTATAAATCAATATTCGTCGTCAGTTTAGTTAATTTTTCGCTTACTCAAATTCATACCACTCAAGTTATTAAAACAGTATGTCATCATCAGTCGCAAAGTTTTTTTTTGTTCGCTCGTTTTATAATTCCCCTTAGATTAATAACCTCCATTCTCAAAGCCCTTTGTCCCTGCTGAGGGGCGTCAGGATGGATGTATGTATGTATGTATGTATAGTTGAGATAGGTCACTAAGGCTAGTCAGAGGCCTTCGGGCAGCTTGAAAACATCTGACAGTCAAGTTGCCCACTATACCTTTTTTCACGAGGAAAGACATCTGACAGGACCCTTATTACATTCGAATAAGGGTAGTTTTTGTTTGTATCAGATGTCTTTCCCCGTGAAACAAGGTATAACCCGACGACTCTCTCAGCACAAGCAGCTTGTACTGGGGTGCACCATCCCGCACTAGGTCAGCGTGGTAGACTAGGGCAAAAATTTAAGTAGTAAAACTGGAAACATTCAACATTTTGTGAATTATATTATGAAATCACTATCATACTTGGTTACATCAAGTTATGTTACATATTATAGAATGAATGAGGTTTATTATTAAAAATATACTTATGCTATCTTTCAGAAATTCATACAGAAACAAGAGTTCTACAGGAGATTATAAATAAAAACGATTTGGACATCACTTCAGACATATTCAGCAGAAATACTCTTGTGCATGACCTAGATGCTAAACCTAACATCCTGTGTATTGATGACAGAATAACAATTGAAAACAAATATGCATCAGAATCTTTAAAGGAAAATATTGACTTTCACATCAAGAAGGAAGCAGAAAATATAGAATTCAATGTCTTGCCTATTTACAGGAACAGAATTATACTCGGCAAGATAAATGTAGATGAGTCTGACGAGGAATGCAATGATGATGCATTGAGTGAAGTTTGTAACAAAGGGAACAATGAAGGCAACGCATACCAAATGCCAAATATTGCAGTTGTGACTGACCCTGGTGAAGATAGAAAAAGAAAAACGACTAAAAAGTATTGTGAAAAGGGAAAGCTGGCTAAAGTTGTTTTAACAGACTGTCATACATCTCTGTTGGGAAATAAGTGTTACTGTGCTCAGTGTGCAGTGTTGTTTCCCACCACTGAAGCGTATTTTCGACATTACACAAGCATACATGATAAGAAAAATGGTGATTCAAGTAAATATATAGTTCATGTGGGTGATAAGCTATTCGTTTGTGAGATCTGCAAGAAAACATTTAATCGATCAAGTGATTTGAACAGACACAAGTTAACTCATACTGCTGAAAAACCGTTCGAGTGTGATATCTGCAAGAAAGGATTTAAGCAAAAACAATGTTTGAACAATCACAAATTAATTCACAGTGGTGAAAAGCCGTTCGAGTGTGAGATTTGCAAAAAAACATTTAGGAGACAATGGAATTTGACCAGTCACAAGTCAATTCACACTGGTGAAAATCCATTCGCTTGTGAAATATGCAATAAAAAATTTAGGGAAACAGGCAATTTAAACTCACACAAGTTAATTCATACTGGTGAAAAACCATTTGAGTGTGAAATCTGCAAAAAAAGGTTTACACGATCATATGATTTGAATAAACACATGATGATACACACTGGGGATAAACAATTTCAGTGTGAAATTTGCATGAAAACATTTTACCGAAGAAATGCTTTGAACACACACAAGTTATCTCATGGTGAAAAGAATTTCGAGTGTGAAACCTGCAAGAAAAGATTTGTAACAAAATATGATTTATTCAAACACAACTTTCTTCACACTGGTGAAAAGCCATTTGAATGTGACACCTGCAAGAAAAGGTTTGCTTTCAAGTACAATTTATCAAAACACATGGTAATACACACCAATTTCTTAGTTCATAGAACATTCCAGTGTGAAACTTGCAAAAAATCCTTTTCTACGAAAGGCAATTTAAAAAAACACATGGAGCGTCACAATTTTGTTAAAATATTTGAATGTGAAACCTGCAAGGAACGATTTTCTTTGAAAAGCGATTTAACAAAACACAAGTTAGTTCACAATGATGAGAAACCATTCGAATGTGAAACCTGCAAGAAAAGGTTTTCTTTAAAAAGCAATCTAACAAAACACCAAGAAGTTCACAATGTTCATAAAAAATTCGAATGTGAAACCTGCAAGAAAAGGTTTACTTTTAAAAGCAATTTAAACAAACACAAGAAAATTCACAGTGTTGATAAAATATTTCATGAGTGTCAAACATTGGAAAGTAACATGCTGGTCAACCCTGCGGAAAAGCCACTCGAATATGAAAACTGCAACACTTAATAAGAAAAGCTATTTTCATAATATATCATCTTGCAGCACTTGTGGCAACGAAGCATACCTTAAACGCTATAAGAAAAAAAAAAATCTACTGTAAGTCCCATAGTTTTATAACATAGCTATAAACGACACGGTATCCCAGATCCCACCATAGCCATATTTAAGCGTTCGAAGCTACGAGATAGTATGTCTGAGTACTGAGTGCGAGTTTCACGGCATTGCTGCTGTATACTTATAAACTCGTGTTAGCTTAAGATTTTCATGATGTGTATACATACCTAGGTAGTTAATCTAGTTCTTAATTATATATATGAATACCTCTTCTCATGTTACGATTAATTGCTGTTTTGTGTACCATATTGTTCAATAAAATAAATAAAATAAAATTCAACCGGTTAAGATCGACTATCATGCCTAATTTACTAAATTGAAACACATGACATTGCCGCTGCATTGTCATTTTCTACATTGTGTTCTAGAACTTATATGAATTTATTATCAATAAATAAATGGTTTTTAAAGATATTTTTGAGTCAAATGTTTTATTTGCTACAATCCACTAGTTAATAAGTGAGTTTACTCACTTGTGAGATCCAGAGACCTTAACTTTGTCTGACGTAGTAGGTCTCCACACTATCTCATCGAATGAAGTCCTTTCCCTCTAGAATTTAAGTAGGTACCTACATATATTCCAGATTTCCAGACCCTCTAGTACGGGGTTTGCTATTTATGAAAACGAAAAAAGTTTACGTTTTCTCCTGTTATCGGCATACATTATCTGTCAAAAGTTTCATGATAGTTTCCATTAGAGGCGCCACTTAGTATGGGAGAACACGTAAACTTTTATACTTTTCGACAAACTATCAAACCTGTATTAAATCTGCAGGCCTAAATATAGTAGTCGTGGCGCACTCAATAAAGAGAGCGATTTGCTAAGACTTCTTATGTTTGTCAGTTATTTACTTACTTTTACATACATTTAAAAAATAAAATACCGATTGATAATGGGGTTTTATCGGATTTGACGTTTAATAAATGTAATAGATCGATTAAATATGGTATTTTAATTATTAATTTTATTATTCATGATCCACTTCCGTTTTCAGGACTTTAAAATAGTTTTACTGTAGCTTATCTATCATGAGTTTTATGGGTGCAGCCAAAGAGTAAATAATACTACGCTAAAAACAGCGCCTAGACTTCCGTTGTGACTCGCGCGGGCTCTAAAGTATTTTTTTTTTTCTCAGATACTAAAAGAGAATGGCCAAATCTGACCCGCTTTGCAGCCGCTAACCAAACCATTTTTTATTCAGTGATAAAGGTGTTCTAAATAAGGGAAAAATATTTAAAAACATCGTATCGTTGTATTGGCGGGACAATCGACTGTTGATGAACCGTTTAGAATCTATCAATTTAGTATCTGTGATAAAAAACAGACTTTACGTTTTAAGTTATATTTTAGAGGAAACTTCTGACACAAAAAAATACTCGGTAAGTTTGAAAAACACGTTTATTAGGTATTTTTTATTTTATTTAAGCATATTTACTTTGCCAAAGGTAGCGGATTCACATGTATCTAAGTACCTACCTATATACAAATTTCTAAAAAAAATTAATCAGCCCCCGTATTTTGTAACTTTTTGAGAGTTAGCAATCGGTGATAATTGGTATCAACTTAGAGACTTATTAACCGAAAACACCAAAAATCTTAGTGAAATAAATATGCAAGAAGCCTGCCAATATATCCTTACATTCAACATAAACGTTTGTGAAATCAGATAAGTCAGTAAAAAGTTATTAATTAATAATGCTCCAAGTTGTCAGCCATTTTATACCAACCAACCCCACTCGGAGTTACATAATACGGGGGCAGAATTTTACATTCTAATTAAGTATTTATAGTTAGTAGTTAGTATCTAGTCCCGCTCTGGTATATTTACGACGTAGATAAACGTCACTGCTGGCTCAGGCTGCCTGCCTTTTGTTCTACGACTTTTGATAATTGCTGAAACATTTTTAAGTCCATTTTTGTAAATATGTTTTTTTTTGTATACAATAAAAGTATATATACACGCACTCACGCCTTGTACTAATGTACTCCCTTGCGGGGTAGGCAGAGGTGCATTACTGCACCCACTTTTCGCCAGAGTGTTATGTTAGTCCCAATGTAATAGGGGGCGGGCCTATTGCCATTTAACGGGCACATCCAAGACCCGAGAACAAATATCTGTGTTTAAACAAATATCTGCCCCAGCCGGGAATCGAACCCGGGACCATCGGCTCAGTAGTCAGGTCACTAACCACTACGCCATTCGGCCGTCAATATAATACAATAAAAGTGTTTAAATAAATTGCTTTTCTATATAAACTTGTACCTACGGGGTTTTGATAAAGTGGCTTCATACGCCGAGGGTGGTCATTCTGAACAATATATGATAATTATTTATTATATTAGCATTATTTAAATGCAAGATGCCGGCTAGATGGGGTGACGACTTGCGAAAGGTGGCTGGTTATGATTGGATGCGGAAAGCTAAAGATCGCGTCCAGTGGCGTGCTTGAGAGAGGCCTACGTCCAGCAGTGGACTGCTATAGGCTGATGATGATGATACACTCACGTGCAAAGAAACAGTTACACTTACAAAATTCCGAAACTAAATGACCTCAAATTTTTTATACATTTAAAAGGAAATAAAAAAAAAATGTTTACGTTTTTTAGTTGGTAATATTCTGGTGAGCTTTTAAATGCACTTCAATATTGCAGACGGCATAATTAAGCTAACATTTTCTGCTTAGGAATAACTTGGTGCTTTTCTGACTGGAACTTTTTCATTGCCCGTGAGTGTATTATTAAGTATTACTTTATTTTCAGTTCAAAATTACCCTCCCTCAGTCATCCCGTTTCGGCTTACTATACTTTCACAACACCCTGTATGCAACAAGAAACGATTACAATACGAGCATAAAGAGCTGTCAGCCGCGACCATTGACAAAGGAATAAAGAGAGGACATGGCATATCCACGAAAAAAATGCGCCTACCTAAACTTTGGTTTCAATTAAAATGGCGGCTTTTTTCTTGAAAAATTTAAACAAACAAATTGTTTGACAGCTGAAGTACCTTGTGTTTGGATGTCAATCAACATGGCGACCGGTCGCAATGTTATAATTTTAGGCAAAGACAAAACTACTGTTGTCCTTTTTTACGTAGGATAACACCAATAAGTTAAAAAGAGACGACGATATATTTTTAAGTACCGATTTTTATGCCAGGTCCTCTCTTTATTCCTTTGTCATTGGCCGCGACTGATAGTGTGCACGGTCTCTTGGGACAGTTCGTGCCAGATCGCTCGCGGACGTCTGAAAGCTGAAGGTCAGTCCAAGGTTACGGCCGATAGTTTGAACAGCGTAGTGTACATTCCTTACCTTTAAGTAATAAAGATAAATAAATAAAGTCGCGGTTGACAGTCTCGTCCGATAGTGTGTCGGCGCCTTAACACGCGACGACAGACCACAGCCGAAAATTTTCGTATGATTTCCATGGCAGAGTCGTAGAGTCATGACGACAAGAAAATTATATGAACATTTTTGGCCGCGTTCTGTCGTCGCGACTACGACTAGTCGTCAGTAGCAGTCAGCAGCCGTCGCGTGTCGCCTAGTGTGCTCAGAGGCGCGAGCATAGGATTCGATATTATTTTCGAATCTACACGAAGGGTCGCTTTTACCAAACGCAAAACGTATTTGAATCAAATTTTAAATACATTTTGTACCAACTGACACACGTATGACAGGCTACTAAATACGTTTAGCGTTTGGGGAAATTCCACCTAACATAGAAAAAACAAATGCCACTTTTGGAACTAACAAATTTGCCTTACATTTTGACAGTGACATTTGACGATACGCAACGTAAACGGAGGTTTCGAATCCTGTGCTCGGGCAACAGGCTCTTATACGTTAATAATTTACAAATTTAGTGTTACTTTATGTCCCCATTAGCTAGCAGGTGTGCGCTTCACTTACATCACTTTGGTATGTTCATTATGTCGATTCTGACGGCACAAATTTTTTTTTTATTGAGTTCTGACCCCTTAGCATGAATTTTCATCGTGAACGTGAAGTAGAATTCATCAAGTAATTTTATATGAAAATATGAGCAGCGCACTAAAATTTCCCTACAAAATTCATCGAGTAATTTCACGTCATGAACACGATGAAAATTCATGCTATGCTCCATAATTTTTTGTTTTTATAGGCCTTGCTAATAAAACTTTTACATTATGATAAACACAATATACTGTTTATCAGTTAGTTGGCTACAAACGCCTTTTCAATGTGGCATCTTTTGATTTGAACACCCATTAAACGTTTGACATGACTAAAATCAAATTTCCTGCCTTCACAATCGACACAATATCTACTATTCACAACACAACCACAGTTCACTCCACAGTCCGATGTAAAGGCTGGTTCACACACACTTTAGTGCAAGTGCGACTATTCTGTGAGAAGACATACATTGCTGAGTATGTATGGCAGATAAATACTCCACATACAAGCCAAGAAATGTACGTCTACTATAGACCGTTTCACCGAATAAAACATTATAAAAACCCTTATTACATTTGAATAAAGGGCTGATTTTTCAATAGCCAGATAAGAGTTATCTGAGGAATAAAATTGTTGCTGTCACATCTGAATGCTTGTACAGTGCCACAAACTTATCTGTTCCGGTGACAGCTCACGTAAATGTGTAATATTTCTTAATTCTATAAGATTTTAAGTTTGCCAGTAGCGGTAATTCGCTCTTGTGGTTTCACAAGAGCGAATGGTCAATAAACCCATCTAATCTATATCAATATATAATTCATTAGTAAATAATTAGATATGGATCAATTAAGTTCGCTCTCACCAGAACAGATAAGTTGGTCGCACTGTATTAGACAATGACAGCAACAATTTTATTCTTCATATAACACTTATCTGACCAATGAAAAATCAGCTCTAAGGGTAGTTTTTGTTTGTGTCAGATGTTGCATTTGTTGAAACGCTGTATAAACACTTCACACACAGTCCGATGTAAGCGAGCACTCGGGGAACGGTCGGTTTAGTAACACCCGTCCCAGTTTCATGTGGCCACCTCTTCGCTGCTGCCCTCGAACTCGAGCTTCACTTCGCTGGTGAGGCCTTCCACGTCCACCTCGTTCTCCGGGGCGTTCAGCATGTTCAGAGTCACCTGGAGACGGTATAATAGTTTTATTTTATTTTAAAGTATACGAAAACATAACTATATGATAACAATACATTAATAAACTAAGACTAAATATAAAATAGGTTTAACAAGTTTTCAGTTTGTGTTACATGGCTGAGCATATTAACAGAGTGAGATGGATTGTTAGGACCAATAGCTATGCAGTAATAAATTACGTGGACCAACGCAGTAGAACTTTTTCAGTACATAAAAAGAGTAAAAACAATAGACTACTTATAGTAGGTAAATTTTATGCTTTTAGAATCAACGTCTATATAATTTAGCAGACGTCTGGCCCTGCATGACGTGAAGTTAAATTCATCGTGTAATTTTGTATGAAAAACTTCAGGGCCCCAGGTAGTCGGTAGCAGAACTAAAATTTTCATACAAAATTACTCTATGAATTTTACTTCACGTTCACGATGAAAATTTATGCTACGGGCTCAGGGGCGATGCCAGAATACCATAAAATATTTTAACAGAATAGAATACTGTGCTTTTCTAAACATACGTGAAAAACTACTACTTCTTTGCAATGAAAAAAACACATAAATTTTTTAAACAATCTAATATTACTTCAAAAATATACTAATTAGTTAAATGTAAAAAATACACTGAATATTTTGTCTATTTGCATAATTTATTACTAACGGCAGAAGTATCACTACCAACATTTAAATAACTACATCATGCTAATAAACTACACTTCGTCAAATATAGCATGAACCCCATGGCAGATGAGCAGTCAAATCCATACATTTTAACTGTCACTTGATACATACAGTGCCACAAATTTATCTGTTCCGTGAGAGCTCACGTAAATGTCTAATATTTCTTAATTGTATAAGATTTTAAGTTTGCTCGTATTGTTAATTCGCTCTTGCGGTGTTAATCTTTTACAATATACAATTCATTAGTAAGTAATGAGATATGGATCAATTTAGTTCGCTCTTACCGGAACAGATAACTTTGTCGCACTGTAAAACATTATTTAAAGGCCTAGATCTGCCAATCGAACAACTCTTGCTATATTTTACGAAGTATAGGAGCCGAGTGTATGCACAACTAGGAATGCAGTCTCGATTCCACAAGATTTCAGGTTTTGTAAGAATTTTTGTTACGGCTGAACTAATTTTGATGAAATTTAGTATGTAGGAAGCTGAAACCCTGTATTAACACAAAACATAGATAGTCTACTTTAAATTCCGGTATTCCCTGGATGATAAATCTTGGTTCGAGATTGCATTCCGAAGTCATAAAGAAGCTAAAATAAAAATTCAAACTTCACTAACCACATAAAAATGGGATGGTATTTAACTGTACGTCAATTTATTCCACTTTTTTACTTTCTTCTATCAAAAATACTGCTAGCCTAGCACGGGGCGCAAGACGTGAGATAAGTTCTCCACCGCGCTCGCTCTCGAGGCCGCGCGACGCATTTGATATATTTACACATTTGTCCAACTATATAGTCATGACAATAAAGACTGTGATTTTGCTAAGACTTTTATCATTATCAGTTATTTACTTTATTCGTTATTTACTTACATTTACATACATTTTAAAAATAAAATACCGTTTGGGTATGGCTTTTTAACGGATTTGTCCTTTAATCGATTAAATACGGTCTGTAACAATTAGTTAGAATCCACTTCCGTTTTCAGGACTTTATAGTTTTACTGTACGCGTCTTGCGCCCTTAGCCAGCCCTCCTTACCTAACCTCAACAATCCAGTTAAAAACGATCCCACCCAAAAAAACAACAGCAACCAAATAGCACCAAAAAAAACTACATTTCCTTCAATTAGTCAGTGAATGTTTGAACCTCGGAGTTGTTCCCTAACGCCGGCGATGCGAGGGAGGGCGCTACCTGTGCGGGCGGCGGCGGATTGTTCCCGGGGGTTACCTGCCGCACCGGGATGCCGGCGTCCTCGAAAGCCTTCTTCTTGAGGGTCGTGCGGATTTGGGAGCTGGAAAAGATATAATGTATGGATCAGGTGGTATTCCGTAGCGTTTTGGTCGTTAGAAACCGGTAATAATTGGAATCAACTAACAATCCATCCATAAAGTCATGAAGATAATGAGTGCGATTTAGCAAAGACTTTTTATCACCTTTTATTTACTTTACTACGCGAATGCAAGTTATGAATAAAATAACGATTGATAACGTCTTATTAACATCATATTTTATTTTATTTTGTGCTTAAATAAAGGTACCAACAAAGGCAAATTTATATTAGTACAATACACTTATGGTACACATCTAGAACCTAGAGATGCAGGTTTCCGCACGATTATTTCCTCCACGTAAAAGCGTTGGTATATATCACATTCCAAATACCCATGGGCTCTCGAACGATAGCCGAGACCTTATCCTATACGCCGCCACAACGCTTCATAAATATGTCTCAATATATTATTACTAGCTGTTCCCGCGCGCTTCGCTTCGCCTTAAAAAGTTTTCCCGTGGGAATTCCGGGATAAAAAGTAGCCTATGTTTTTTCCCAGGGTCTATACCGTATATATACCAAATTTCATTCAAATCCGTTCAGTAGTTTTGGCGTGAAAGAGTAACAGACAGACAGACAGACAGACACAGTTACTTTCGCATTTATAATATTATTATTATTATTATAAGTAAGGATTCTGCCTTAACTCACACTGACCCTATGCTGGTGGCCTAGTGAGGGTAGATGAGCTGTTGGCAGACCACCTGCTAGATGGTCCAATGACATCTGCAGGGTTGCGGGGAAGCAGTGGACCAGAGCGGCACAGGACCGGAAGAAATGGCGTACAAAAAAGGAGGCCTCTACCTAACATAGAGGATAGAAGGCTGATGATGATAACTCACACAGTGCGGTTCTTGATGTGCTGGCTCATCTTGTTGAGGTCGACGGCGAAGCGGTGCACGCAGGCGCGCAGCATCTCCACCTCCTCCTCCGTCCACTTGCCACTGGATATTATGCATAATAAATTATTTTTTAAGGTTATTTTTTTTAAAACAGATAATTTAGATAGATAGATAGATAGAATATTCTTAGACGACCGAATGGCGTAGTGGTTAGTGACCCTGACTACTGAGCCGAAGGTCCCGGGTTCGATTCCCGGCTGGGGCAGATATTTGTTTAAAGACAGATATTTGTACTCGGGTCTTGGGTGTTGATATTTATATTTAGTATCTATCTATCTATGTATTTGTGTATATATTTCAGCTGTCCGACATCCATAACACAGGTTCTGCCTAGCTTGGGGTCGGATGGCCGTGTGTGAGATGTCCCCACATATTTATTTATTTATTTATTTTATAGTTTATAACCTAACCAATGTTTGTTAAAAACCCGGAGTTAACAATAAAATAACTGCTGAACCAATTTTTATGAAACATGGCTAAAAACACTCCCAGTGCACACTACAAAAAACCCTAAAAAACAATCAGAAATAGTTCAAAAGTTTTGAAGCCACACTACCACAGAGAGATACACACAGACACGGAAAACTTGATCTTCCATTTTTTTACTTAGGGCCAGTTTTTTGATCCCTAGTTAACTAAACCATTGGTCAAAAATGGCTACCATTAGTTAAAAACCAACGAAATTCGTATGCAGATGTCATGCTTGACACGTGATTTGACTAATGGTTAAAGTTGACTATGGATCAAAAAACTGGGCCTTATTGAGAAGGCAGAAGCTACATATAGCCTGTTTTTTAATCTAAAACACTAAATTGACCGATTTTGAATGGTTCATCAACAGTCGATTGTCCTGCCAATACAACAATACGTCACTTAATCGTGGGACAATCGACTGTTGATGAGCCATTCAGAATCTGTAAATATAGTATCTGAGAAAAAAAAAGACTTTAAGTATTATGTGAATAAGCTAAACAGTTTTTGAATAGATTCTCACCCCGGCTGAGAGTCGCCCATGGGGTGCAGCAGCATGGTCATCTCCGAGAGCTTGGTGAACGCCACGCCCGCCTCGCGGAAGATCTCACCCACCTGTAGAATAGAATACAATGTTACTTTATTAAATAAAACAGAAACTAAAATAAAATAATGTGATCTAAAACTAATAAATCTAAACTAAAATAATACACGGGCAATAAAATAGTTCCACTTACTGACACCAAAGGACCTCAATTTTTCCAAACATTTAATTTAAAGTTTGAACAAAATATTACTATTTTTAGTTGCTAATATCCTGATGCTCTATTAAATGTACTTCAATGTTGCAGAAGGCGTCATTAAGGTAGCCTTTTCAGTTTAGGAGTAATTTGGTGCTTTTCTCAGTGGAAACTTTTCATTGCCGGTGAGTGTATTATAAAACTACCAAACTCTCTTAATACATAATAACAAAATATTTTCTAGGTCACTGCCATTAGGCAAAGTTCCCAAGAGGCTGGCTGCATTACCCCTCTGAATAGAATATGCACAATCATAAGAACTTACATATTATAGAATAGAATATAATTATGTTTTATTGCTCACTAAAATAACAGTTAAGAAAAAATATACTTATACATATACTAGAAACAATGAACAGCTACCATACCACTACCAACACATAAGCAATTAAGTGTACAACAGATGGCTCAGGGCCGAGCCGTGCTCGGGCAAGCAAAGACGACCCAAGGCAGGCCAAGACACATCCACACCAGCTGAGCTCTGGCTCACAAGGCTGGAGCATGTGGGCTAGAAGGGTACGCGGCTAACGACTAGGCTATAAAATACAACTGCAATATTGCACAGCCAGTGTTTACCAGTCACTTTCTTTTTGCATTTTGAGGTTAGGTTACTACGTAAAATAAATACTGGTCCAACAGGAGAAAAACTGATATTATTAATGAAATAAGTACTTTAACACCCTGAGTTATATGATATAAAACCATATACAACGAAATCAATGCTTAATCAGATGCATGGAATGAAATCGATGAAAAGTTTAGCACAACAAACAATGATGCTTAGAAAAAGAAAAACTTTAAGCTGCTATCAACCATTGTTTCCTTGTTAGCCTGCCAGAGTCTGCCAGCCATAATTATATTGGTTAGTGGGTCATCTATTGCTCGGCCTTTCATTTCCCAATAGAAATAGAGCAACCATCACAACCTGTATCTAGCATTTTTATTTATTACTCTTTGGTAAACATACCTTAGCCGCGGAGTTATTCATTGTGAACACTTGGTGATGTTGCACGCCTCCGTAGTAGAAATTACGAAAAAGCAACTCCTCCTTTCAGAGTTTTTAGCGAAAATTTAGGACCAAAGCAAAGAAAAAGATGCCGATCAGCGCAGTTGCGCACTTTAAACAGGATTGCCAACTTATGAGAAAAAATGCCCCTGATTTAGGTGAAACACGCGGCTAAACAAGTTTTATGTTCTTTGCCCTGTATGAATGTATTGTACAATACACACTAGACTTTTTGTAAAGCCCATAAGCTAACATTATTTTGCATTCTATTTTACTTGGCATTTGTTCGTTTTGAAGCGAAAAACCAACTATAATCAAATAAATAACCAGGGAAAACGATCTTCTAACCCAATATAGGGCTTATTTATGCTGTATTTTACAAAGTACAATATTACGCTGTCATCTAGTGTTAGGCAACCTTGCATAAAAATAGCATGATCTAGCGATATGGTAGCTTAGTTGGCAACACCGCTTTCAAATGTCAAATACTGACTGACAAGACATGACAACGGACAAAATGGCGGAATACAGCTTCGCTACGTTCCATTTTATGTTTTTTTTATAAATGTCAAAATTTGTTTTACTTTAGTGGTTTTTGTGGCCTTTCTTTTTGTAAACACCACTATTATATTTTGAGGTCAATGATATTTTGTTGGATTGTTGTATTTTCTTCAGTATGCCAAAGTCAGTACAGAGTGCACAGAGTACATTAACTACCAATCTGTCAAGATGACTACGACACTCAGACACTGGCAGAAATTGTAAGCAAAGGTTGACAGATTGACATAAAATACCTCTTCTAGAGTAAAGGTACCGACACACCATCGGACGCGGGTTACGGACGTGCTCGGTCTTTTGGGACGGATCGTGCCAGAAAGCTCTCGGACGTCTGAAAGCTGAAGGTCAGCCCAAGGTTACGTCCGCGACTTACGTCCGATAGTTTGAACATACCTTACCTAGATATCTTTAAGTCACGGCTGATAGCCGCGTCCGATCGTGTGTCGGCACCTTAATAATTGTAAAATACAGTTGAGGTTGCACCGAGGTGTTGCCAATTTATAAATTTTCAACTGTTTTCGACAGAACCCATTACATTCGAATAAGGGTAGTTTTTGTTTGTATCATATTCTGTTAGCTTGTCCACCTACTACAGAAACAAGATTATCTATTCTTGGAACAACAGAGCGCCTACCTCAGCTATTACAACACCCAGGCCTGCTACTCCAGTTTACTCGGGAGCTAGGCTGGCTGAGCTGAAATCAAGGGGATATGTACAAAGGTTCCTCTCGAGAGAGCCACGTACAGGAACTTCACCCCCTATGAGAATAGAATAGAATAGATGTCTTTTCCTGTGGTATGGGATATAGGCATTGGATTAACGACTAACGTACTTCTGTATATTATATTAATTAACGAAAGTTAAGGTGCCCGTTAACATTTTTGAAAAAAAAAACTTTGTTAATTAAGGGCCCGCAATAGGGAATCGAGGGTTGGCATTGTCATAGAATTATGTAGTAAACGATGCTCTACAACCTTGAAAAAAATCACACAGGTAGTCGAAGAGTCTAGCTAGGTGCTGAATGATTCGAATTTAAGTAAATGATTATGGATAACTGTAAATAAAATTCAGAATATCCCGAAAAACCAGAAAATCACACTCCCGTATTGTAACAACTGTTTCGTAATTATTCAGAATTTTCATATGATTTTTATCATATCATAAAGTTAAAGGCTTGGACTAGGCGCTAAATACCTTGTTTTTTAATAAACACACACTTATTTTGTGTAAATTAATCCCAAACTTGAGCAATTTTTTTCCCTCAAATCTTCATACAAATATCTATGGCGTCTTTCTGTGTTATAAAATCATAAACACAAGTGACGTTTGACTCAGTTGGCCGCTGGCCAAAGTAGGGTCACGTCGGTTTAGGCAGCACTGACAGCTCGCGATCTTATCGTGTACAGATACAAAATCACTGCACATTGGTTGTCATTGCACTTTTTCAACTTTTATGACACCAACATAATTTGATTTGAAATTGGGGAAGCATAATTGGACGTAGTTACGCAGAAAGGCCTCAATCCACAACTTCTTCAAAATTGAGTTATATACTAGAACATGCTATTTAATGTAGGGTCTACCTGTCAAGAAAACAAACACTGTAAAAAACCAACTACAACATACTTTTTTGATGTGGGGGACCAACCCACATTGTATGAAACACACATTTTTTAGTTTCACATAAAGGACTCAAACTGTTTGAGTCCTTTTACAGAAACGCGTTTCCTATGAAACCATGAAAAATTTAGTTTTTCATAAAAGACTCAAGCGCTCTGAGTCGTTTTAGAGAAATACGTATTCATTAAAAAAAGACAATTTGTATTTAGCAGAAAGGACTCAACCCGTCTGAGTCGTTTTAGAGAAATACTTATTCATTGAAAAAAGACAATTTGTATTTAGCAGAAAGGACTCAAACCGTCTTGAGTCGTTTTAGCGAAATACTTATGAGCCGTTTTCCTTGACAGCTGTCAGTTGAGCTTTTGGGTAAGCCGATAGATGGCGTGAAAACGCAGTTTACCAACTGTCAAAAATTACATAGAGAGCAAAGAGTACTAAACTCAGAATAAGAACTCACTAGTTGTGATTAAATGTCGGGTGGTAGCGCGAGCCATCCTTCCGAGGCTCAGACTGCATGTGGCTTGGGATAGTGCTAAGTATTCTGTGAATAGTTCTACCCGCGCCGTCACGTAGTGTTCTTTTCTCTATGCGCGCCGTTTGAACGGGTGCTGCGTGCGAGAACTGATTTTCTATTTTTATTTATTTATTTAGGGACCATGATCCATAGTCCTTAGGCATTATTACAGTATAGCAGTCACTATCTCAAAAGAGTCACTATCTCAAGTGCACTAACTCTACAGTATCAAGGGAGGAGGAGCAGATAGCTCAACTACAACTCAATTAATACAGGAGAAGCACAAGGAAACTTGAAAAGAACGGCTGTACGCACAATGCACAATCGCACTGAACGCTGAAGCAACAGTGACATCGACATCATAGAGAAAATAATACTTCAATTCTACCTACCTACGTCACTTTCACATTTCGTTAGCCTCACAGAATAACATATTGTGATCTGAGTGTGTTCTGAGGGTTTGAAAGTTGGTACAACCCCAGACAACGCCATCTATTTCTCCAAAAAGGAACTTTTTTTTTTTTTAACAAACGCCTCATTGATTGAAAGAAGTCAATTTGTATTTAGCAGAAAGGACTCAAACTGTCTGAGTAGTTTCTTATAATATAAGTTTTTAATAAAACAGTTCAAATTTTATTTGGCAGAAAGGATTCAAACTGTTTTTGTTCCGTCTCTTGGCCACTATTCTGTCACCGCATTTTTCCACCTTACGTCCCCCCACGAGCCAAGTGTCCTGCCACTCCCATTTCAGTTCGGCGACCCGCATACCGACGTTGAACACTTTCCTCTTTTGACGGATCACCACGCTGGGAATACGTCTAAGCGAAATACTTAACATGGCTCGCTCTATAGCTCTTTGTGGAACTCTGATTCGGTGCACAGTTTCGTTGGTCATCGTCCATGTATCGGCACCGTATGTTAGTGTGGGCAAATCACATTAGCAATTAACAATCCATAAGCAGCGTCGCTCGAATCTCAAACATCTATCAGATTCATACAAGTTACGCCCGATTTGATAAGCGAGCGACGATGCCTAAGGATTGTTAATGGCTAATTTTCGGTGGTGGTAACTCCAAAGGAATGTCACAAGTTGACTTGGTTCTCACACGACTGTCGGACCGGGAACCAAATCGACCACATTTTTATTATTCGAAAATGAAGACATTCACTTCTAGATGTTAGAAATACTTAAGAAGGGTTGCTAAAGTCAAGAGTGATCACCACTTAGTTGTTGGAAAAATCTGCTTGACGATAGCGGGAGCTCAGAAGCAGGCCACAAGATCTGCCAAAGATGTCGCTGTAAATAAGCTGCAGGACCCAGAAGTCAGAAGATAACTTAGTATCCATATCCACAACAAATACCATCAACCTACTAAGTGTGGGCGACGAGCCTCAATCAAAGATAACTGCACTGGCATTAAAGACATGTTTTATAAAAGTTGCGAAGAAATAATAAGGCACAAGGAACACTTAAAGAAAGAATGGATGTCTAAAGGAACATGGCATATGATCAACTCTCCAAGGAAGACTTAACATCGAACTAGACTACCATTCTAAAGAAGCACAAGTTGCGTACGAGTATTTTCTTTGTGAACAAAATATCAAACGTAATTTAAAAAAGGACCAACGCTGTTAGTCTGATTCTATATCTTGGAGAAAACAAACAGCGGCTGCCATGAAGGATCTATAGAAAGAATCAAATAGACTTTGCAACAAACCCCAGGATATCTCCTTGTTACTATGGAAGACAGACTTGTAAGGTGGTATGACCACATTGCCGAAGTTTTTAAAGATCTAAACCAGTCTGCATCTGAGGAGTTGGATGCAGATTCAATAAACCAGGAGCATCTTGTATATCCAGATCTTGATGTATGTCAAGAAGCATAATCGTAATCATTACGAGTATGATTATAATAAAATCGATAGCAGTCGTTAAGCCTACTCTGAGACCTTCGGGTGGCTTGAAAACATCTGACAGTCGGGTTGCCCAATTACCCGTCAACTCTGTCAGCACAAGCTTGCTTGTGTTGGGGTCCACTAACCCACACTGGGACAGAGTAGTGGACTAGGCCTAATTCCTTCCTTCATTGGAAGGAGACCCATGCCCCGGCAGTGCAGATGTGACGGGTCGTGATGATGGTTTATGATTATGAGATTTATGCCTGCCTCTGTGGTCTAGTGGTAGAAGCTTCGCTTCATGGCCCAGAGGTCCCGGGTTCGATTCCCGGGTGGGACCATCAATTTGTGTTTCTAAATTGTGGTTCTAAGTTTGGTTAGGACATAGAAGGCTGATCACCTGATGTCCGAAACAGTGAAACGATCCATGCTGTCGGATGGGCATGTAAAGCAGTCGGTCTTGCGCCTAGCTCTCTCCAGTCGTGTCGGTCAATCCGTCCCATTGGGTTATGAGAGTCATGGAACAGAGAGTGCTCCTGTGTACTGCGCACACACTTGGGCACTATAATCTACTCCTGCGTAGATGGCTTGGCCGCCGTAGTCGAAATTCGGCTAGGAGGACATTATTATGAGATTTATAATTATTCTGCATCTTGACATACATTTTAATATCCAACCGCAAAGTAAAGTGGAAGTGATACGGACCATACGATCGCTGAAATCCCACTTTTCAGCGATCGTATGGTAAACACAGGGAACGACGGATATTCTACGGAGGCATAAAAAGGAGGATAGTTGCAATATACCGAGGATGATGAAGTGAAGTTAGAGTAAAAGAGAATTTTATTTATGTCCAACTTTATCCTTTGAGGTTTGCTTGTGTTCATATTGCTTTATCCTGAAAATTATGGGATAATAATAATATGGGATGGGACACTTACTAAAAAGTGGGCTTCCATTTCGTAAAAAAATATATCAAAATCGGTTAAGTTGATCCAAAGTTTTGCTCTTGGGAACACATTTCCGGTTAGAATTTTATTCATGCCCAACTTTTTTCTATGAGGTTTGCTTACCGTCAAAATGCCTTATCCTGAAAATTATGGGATACAAACGGGTCGTAGATACTCACTAAAAACGTAGGCTTCTATTTTGTAAAAAAAAATATCAAAATCGGTTAAGTTGATCCAGAGTTTTTTTTTTTTCGCCAGGTGGCGCTTTTCGTGTAAACATCTTGATTCATCAACTCCCAAACAAATAATTATAAATATTTGAATTAAATAATTTTCGAGTCATTTTAACAGTGTGTAAATGTTCTGCTGTGAATAACTCACAAGTGAAAGTGTTATCTTCGCTAGACTACAAGTCCTAGTGGACAAAACAAGTGAAATATAATAGAATATTATCGTTTCAATTCAAATAATATTGTAAACAACCGATTCTGCTAGTGTCACGTAGTGAATTATATACTACAGCTACTCAACACCAGAGGGCGCCACGACTGATTCTGCCAGTGTCACGTTGTATCTGGCAGCTAATTCTGCCAGTGTCACGTATTGAACTCTTAAATACTACACCTACTCAATACAAGAGGGCGCCACGTGTATAGTAAAATGGAGTGCACAAAATGCAAAAAAACACTGAAAATAGAAGAAGGTCTAAAATGTGCGCAGTGTCAAGCTCAATGTCACTACCAATGCTTTGGCCTATCCGATGCAGAATTCAAAAAAGTTCTTCCGATGAATAAAGCCAAATGGAAATGCGTAAGTTGCAAACACCCGAAAAGCCATAACAGTCCAAAGATAACTCTACTTCATAGTATCCAACCTGAGGAAACAGCACCTTCTTCTATGGTAAACATAGACCCAGCCAACTTAATGTGCTATATGGATAAAAAATTTGATGCGCTTGCCGAAAATTTCACCACTCTAAAAAAGTCTGTTACCGATCAGCTAGCGGCCTTGACACAAAAAATTGGCACTTGGGAATCGCGTATACTGAAATTAGAGGCGCAAGTGGAAAAAACACAGGAACTCTCAACCATCATTGAGAACAGGGACAAGGAAATTGCGTCGCTAAACACTGGAATCCAGTCGCTGCAAGAGCAACTTAACGTTCAAGAACAGTCTCATCTGCGAAACGAGTTAGAGATTGCAGGGATAATAGAAACTGAAAATGAAAACCTACACCACATAATTGGCGTCCTAGCTCACAAAATCGGTCTTGAATTGCACCCGAGCGACGTTGATAGAGTTACTAGAGTTGGACCAAAATCTGCGCTCAACAAGTCGAACTCAGAGCCTCGTTGTGTGGTAGTTCGATTCATTAGAAACACAAAACGCAATGACATGATAAATGCTGCCAGAGTCAGAAAGCACATCACCACTGAAGACCTAGACATCAAAGGGACGCCAAAGAAGCTCTACTTTAACGAAAGACTAACCAAAGCCAATCGCAGTCTTTTTCGTGAAGCCAGGATCAGAGCAAAGCAGGCAGGATATAGATTCACCTGGGTCAAGAATGGCTGCATCTACGTCCGAAGAGAGAAGGAAAAATCACCAAAGCAAATTCACAACATTGATGACGTCGAGCGTATCCTTGGACCACCACCCATGGCCCAGTGCACTGCGCCCGTCCAAGGCAGACCTACCAATGCATGAACAATTTATTGCTACGTCTGATATAACTCCGTCCTTTTCGAGTTCCTATGTAAATAACCAACCAAAGTCATATAAAAGTAGTACAAGTTTCATAAGTAGAAATTTTATTGTAACATCATCAATGTTTTTTCTGCTGATTAATATTCTTAGCCTATTAACGCTTCCTAAATTAACCTCACCTCACATAAGATCACCTATATTTCAACACGATATCAAAATATCAATGTATCATATTTTTATTTCAATCATATTTGTTTATTCTAAATATAACTTCCTTAAACTAAGCACTTCACCAAACTTTATAAAATCCTGCCGTCTATTCGAAAATGTTGAGTCTGTTACAAGTATCCATAGCTGTATCAACAAACTACTGCGAGTCCAAAAACATACATTAATTTCCTCCACATTTCACAAACATAATCAATGGCCACTTTAGAAATAAATTCCGACATTGACAACACACTAGACATCACATGTCACGCAACAGACTATCCAGAGGACTGCAAAAGTTTTGTTCTTAAAAGTCATGACTTTAAGGTACTTCTCTACAACATCAGGAGCCATGCCTGCAACTTCGATAATTTTCTTACGTTACTCAAACGCTTAGAAATTGTGTATCATGTCATTGTGCTGACGGAGTGCTGGCTTGGACAAGATCCGCACATCACAACCATTGACGGTTATTCATATCATCATACTTGTAAATACATAAATCAGAATGGGGGGGTGATTGTATATGTTAAAAATGACTTGAATGTAACGGTAACCGAACCATTTTTTCAGGAGGCCGATTGTATTAGCATAGATCTATCAAACAACTTTACAATCATAGCACTTTACCGATCACCTTCCTTTAAAAATACAGAAAATTTTATTCAACGTCTAGATGGTTATCTCACCTCCATAAAACACAAACCAAACATATTATTAATGGGAGATATAAATATCAACATCATGCCTGAAGGGGACGATAAAACCGAATACCTATGCACAATAGCAGAACACGGATTGACGCCTATCATTACTATACCAACAAGAAATAATAATTGTATCGATCATATTCTTGTAAAAACTAAATACAAATCAGAAGGACTTGTGTGCAAAACCTCGGTCTGTGACCATGATATACCGATGGCATTTATAAGTATTAAAGATGGAACAAAGAATAATAAACGACAACATCTCAAAACCGATTATGACGCAGTAGCCGTGGATCTAGAACTCGTGGACTGGTCGGATATTCTTTCATCGTCAGATGTAAATGAGGCTGCTAACAAATTCACATGTTTAATAAAAGAATGCATCGACAAAAACACTAAGCTTGTCTCAGTGAGCCGCTCAAAGTTTAATTATAAGCCATGGATCACCCCAGGTCTAATTCGCTGCATGATTCAGAGAGATCGATTACACCTAAAAAGCAGAAAATCCCCAAATGACGCTACAGCCAGGCTTATTTATACTAGGTACCGTAATTTCTGCAAAGAAATTTTACGCAAAGTTAAGGCTCAATATGAAAAAAACTTATTGAATGAAAGTAAAGAGCATCCAAAAAAGTTATGGAGCGCTATCAAATCTATTTGTGAAATAAAACCACCACGCAATCACGCCTCCGAGCTCATCTCGGCACAAGGAAGTGAGATCAATTCCATCAACAGTCACTTTGCTACAATAGGTTCTGTGTTGGCAGATAAAATTATCTTACAAACAGGCAAAACAGAGACCGAGCTGGCGGCACTAGCCAAAGCCTCGTCCACCCCGACATCTTTTTTTCTTAACCCGACAGACCCACAAGAAATATCCGAATATATAAAACAGCTGAAAAATGAAAGTGCCCCCGGACTAGATGGAATTAAGAACCCACTCTTAAAAACTTTAAGCTCCTTCCTCATCAAACCTCTTACCCATATATGTAATCTGAGTCTGGCTAGTGGCTGCTTTCCTGATATTTGGAAAACAGCATCAGTAACACCGATATACAAATCAGGAGATAAAAGCATTCCCTCAAATTACAGACCTATTTCTTTGCTTTCCGTTGTCTCGAAATTACTCGAAAAAATTGTCAATAATCAACTCGTTAAGTACCTTGAACAAAATAACCTTCTGTCTAATTCTCAATTTGGCTTCAGACGCGGACGATCTACAGAACACGCAGTTTCACTTCTCATAGATACCGTTACAACGCACTTAGATGATGGAAGGTGCTGTCTCGGCGTGTTTCTTGACCTTGCAAAGGCATTTGACACAGTCTCGATACCAATACTTAAACAAAAATTGGAAAACCTCGGAATCAGAGGTCAACCGTTATCCTGGTTCGAAAGCTACCTTGATAACAGAAAACAGGTTACCAAAATATCAGACACATCAAGTAGTCCTATGCCAATCAAGTATGGCGTACCACAAGGTAGTATCCTAGGGCCAACACTATTTATAATATATATGAACGATATTAGCACAGTTACAAGTAAAACAGACAATTCAAAAATTATATGTTATGCAGATGATACGGCCATTCTTTTTACCGGAAAAGATTGGGAAGAGACCTACAAAGGTGCTGAGATTGGCTTAGCTAAAACTGCTACCTGGCTTGGAAATAATCTACTCACCCTAAACTTGTCAAAAACTCAATATTTAAGTTTTCACAAAACAAAAGCTTCACAGCCAGATCCAGGTCGACTTTTAAAAATGCACACATGCAATAATCTATCGCAAAATTGTTCCTGTGAAGCTATTGGAAGGGTACCTTCTCTTAAATATCTTGGTGTAGTGTTGGATGAAAAGGTAAACTTTTCTAAGCATATTGAGTACATATCCGGAAGAGCAAGGAAATTAATAAATATTATGCGTTTGCTTCGCAATAGTGCAGACAAAGAGACTTTGCTTAATGTTTACACAGCACTTTGTCAATCTGTCTTAGGCTATTGCATTACCTGCTGGGGTGGTTCATCTAAAACGTACATGTTGGCTTTGGAAAGAGCACAGCGCTCAATTCTTAAAGTTATGATGAACAAGCCCAAAAGATATCCCACCTCTCAATTATATACTGAATGCCAGGTTCTGACCGTCAGACAACTGTTCATATTTCGTACATGTTTACAAACTCACCGTGATACAATTAACTCAACAAACTACGCAAATTGGCTAGGAAAAAGGACTTTCAAAATTCCCGTTCATGCCACAAATACAAGCTTTGCACAAAGATTCCCTAAGTTTCTCCGACCACACACTTACAATATAGCAACAAAAGTCTGCAAAGTTAAAGATGCAACTATAAAAGAAGCCAAAGTCCAATTTAAAAGATGGCTTACCAAGTTAAATTACGAAGAAACGGAGGATATACTTTTAATTAAAAAATAGGTATAACATTAATTATTAATCAGAATTTTATTTTATTACTTATATATAATATATATGATTTATCTATAAATATAATTTATATATGATATGTACATATTTATATTAGCTATACCTACTATTTATCTATATATATATATATATATATATATATATATATATATATATATATATATGTACAGAGGGAGCGTTACCTGTAATTAGGTTTATATAAATTGTTTAGGTTTTATGTTAACTTTAAGAAAGCATTTAATTGTTAGTTTTTAATTCGATAGCATAGTATAATTTGTTAGTAATTTTTAGTTTTTAATCATGTTAAAGCCACTAAATTTGAGTTTACAAATGTAGTGCCACCTGCTGATAATCTGTGAACACTTTCTGTTTAATCTGCCTACTGTCCCCCACGATACGGGTTTTACCTAGTGTAGGGGACACCGATAATATCTGCCTGTTAATTCTCCACCGTTTTAATTTTAATTGTAATGTTTATTGTTTTTATCTGGTGTTAATAAATGCTTTTTCATTTTCATTTTCATTTTTCATTTTCAGTTTTGCGCTTGGGAACATATTTCCGGTTAGAATTTTATTCATGCCCAACTTTTTTCTATGAGGTTTGCTTTCCGTCAAAATGCTTTATCCTGAAAAT
This sequence comes from Plutella xylostella, assembly GCF_932276165.1. NCBI lineage: Eukaryota > Metazoa > Arthropoda > Insecta > Lepidoptera > Plutellidae > Plutella > Plutella xylostella. Next base: position 4,450,834 of record NC_063991.1, read on the forward strand.
TATGGGATACAAACGGGTCGTAGATACTCACTAAAAACGTAGGCTTCTATTTTGTAAAAAAAAATATCAAAATCGGTTAAGTTGATCCAGAGTTTTGCGCTTGGGAATACAGTTCCGGTTAGATTTTTATATAGATGAGAAATGTTGTTTCCGATTACATTTCAATATAAATTATTTAATAATAGGTTAACCTTTGATATATAATTTTTATTTTGTGTAGAAAAGGAATGTCTTGTGTCTACAATATTAATATTTTACTTTAAAAACCATATTGTTATTTAAAAAAAATATTTTATAAAAATAAATATTTGGTTGGATCCTTTCTGCGAAACGTTGAATTTCCCTGCTTGCATAGAAAAAGCAATTTAGGAGAAAGGATCCAAGTGCATATTTTCATTAATAACTCAATAAATATTCGTTATAGCTACACCATGATTTGCAATAGTAAAATAACAATAAATATGCATAATTTAAGATAATTTCCACATATAAGATGCTTTTTATTGCTGAAGAATACCGATTAGAACTTAAAACGTCTATATCTCAGAACTAGGTTTGTGTGGGTTGAGTCCTTTCTGCGTAACTACGTCCAATTCTTCCAGTATATTCAATACATTAAATTAAATTAGATAGTGTGCAATATTCTCGTGACATTACAGTCTCGTAAAGGTCTGATGAGGAGCAGGAATATAGCGAATGGATCTAAGTGATGACAATACGCACGAACATTAGGTTAGGGATCAAAAATACAGTCTCTTGGTGCTGGTTGAGGTATGGTCTCGTGAGGATCTGATGAGGGCAGTAACACGGTGGTGGCTCAATTTTATTTCAAGATGTTAATAGCTAAAAGCATCGAGTTTGGGCTATTAAGTATGTTTTTCAGAGAGAGAGAGAAAGAGATTTTATTTTTCCTCTGGATGTGTTAGGTTTACTGGGTTTACTAAGTTCATTCTGTTAATGGCATCAAGTTGTTAGTTGTTCAGAAAGTTAGCATGGCCAATTATTTATTAACAAAATGCTGTTGGTTCTCCACGAAAATGTAAAAATAAAAATAAAATAAATAAAAATAAATTCGTAACGTAAAATTGTCAGTGACGGAATTTCTTCTATACAAAAAAAACAAACGATAGATGGCGTGATTTGAAGATAAAGATACATTTATTCGACACATAGACAGCAACAACAAAAAAATACAGATTTAAAGAAAAGAAACACATAACTACTTATACAAAACAACCAAGAAAAAAAAGGATAGGTACACATCAAAATAACTGGCAAAAATATAAGCCCCAATTTACATGTGTGGGACAGGGAGTACCATAATATTTTTTTGGGGTACTCCCCATCTATGCGAAATATCAGCTTGATATCTTTACCCGTTTCTGAGAAAAAGGGCGGTGACAGACAGTCAGTCAGACAGACGGACAACAAAGAGATCCTATAACGGTTGCTTTTTTTCTTTTGACGTTCGAAACCCTAAAATTGAGTAAAAATATTATGCTGCTACCAAAAAATGTACTTACAGGTATTGAAAAAGCGGTATATAGTACTAAACAAATTATAAACAAACAAAAGACCCGACTGCACGCTAAAAAGATGAAAACAAGTCCCAATGTTAATGGAAAGTATCGTAGGCGAGGACCAGCAGAGGGTTCACCATTTAGCTGAATGTTACTTAGAAAACGGCCTTGAGTGGCGTCAAGTTTTTTTATTTGTAACTTTTTAGTTGTTTTTATTTTATGAAATTTTACGTCAGTAGTTCATGATCATTTTTTATTTCAATAATTTTGGTGTTGTTATTTAAATACCTTCAATATGCATATTTTTGTAATGTGAAAATCAAGCCTTTTCATTTGATACCTATACACGGCAAAGTTGAATTATTATTTTTTCGATCATCACGTTATGTCCTCTAGAGGGCGCTATGTACATTTTAATGGAACGTCACATAGCCTATAACCATCGCGCCATCAATACGCTTCTAACAATACCTCATACATCAAAATCTATCAAGCCGTTTAGGCTACAGGAGGGAACAAAGAAACAGACAAACATACATACATACAATCAAAAAACATTACCCTCCTCCTTCGGCAGTCGGGTAAAAAGGAGTAAGACAGGGGGTCATTCTGAACTTTTGCTCTACGAGTTTTGGAAATTAACAAAAAAAAACCTTTTTCATAGAAACTTTGTTGGACACTTTTTACCATGGAAAACGAATATTTTTTTTCGCGAATTTGCAAATCTCGTAGAACAAAAGTTGTTCAGAATGAGCCCTTGAGTCATCCCCTTTTGGCTTAGTATAGCCCTTTTGCGACACTATGTATTTACTTTGCTTTGTCGTCGGGGTTCAGTTCGCTGGAGGATGCCCGAAACTTATTATCTACACTTTAATACTTGTAGTTTCTACAAGTAAATACCACATTTTGTTTGAGAAAGCTAATCGGGTTCCGAGTATAGAGTAAAGTGGCACCCCTATTAATTTCTACTCTTTCCTGGTGCCTACCAGTGTAAGTAAGAATTATACTTACTTACCCTAAAATCACCCAAAATGTACTTGAACATAATTGTCAATAAAGTTGGCGAGTAAAAGTTTATCGACCCACTGTGCAAACTTACATGAGGGTGGATTTCAACAAGTCCTAAAAAATCTTCATTTCCGTGGACTTTTTTATCTTTAGGTTTTTTATATTGACAAAGCGCTTTTATTTAAGTTTTTGTTAATGTTAGTGTTCTTACTTAATGGCTAGCAGATAAGTTAAAAACTTAACGAGATACAGATGATCAAAAATTTCGTGCCACGGCGATGACACATGCGTTCACGGCAATGAAATAAGCGTCCACGGCAATGAAAAAAACATCCACGGCAATGAAACTAACGTCCACGGCAATGAAAGAACTGTGCTATGGATATGAAGGAATCAATCCACTGCAATAAAAAAAATCTGTGAGGGAAATGCAAACTTAGACAGATTATGTATGGTAGAAATATTTGGATAGATATTGGAACGAAAGAAAGAACGACAGTATGTATAAAATAATAAAGAATGTAGTATGGACTTCTTTAAGTAGTATTATGGGGTTCGTATTGCGACTTATAAAAAGATTTTTTTAATTTCACATTAATATCGTTCACAACATATAATTAACCTTACCTATTATAACATCTATATTTTCATAAAGTATAGAATAAAATAGAATAGAATATTGCTTTATTGAACACCACATAAATCAGACATACAAAAAAAACATACTTATAGACTAGAACGAATGTACAATAGGCGGCCTTATTGCTGAGGTATAATATTATACATGTTGCCAGTGATGACCTACGGTGCCGAGACGTGGTCTTTAGGCCTCTTAAATAGGCTCGGAGTCACCCAGCGAGCTATGGAAAGGGCTATGCTCAGCGTATCCGTAGAAGAACCAAAGTAACCGACATGGCCTATCGAGTCAGTAATCTGAAATGGCAGTGGGCCGGACACATTGCTCGAACGGCTGATGGTCGGTGGAGCAGAAGAATCCTCGAGTGGAGACCACGTACCGGTAAGCGCAGCGTTGGGCGGCCCCCCGCGAGATGGACGGACGGTATAGTCAAGTCCGCGGGGAAGCACTGGATGCGGGCTGCCTCCAATCGGACAAGGTGGAAATCAAGTTCTATATATATTTCTCGTCTACAAAAACACATACTAAGTAGCGATATAGAAGCCCATATAAAAGATCTCGGGGAGGAAGCCATATGTGTAGAACAACTTAAGCAGCGTACCGAGACTTCTTTTAACTCCTTCAAAGTGGTAATACCGACTGCTAAATTGAATGTCTTCTTAGATAAGAACTTCTGGCCTTTACACTTGGTGTACAGAAAGTACGTCGAAAGTAATGCCTACCGCGCCACCAGTAAACCGTAATGGATGTACGAACTAAGATCGAAATCGTTACGTTTAACTGCAAGAACATAAAGCGATCAGTCCATCATGTTCGAGAGCTGTGCCGCGCCGCGGACATCGTGCTGCTGCAGGAGACATGGCTGCTGCAGCATGACCTCGGGTTCACTGACCTGATTGATCCTGACTTCAGTACCTTCGCGAAGTCTTCAGTGGACACCTCAGCAGGAATACTCCGTGGTCGGCCGTACGGTGGCTTAGCGATCATGTGGCGTAAGTCTAAGTGTGCTAATGTGCGTGTGATAGATTGTGTGAGTGACCGATTGGCGGCCATTCAAATTGAGTTTGATGGCCGGCAATATCTAGTGTTAAATGTCTACATGCCGTGTGACAAAGATGAAAATGTGCCAGAGTTCACCGATACACTATCGAACATGAGTGCCGTGGTGGAGGAGTGTGACGCCGAGGCGGTCTACATGATGGGAGACTACAACGCCCACCCTGGCACCCGCTTCAGTGAGGAGCTCCTGGCATTCTGTCGTGAGCAATTGTGGAATTGCACTGACATCGACATGCTCGGGGCAGACTCGGGCACGTTCACCTTCATCAGCGAGGCCAATGGCGCCCGGCGCTGGCTGGACCACTGCGTGACCAGCTGCGCCGCGCGGGCCACGGTTCGCCGCGTGCGCGTCCACCACGACGTCACCACCTCGGACCATTTCCCAATGTTTGTTCAGTGTAATATAGGTACAGGTTGTAATAAAGTGTATAAAAATAAGTCTAAAATATCTCATGGCATCAGATGGGGTACCCGAGATCAGGATCAAATTGATAAATATGGGAAATATTGTAAAGATAAATTAAGTCAATTGTATAATGCAACTAGTCAAACATGTGATATTACTGCTAAGTGTATTAATAATTTGTATATTAATTTTATTGATATTTTACAGTCTGCTTCTATCCTTAGTTCTAATATAACCAAGGCTGGTGCACGAAAACGAAAATGCCAGGTAACCGGCTGGAACTACCACGTTCAACATCATCATGAGCGGGCTAGAATTTGTTTTAAGATGTGGATAAATTTTGGTAAACCCAATACGGGTAAAATTTATGATGAAATGCACGCTAGCCGGAAAATATTTAAGAGTAAATTACGCTGGTGCCAAAATAACGAAGAGATAATTAAAATGAACATACTAGCACTACAGAAACGAAACAAAGACTTTAATAAGTTTTGGAAGGGTACTAAAGCTCTAAGCTACAAACGAGGGTTGCCAGTATCTGTAGAGAATGAAAGTAATGAAGCGGCCATTGCGGACATTTTCACAAACCATTTCAAAGTCGCTCCTCTCAAGGTACAGTGTGTGCCCGATGCGGGGGTAGCCCCGTCGCCCGCGCCCGCCCCCGCCCCTGCCCCGCAGCCCCCAGCGGCCGAGCTGCGTGTGACGGCGGCGAGCGTGGCTCGCGCGGTGCGCTGCATGACCCGGGGAAAGTCCCCCGGGCATGACTCTCTCAGCATCGAGCATATTCTGTACGCTAGTGATGAGGTATATAAAATATTGGCTTTAATATTTAATTATTGCTTAGAGCTTCAGTACCTACCGGATCTTATGATGAGGACGGTGGTGGTTCCAGTCATCAAAAATAAAACAGGAGATCTCTCGAGTGTGTCAAACTATAGACCTATTTCCTTGGGTACCGTCGCTGGCAAGGTGCTTGAACGGCTTCTGCAGCCCGAGTTGGTGAGGAATGTTAAGATCAGTGACGCGCAGTTTGGTTTTCGTCCCGGTCTCTCAACAGACTCTGCGATACTGAGTCTTAAGCACGCAGTCAATTACTACAAACATAGAGAAACTTCGGTCTATGCATGTTTTTTAGACCTAAGTCGTGCTTTTGACTTGGTAAACTATAACCTGCTCTGGTCGAAGATGTTAAAGTCTAAGGTTCCTTCTGACCTAGTGGGTCTGTTGAGACACTGGTATGAGAACCAAACTAACTCTGTACGATGGGGCGACGCACACTCTAGTGAATATAGACTAGAGTGTGGCGTTCGTCAGGGAGGGCTGACCTCTCCGGACCTCTTCAACCTTTATGTAAATGACCTGATCGAGGAGTTGAGGAGCACCGGCATCGGGTGTCACGTAGGGAATGTATGCTTCAACAACTTGAGCTACGCAGATGATATGGTGCTCCTCAGCCCCTCGGTCGGCGGATTAAGAAAGCTAATTGCTGTGTGTGAGAGATTCGCTAATAGTAGTGGTTTAAAATATAACGCCAAGAAATGTGAAGTAATGGTATTTAGAGTGGGGAGAGGTCCGGAGAGGATACCCCCGGTCTACATGTATGGCTCATCGATTCGGGTTGTAGATAAGTTCAAGTACTTGGGTCATGTGCTGACGGAGACCCTGAGTGACGACGCCGACATGGAGCGCGAGCGGCGGGCCCTGGCGGTGCGGTGCAACATGCTCGCACGCAGGTTTGCCAAGTGCTCTAAGGATGTAAAAATTGTGCTCTTCAAGGCCTTTTGTCAAACGTTTTATACCTGCCAACTATGGATTAATTACACAAGGAGAGCATACAGCACCCTTAGAGTACAATACAATGACGCACTACGCATATTGCTGAGACAACCGCGCTACTGCAGTGCGAAGGCCATGTTCGCCGACGCCGGGGTCCCCGACTACTTCGCCGTGCTGCGGCTCCGGGCGGCGTCGTTCTGGGACCGAGTCCGGAGCTCCAGCAATGAGCTGATAGCAGCTGTCGGCGACGATATTTATGGAAATGGGTTCATTAAGCACTGGCTTTTCATGCACCAGTCGGGGAATAAGAAGTAGGCGAATGCATTTAACATTTTTATAATTTTAATTGTAATTTGTCCATAGTTTTATTGCCCCTATACAGCACTTTATTATATTTTTGTGTTTTTATGTTTATTCAGTTTTAAATATTGTACTTTTATTGTATTTACATATGGGTTTATTTTGTGATTTTAATTTTAATGTAACAAATGATGACCTGAAATAAATGATTATTTATTTATTTATTTATTTATTGGGGGAGGCCTATGTTCAGCAGTGGACGTCCTATGGCTGAGATGATGATGATGATGATGATGATAATATTATACAGTATACGAACAGTAAATTTTATGTAAAGTTCATAAAATATTATTATGATATGACATGATCTGTGCTGAATTACAAATCACCGAACAAACCACCAAAACCTAAAGAAAGGTGCAGTTAGGTGCACATGTTCGTCAACAGCGAAGTGGGGCGCAGCATGTGCACTTAACCGCTCCTCCTCACTTTTCTCGTCATCGCACCTATCTTAAGGTTTTGGTGCTAGGGGTTTGGATGGTGTTGTGTAATTTTACACAGATTACGTGATATGATATAATATTTTATGAGCTCTTTGCTAAATAAAAGTATATTTTAATTGATATAATAATATGAAATGTATTTTATCATCATCAGCCTATAATCATCCACTGCTGGACATAGGTCTCTCCCAAGGAGCGCCACAACACTCGGTCTTCGGCCTTCCTAATCCAGCTACTACCACCGGCTACCTACCTAAGCTTGCACATTTTGACAGTAGCCTTAGTCCTGTGACGGATAACCTCTTGTCTGATACGATCCATTAGAGAAACCCCAAGCGTAGCTCTCTCCATATCACGCTGAGTGACTTTAAATTGGTGGACCAGTCCCACTGTCAGTGTCTACGTCTCTGCACCATACGTCATTACTGGCAGGGTGCACTGGTTGTCTTCAGGCTCTGACGAATGGCCGAGGAGCATATAAATGTGACAATATGCCATGTACCATGATAGCATAAGAATTGCGACTGGCCTGCGAGCCAGTAATAAACGAGTTACCAAGTTAACCGGTCGTATCATTGCTCCGTCTATTACACTGGCGAACGAGTGTGTGATTACCCGCGTTATAAAATATTAACAGTTATGTCTTTTTTGGGAAATATTTCGGTTTTCGACCATAAATCCGGCGAGTGGTCGATATTTAAAGGTCGATTAACGCAGTTTTTCAAAATAAATGACGTAAAAGTTACAAATAAAAGTGCAGTGTTGATAACGCACCTATCGGATGAAACCTACAGGTTATTACGTAACCTAGTTTATCCAAAGGACATAGACGGTTTGAGTTATGACGACCTAGTTGAAGTACTCGATGCTCATTTTAAACCCAAGCAGTGCTCATTCGCGGATAAGGCCAAGTTCTACGGGGCCACAAGGAACCCAGGTGAATCCCTCGGAGAATGGGCGGCACGTCTCAGGGGCCTAGCGAGCTTCTGTAACTTCGGTACCGCCCTGGAGTCAACGCTTCTGGATCGCTTCGTTCTCGGACTGGGAATGGGGCCAGAACGTGATAGGCTCTTCGAGCAAGATTCATCGGACTTGACGTTCGCAAAAGCGCTGGAGATCGCGGAACGGGCCGAGTGTGCTAGAGAGGCAAAGGCGTTGGTGACCAATGGAGCCGGCGTGGTGATCCAGCAGGAGCCGGTATACCGCGTGGCGAGCGAGCGCGGGGGCGCGCCCCGCCGCCCGTCGCCGCGCGCCGCCCCTGCAGCCGCCGCCCCCGGGGACCAGCGCGACCAACATGTCTCTCGATGTTCTGTGTGTGGGTTGAAAAACCATAGTGAACTAAAGTGCCGATTTAAGTCATTTAAGGGTCTGCAATAGGGAATCGAGGGTTGGCATTGTCATAGAATTATGTAGTAAATGATGCTCTACAGCCTTGAAAAAAATCACACAGGTAGTTGAAGAGTCTAGCTAGGTGCTGAATCATTCGAATTTAAGTAAATGATTATGGATAACTGTAAATTAATTTCAGAATATCAAGAAAAACCAGTCAATCACACTCCCGTATTGTAACAACTGTGTCGTAATTATAAAGAATTTTCATATGATTTTTATCATATTATAAAGTTAAAGGCTTGGACTAGGCGCTAAATACCTTGTTTTTTAATAAATACACACTTATTTTGTGTAAATTAATCCCAAACTTGAGCAATTTTTTTCCCTCAAATCTTCATACAAATATCTATGGCGGCTTTCTGTGTTATAAAATCATAAACACAAGTGACGTTTGACTCAGTTGGCCGCTGGCCTCCAAAGAAGGGTCACGTCGGTTTAGGCAGCACTGACAGCTCGCGATCTTATCGTGTACAGATACAAAATCACTGCACATTGGTTGTCATTGCACTTTTTCAACTTTTATGACACCAACATAATTTGATTTGAAATTGAGGAAGCATAATTCTTCCAGTATATTCAATACATTAAATTAAATTAGATAGTGTGCAATATTCTCGTGATATTACAGTCTCGTAAAGGTCTGATGAGGAGCAGGAATATAGCGAATGGATCTAAGTGATGACAATACGCACGAACATTAGGTTAGGGATCAAAAATACAGTCTCTTGGTGCTGGTCGAGGTATGGTCTCGTGAGGATCTGATGAGGGCAGTAACACGGTGGTGGCTCAATTTTATTTCAAAGATGTTAATAGCTAAAAGCATCGAGTTTGGGCTATTAAGTATGTTTTTCAGAGAGAGAGAAAGAGATTTTGTTTTTCCTCTGGATGTGTTAGGTTTACTGGGTTTACTAAGTTCATTCTGTTAATGGCATCAAGTTGTTATGTGTTCATAAGTAATAATTATTTATTAACAAAATGCTGTTGATTCTCCACGAAAATATAAAAATAAAAATAAAATAAATAAAAATAAATTCGTAACGTAAAATTGTCAATGACGGAATTTCTTCTATAGACAGTAGCCACAAAAAAAACAAACGATAGATGGCGTGATTTGAAGATAAAGATACATTTTTTCGACACATAGACAGCAACAACAAAAAAAATACAGATTTAAAGAAAAGAAACACACAAAACAACAAAGAAAAAAAAAGGATACACATCAAAATAACTGGAAAAAATATAAGCCCCAATTTACTTGTGTGGGACAGGGAGTACCATAATATTTTTTTTGGGGTACTCCCCATCTATGCGAAATATAAGCTTGATATCTTTACCCGTTTCTGAGAAAAAGGGCGGTGACAGACAGTCAGTCAGACAGACGGACAACAAACATATCCTATAACGGTTGCTTTTTTTCTTTTGACGTTCGAAACCCTAAAATTAAGTAAAAATATTATGCTGCCAAAAAATGTACTTACAAACAGGTATTGAAAAAGCGGTATATAAACAAATTATACCAGCAGAGGGTTCACCATTTAGCTGAATGTTACTTAGAAAACGGCCTTGAGTGGCGGTCAAGTTGGTCCCCGCCTGCGATACTTTCCATTAACATTGGGACTCGTTTTCATGTTTTTAGCGTACAGTCAGGTTTTTAGTTTTTTATAATTGTATTTTTTTATTTGTAACTTTTTAGTTGTTTTTATTTTATGAAATTTTACGTCGGTAGGTACATAGTTCATGATCATTTTTTATTTCAATAATTTTGGTGTTTTTATTTAAATACCTTCAATATGCATATTTTTGTAATGTGAAAATCAAGTCCTTTCATTTGATACCTTACACGGCAAAGTTGAATTATTATTTTTTCGATCATCACGTTATGTCCTCAAGAGGGCGCTATGTACATTTTAATGGAACGTCACATAGCCTATAGCCATCGCGCCATCAATACGCTTCTAACAATACCTCATACATCAAAATCTATCAAGCCGTTTAGGCTACAGGAGGGAACAAAGAAACAGACAAACATTCATATATACATACATACAATCAAAAAACATTACCCTCCTCCTTCGGCAGTCGGGTAAAAAGGAGTAAGACAGGGGGTCATTCTGAATTTTTGCTCTACGAGTTTTGGAAATTAACAAAAAAAAACCTTTTTCATAGAAACTTTGTTGGACATGTGACTTTTTACCATGGAAAACGAATTTTTCTTTTCGCGAATTTGCAAATCTCGTAGAACAAAAGTTGTTCAGAATTACCCCTTGAGTCATCCCCTTTTGGCTTAGTATAGCCCTTTTGCGACACTATGTATTTACTTTGCTTTGTCGTCGGGGTTCAGTTGGCTGGAGGATGCCCGAAACTTATTATCTACACTTTAATACTTTTAGTTACCTTTCTACAAGTAAATACCACATTTGTTTGAGAAAGCTAATCGGGTTCCGAGTATAGAGTAAAGTGGCACCCCTATTAATTTCTACTCTTTCCTGGTGCCTACCAGTGTAAGTAAGAATTATACTTACTTACCCTAAAATCACCCAAAATGTACTTGAACATAATTGTCAATAAAGTTGGCGAGTAAAAGTTTATCGACCCACTGTGCAAACTTACATGTGTGCGTGTCACTGCGTGTGCTGTGTGAAGAGCATTGAAAACCCAAAATTGGCGCGGCACGTCACCCTGTACGGGCCCTTAAGTGCCAAAAATGTGGAGTGAAAGGTCACTTGCGTAAAATGTGCAAATTACGGGTAAATAACATAGAAACGGAGGAGAATGATTCTACCTGTGAGGACTGTAAGGAATGCAGCTTGTTTAACATGAGGTATGAGAATTATGAACCTATAACTTTACCTGTTAAAATAAATAATGAACAATATTGCATGGAAATAGATTCTGGTTCTGGTATTTCGGTCATGTCACATAGTTTTTACAGTGAAAACTTGAGGGAAATAACTTAAACCCATGCTCAATTAGAATGTGTTTTTACAATGGTCACAAACTTACCCCACTTGGATATTTTTGTCAAACTGTTACGTATAATAATATGTCAAAACCAATAAAATTCTATGTCATTGAAAATGGAGGCCCCCCGCTTTTAGGTAGGGATTTTATGGCAAAATTTGGTGTAAGTTTAATATCAATTAATAACAATAACATCATTGTAAACCAGTCTGATAATGAAATTCATAATTTTATGACCGCATATCCTGGCTTGTGGAGCGACGGCTTAGGAAAATTTAGCCAATTTCAAATTAAGCTACGGTTAAAAGAAAATTCAGAACCAAAATTTTTCAAAGCTCGTTCTGTGCCATTTGCACTTAAAGATAAAGTCGACCAAGAATTAGAACGGTTAACCGACCTAGGTATATTAGTACCTACGAACTATTCCGACTACGCCACTCCTATTGTTCCGGTATTAAAAGATAACGGTAAGGTACGAATCGCCGGGGATTACTCGCTGACACTAAATAAAGATATGTATATCGACAAATACCCGATGCCGCGCATAGAGGAGGTGTTTGCCAAAGTAGGTGGGGGAGAAAGCTATACTAAAATTGATCTTAGCAATGCCTATAATCAATTTGAAATAGAAGAGGACTCTCAATCTCTTACCACCATAAATACGCCTCGCGGACTCTTTAAATATACACGGTTAGTGTACGGACTGGCGAATGCCCCCGCTATCTTTCAGCGAACAATGGAAACATTGCTGGCCGGAGTAGAGGGAGTCAGCTGTTGGCTCGATGACGTATGCGTAACGGGACCGACTAGGGAAATACATTTACAGAGGTTACGACAGGTATTAGAAAGGCTAAACAATGCTGGGTTAAAATTACAAAAAGATAAGTGTGAATTTTTTAAACCCAGCGTCACATACCTCCCCAACTAACACCGTAGCGTTAAAAAAACTCTCATATAACTTGTATAATGGTTCCATTCGAAAATTAAAGTGTTAAGACATAGCTGTATAAGAGTGTAGGAGAGTGCTCTAACTCACTTATAACCACGAAAGAGGCCCACGATTTTGAGAGTAAAGGCTTTAGAATGCCTGTAAAACGGTGTCATTGAAGTGTTTAAGTTATAGAAAGCCTGTAGTACGGTGTCATTGAAGTGCTAAAGTTACTATAGAAGAGCGTTTAATCACTCTCAGCTAGAACTTTTACCGGTATAGTTGTAGTTGTAGAATGTTTATTTGACTCCCTGACTCTTATTTGTTTGATAAAAAAGGGTTAAGTGAGTATGTTACCGTTTTTCGAATACACTTTTACCATACAAGTTGTATGTCTTTGAAAATAATAGTGTCAACAGCAATCAAACGCGATAGTATTAGAGTGACAGTATTGATCATTACTAAATAACAGTAAATATAATATATTACCTTGACTTAACATGTTTTATGAATTGAAAATAATATGCCATTGTAATTTTACTGTAATGTATACCATATTTCCCACCTCAATTTTAATGCGCTCCGAATTTATTAAGGATTTCAAATGAAACATAAGTAAATATAAAATAGACGACTCAATTTTGTATTTTTTTGTTTCCTTGCTGTATGTTCATTAGTTTCATAAATCGATTGGCATGACTGGAATGACAAAATTCACATAAATAAGTAAGTATTTTAAAGCAAAATATTGTTTATCCCAGCAATTTATAGGTTAGGTCGCCAATGCAAATGGCGAACTTAAAGTTTAAGACAAATAGACTCATCTAAGTCATCTATTACACTTTTTGAAATAGAACACCCTTAGCCAAGGGTATTATGCAGTCTTAGTTGATCCGCACAGTCTTGCTTAACACCGTTACTTTTACAGTCTACTTGCCTAACGCAATAAGCGTAAGTTACGTTAACCTTAAAGATTGAAACTGCATTGTTGAGTTTTCCAACACTGTATGAATCTTGTCTTACTGCACTCTTGACAAAATCTCTTTTATAACCAATTCCTGCAGCCTAAATTCAATATGACACCTAAAGATTTATATGAGTATTAAAGGAAACCACTTAACAACCATAAGTGTTACCAGGTGTCAGTGAGCACTCTTGTATAGCTTTAGGTTCTAGAAACAGTTTAAACCTATAACATCTTAATTATAATTGCTTTGACTAATACCATTTTAACACTTAAACCTGCTGTTAACACTAATTTCATTTGTTAACTCATCTTTATCGCTTTATGTTAGAACTGAGATAATTATAACACAGTTATACAGGTTAAAGTTATAAAAATAGCTGTAACTGAGGGTAAAATGTTTGTTGGGTCGGTTACGTTATCGATAAAAATGGAATCAGAACGTGCCCTAAAAAAGTTGCAGCCATTATGGAGTCCCCAGCGCCTAAATCTGTAACGGAAGTAAAACGCTTCCTAGGTATAATAAATTACTATCGTAATTTTATACCTGGAGCGTCAACGATATTGAGTCCGTTGCAAAATTTATTGCGTAAAGACGCGCCGTGGACTTGGTCTGACCGCGAGGAGCAAGCGTTCCAGCGCATTAAGCGGGAGCTAGCTTCAGACAGAGTGCTGACTCACTTCGACCCGGAGGCGCGGCTAACGCTGTGCGTAGACGCGAGTCCCACGGGCCTCGGCGCCTACCTCGCGCAGGGGGAGGAAGGCCACGAGCGCCCGCTCGCTTTCGCTTCCAGGTCACTGTCAGCAAGTGAACGTAATTACAGTCAGATTAACAAGGAAGCTGCTGCCATTATATTCGGTGTGAAACATTTCCACCAATATTTATATGGTCGAGAAATCCCTTTTATTTTGAAAACAGACCACAGGCCACTCTTAGCTATATTTGGCAAGAAAAACGGTGTCCCGGTAATGACGGCGTCACGACTCCAGCGTTACGCAATATTTTTGAGTGCGTATAATTACGACATTCAGTATATAGCCGGCGATAGGAATTCCGTCGCCGACTACTTTTCTAGATTGCCCGTGAGTGACAGTTTTGTTGAGCCAGAAGAATGTGCAGGAAGATCATTAATAAACTTTATTGTTAATGAGACATTGCCTATATCTTTTTATGATATAAAAAAAGCCACAGCTTCTGATGCAACTCTGAAAACAGTTATAAAATATTTATTAATTGGATGGCCAAAAAAAGTAAAATGTAAAAATATTTTACCATATTTCAACTGCAAAAATGATTTAGAAATTGATAACGGTTGTCTAATGCGAGGTCACAGAATAATTATCCCGCAAGTTTATAGAACTCGGATGATCCACGAGCTGCATAAAGGTCATTTAGGCGTGGTTAAAACCAAGAGCTTAGCGCGTACAAAGATGTGGTGGCCCGGCATAGACGGCGACATACAGCGCAGTGTGCTGGCCTGCAGCACGTGCAGCGCGCTGCGCCCCGCGCCCCGCGCCGCGCCGCCCGCGCCCTGGCCGCGCGACCCCGCGCCTTGGACCCGTCTGCACATCGACTACATGCAGTTCGCTCAGAGATTCTACCTCATTGTTGTAGACAGCCATAGTAAATGGGTTGAATGTTTATACATGTGTAATTTGTCCACGAAGTCTCTAATTCAGAGATTAAAATTACTATTTTATACGTTCGGGATTCCCCATGTCATCGTATCAGATAACGATCCTAAAATATCCAATGAGGAGTTTACCTACTTTTGTTTATCGAACGGGATCAAGCATATAACTTCCCCCATCTATCACCCATGCAGTAACGGCCAGGCTGAGAACTCGGTAAAGACGTGTAAAAAAATGTTAAAATGCATATTTGAAACAAATATGAATGCTTCAGTTGAGCAAGTGAATGAGAAGTTGTCCAGCTACCTGTTTGAATTTCGCAACAGCGTGCACTGTTCCACCGGTGAGTCACCGGCCAAACTGATGTTCGGCCGCGAGTTACGCGGGAAACTCGACCTTATTATGCCACCTCAGAAACAAACAATAGTTCCGAACGTAGATAAGGCCGACTGTAGACAATTTGATATTGGACAAAAGGTATTAGCGCGATATTTTGTATCAGGTAAGCCTAACTGGACATTAGGAAAAATTATTAATAAATTAGGTAGTAGAATGTATGTGGTAGAAATTAATGATATCGAATGCAGGAGGCATGCTGATCAGTTAAGACTTTACCATGAACCGATAGCAAGCTCAGAATCCTTGGTACCTTCCGCCACCGCTTCACAAGTTCAGCCTCGTAACGTCACATCATTATCACCAGCATCAGTGAATCGTGAAATGGACTTAGAGACATCGGGACCTCCAACAGCTCAGCCTAATTTAGATAATGAGCCATCAGTTGATGAATTTCACGAATGTGACTCGGAGGTTGTTGCTGGTCCTAGTTTAGAGTCGCCCGCGACGCCTGCGGGGGCGCCGGTAGCGGTGCGGGGAGAGGACGCGCGGCCGCCGCACTCGCAGCTGACGACAGCTGTCACTGACAATGTAACTGCGGAAAGTCAGAGTGCGGCCACTGCTGCACCTCATGGCCCCTATAATTTAAGGCCTAGAAATAAAGTTATTACCTATAAGTAAATTAAGTATTATTGGTTTATTGTTTACGTGTATATTTTATATTGTTGTCAGGTTCGAAGACTAATAAGGGAGGAGTGCCATGTACCATGATAGCATAAGAATTGCGACTGGCCTGCGAGCCAGTAATAAACGAGTTACCAAGTTAACCGGTCGTATCATTGCTCCGTCTATTACACAATAATTCCCGAATGCAGCCCAACCCAGTTGAATGCGCTTTTCAGCCTCCTTGTCGAAATTGCTTCTGCCTAGCCGAATAGTCTGCTTGAGGTAGACATAATTATATACTAACGATCACCGGCTCCCGTTTGATGTGCACATTCTACATGACTTTCGCTTGCCCAAGTTCATACCGAGGCCTACACTTTGGCAAGCAGCATTTAGGCCACTTAGCATCCAGCTGAGTTCCTGCGGAGATGTATATTCTATGCTATTCTATTATCTGCTGGGGCTGTAAATACCTGGCTCTCTCGAATGGAATCTTTGTGCATATACCCAAGGTCTAAACTGCCTTTTTAATCTTGGACCATTTCCGACCGCGCTAATCCACTGCGGGTTCACATATGTAGATGTGCTTAATCTAGATATGCAGATTTCCTCACGATGTTTTCCTTCACCGTAAGAGCGATCGTATACATTGTACTTAAATTCAAAGAACTCATTGGTACATGTCAGCGCCGGGATTTGCACCCGCATCACTGGCATGAGAAGCGGGCGCTTGAGCTAAAACAGATCTTATTTAAACAAAACGTTAATTATAATACTTATTTTGTGATTGTTATAAATGATAAATTATGCATTTAGTTTTGATACATCGCGATACGCGCCCGTTTTATCGAACTGCAAAAAGAGGTAATTTGACAAGTCCTGTAGGTAATTTGCCTGGATCGGTATTACTTGTATTACAAAAGATGGTAAATATATTTATATTTGCCTAATCATACATACCATGGCGATGAAAACATATGTCACGGAAATGAATAACCTGGCCACGGAAATGAATAACCTGGCCACGGAAATTAATAACCAGGCCACGGCAATGAATACACATTATTTTACAAGACATGGCGATGAATTTTTTTTCATTGCCGTGACTTTTTTTTCATTGCCATAGCAAATTTTGGCCATGGAAACCATGGAAATGAAAGCATGGCGATGAAAATCAAGCCATTAAATATAAATAACAAAAAAAGTATTAACTATTCGAAGAAACAAACACTTTATAAAATGAATATTTTTAAAATGCTTTCTTTTGAATGCTTACTCAAGAAGACAAACATAATTTTATAGAAGTTATATCTATCCACGGCGATGAAAGAAAAAATGTCCAGTGACCAAAAACAAATATGACTTTCACTATAGCGCGAAAACGTGGGCACCTGTGTACCTCTTTCCACGTCGAGTAGTTAGACAACACTTGTAAAAAACGATTAGTGCACCAAGGGGGGGACCCAAGTTCATAGATAAAAGAATATCCTTGATCATGTTTAGGTCACGGCGATGAAATGTAGTTCTGGGACACATGTATTTTCACTTACCGTTCGTTATATTCTATATTTATTTGAATAAATGTATTTCGAGACAATACTTTAACTATTAATTTATCAAATGAAACTAAGTTTAAATCTAAACACTCAATATTTTTTCATCAATGAAGAATAATACAAACCGAGATGACCTGGGGACAAACACGGCAATGAAAGATTTGGAGGTTTAATATTTTTTTGTAAAGTATCCATTAATCCTATTGATAAAATATTTAGTGCTTCATATAGATTACTATTCCACATAACCGGAAAAAAATATTAGAAGATTAGAACTTTGGTTTTTAGTACCGATTTCATTGATGCCACGCAAATTTTGGCCGCGGGAAATTCACCCATGTGTGCGTGTCACTGCGTGTGCTGTGTGAAGAGCATTGAAAACGCAAAATTGGCGCGGCACGTCACCCTGTACGGGCCCTTAACGATTAAGGGCCTGTACAGGTGACGTTCCCCGCCAAATTTTAAGGTAAGGTAAGTATAATTTTCAAATATCAGGAAAGAGTAGAAATTAATAGGGGTGCCACTTTTCTCCGTACTCGGAACCCGATTAGCTTTCTAAACAAATGTGGTATTTACTTACTTGTAGAAAGGTAACTACAGGTATTAAAGTGTAGATACTAATAGGGTATACTAAGCCGAAAGGGGATGACTCAAGGGGTCATTCTGAACAACTTTTGTTCTACGAGTTTTGCAAATTCACGAAAAAAATATTCGTTTTCAATGGTAAAAAGTCACGTGTCATCAAAGTTTCTATGAAAAAGGTTTTTTTTTGTTAATTTTTAAAACTCGTAGAACAAAAGTTCAGAATGGCCCCCAGTCCCACTTGATTTTACCCGACTGCCGAAGGAGGAGGGTAATATTTTTCAATTGTATGTATGTATGGTTGTAAGCTTGTAAGTATTTTTTTTGGTAGCAGAGTAATAATTTTTCTTATTTTTAGGATTTCGTACCTCAAAAGGAAAAAGCAACCGTTATAAGATCTCTTTGTTGTCCGTCTGTCTGACTGACTGTCTGTCACCGCCCTTTTTCTCAGAAACGGGTAAAGATATCAAGCTGATATTTCGCATAGATATGGGGAGTACCCCAATATTTTTTGGGTACTCCCCATAGATGGTGTAGGTAGGGTATCGTTGAATAGGTCTTTTAATATAATAGGTATAAAAAAGGTTAAAATATAATTATTTTTCTTTTACCCTTAAATTTGGGGACCACACCATAGACAAATCCTAATTAAAAAATGATTTCAATAAATGGCGTGTTTTTATGTTGGGTAAGGTGAGTCGGGGCAAGCGCGCCATAGTTTTTTCATAGATGAATTCAACTCAATATATCTTCTCTATATAAGGTAAATGTCCCAGTAGTTGACACAATAGTGGCAATAACAAAAACGTTGTTAGGGAAAAACTTTTATTACGAAATCAGGCGGTAACTAAGTAACAAAATTTGGTAAATCAGTCTTTTATCTAAATTATCTCCTTACAATCAAGTATCTAATTTAACGTTTTTTACTATTTTCCGAGAAAATTCTAACAGTCTCAAAATGTACCTATAATTGATAGGAAATTTTTCACTTCGCCCAGTAATTGACAAAGCAGTTTTACATTCTGTGTTCCAGTAATTGATATGAAGTCATCAACAAAAAAATACAAAGTATTAAAAATCTTTCATAGCAAAAGTAAAGTAATTTTCATACATAAAAACACTGAACATTTTACACGTCTTCGCAACATATTTTACGCATTAACGTTGTTATTATAATGAGACCCTATGAAATTCACCATTCAAAATAAGCATTATACAACAGTTTAAATCTTTAATAGGAAAAAACAATCATTTAAACTTCTTGTACAAATCAACAAATTCTAGAAAATATATTATATAGTCATCACTCTCGAGATCATCCGTACTATCATGAGGAGGCACCCACTTTTCGGCTTCACTTTCACTTGTAGAATATAATTTAAAAAAAAATATTTCTGAATATATCTGTTTTCTACTATAGTTTCCTTCGCTTTAGATTTATCCATTTCTTGTTTCTTCTTTCGTCTTAATCGTTCTCATTCGTCCGTCTTTCTCCATTATCATTCTTATTATTTTCTTCCTGTATTTCCACATCATCTTCGCTTGAAAAATCAAACAATACTTTTTTGTTCATTTGCAAGGCGTCTAGATTCTGTTGTGCTGCAGTTTTATATGCTAAATTCTTTTCTTGTTTAATCTTCATGGCTTCATCTACTTCTCTTTTTTCTTTGTCCTTCTTCAGCTCGTTTTTCATTCGGTTCTATTTTTTTTTTCTTTTTCCTTTGCCATGCTTAATATCTCCTTAACTATGGTGTTTTCTTGCGCTGGCGATAAAAAAGTTTTTGGACCCATACGCCAGTCAAGTGGAGTCTTACCGTTCACTTTATAAGCATAATATAAAGTACATTGTATTTAAGGGCTGCAGCAGCTATTGGTAAACCAGATTTTACCTCTTCATAAGCTCGTAGCATTGAATCCTCATTATAAGCAAGCATTTTAACTTTAATTGGTGGCATCTTATCAAATTATAGTACCAGCAACGAAAATTTTATTGTAATTAATAATGTGTATAACCAATAGTTGATAGCTAGATGACCAGTACTTGATACCCTATCAAGTACTCGACCCGTGCAATATTTTCAACCCAGAAATAAACAAAGACAAATTTTATTGTATTGTGACCCTTACTTTGATATTACGAGCAAATTAAAAAAAATGTTTTGACCTATTACTTGATAGGGGTATCAATTACTAGGTATTTGGGTTTTTTCTTGTTCTAGTAGATGATACTCGTCACAAACAAGTAAATATAATAAAAATTGGTAAAATAAGCATGAACCAGCGAAGTTACTTTACATGCAAAGGTAATAAAAACAATAGTTACCCGTAAAACTGCAATATCAACTGCAATATCGTACCGGCGAACACTCCGAGCTTAGTTATTCAATTAACGAAACACAAGTAAACGCGTTGATGCAAACGGCTGCACGGGAAAAAAAATGTAACTTGAAATTGAATCGATGCAGAATACTGACACTTTGGTTTTCAATTTAACAGACTTCAAAGTTCAAATATTGATAGGAATGCGTTCAAAAACTGAATTAGTTTTCTTATTGTTCAACCATAAAGTTGAAACTATCAATTACTGGGACCCTATCAACTACAGGGACATTTACCTTACTGACCTAAACATGTAAATTTATAAAGTTTACAATATTTGGTTCTTTGAGATAATAATGTTACGTTGATTCAGTGAATATGATAAATTTATGATATAATGCTAGTTTTTTAAAATTAAACACGGAGAAAGGCGCACTTGCTTCTGAAAATGGGGCAAGTGCGCCTACACAAAATAAACCCCCAAAAGTAATGCTTAGCAGAAAAACATCAAGTTTACTTGAAAGAATGTCAACAAAAAAACACAATATTTTTGGGGTTTTTTTCGCAAATGGCAATACAAAATTAGCTGCAGCTTCCAAATGAAATTCGGGGCAAGTGCACCATACGACAAAGTTTCGTCCTAGTACTCAGGCGCACTTACCCCTCTCGAAAATTTTATTGTTAAGATTTATAATTGTTAAGAAAATCATTAATTTTGCTTCTAAAAAGAAAAATACGAGTAAAGATTTAAAGGAAATCTTTTGAATTTTACACTCAACTCTTTAGTTTATCCAAATACTGATAATTTTGTGGGATTTTTCTTGATTTGCAACACACGCTCATCTCTAAAGTGCTGTTTAAATGACACTGTAAATAAAATGGTCATTATCTCAAGTTAAATGGTGCAGAGCCATCAGTGATTTACGCCCAGAACTTCATTTGATTTGTTACAATCGATGTAAAATGTCGTTAGGAGTCTCACATCTAGTTTTTGAGATAATACAGGGGGGTGCACTTACCCCGTAGGCGCGCTTGCCCCGACTCACCTTAACTCAGAATAAGAAGTGATGATATCTCAGAATATTAATGGTTAATGGTGCTATTCCACTGAGCACCGAAACCGGTGGGACAAAAGTGAAAAGTGGTCATGGAAATGCACTAGGGTAGACCCTGCTCCTAGATCAAGGCATGAGTTTGTGATTTGTGTGCGTGAAAAGCGAGGATGGACACTTTGAATATTTTCTTGTTTTTTTTTATTATTGATGCAATAACATATAATATTTTTTCTGAGTTACCAACTGAAGTCACCCCGTGACAGGGTGACTAGATAGGTACTTCTGCAAATTACGCCATCTATCGTTGGTTTTTTTAGTAACTTCTGTCTATAGAAGAAATTCCGTCATTGTCAATTTTACGTTACGAATGAATTTAGTTAACTAATCCAGAGGAAATGTAAAACATCTTTGAAATAAAATTCAATCACCACCTTGTTACTGCCCTCATCAGATCCTCCCGAGACCATACCTCAACCAGCACCATGAGACTGTGTTTTTGAATCCTAACCTAATGTTCCTACGTATTGTCATCACTTAGATCCATTCGCTATATTCCTGCTCCTCATCAGACCTTTACGAGACTGTAATGTCACGCGAGAACATTGCCCACTATCTAATTTAATTTAATGTATTGAATATAGTGTAAGAATTATGCTTCCTCAATTTCAAATCAAATTATGTTGGTGTCATAAAAGTTGAAAAAGTGCAATGACCACAGAGTACATTCATTATTCTGAGAATAGAGCTATCAGTCACACGATGATATCAGCGCCAGCTGTAGATGTGCCCAGGAACTAAATTTCATATATGTATATATAGCACTAATGGTAATACATAGGTATTTTGATTTATTTCTAGCTATTTGTATCTATTAAATACCTACGTGAATAAAATAACGGGGATAAATTAATTCATCAGGATAAGGTTTTCGACATTTATTTCTTTTTTTATAATACTCCACACATAACATTCCACCAATAGCATTGGTCTATTTTCTGAATCTTCCAGCATCCTTATCAGGATTGGGGAACCTATGTAAGGTACTGGTGGTTTCACCTGCAATAAAAACATTTATATTTAACCAGCATGACGGAGAGCCGTGGTGGCGTAATGGATAAGGCCTCGTCCTCTCAATCGAGAGGCTGTGGGTTCAAATCCTGGCCTGTACCAATGATATGGAGTTCATAGTTTAATGCCGCGCGGGATACTGGTTTCTACTCTTGGTTTCGCTTGAGCGTCGATGAACTACGAACGCGATCCATTACGGTATCGCCGAGTTGCTATCAATACGGTATCAGGTCCATTCTTTTGGCAACCGAGTTGTACATAGCTTGATAAGCCGCCACTAAGCACCAATCCGCAATGTGTGCATAATACGGAACGTTAGGTATTTGTTATTACGGCCGCCATAATACAAATAACTTTTTCGGATTTTTGTGATTTTATCGACAACTCTAGCTTTTTCGTGGACTCTGATTTGCCTCCTCACCTTCTGACCTTTGCGAGTACTATAATTGACCTTGATTTGCCTTTTGATTTGGATTTTGTACAATGGCGTCGAAACATAAGTGTTTTATTCCTGGTTGTGACCAGAATGATAAACGTAAGTATCCTCTACTCGACTACGCTGACGCCAGCTATCCGGATCTCACTGAGGAGCAATTAAACAAACTTGAGCGCCTTCAAAACTTCTGTATACGAATAATTTTCGGCTTACGAAAATTTGACCATATTTCAGAATACCGCACTAAACTCAAGTGGCTCCCGATTCGCCTCCGACGGAATGCACATATTCTTTCTCTTTTGTACTGAATACTTTTCAACCCATGTGCACCAAACTACTTAAAGGAACGGTTTGAATTTCGTTTGAATGCGCAGGGAAGGCCTATGCGTTCATCTCAGCAACTTCTACTGGAATATCCTGCGCATTCGACCAAATTTTATACCGACTCTTTTACGGTTCAAGCAATTAAGCTGTGGAACTCTCTGCCTCTAACTATCCGTAGCTCGAAATCACTGCAGGTTTTTAAAAGTTCTCTTAAAAAACATTATCTGTCTCAATAGTTACTTACCTACTTTCGAGATGTTGTATGAATAGGTATAGGTATTTATTGTATATATATAGGATGTATGTATGTTTGTATGTATGTAAATAATGGTATGTAGGTATATTAGTTAGAATATGTAACTTATGTTAGTATTTATGTAGCTATAGTATGTATGGTTTATTTAGCTATTAAGTAGTTAGGTAGTAGGTACACCGCCCTCAAATTTTCTTTACTTTTATTTCTTTATGTTTAAGGTTACCTGTAAGAGATCGCTCTAAGCGATAAGGTCGCCTATTGTTCATTGTTCCTAGTTTATAAGTTCTCTTTTTTATATTTTAATTTGTGGTGTTCAATAAAGATATATTCTATTCTATTCAATTCTATATTCACTAATTAATGTTCCGACTTTGGACGAGTGTTGTGTCTACCGTCGTAAAATTTATTTTATTTTATTTTATTTATTTTATTTATTTTATTTATTTTATTTATTTTATTTATTTTATTTATTTTATTTATTTTATTTATTTTATTTATTTTATTTATTTTATTTATTTTATTTATTTATTTAATAACTTAAACCTATCATTACAGCTACTCCAATGCGATAGGCAAGCAAACAATTTTTAGTTAAAATTAAACCCTATATCTTATTATTTATAACATAACACAGCACGTATAAACAATTCCTATTGAATTCGACCAGAGAACAGTGAAACAAATCCAACCCCTCCGCTACAATGTTAAGCGCGCGCAGGGCGCGGGTGAGGGGGGCCTCCCGCAGCAGGTTGGTCCTCGCCGCCGGCTCCGCCAACAGCCGCGGCCGCCGCCGCCGCTCCACGTACCTGTCCGGGACATTTAAACTAATCCTACCCAATATTGCAGAGTTTGATGTTCTACCATTTAATAATCTAAATAAATATGTCATCAACGCTAGTTCCCTTCTTACGCGTAGTTCGTTGTAGCCCACCATGCCTAATACGAACAGTGTTGGATACATCAGGGGATAAAAAGGGTAAACTCCATACTGTCTTAAGTATATATACCGAATAAATTTATTTTGAATTCGCTCCAACATAAGACCATACTTCATCTCATGTGGGGCCCAGATGACTGCATTGAACTCTAAGTGGCTCCTTACCAACGCATTATATAGCGCGATAATGGTTCTAATGTTATTAAAGCCCTGCACCCGGCGCAGTACGAAGCCCAAATTTCTAAATGCCTTTTTACAGATATTAGTGATGTGATCACGAAACGTAAGCTGTGCGGTCAATCGTACTCCTAGATCTCTCACCTCTGAGACTCTTGCCATAGGTGTACCGGCCACCAGGTACTTGTGGCAATGTGGTGATTGAGCTCGACTAAACGAAATGATGACGCACTTCGCCGAGTTGAACTGTAGCTTGTTGCGCTCGCTCCACTCCACCACCCGGTCGATGTCCTGCTGCAGTCTCTCGCAGTCTGCGCGCGAGCTCACCCGCAGGTACAGCTTCAGGTCGTCTGCAAACAGGAGACATGAAGCGTTCTGGACAACCTTGGGCAAGTCGTTTATCATTAGGATAAATTCTAGAGGCCCAAGGTTGCTTCCTTGGCTCACCCCTGATCTGGTTTTATATGGCTGCGACTGATGTCCTCTGTATTCGACATACTGCCGACGGTTCCGCATATAGCTCGCAAAGAATTGCAGCAAGTGTGGGGTGCAGCCGACGCTCGCTAACTTCATTAGCAGCACATCGTTGTCAACGACGTCAAACGCCTTACGGAAGTCGAAATAGGCGGCGTCGACCTGCACGCCCGCGTCCACGGCCGGCAGCACGTCCGCCATGTAGGCCAGCAGGTTACTGCTGGTGCTGTGTCCGGGACGGAACCCGTGCTGCGCATCCGACAACTGAGATCGTACCTGGAGAAATATATTTCTTTGAATAGCTGCCTCAAATACCTTCGCCGGGGTTGATAACACAGCAACCGGCCTGTACCCATCTACGTTAGCAGACGCACTTCCTTTCGGAACCGGTATTACTCGCGTGAGCTTCCATACTTCCGGGTACTCTTTAACCCTGAGGCTTAAATTAAAAATATACACTAGTGCATCCAAAAGTGCATATCTACAATCTTTAAAAATGAAGGCGGGTATGTGATCGGGCCCGGCGGAGCGTTTGGGAGGCAAGCGCTGCAGCGCGGCGCGCACGTCGCCCGGCTGCAGCTGCTGCAGCTGCACGCGCGCGCCCGCGTTGCCGCCCCCCGCGCCCCGCACCGCCGCTTCCACGTCCAGCTCCGGCTCAGCACTGCTATACACGGATTGGAAATATGTAGCAAATTCTATGGCGCACTCATTCTCGGTTAGTGTTACCCCGTTCTTTTGGATATTTTGAGTGCTACGTGATCCCCGTTTCGACTTTACATAATTCCAAAATGATTTGGGATCTTCTATCAAGTGGTTCTCTATTCTACCTAGGTACTGCGCTTGTGCTGTATCTATTAGAGATTTGACGTTGGCCCTATAATCAGAAAACGCCTCGTAATCACACCTCAACTTGGATTCTTTGTAACGTTTATGCAGCTTTGCTTTGATTCGAATGTTTCGGATTATATCTGGCGTGTACCACTCGGGGTAATTGTATCTCGAGTTTACACGCTTCCGATTTTTTTTGGGAACACAGTCATCGAAAATTTTGTAAATAGTATCGTAAAAATAATTTAATGCCAATTCGATATTATCCAATTCATACAATGGAGACCAATCAATCGAAGCTACCGTGGAATATAGTAAAGGGTAGTTAGCCTTATTAAAGTTCCAACCCCTGTGTGTTGGTACGGGATCGTTAGTGGCAGCGACGGCGGGGGCGGCGGGGGCGGCGGGGGCAGCGGGGGCGGGCCCGGGGGCGAGCACCGTCACCTCGAGCGGCGGGTGCTGCGGGTCGACCGGGACCAGCGGCTCGCCGGCCCGCACGCTCACCTGTGACCCCAGCTCACCCGAACTCAACACGAGATCCAGCAGGTGATCATTGCAATTTGTTACATTGTTACTCTGGACGAATTCGCAGTAACTTACAAAGTACTCGTAATAATTACGTACATTGACCGGACTAGAGTACAAATTAAAGTCACCTATTGCTATAATATGCTTATATCTATTACACAATTGTTCGATTATACGAAATAGCAACATATATTCCGTTTCACAACTATTCGGTGGAATATACACTACGCATACCAAAAACAAACATTTATAGTTTAGGTGGACAGTAGCGCACACCAGTTCAAACACTCGGTCGTTGATATTGACATCGCCGGGTATCGATACTGCGCGTAGATCGTATCGGGGTGTGGCCACGAGAAACGCTCCTCCGTGCTTTCGTCCGTCCGTTCTATCGCAACAAATTATTTTATACCCGGGTGGGACTATCTCCGCATCTCCAATAGAATCATTGCAACCAGTTTCTGTAACTGCATATAAATCAGAATCCGCAGTTTGTAAATTTTGCATGAACCTATTTAACACGTCCCTCGAGCTATAATCCTCCAAAATTGAAACTCAATAGAAACTATTTTTGATGATGCCAAAAAATAGTCGTGAAATAGTCATAAATAGTCGTGTTTTCCAAAAAAATAGTCGTATCATACTTTCGGAGTTAGAGCTATACTTTATGGAGGATTATAGCTGGAGGTCTCCAGCTATAATCCTCCAGTCTCTTCTGAACGAACGGTAAGGCCTATCCACTTGGTTAAGGTCTCAAAAAATAGTCGTGAAATAGTCGTAATGACATGCCAAATTTCAGAAATAGTCGTCAAAAGATAGCAGAGATATAAAGGTACTTTGCTGCAGCCCTGGTGGAGGATTATAGCTGGAGGTTTTGAAAATATCGAATATCTTTGGAACTACTATGACTATCGGATTGAATTATGTCTCAAAAAATAGTCGTGAAATAGTCGCTTCTATTTATTATAATTTTAAGCTTGATAAAAGCTGTTAAATAATTATATCAAATTCTTCATACAAATCAAAGTGGACGAGAATGCCAAAGCAAGCCAGTACACAAAAATAATAGCACCGTAGCATTGAAGTACTCATGTCAAATTTATCTATAAATCATTTATTTCGTCATACTTTGCATCAATAGTATCTAAACTAATCTTGGGTATGACATTTTATTGCTTTTGCTCTTAGCCTTTACCTTACCGTGTACAGAGAAAACGTATGCCTATACACGCACACATTTATCTCTGTTATCTTGACAAACGATAGCGATGACGACTACGGCGATGTAGTACCTAGGTCAGTTATTGTCATCCCTTACTATTCCGTGATCAGACAAATATTGCTATCCTTGTCTCCTTTCTAACCGGCATGCATCGCACGCATAGAACGCGTGAGCGACCGCATAACATCTTGTCAAGCTATAGCAAACCGGTATTTATTACGTCCCTTATGTGACCGCCGCCGCGCGCCGCCACCGGTGAAGTTGGGGTTAGTATTTTGCATGTTTTGTTTGATAATTTGTTTACAGTTTAGTGCAAACTATGGTTACGATCTGTGTTATTGTTGGTTGTTAAAATATTGTGAGTGCTCTATACGCAAATGAATATTCAAGATGTTATATTCTAAAAGATATTAGTGGATGCAGATAAGAGTGTTTAGTGAGTGCTATGTTTGAATATTGCAAGTAAGTATCCTTTTTAATACTCAATATCAAAGCAAGCCATCCCATTTTGTTATGCTCAGCTTATTTATTAACATGATTTTTTATTGAAGTAACGTAGCCAAATTATTTTTTTAATATCTATGCTTAATATGTATGGGGATTGTTATTAAATTAGCAATTTTACACTATGAGCGAGTAAATTGTGCATACATGCAATCAAGGCATTCATGTACTTACATATCTTAGTAGATACGAAAATATGTGGGTATCATCGATTACCTACATATGGTAGTCCTGGTTAAATGTGGATATTTACCCCTCAATAGCAAAAAAAGGCGTTATTGTTTGTATTTCTGAATGAAACTAGGCAAATAAATATATGCATTAAAAAAAATATGTGTAACCTACCTATAAGCCTACCCATTATTATTTCAGGTGAAAACGCAGCCTATCGATGTAATGCGCCGATAAATTATCATGACTCCATTGATGTAATGCGCTTAAAAACTGCAATGGCTCCGAATACATGATTACCAGATAACAAATCCTGGGTAAGAATTTATCACTATTTTCATATGGTATTGTGCTTATGCTAGGCCTATACAGTGTTGTGGTGCTGAAGTTGATAAAGTTATAACAGCCAATTTACTTGTCAAAACTCATTTGTACCTACGAGTATCAGCTACAAGCGACAAAAACGTGTTTCTAAACTAAATACCTATGTAAGTAATTCACACCCTGTGAAATTTCATACAAGTTTCAAACGCACCGTCCGACCAAACCGGTTTTGGACAAAAGCCAAATTGTTTTCTCAGCTATCTCTTTCGCTCAAAAACAATAGAGGTCGGTTATGGGACATATATATTGAAAAAGGCGAATACACTAATGAACAGTATTTCTACTCTACCCTTTTCGCACAAAAGTTCGCAGTTTCAAGTAATTGTTGCAATAAGTTACTGATAAGAAATTTTACCCCACTGTTTGCTGTGGTCTCCAAATGACAATAAATTACCAAACAAATAGTCTAGGTGAAATAACGTTATTACTACTCGTATCTACCTACTCGTCTATCATATATATATATATGTATATAATATTTAAAAAAACAAATATTTTTATTAATAAGACGTTAATATGCCTTATTTTTTTTTCAGCGCAGCTTACGTGTGTTCTTCAATAACGTCGCAAGCTACAGTGGCTGTTGATAATTTTTGCAAGTTCTACACCTACAGGATTCAGCTATCTGGGCATTATAGATACCCTATAATCACCTACGAAGTTATTTAGGTATATTTATTAAAACCATTATACAAGGTGTGGCAAAAAGGGTATACTAAGCTGAAAGCTACATGTGCAGCATGGTATATCTAAGCCCGAAACTGAAAACATAATTTAAATATTCGCTAAAAAAATATATCATTTTTCATAGAAACTTAGTTGGTCACGTGACTTTTTACTATGGAGAATAAAAATAATTAAATCCTAATCTACCTAAAGATTGTTTAATGAATAACTTAAGTATAAATAAAAGTACTTTCGGCCTGTGATTATAATTAAATGAGTTATATTTCATTATGACAATAACCGTGATTATACTTACCTAAACCTACTAATGAACAATCTGTGATTACTTCAACTTAAGCTTATTATGATATAGGGCTAGAAAATAATTATTTTTTAATAGTGAAATAATTACATATTTAAGTTCATACCATGTTTTTTTTATAGAACTACGTCAATATTATATTATTACTTAGCAATAAAATAACTGTGATTATTTTAAATTAAACTAAATATGTTTTTAGGTAATAGTCAAATAATACTGAGATAATTGTATGAAACCTAATCTACCTAAAGATTGTTTAATGAATAACTTAACCCGCCAGTGGTGACGTATATGTCTGTGAGACCGGGTGGTTCGAAAAAGTCGAATAACTTTCTCACTAGCCATCGATTTTTATTGTGATTTCGGGTAGCTGCCTCATTTCCCATCCCCCACCGTCAGTCCACCCCGCGACGGTGACTCGTGCGCAGGTTTCGGAGTTTTAGCGCCAACCCGGTGCGTGAGACCGGGGTCACCGACTATGTAAGTCAAATTTAAAGATGTTTTTAAAAAATTTCATACATTTTTTTTATTTTTCTTGACTGTATTTTTGTTTTGTGATTGTAAATTTCATGATTGAACTATTTTTAATAGATAGTTGTAGGTATTTATACAAATTTATACAAATATAAGTACTTAATAGATTTCAATAAGTTTTTACAGTAATATCAGCTAGTTTCAGCATGTCCCTGAAAATGACGACGGAGATAGCTGGACCTTCAAAAAATTGTCAATGTTATGAATGTGGATAGCGAAAATAACAGAAAAATTTAATATATTTGTCACAAAATGTAAGAAACATATGTGTTACGACCACGTAAGTGCCGTCTTGCAGAGACTGTTTGGCTGTGGAGAAACAATGACTTTTAGTGTATTATTATTATTATTTTTTTGGTAGAAGTATATAAATTTTTGTTTTTTCTTATGAAGTTCGTAGTGTTATAAAACTATAAAAGGTGGACTTAGTTATAAAAAATTACATCATTGTTGTATTTTTTTAATTTTTAAGATGATAGGTGAAAAATTATGTAAATATTAAGTGTTCTAAGTAACATGGTAAAAGGACTAATAAACGAGCCGTGATTTATGATAATGCTTTGTTTTATTGTCAAACAAATACTTATCTTTAAAATTAAACTAATTTTAAGTAGCACGTGTAGTTAATTAAGTAAAAAAAATAATTTTGAAAATCCCGGTGCGTGAGACCGGCGTCACCAACGATGTAAGTCAAATTCACGTCACCACTGGCGGGTTAAGCAGTGGCGGCTGCACCTCAAGTGCGCCCGTGCAACGCACTACCATTTAAAAACCTTCTAAATATGTACCTTCCTTCTTCCTATACCATACTAGGTACGTCTAAAAAAACTTCACAAAAAATACCAATATAACAACCGTAATACCTACCCTAAACAGAAATTAGGTAGGTACATAAATCTGATTATCGTTACGAGTTAAAATAAACCGAGCCGGCCTATTTTGATTTCTACTGCGAAAGAATTAGATCTTATTTTTGCTTGAACAAAACCGGCCTCGTGCGCTCGGATTGTCGCACGGAGCGAGCTCCTACATTAGTATGAAACAGGATGGAAATCGCCCGGCGCGTGAGACGGAAGATGCTCAGTACAAACTGTATGCAGTTCTAGGATAAATTCGTGCGCCGCACGCGACCGGACATTGCCGAAAGAATACGAATGACGCCACGGGAATCGGGAGGCGCGGGCGGCGGCCTTGAGCGGTGCAGTGGCGGTGACCTACGAACGATACACTACACTTGTCATGTCATTCGCGCGCGAATACGTAATTAATTTATTTGTTACTCTAATTACTTATTAACTAAGAAAGTAGTAAAGATTTCGTGAGTGTGTATGTGTGTGTGAGTGAAAATAAGTGCAAAATACAATATTGACTTCATGAAAGGCAATATTTAGGACATTTCAAAATAGACTGGACATTAAATCTGCTGGGCCGCCTCGGCCTTTTCTCATCTTAAAACAGGAGTGCAAATAAAACAGAAAATAAAACTTATAAGTACTTATACCTGAATTTTCAAAAGTGAAATGTGCAATAAAAAGAAATTGTTATGTGGATGTGAGAGACTAAATGCTTTATTTTGCTTTCCGTGTGTTGTTTTCGTTTCGGCAAAGAAGCAATTTCGCGTCAAAAAAGGAATAAGGTATAATATACTTATATTTTTTTTCACTTCTAATTGTAATAATCTATTTTTCATGCAAAATTTACTAAACCCATAAAGTGCACCACCGGGTATCTGAGGCACCAGCCGCCACTGAACTTAAGTATAAATAAAAGAACATTCGGCCGGTGATAGTAATTAAATGAGTTATATTTCAAACACCGTATTTTATTCTTATCGCTTGAGTGCTACCCTGTACTGCGTCTTCAATAAAACTAATCCCAATTTCACCGGCGGAGGTGGCGGCCACATCAACGCTAATAAAAAAACAAGACAGCACTATTTGTGTGATCCCGGGATAGTAAGGGACGTAATAAATACCGCTTTGCTATCGCTTGTCAAGATGCAACCGAAGACACGTTCGTTCACGCGTTCTATGCGTGCGATGCATGCCGGTTAGAAAGGAGACAAGGATAGCAATATTTGTCTGATCACGGAATAGTAAGGGATGACAATAACTGACCTAGGTACTACATCGCCGTAGTCGTCATCGCTATCGTTTGTCAAGATAACAGAGATAAATGTGTGCGTGTATAGGCATACGTTTTCTCTGTACACAGTAAGGTAAAGGCTAAGAGCAAAAGCAATAAAATGTCATACCCAAGATTAGTTTAGATACTATTGATGAAAAGTATGACGAAATAAATGATTTATAGATAAATTCGACATGAGTACTTCAATGCTACGGTGCTATTATTTTTGTGTACTGGCTTGCTTTGGCATTCTCGTCCACTCTGATTTGTATGAAGAATTTGATATAATTATTTAACAGCTTTTATCAAGCTTAAAATTATAATAAATAGAAGCGACTATTTCACGACTATTTTTTGAGACATAATTCAAACCGATAGTCATAGTAGTTCCAAAGATAT
The DNA here is from genome assembly GCF_932276165.1 of Plutella xylostella. Lineage (NCBI taxonomy): Eukaryota > Metazoa > Arthropoda > Insecta > Lepidoptera > Plutellidae > Plutella > Plutella xylostella. The sequence goes on from NC_063991.1 coordinate 4,483,791, forward strand.
TCGATATTTTCAAAACCTCCAGCTATAATCCTCCACCAGGGCTGCAGCAAAGTACCTTTATATCTTTGCTATCTTTTGACGACTATTTCTGAAATTTGGCATGTCATTACGACTATTTCACGACTATTTTTTGAGACCTTAACCAAGTCGATAGGCCTTACCGTTTGTTCTGCAGAGGCTGGAGGATTATAGCTGGAGACCTCCAGCTATAATCCTCCATAAAGTATAGCTCTAACTCCGAAAGTATGATACGACTATTTTTTTGGAAAGCACGACTATTTATGACTATTTCACGACTATTTTTTGGCATCATCAGAATTAGTTTCTATTGAGTTTAAATTTTGGAGGATTATAGCTGGAGGCACGTTATTTAACTTAGTCCGTAGTCCTCTCACATTTTGGTATGTAATCTCAATTTGCTTTCTCTGAGTCGCTAGTGGGAATTGGGTATCTTTTACGAAACCAAATCCACTCACTGAATTCTACGTTTACTGGCCATACTTCCGGCTGACAGATCTTGTCATACATACTTTCCGGGACTCCCACTATAAATGATGCGTAGTCTCTCTCCGTTTTTGTTTTTAGCTTCTCGACCTTTATTTCATTTTGTGATCCGCATACACCTGCCACATGATCCAAAATATCTTTCTCGCATGTATTCTTTCGCAATCGCCAAATATGCAAGTGTTTTTTCCTTTCTATTCCTTTAAGTGGTACGTCTTTATTATTACCACCCTTCATAACTTCCGTAAACAGTTCTTTTTTCTTTCTACTCTGGACCACCTTCCACTCATTTTCCGTATTCCTATTAGCAGGGGTAGTAATTTCCCCTGATTCCAATGTCGACACTATCGCTAGTTTCCTGGCTCCATCCGAAGACATGTTCCGTGCGGGGGCACTAGCGCTATCCCGCTTGCTCTGCGGCGACGAAGGTGGGAGTGCTGTTTGCCTCTCATCGAGTGACCGCTGCTGTGCGCCCGCGCTCAGTCGCTGAGTACCGCTTGGATCAGACGGACGTGTGACGCTTTGCTGCGGTGCGGTCCTTTTCGCAGTCACGGATGAATATGACTTCGACGAAATATTATGTTCTGAACGGTGTAAAGTGCGTTCTTCCAGTGATAAAATATGGTTGTTCTTTTCTAGTATTATCCGCTTTAAATCAACGATTGCTTCCGACATATTTTCAACTACCTTACTTAATCTTTCAACCTCCTGCTTTAGTGGTAGAATACTTTCATTCTGGATTCTAATTGTATGTAACTCCTGCTGTATAGCGGACAATACTACAGCTATGCTTTCGCTTTCCGGAGAGGGTGAGTTCTCCTTTACCTCCATGTAGTCTGCTGCAGTGCTCGCACCCGCCCCTCGCCTAGTATTCACCTTGCTAATAAGTATTTTTCCGCGACTGCCCCGTTCCGTACTCACGAAGTTCGTTGGTGTGAATGTCTTATCCATGATTGTTCCTCCGCGGATGGGTGTATTTGTGTTGTCCTGCTTTGGAATCATCCTTGTGCACTCCGGGCAGATCCATTGAAGTTTGCTCTCCTCAGTCAGTGCTTCAAAGGACTCCACCGATTTACCGAGGCACTTCACGTGAAACACCTTGTGACAGTTATTAGTTGTACACTCCATAAATAAAAGATCAAATATTTCACCATCACATGCTCCACACTTAGTCCCCATTATTTACGTATTAAATAGAAATAACTCGTAGGTATTTGTTGCGATTTCCGATCAACCGAAAGCACGTCCGTTTGCAACCGTTACGTGACGAATTAATAATTAATTAAATTGTCGTCAAATTAAGTTTGATGTAATCTAGCTGAAGGATTGGTGCTTAGTGGCGGCTTATCAAGCTATGTACAACTCGGTTGCCAAAAGAATGGACCTGATACCGTATTCATAGCAACTCGGCGATACCGTAATGGATCGCGTTCGTAGTTCATCGACGCTCAAGCGAAACCAAGAGTAGAAACCAGTATCCCGCGCGGCATTAAACTATGAACTCCATATCATTGGTACAGGCCAGGATTTGAACCCACAGCCTCTCGATTGAGAGGACGAGGCCGTATCCATTACGCCACCACGGCTCTCCGTCATGCTGGTTAAATATAAATGTTTTTATTGCAGGTGAAACCACCAGTACCTTACATAGGTTCCCCGATCCTGATAAGGATGCTGGAAGATTCAGAAAATGGACCAATGCTATTGGTGGAATGTTATGTGTGGAGTATTATAAAAAAAAGAAATAAATGTCGAAAACCTTATCCTGATGAATTAATTTATCCCCGTTATTTTATTCACGTAGGTATTTAATAGATACAAATAGCTAGAAATAAATCAAAATACCTATGTATTACCATTAGTGCTATATATACATATATGAAATTTAGTTCCTGGGCACATCTACAGCTGGCGCTGATATCATCGTGTGACTGATAGCTCTATTCTCAGAATAATTAATGTACTCTGTGGACTGAGTCAAACGTCGCTTGTGTTTATGATTTTATAACATAGAAAGCCGCCATAGATGTATGAAGATTTGAGGGAAAAAAATTACTCAAGTTTGGGATTAATTTACACAAAATAGGTGTGTGTTTACTTAAAAACAAGGTATTTAGCGCCTAGTCCAAGCATTTATCTTTATAATTTGATAAGAATCATATGAAAATTCTGGATAATTACGACACAGTTATAACAATACGGGAGTGTGATTTACTGGTTTTTCGTCATATTCTGAAATTAATTTACAGTTATCCATAAGCATTTACTTAAATTCGAATGATTCAGCACCTAGCTAGACTCTTCGGCTACCTGTGTGATTTTTTTCAAGGCTGTAGAGCATCATTTACTACATAATTCTATGACAATGCCAACCCTCGATTCCCTATTGCCGACCCTTAACGGATTAACGAGTTAATGCCAAGCTATGGGCACTTATTCATTCATTTAAGGCAACCCGTTAGAGAGGTGGTAGCTCAGTCTGATAAGCACTACCATTGAGAACATTTTGCCTAAAGAAAATATAACTCGCGCTATTCAATTCAAATTCAAACAAAATTATGACAGATACTTGTATGAAATTATAGGGCCAGCGCGAGGGTGCCATTTTCTTGAGTGGTTGGGTCTGTCCTTAGGGTGCTTACATAGATAATCGTGTTCCCTGTATCTACCTGTACCGGTAACCTGATTATGCGAAAGCGCATTTAAAAATCCGGGAAATGCTCCGTGAGTGAGCGCTTTCGCATGTGGTGCATCAGGTTACCGGTACAGGTAGATACAGGGAACCCGATTCTCTATGTAAGCACCCTTACGCTAGATAATAAGTCAATAGTTTTAATTATTTATTTAAGTACTTTATTTAACTTATAATATTTGGAGAACTTTCAACTATAACATACTTATGACAAGAAAATCTAGTTAATAACAAGTTCCCACATAGGTATACTTATAGTTAAAGCTTTACCCCTACACCAGTTGTAACACACAAAATATACACTGACTTTACTTTCCAAATAGGTAGGTTTATTATACATAACTATAATTAACTAATGCGGAGAAAAACTAAATGCTAATTACAGATGGCGCCTTAGGCGAGTGTGCCTAATTCCCCAGTTCTGATTGGTTGGTTCAGTCGCCATTTTTTTACCCAAACAATGTAATTGGTCAGAACCAAAAAGGCACACTCGCTGGTGCTGCCAAAGTTTCACTTGATTTCCTTCCCCATTAAGGTAATGTAAAGTAACTTAAAACCAAATAACGCCACCAGTAAAAAAATATCATTTCTTCCGCTTGAAAGCGTCTTACAAACAGCCACGTATCCCCTCTTCATGCTAATCCCAATTTTCAATACCTATACCGTACCTACAGTCGTTGAAACATAATAGGCCCGTTTGGACAGCTACAAAATGTATGGGATGACAGCTGGTGTCAAATCGAATTCATAAAAAACCTAAGCAATAAGTAACTTTTGGTGCTACAAAAGTTCTTTTTTAACTCTGCCGTTGAATAATAAGCCAGATTATGTGTCTTTTTATGTATTTTATCAAGTGAATCAAGAGTAAATAGCAAATTTATGTAGCTGTCCAAACGGGCCTATTATATTTCGACGACTGTAGAATGTAGAAGTTAATGTAAAAAACGACCATTTGCGGTGGAAACATTAGCTTATTAATAATTAAACTTTTCACAAAATATTTTACGATAATTACTTATTAAATTTACCCAGTATGTACTGTCATGTGACGAATCAATTGAATTTTTCTACTAAATTTTTCACTGCAAGTATAGCACTCGAACCGTTTTTCACCAAAATGGATTAACTTTTGATGTAAGACCAAATTACTTTTCTCCAAAAATCTTTTCTTGCATGTATCACACTCGAATGGTCTTTCCCCAGTGTGTACTCTCATATGTCGAATCAAATGAGTTTTGGTTTTAATTTTTTTATTGCAACTATCACACTCGAATGGTTTATAACTGGTGTGAACTAACTTGTGTCTCTTCAATCCGCTCGATGTAAGAAATGTTTTCTTGCAAGTTTCACATTCGAATGACTTTTCACCAGTATGAATTAATATGTGTTTGTTTCTAGTGCTGGGATTCTTGAATCGTTTATTGCAATACTCACATTCAAATGACCTTAAATCAGTATGACTTTTGACGTGGCTTGACAAATAGATTTTCATTATGAACCTTTTCTTGCAGATATCACATTCAAATGGTTTCTCATCATCACCCGAGTGAGTGTTTTTAATATGCATTTTCAAGTGGCGTATATGCTTAAACCTTTTCTTACAAATTACACACTCTAATGGTTTTTCTTCACTGTGAATCAACTTGTGTTTGTTCAAATCACCTAATTCACGAAATCTTTTGTTGCAAGTTTTACACTCCCATGGCTTTTCGCCAGTGTGAATTAATTTGTGAACCTTCAATCTGCCTGATTGACTAAATCTTTTCTTGCAGATTTCGCATTCAAATGGTCTTTCACCAGTGTGAATTAACATGTGCGTTTTCAAACCGTGTGGTAACCGGAATCTTTTATTACAAGTCATGCACTCGTATGGCTTTTCACCTGTGTGGATTAACTTGTGGTGACCCAAATTGACAAGTAGTCGAAATTTTTTATTGCAGATTTCACATTCAAATGGCATTTCACCAGTGTGAATCATCACGTGCGATTTCAAATGGTGTGTAAACCGAAATCTCTTCTTACAAGTCATACACTCGAATGGCTTTTCACCAGTATGAACCAACATGTGACTGGCCAAACTGCTTTTCATACCAAACTTTTTCTCGCATATTACACATGTGAAGTTTTTTATGCCCTTGTGGACTATCTTGATGTGAAGGTTCAAATTACCTATTCGATCAAATGGTTTCTTGCAAGTTTCACACTCAAATAGCTTATCATTACCAATTTTAATATTTTTTTTACGTTTCAGAATATCTACCGAGGCTTTAGTTGAGTTAGTGGTCTCGGTGTGTGTGCTCGTGTAATGTTCACTATACGCTTCAGTGGTGGGGAACAACACTGCACACTGAGCACAGTAACTGTTATTCTCCAATAGAGATGTATAACAGTTTGTTAGAACAAGTTTAACAAGCAAACACCTTTCCATTTCATGATACTGTTTGGTTATCATCCTGCTTTTATTTGTTTCAGAGACGTTCATGACTAAAATATCTGAATCATCGTTTGTTTTGTCTATATTCCCAACAACATTATTAGATTTATTGTTGCATTTCTCATCAACATTTATCTTTCCCAGTATAATTTTGTTTCTATGATACGGTGACTCACAAGTTTCAATATCTTCCATTTCCTTCTTTATATCATGGACATTTATTTCAGTATTGACCAAATTGTTCACAGCAGTTAGTTTATCATCTATGTTAGTGCTTAGAATAGCCGGTTTAACATCTAGGTCTTGTGTGGATGGTAACAGAAGATCATTCCCGCAGTTTAGCATAGCAATGACCGGTTCGTTTTCATTTCTGGTCCCCTTTAGAACTTCTGTCTTTGTCTTGATATCTGAAAGACAAAAAATAAAATTCAAATTCAAATGGTTTAATCGACGTAAAATTTTACAATTATTTGTCGATAGTCATCTACCACCATTTCACAAAGGCCCCGTCATTGAGAAGGAAAGAAATGGCGAAAGAAACTCCTCGAGCATCTTTTCAACTTTTTCCTTATAATCTATTACAATTTTTACTTATATCTAGTACCTACAATTTTACTTAAGTACCTATATCCATTTCATTTTTTCAATAGCCTTAGCTGAGGTGGACAAGACCACGCGTTTTTGTCGTTTAAATAATCATTTATACTATAGTAAGCTTTACTACATAATGTAGCTTTAACATAATTCTTAAATTTTTGCTCAGTAAGGTTTATTGCTTCATTTGATAATTTATTATAAAAACGTATACAGTTCCCCATGAATGATGTGTTTGTTTTCGAAAGTCTGAGTGTGGGGAAAAGCAACTTATTTTTGTTTCTGGTCTCAATACCGTGAGTGGCTCCTACTTTACTAAATGAATTTAAGTTTTTACGAACATACATAATATTTTCATAGATATATTGGCATGGAACAGTTAGTATACCTATTTCCTTAAACGTATCTCTTAATGAAATTCTAGACCCTAATACATATATGGCTCGAATTGCTCGTTTTTGCAGAACAAAGATTTGATTAATGTCAGCCGCTCGTCCCCACAATAGAATTCCGTAAGACATAACACTATGAAAATAACTAAAATACACAAGCCTGGCTGTATCTACATCTGTTAACTGTCTAATGGTTCTAACCGCATAAGCTGCAGAACTCAATCTACCGGCTATCCTCTCAATATGGGGTCCCCATTGCAACTTTGAGTCAATTGTAATACCCAGGAATACCGTTTCATTTACTAACTCTAGCTTATCGTTATTCAATGTCAAATATGTCTCTACTTGTCTTACATTAGGCAAAGTGAATTTAATACATTTTGTTTTCTTGGAGTTAAGAGCTAAATTATTTACAGTGAACCAATTATTAACTATGGAAAGAGTACTGTTTGCATTGTCAAAATTGACTTCTTGTCGCTTCAACTTAAATATAAGTGAAGTATCATCAGCAAACAGTACTATCTCACATAATTTATCTACCAAAAACGGTAAATCGTTAACATATACAAGAAACAAGAATGGTCCTAAAATCGAGCCTTGTGGAACACCCATACTGACAGGACAGCCAGCCGAACGCACTCCATTTATGTCAACTAGTTGAGTTCTGTTGCTCAAGTATGATTCCAATAATGTAAGAGCTTTGCCAGTTAGCCCATAATATTTAAGTTTCATAAGTAGAGTGGCATGATCCACACAATCAAATGCTTTCGATAGATCGCAAAAAACACCCACAGCATCAAGACGTTCCTCCCAAGCACTAAATATGTGTTTGACCAACGCGACACCAGCGTCAGTTGTAGATCGACCTTTGGTGAAACCGAACTGTTGGTTATGGAGAAGGCCGTGAATATTAAAGTGCGAAAGCATTTGATGCAGCATAATTTTTTCAAATATTTTACTCAGTACTGGCAAAACTGATACAGGCCTAAAATTATTGGGATCATTTTTCTCACCAGATTTAAAAAGCGGTATTAGTTTACTAAGTTTCATCAAATCGGGGAATACACCGACCTCAATGCATCTGTTAAAAAGATTAGCCAAGTGGGGTGCTAGGATATCAATAACATGACTAATAACTTTAACGGACATGCCCCATAAATCTTCTGTCATTTTTAAATTTAATTCTTTAAAAGTGGTAATTATGGTCTGTGTATTTATACCATGAAATTGAAAGTCGAGATCGCAAGGCGGTGCATTCCCTCTTAGCAAACGTTCAGCTTCAGCGCAAGATGAATCAAGGTTCTCAGTTGTAGCTATCGGTATACTACGGAAAAAATCTTCAAAGACGGAAGCCACTTCTTCACTAGATGAAACAATTTTATCATTAATTTTAAGTTCAAAATTTAAATCACGTGGTTTATTCTTCCCGGTTTCAGTATTAATGATATTCCATACGGTTTTAATCTTGTTATTAGAGTTTTTAATCTTTCTATTTATATAATCTGATTTAGCTTGGTGGCAAACGGCTTTGAATATCTTTGTATATTTCTTTACATAATCTCTAAAGTTATCGTCATGAGTAAATGTACGCTGTTCATAGAGATCATATAATTTACGTCTGCTCTTATAAATTCCCGATGTTGCCCAGTCATTAAGACTTAGTTTACAATTAACATCTACACTCGCGAGCAACCAAATCGACTCAAGCCTTGACGGCGCAAACATACATTAATACAAGTAAAATTATGAATAGAAATAATAAAAATGATATGTCATTTAAAAGCTTAAGATGTCAGCTTTAATTTGATATCATTATTATTGAAATCCATTCATCATTTTTGAAATAAATGATGTCTGAACGCAATTGTAGGAAAAACGGGAATTTAGGAAAAAAGGGTATGGGTATCGTATTATACAAATTAAACAAAAAATGTTAAGATAAAAATTTATTTATTTAAATCAATACTTTGTATTGCCCCCTCTTGCCCTAATTACAGCCTGCAGCCTGTTTCTCATAGACCTTATCAACTTTTTGACAGTTTCCTGAGGAATGCCGTCCCACTCCTCTAATAAAGCTGTCTTCAGCTCGTCCACGCTTGCAGGGACTGGATTCCTGGCCCGAACTCTTCTTTTGAGCTCGTCCCATAAGTGTTCGATGGGATTCAGGTCAGGACTGAGCGCAGGCCAGTCCATCGTGCGCAATTCCTTCTCTCTCAGAAACTGCCGACTGACTCGTGCCGTGTGGCAGCGGGCATTGTCGTGCATTAGCACGAAGTCTTCACCGACAAATTCTGCATAGGGCACAACATGACCGAGTAGAATGTCGGTGATGTACCGATCAGCTGTTAACCCGCCTCCTCGGCCGCCTCCAGGCACGAAAACAAGTGCGGTTTTTCCCTCTAGAGAAATACCAGCCCACATCATGCAGGAACCGCCACCATATGCTACTGTTTCAGCGAAACAACATTGGGCAAATCGTTCCCCCGGACGCCGGTAGACCCGGCCTCTCCTGTCACTGCCATGCAGACACACTCTGCACTCATCAGTAAACAGGACCGACCGCCATTGCGCAATGCTCCAATCGAGATGCTCTCGAGCAAACTGAAGACGCGCTTGTCGGTGGCCTGCAGTCAATTTGGGGCCTGATGCAGGTCTTTTTGGTGTCAAGTTGGCTTCCTTCAAGCGTCTTCTCACTGTCCACTCGCTGACAGCCACTTGTCGTACACGTCTCAGTTCTTGCTGCACATCAACGCCCGTAAGGTGTCGATTGCGCAGCGAGGTTGAGACAATGAAGCGGTCGTCTCTCTCTGAAGTGCAGCGGTGGCGGCCCGTTCTTGGTCTTCGATTGAAGGCACCAGTCTCTTGGAACCGTCTGTATACTCGGGATACAGCAGACTGGCTCAAGTGGAGCTGGGCAGCGACTGCTCGCTGACTTAACCCTTGTTGCAGCAAGGCAACAACTTGAGCAGCTTCTTCTGGTGTGGTATCCATGGGTTTGCGAAAACAAGGAATACAATGCAACGAGATGTGTACCGGTCAACTTGCAACAAGCGACTGATAAGGTACACCGGATGTGGAAAGGTTTTATAGCGGGATCAGGTAGCGCAAGGCGTGGATTCCTAATGAGGTAATTAACACTGACGGGCAATTAAAATGCGTCATTAAATCTGCGCTTAGTTTTTTTTTATGGTATTGATCTTAATTGAAAGCCTAATTCTTCAGCTTTCGAATGACATATCACTTTTATATTTACCATTTATCGTTTTAGGAAAATCAATGTATATGTGCGCCGTGAAGGCTTGAGTCGATTTGGTTGCTCGCGAGTGTACTTCTTTCTTAGTGAACACGTTTTCAAATTCTTGAGACAAACCTTGAAATATTTCCTTAAAGGCATCATTGGGATTTCTTTCAGAGCTTCTACAGTAGCCAAGTTTACTGTTCAATCGAGATTTAAACTTATCAATTCTGTATGATGTTACTGGTCTGAACTTGAAAGTGGCTGACTTACGTTCAAAAGTACAAGGAAACGTAATAATTTGCCCACTGTGGTCGGATGGTAAACAATTGATTACAGAATGATTAGTAAAATCACAATTACAGTAAATATTGTCAATACAAGTGGCTGAGGTGGGAGTAATTCTGGTAGGTTCCAGGAAGACATTACTTAAATTATATGACTTGAACAAATTAATTATACAACATTTCATAGAAGTCTCAACTAATAAATCAATATTAAAATCTCCCACCACGACCACTTGTTTTGAGCTCTTAGATAAGATGGTAAGACTATCCTCCATCACTTTCTCAAATACTTTATAGTCAGAAGAGGGGGGCCTGTACACGCTTAAAATTATATACTTGTCCATCTCAACACAAGCTAGTTCAGCTATTCTTTCGACCGATAATTTTACAATATCTTTCCTATCCTTACATTTTAAATTTTTCTTTACAAATATTAATGATCCTCCTTTGTCTAACGATTTCCTATTAAATGAGCTAATAACATTGTAATTTTTTACATTAAAATTCATGTCATCATTTTTAAGGTGATGCTCAGTAATACAAATTATGTCTATGTCGTATTGTTCTAAAAATAACTCTAGCATTAGAAGTTTGCGAGAAAGCCCCTGAATGTTCTGGTGTACAACTCTCAGTTGCTCATCTCTTGTCGTGCATGGCAGTTTAAATTTACATTAGTATTACTACTAACTATCGTATCAGTTGGTCCTACTTCTGTTATACTACTTATAACAGGGTCATAAATGTTGTAAGCTAACAATTTAGCTATCTGTCGCTTATAAAACTTAGGTACAAATAATGTACTCTTGGTCAAAATAAAATTGTGAATAAATTTATTTGTATCGAAATACATCATCTGTTCCCTATGACCAAATGTCATGTTAAATATCAACATATTTAACTCATGTATCTGAGTGTTCTGCTTATGAGACCGTGAAGCGGAATAGGGAAAAGCACAGATTATCGTTTTCTTGATTTCCATGGTAGAAAGGGCGTCATAGCATCTTATTAAGTCATTTTCTGTCACATCTAAGCTGTTTCCAATTAACAATACTAATGTAGTGTTTGCACTGTATTGTCCTGACAAAATTCTATCTACAATTTGGTTATAAGAAGCCCCTGGCATACATATATTTAAATGTATGCCACATTATTTGTTTAATATGTAATAAACACAGGCAGTCTTAAGGGTCTACACCGTGTCTCGACCAGTCCGCACTTTTGTATGAATTTTCAAGACCATGACCATGCCAAACTTCATACACCTTGCCGATTGACACGCGGTGTAGCGTGAATCATCCTTTAGGCTAGACAGACCACAAACATATGTGACTAGATGCCACAAATGCATTAATTTCTATAAAAACCAGGCATGCCAAAATTTTATAGGTATTATTATTTTTGACACAGATAATGACAGCTCGACGGAACTAAACGTATGAACCAAAAGTTGATCAGATGACCAACTTTTTGACACAATCAGTATGTACAGTGCCACAAACTTATCTGTTCCGGTAAGAGTTCACGTAAATTTCTAATATTTCTTTATTCTCTAGGATGTTAAGTTCTCCCGTAATGGCAATTTACCCTTGCGGTTTAAATAAATCCATCTAATCTATATAAATATTTAATTTATTAGTAAGTAACGAGATATGGACCAATTTAATTCGTTCTCACCGGAACAGATAAGTTTGTGGCACTATACACTTGGGGAATCTAGTGTCATATATGTCTGTGAGACAGACGCAAATGATTTTGATATCCTATTGAATTGATAAAAAATATACCTTCTCCAATTCCAAAATCTATGATTTCTTGTTTGAGAATGCTTAGATCTGGAAACACACTCCTAAGGGCCAAGTTGTCCAACAGATTGTGATCCTCTATGTCTATGTCTTCCTCCATATTGTTTCTTGTTTGTGGAACTAGAAACAAAAGACAAATAAAGAGGTTATGACATAGACTAAGCCCCTGTTCCACAATGTCTGGTTAGTGGCTACCTGTGAGATAAAATACATGCTGTCACTTTCTGTTATTATTTTTTTGACAGTGACAGCATGTATTTTATCTCACAGGTAGCCACTAACCAGACATTGTGGAACAAGGCCTAAGCCCCTGTTTCACAATGTCTGGTTAGTCGCTACCTGTCGGATAAAATACATGCTGTCACTGTCTAAAAAATAATAACAGAGAGTGACAGCATGTATTTTATCCGTCAGGTAGCCACTAACCAGACATTGTGAAACAGACCCTTAGTATAAGTCTATGGGTTATGATAGTATTATGATAGAACAAGCGTGTCAGTGACATAAAACACTAAAGCTCGTCACAGACCTAGCTATAATATATATTAATATGTTTATAGCTGGGCATATTACTATATATTTTCTTTACATTTTTGCAGTGACCACACACTCAGCTATAATATATATTTCTGTGTAGTCACCAATTCTATGGTATATTAATATATATTATAGCTAAGTCTGTGACGGGCTTAATGCTAGGGTTAGCCACTGAGGTGATAGAAATAGCAACGCTGAGTCACTGACTGTGCTAGACTTTTAAAAGATACAGTTGATAGTTGAGGCCCCTTTTCTGCATAATAATTTATTTATATTGATGCATATTGATGTACAAAAGAGACCACTGGCTTTCCATCATCCCATTAAGGCTACGGTAATTTTTTTACAGCGTTCTACCTTAAGGGGGGTTTAGGGGTAGGTGGGGGGAGTGTAGGGGGGTTTACTGTACCCCCCTATTGCATTAAAACTTGCCGGAGATGCGTAATTTTTTAAAAAAATCTAAAAATAAAAAAACTAACCTCAAAATGTATGTAAGTCATCCAAAATTTTGTGTCCCAAGAGGAAGGCTTTCTAAACTTATATAAAAAAAATACCTAACACCCGAATTCTATAGAATTCGAACCTATTTTTTTAATTTGAGGTTATTACTGTGTTACGTATTTGGCGTCGTCGTCCTAAGACTCATTAAAAAAACACAATTAATAAACAAAACCCAGAATAATTATCAAAATAGGTTAACATTATCTAGAATGGAACGCAAATATAACGTGTTTACTCTGTGAGTGTGCCATTTCTATACTATGGTTGACAAAAATCGTAGATTTCTAAAATTTATTTAAAATACTGTGTGTGTCGCCGGCAAATAAAAATGATTGTAAAGGTATCAGAAAGACATCCCCTAATACCCTAAATGGTCAGCACACTCAATTTAAGGTAGCACTCTGTAAAAGCCAACCCCTGCTTCTCCACCGGAGCGTGCCGGCGAGTAGAGCATTGTTGGAGCGTGTGCGAGGAAAAAATACCAATGAAATTGCATAAATACTCGAATCCTGCAATTTGATTGGACGATTATTGTCTCGCAAAATGCTCCGATACTCCGCTCCACTCTGCTGGACTGTCACTCGAGGATAAGTCAACTGAAAATTTTAAAGGAAGGAAGGTCCTGAAAAGTTAACCTAAACTTCTGAAAGAAAAGTAGAATTACCTTATTTTGAACTAGTGTACGGATCCCGACTGCCTTTCTAGGAACAAACTTCCTATCAACTAATTAAAATAAGTTTTAAAACCGTACTATTTATTGTTTTTATTCTTACGACACAACACACAACCAAACGAACCGCACCGACATTAATTTGTTGTGAATTTGTTTTCATAATCGTAGTTTATTTTTTCTCTATGAATCACATCACAAACCTCGTCACTGCTTCCGCAGAATATTAACAAGTACTGCCAAGTTTTCATCAAAATGTGTTCTGTGGTACCAATCTGTCAAAATTGCCACAAAATAAAGTTGAATTGAAGTTGATCTAGGTATAATGAAAATGTAATGAAATGTAAACAATTTCGTTCGGTACATTTATTTTCTACTCATGTTACTAAATCATACCATTATTTTCACAAGCTACTCTCTAGCTACCTTTGTAGACAACTTTCTATAACATTTCTAGCATTTGACAACACTGGTTATTCTGTTGTCATGGATTGGAGTCCAACTGAGTCGAACCAAATTTAATTTTAATTTCAAGAAATTTTGAATCGGTGAAGAAACTCCGAAGTGGATTACATTTTAATAAATTTCAGAACAGATTTATTTTATAGCAATGGATCATCTGATTCCAACTGATAATAAAGCAGCAATGCTTCTCAATGATGAGTTGAGTTTTGCAAGAGGTAAGATAAATTTAATGCAATTTTAAATGAGCTGCAGCTTCCTTCTACCATGATCTCTAGAAATAAAGTAGCTCTGGGACATATTCATTCATTAATTTGATATACTGTGCTCTTAATGTGGCTAATAAACTTATATATAATTAATATTCAAATAGTTTTGGTTACTGAGTTAAGGTTTGACAAGTTTAAAAAGTGTATATAAGTACCTAAAACTAATTAATTTCTCATGTGTACAAAATTTTCATCAAAGTCATAGAGAACCGGATTGCTGGCATACTTGATTCCAACCAACTGCCGAACAAGCTGGATTCCGCCCATGTTTCTCCACCTCAGATCACCTCCACACCCTCAACCAGATCATCGAAAAGTCTACCGAAAATAATAAGCCACTCTACTTGGCTTTTGTGGACTACGCCAAAGCATTTCACAGTCTTTCAAATCCTGCAATATTCCAATCACTTATAGACCAAACTGTCCCCGAAACGTACATAGACCTAATAAAAACCATCTACCAAAATAGCACCGCCAATATCAAATTACAATCAGCAGGACCCTTGTTTAATATAGGGAAAGGCGTCAAACAGGGCGACCCGCTATCTCCAAAACTATTTTCTTGTAACTAATCTTCGCTGACATCGAACTCTTTGCCGCGTCGGCATCAGCACTCGAACATATGCTGCAAGATCTCAGCACGGCAAGCCTTCAAGTCGGATTGTCAATGAATCCGGTCCAAAACCAAGATCATGTCCAATAGCGCGATACGTAGGGTCACGGTTGACGGTCAGGATATACAATATGTTAACGAGTACATTTACTTAGGCCAGCTAGTCTGATTCGAAAACAGGCAAGATAAAGAAATCGATAGTCGTATCGAAAACGCCTGGAAGAGCTACTGGTCTATGAAGCAGCTGATGAAGGGTAACCTTCCACTGTCACTCAAGCGCAAACTCGTTGACATGTGTATCTTGCCTGTCCTAACCTACGGCGCACAGACATGGTCACTGACCGAACATCAAAAGACCAGACTGAAGGTTTGCCAAAGAGCGATCGAGCGTAGTCTTCTTCTAGGTGTCAGAAACACCATACTACGCTCCCAAACTCGCATAGTCGATGTTGGTGTCGAACCGCGAAGCTCAAGTGGAACTGGGCCGGCCACGTCTGCCGCATGCACCCGGACCGGTGGGCCAAGATAGCGACCGAGTGGGTGCCGGGCGACGGGCGCCGGCGGAGAGGCAGGCCGAGACGGAGATGGCGGGACGACCTGGATAAGTTTGATAATAACTGGGCTGAGAGTGCACAGGATCGAAGGGTGTGGAAGGAAAAAGGGGAGGCCTTTGCCCAGCAGTGGGAAACTAAATAGGCTAATAAAAATAAAAATAAAGTACCTAAAACTTCTAATAAAGCTGACATAAACCTACATAGCTTTTAATTATAAGGCCACCTATTGTACCTACTGCGTGAATTTTGAATGTTATCTTAAATGTTTCATACAATAATGTTATACTACTCTATACCTTGTTTGACGTGGAAAGACATCGGATTCAAACAAAACACTACCCTTAATCGAATGTTCTGTCAGTTGTCTTTCCCCATGAAACAAGGTATAATCATAAATCTAAATGCTATGCTACTTATTTTTCAGACATAAAACATCTGGACAGTAATGACATTGAAATAGTCAGAGTGAAATCGGAACAGATGAAAATGGAACAAGATGCTACTCATAGTGAAGAACATTGTGATGGAGAAACATACACATTAGTAAGTGATATGAGTCATGAGTATGAATGTCACATCTGTCGAAGAACCGATGACCGATGGGGTAAACATGTTTTGGAGTGGAGACCGCGACTAGGCAAATGTAGTGTGCGACGCCCTCCGGCTAGATGGGGTGACGACTTGCAAAAGGTGGCTGGTTATATGATAGGATGTGGAAAGCTAAAGATCACATCCAGTGGCGTGCTTTGAGGGAGGCCTATGTCCAGCAGTGGACTGCTATAGGCTAATAATGATGATGATGATGATGATGATGATGATGTTGTAGGAATGTAAAGGGAACAGCGGGTGTCTCGCTTGCACCTCTAATGTATGTATGTAATAAGTAATACCACATGCTCTTACGGTGATGGAAAACATTGTGAGAAAAACCTGCACATCTAGATTCTAGATGTGTATCCTAAGTGCTTTGTACTTATTCCAAAAAACGACGATATGGTTCGCAACCTATCATGTGAGTACAAATGTGCTGCGAAAAGTGTGTGGCTCAGTTGTTATCCACTTCTGACTACCCCTTACAGTTGTGAGTGAATATACATACAGGGTGTCCCAAAAGTCAACGATATGCCTTGGAGGGCTGATAGACTAGCTCATGAGAAGCCAGAATATCATAATATGACCTCACTAAAAATTCCATAGTTTTCGAGATATTGATACTTTCATAAATTTGGTGAAAATCGACACCTTGGATCAGTTTTTTGCGTACCGCCGGTACAAAATTCCATATTGTTAATATTTGTTTGGTGTTGCATCACCCTGTGGCAGGGCTATTGATCACAGTCAAAAAAAATTGCGAGTAATGCTGTAGGTTTAAAAAAAACACGGTTTTCAAAGTCATACAAGTTAGTTAATAATATTTTTTTAAAAGCTACTTTGACTCTACATACTATAAAAAAATATACTACACAATCCTGGCACCTTATTTTAAAAAATTGCTCATTTAATGCAGTTTTCAAAATGGTATAAACCGTGCTATTGTTTTAATTAAAAAAAAAGTTATTGCCATTTTAGTACAAAACGACCTTGATGTAAAATTGTTTGAAGGAAATTTATCTGACTGAATGTATTAAGGGTAGGTCATGTTGGAATGAGTTAAAGTAAAATAGGCGGTGGGACCGGGCGTGTGTATAGTACAAGTCTTTTGTTCCACTCCAATAGACCAAAAGTTTTACTTCGCAGTCACTCACATCACGCGGCCTCGAGAATGAGTGTGAGGGGAAACTTTTGTCATGTCTTGAGCTCCGTGCTAGGCCTTAAAGAGAAGACCTAAATGCTTTTAAAACTTTTATTTCAGGCTTGCCATGATGGAAGGACATATTACAACAAAATGGATGACTGTTTTGATGTCAAGGAGGAGTGTCTTGAACCAGGTACCCATTAGAATATTATGCACTCACTAGCAATGACAAAGTTCAAGTTATAGTGCCACAAACTTATCTGTTCCGGTGAGAGCTCACGAAAATGTCCAATATTTATTGATTCTGTCAGATTTTAAGTTTGCCTGTAGTGGTAATTCACCCTTGCTGTTTTAATAAACCCATCTAATCTATATGAATATATAATTCATTGGTAAGTTATGAGATATGGATAAATTTAGTTCGGTCTCACCGGAACAGATAAGTTTGTCGCACTATACTCCTAATTATTCCTAAACAAAAAAAGGCTAGCCTAATGTCACCGTCTGCAATATTGAAGTTCATTTAACAGCGCATCAGAATAATAATATTACCAACTAATAATTAAAACCGGCCAAGTGCGAGTCGGGCTCGCGCACAAAGGGTTCCGTAGCAGCAAATCAAAATTACAGTTAAATCAACCTATCTCAAAAACTATAAGAGATACTTTGATCAAACCAAAAATCGTTGAAAGAGTTAATTAGCATGCATCACCTCTATTTTTTTTAGAATTTTATACCCCGTAGTTATAAAAATAGAGGGGGGGGGACATACTTTTTACGACTTTGAGAGCTGATATCTCAAAAACCGTTCACTTTAAGAAAAATGTTTTTTAGAAAACTTTATATCATTTTAAAAGACCTTTCCATTGATACCCCACACGGGTATGTACATCGAAAAAAAAAATTTCATCCCTCAGTTACATGTATGGGGGGCCCCACCCCCAATTCTTTTTTTTACTATTTAGTGTCATATTTTTGTAGCGGTTCATACAACACATATTCCCATCAAATTTCATCACTGTAGTACTTATAGTTTCCGAGTAAATCGGCTGTGACAGACGGACAGACGGACAGACGGACAGACGGACATGACGAAACTATAAGGGTTCCGTTTTTGCCATTTTGGCTACGGAACCCTAAAAACGTGAATATAGTGTTCAAATTTTAAATGAAATGTTTTCAAATTGGGGCCTGGTATAGCCATTTTGTGGGTGGAACTTTTTCATTGCTTATGTGTACCACCTAATACTTTGTACTAAGGGTGAAGATAGTTGAATCAAATAATATTTTATCAATACTTTCAAACAGTATTTATCATGACATCTAGCTCCCCTCATCATCATCATCAGCCAATAATCATTCACTGCTGGACATAGGCCTCTCCCAAGGAGCGCCACAACACTCCGTCGATAGCCCCCCTTAGACCACTTTAATTTTATGATCCATCAAAAATAACAAGTTATTACGCTGCGTTGGCATTCATATCTCTAATTGCCCTGCAGTGTAGTGATCATAGCATACAGTTACTAAGCTTGCTTGTGTTGGGGTCCACCAACCCGCACTACGCCAGCGTGGTGGACTAGACCTTAACCGCTTCCGTCATTGGGAGGAGACCCGTGCCCCAGCAGTGCACACGTGATGGGTTGATTAAAATAGTTTATGTATAAATATCGCATTATTTTAAAGGTTCCTATTTTTTTTTATTTTCCAGGCCATCACAGCACCTCGAACAGTAGTTGCAATTTGAATAAAAAACCTGGCCAATCAACTACAACTTTGAACAAAGATGGCGGTCTTGTAGAACACAGATTAACACAGATTAAAAACGACACTTTGCTCTGTGATCACTGCAACCGCCTTTTTTCTACTAAAACTGTGTTAGCCGATCATGTCAGGAGTTGCAATGTTTACCCACACGAAAAAGTCTACTCGTATGTAAGTTCGAGAAAATCTTATACTCGGAGGAAGAAGGTTAATGTACATCGGTGCGCGGTTTGCGAGAAACAATTCGCACAACAGTGCAATTTGAAGATACATATGCGAACACATACAGGAGAGAGGCCGTACGCGTGCAATATATGCGACGCCAGATTCACCCAAGCAGTCATCCTGAGACACCATGTCCAATCGCATTCAGATGATAGACCGTATCAGTGTGAAGTTTGCGAGAAAAAATATAAAGTAAAAAAATATTTTCTTGCGCATTTAAAAATACATGCAGGCGGCGTGAAACCAAAATATCAATGTGATTATTGCAACAAGTGGTTTTCGCGGCGATCGTATTTACGTCGACATACAAACCTGCACACCGGGAAGAATCTTCTAGAATGCAATGTTTGTCACAAAAAGTTTGTGCATCTGCGTTTATTCAAAATCCATGTGATGTCACACGAGAAGAAGCCTTACGAATGTGATGTGTGTAATGTTAAATTTATTCACAAGAACAGTTTCACAAAGCACAAAACGATACACTTCTTGCGGGATTCAGTCAAATATTTATGTGACCATTGCGACTTGACGTTTGAATGTAAGTTAGCACTTTGTCGCCATATACATGATCTCAACATTTATCCACATATCAAATTACCCTTAGAGTCGCCGAAGCCTCGGATTCGCCTATTGGACCCGCCCAGTACGCGCTGCAAGGGAGATCCGTACGAGTGTGCTGTTTGCAACAAAAAGTTTTCCAATCGAAAGGATTTTACGAGGCATGTACGCGACACACACATGGGGGAAAAGCCGTTCACTTGCACTATTTGTAAAAAACCGTTTGCCCGAAAACACTACCTAAAGCATCACATGAGAGTGCACAGTCGCGGGAACCGGTACGAGTGTAGTGTTTGCGACAAAGCATACACAACAAAAAAGGGTTTGACAGATCACTTGCCGTCGCACACCGAGAAGCGACATCGGTGCGATGTTTGTCACAAGAAGTTCTTACTCGTCAGTACTCTCAACAAGCACATCCTCACACACAGAAACGATACGGACGACACGCTCAGGTGCAATCATTGCGGACATAAATTCAAGTCTAAATCTAAATTGAGAAATCATATTATGAAATTCAATGTTTATCCGCACGCTAAGCGCGGAGAATCAAAGACTCTAGTTCCTAGTCATGTCGTTGAAGATCTCATCAAGAACGCAATGATCAAGAAAGAGAGTCCTCCAATGACAAGTACTGAACGTCTAGAAACCGAGCGTAGAGTCAAAACTGAAGGTATGGAAGAAATACATCAACAAGCTGTGTGTATTAAAACTGAACATTCTGATGAAAATACTGGAATAAAACTAGAACCAAGTGCCTTATTGACCCCAAATAGTATGACAGCAAAATCAACCACGAAAAATGAGAAGGAATGCCCTATCTGCTTCAAAGTAATGTCGCACAAATACAGCCTCAATATTCACATGAAAATCCACACTGGCGAGAGATCATTCGCATGTACTGTTTGCGACAAGAGATTTCAACTGCGCAAGACTCTGCAAATCCACATGAGAACGCACACTGGTGAGAAACCATACCAGTGCCATGTTTGCAAGAAACGATTTTCGACTTTATCGCCGCTGAATACGCACTTAATATTGCATACGGGCGCCAAGCCTTTTCAGTGCGATGTGTGCGAAAAACGATTCGCTTCGAAATCCAATTTGACAAACCACGTAATATCGCACAGAAAGGACAAGATGTTTAAATGTAATGTGTGTAGTAAAGGATTCGCTCGCGCATCCAGTCTGAAGCAGCACATGAGACGTCATCTCGGTGACAGACGGTACGCTTGCAATTTGTGCGATTGTAAATATGTAAATAATACACATCTGAAGCGCCACTTGCTGACACACGGTGTCCGTGAGAAGCGACACGCTTGTAATGTGTGCGACAGAAAATATTTAACGACAAATCATTTAAAACGACACTTGCTAACCCACGAATAGTATAGTTAGTACTAGTAATACCTAAACAGTTTTTTTCATATTTGGCATAAAAGGTAAACAATCGTAGTGCGTCTTTTTTAATCAAAATATAATCAAATAAATAACCTAGAGATAAAATAAATCCTAACTAATATTATAAATGGGAAAGTAACCGTGTCTGTCTGTCTTTCTGTTACTCTTTCACGCCAAAACTGAACAGATTTGAATGAAATTTGGTATACATAATTATGGTCTAGAGTCTAGACCCTGAGAAAGAACAAAGGCTACTTTTTATCCCGGAATTCCCACGGGAAAACTTAGGGCGAAGCGAAGCTTGGTTTCATAACCAAAGTAACATTTTTTTTATTATATTCATCTGTGTTTTTAAACGACGTTACATCCAAATCCGTTTATGTTTGAAATGACAATGGGCGTTTTAAGACTTATGTCCAATAAAGATGAGTCATAAATCGTTGGATAGCAAAGACAATAAATTTGAAAAAATAATATAATTACAGAAATAAAATATAAAAACTTTCAAGGTACCTACGATTATTCTAATTGGACAGTAAATCAGGACAAGCGCTTCAGTTATTCATATTCTGCAAAAATATGCCAATGCCTGATTCTGAAGTCACCAATTCTAATTTTAATGAATTTTTACGTAAATTTCATTTTCCGATGGCAATATTTTTGGTTTCATAGAATCCACATCTAGTCAGAGAAATATGGTTATAAATGTGGTTGTCTGGAAGAGATTACTTTTAGTAATAAGGCCGCCGATTGTGCTACTTATTTTCTTTTCATGTTTGTAAACCTGTTTCTGTGTGTGTGCAATAAAGAGTATTTTATCTTTATCAGTGATGTATATCTTTGTATCAGTACCACAAGAACGAGTCATAACTAACCACTGTAACCTATCTGTTCCTTGTATGAAATTAAAAAAAAAATAAGACTTATTAATATTACAATTCACATACTTAGTCGGCTAATAAAAGATAGCCAATATAAAATTATCTTTGTTTATTTTTGCTATACTTTGGTGGAATTTTACCAAACGCTAAACATATATGTTAGTAGCCTGTCAAACGTTTGTCAGTTGGTACAAAATGTATTTAAAATTTGACTTAAATACAATTTTAAATACGTTTAGCGTTTGGTAAAAGTGACCCTTAGGGTGACTTGCATAACAAAGTTAAATAAAATTAAATAGTTTGTCTCTTGCTCTGACAGTATAATGTCAGAGCAAGAGGTCATAGATTTAATTTTGATTAACTTTGTTATGCAAGTCAATCTTAGATAGATTTGTTTAGTTTTAAGTTTAAGTTAAATAATCCCAAGAAATATTTCTACTTTAAGTTTTAAGGTGATTTTCCTCCAGTGCCGATTCATTTTGCCAACCATAATTGTATAAGCATTAGGCAATAAATTAAATACAAAAAAATATTAAACGTAATTTTTTATTTTAGGATTAAAAATACCTTTTTATAAATATCTGTATATAAACTTTTAATATTTTTCTTAACTAGTCAAACAAGTTAACGAATGATTTGTATAGGTACTAAAATAAAAACAAAAAAGGCCAGCTTCAGATCATGATTATAGTTGACTTTACAGGGTTTTGCTAAAAGGGTACTGAGCCGAAACCTACGTGTGCAGCATGTTATGTCTAAGCCCGGAAATTAAATCAGAACGAAAACTCGAGAAAAATAAATCTAGTTATATAGATAAGATAGATACACGATACCCAATTTCATTCTTTCTATTTCCTATCAATGTCTGGAAGAGATTACTTTTAGTGATAAGGCCACCGATTGTGCTATTTATTTTCTGTTCATGTCTGTAATACTGTTTCTGTTTGTGTGTAAAGAGTATTTTATCTATCTTTATCTTTATAGGGTTTCGGCTCAGAAAACCCTTTTATCAACATCCAACATCCTGTATAGTTAATCGTCTACCTTTCGGCATCGTACACAACGGACGCATCGCATTCAGTTTTTTTATATATATTCATTCAAACTTCGAGCCCTGTGTCCCTGATTAGGGATCCCAGGACCTGATGATGATGATGATTCATTCACACATGTCACACAAGTGCGTTATCGGCATTTCCGACGCTGTTTCTCCACACATTTATGACAATCCGTTTGGTGCGATACGTACGATAGAAATAGGTGGACAATTACTTTAAAACGATTAACGTTTTGAATAGACGACATTTTTTAAATCAGTAAAAAATGGAACTTACCTAGTTCCATTAACCTAAAAACGTAAAAAAACAAGGAATTACTAACCTAAAAATATATGATTTTTAGCTACTACATAATTATACTTAAAACCTAAATAACAAAAAAAAAACTTCACATTAGTTACTGCTGTAAGTAGCCCTGTGACCAACTCTGAAATCACAATAAAACTTCCATTCCGCACATACTATTGGTTGAGTATGTATACAGGATGTTGCAAAAATGGTATACTAAGCCGAATCCTTCATGTGCAGCATGTTATATCTAAGCCCGAAACTGAAATCAGAATTTAAAAATTCGCGAAAAAAAAAATCATTTTCCATAGCAACTTTGTTGGTCACGTGACTTTTTTACTATGGAGAATGTTTTTTTTTCGCGAATTTTGAAATTCTGTTTTGAGTTTCGGGCTTAGATATACCATGCTGCACATGCTGCTTTCGGCTTGTTTACCCTTTTTGCAGCACTCTGTATAAATAACAATGCTGGTTAGTTTTTTTTGTGGCTCTTCAGATGGTTTCTCAAATTACTTGATGACTTACAGTAATTCTTGCAGATGTTACACTGATATTTATTACGCAGACAAACACGTAGTTTTATGTGCCATCTTAAACCAGACGAGCTCAATCTTTTTTCGCATGTATTACACTTGTATAGTTTTTTCCCCGAGTGTGTTCGCAAGTGGATTCGAACCATCTTTTTCGTCATAAATCGTTTATCGCATATATCACACGAATATGGTCTTTCCCCGGTATGAGTCCTTTGGTGGTCCCTCAATTCGCTCTTCTGCATGTACCTTTTTTTGCAAACATCGCATTCGTGTGGTTTCTCACCATGCTTAGATTGAATGTGTACTGTAAGATGTGATTTAATTGTAAATCTTTGATTGCAAAAGCTACACTGATACGGCCTGTGACCCGTGTGCCCTCTTACGTGGGATATAAAACTGGTCTTGCCCGAGTATTTTCTTCCGCAAAAGTCACACTCGAAAGCCTTTTTGCCTGCGTGTGTCAAAACATGAACCTTCAGATGTGCTTTAAGTTTAAACCATTTATTACAAACATCGCACTGGTATGGTTTTTCGTCAGTGTGGCTATTGATATGTTCTTTAAGCGCAGACTTGTGCATGAATTTACCGCCGCAAAGACCACACTCATGTTTTCTCTGAATCGGTTTGCCACTATGTGTAAGCATGTGATTACTTAAACCTGAAGCAGTTATGTATTTTTTGAAGCAAATTTTACACGGATATGGTTCCCCACCGGTGTGCCCTGTTCTATGCGCCTTCATATGAACTAAATGTTTAAATCTCTTATTGCACAAATCACACTCATATGGCTTTTCTGTGTTATGAGACTTTAAGTGCGATTTCATTTGGGTTATGTCCCTAAATCTTCTACTACAAACAGTGCACTCAACTAGTTTTTCGACTTTAATATGGGTCTTCATGTGAGACTGTCTTGAATCCGATCGTTTAAACAATCTTCCGCATACGTTGCACGGGAATTTAGGCTTAACTGCATTATGGGCTGCCTTGTGCCTAGACAAATAAGAAGCATGGCAAAATCGTTTGTTACAGATATCACACTGAAATGGTTTGTGCTCCGTGTGCATCCTTTTGTGATCTTTAAGAGCAAACGGATTCGTGAATCTCATTTTACATATCTTGCACTGTTGGATTTCGCCATTATGCCATTTCAAATGCTGAGTTAAACACCCTTTATACCTAAATGCTTTACTACAAATGTCACACATGAATGGCCTCTCACCGGTGTGCGTCCTCATGTGAGCCACTAACAAGCTCTTCTTTAAAAAAACTAAGTGGCAAATATCACACTCATACGTCTCATCAGTATGCCTGCTCTTGTGTATATTAAGTTGTCTCAATTGACTGAATGTTTTACTGCACATATTACACTGATACGTTGTGCTACCAGTGTGCAGTCGTTTGTGAACTTTCAAACGACGTAGTTTTGCGAATGTCTTCCCGCAGATATCGCACTCGTGCGTTTTCTTACAGGGACTAGGTTTTTCTTCTCCATAACCGACAAAGGGGTACACATCATTTTGAAGGATGTGCACTTTGAGTGATTTTTTGTATGCAAAATTACAGTTGCAGTGATCGCATATGTATTTAATTGCTTCTTTGACGTTTCTCCTATAGCTAACTGCCTTGTCAGTAGGCAAAGCAGTCTTTATATTGAGATTTGTCTCTGAAACAACCAATGACAGTATTATTTACCCGACTACAGCGAAACGAAAAGGAGGGTTATGATTTTGACCGATATGTATGTATGATTAAGGTGAAGCGAAAGCGCCGCCAATTGAAAAAAAATCATAAAGGCCTCTACACACCAAAGCCGCTGACCCGGCGGCTCAGGCCGCCGGCTCAACCCGCCGGCCTCATTTTGTACAATCCTGCCTCATTTTGTACTATGTTAACCCGCCGGCACTAGGCCGCCGGGCTATGCCGCCGGGTTAGTAGTGGGTGTGTAGAGGCCTTAACTTCCGTTTGAAAGCGTTTTTCTCTTTTAAACAACCAGGGCCGGACCCTCGACATGATGTTTGTTTTTATTGAAAATCCAACAGTGTTACATTGTATAAATTAATGCTAAGTAGGTACCTACAAACAAAAACAGTAAGTTTACACTTTTTGTGTCTAAAAAGTGTAAACTTCACGTTAGCTTGCTAAATTTTTATATTGAGTTCTACGAAGAAACCTGTTATTGGCCTTACTGATAAATTATTACCACCTAAGACATTGTAATAGTTACGCTGTTGGTTTCTCAATAAATAAATAAATAAATTATGATAAACCGAACTATAAAAAGTTCAACCTAATCACAACCATTATACCAATGAATAAGGTCTCTAATCAGCTAAACCAACAAATTCAAAATAAGAGCTCAGTCGCAGAAGTGGGGTGTTATTTGTCTACACTTCATCTTGTGACGACCGAATGGCATAGTGGTTAGTGACCCTGACTTGACTACTGAGCCGAAAGTCCCGGGTTCGATTCCCGGCTGGGGCAGATATTTGTTCAAACACAGATATTTGTTCTCGGGTCTTGGATGTGCCCGTAAAATGGCAATAGGCCCGCCCCCTATTACATTGGGACTAACATAACACTGGCGAAAATTGGGTGCAGCAATGCACCTCTGCCTACCCCGCTAGGGAGTACATTAGTACAAGGTGTGAATGTTTGTATTTTTTTTTACTTCATCTTGTTCGTATATTGTTAATCGAAGTTGCTAGTGGTTATTCTCAGTCCCTGGAATGTGTAATTTGACGCTCGCTTTATGCGACTCGCCTCGTTCGATTCCAAGTAAACAAATGCTGACGGTATAAAACAATACCTTCGAATGCAGATAACGTTTTAACAGCTAACTAAATAGGTACTTCCCCGCCCCCCTCGTCCCCGCGCACATATTTCTACCGGAATAAGCAACTCACAACTTACAAAATTACGCTAGTGTGGCCTCACCCTAATACCTACCAAATAATACTTTTAAAAACCACTTGAGTACGTAAGTCAGAATAGGATAGAATATAAGTAGGTACATAACTTTATAGAACACCACATAAACCAGACATATAAATACATACTTAACTATAGAACACCTACAAAATATGCACAATAGACGGCCTTATCGCTGAGAGCGATCTCTTACAGACAATCTTATATATTTATAAGTTGTTTCAAAAAGGTTATACGAAGCCGTGATGATCGTAGACTCAGGGGGTCATTCTGAATTTTATGAGTTTTAAAAAATTTGTGACATCAAACATTTGTGTAAGTAGGTATAAGGTTAGTTTTTGTTTATTTTAGATGTCTTACTTGATGAAAAAGTGGAAAAAGTACTTATTTGAAGTAAGACGAGGTACAGTCATAAATAGATATAAGTGATCCACCCTCAGAGAAATCAGTTGAATGCTAAGGGTCTTATAAAGTCTAAGGGTCATATGTAAGTAA
This sequence comes from Plutella xylostella, assembly GCF_932276165.1. Classification (NCBI taxonomy): domain Eukaryota; kingdom Metazoa; phylum Arthropoda; class Insecta; order Lepidoptera; family Plutellidae; genus Plutella; species Plutella xylostella. The sequence continues at coordinate 4,511,203 of NC_063991.1, forward strand.
TTATAAGTTGCTTTGATATTTTTAACATCTAAAAATCATCAGTCATCAGTAGGTACTTACTTAATTTAAAAAAATATATTTACTTATATGAAAATAGTCGTCAGCAAATCCGTTATTGAGACTGTAACTAACAGAATCATGAGAAACCAGGTCTAAACATGCAAAGAAAACCTTACTACATAAAAATATATCACAGTGACCAGCGACTCTCCTCAGCTTATCTAAAAAGTAACTATTAAGTCCTAGCATGGGGTCCAAGACGTGACAAAATCTTTACATCGTTTTACGTCACTCACATCACGCGGCTACGACTGCAAGTGCGACGGAAAACTCTTGTCACGTCTTGACGTGAGCGTCTTGCCCCCCGTGCTAGGCCTTCAGACTTAGCTTACCTGGGTCCTTCAAAAGTGCATCTTCAATTTCAAAATAGTCGTCCTTTGCATTGAAATACTTTATATCGTCATCATCATCAGCGGTGTTCTGAAAAATATATTGTCATTGCCAACGACGACGAAATATTGTAGTGGTTAGTGACCCTGACTGCTATACGTCGAAGGTCCCGGGTTCGATTCCCGGCCGGGGCAGATATTTGTAAAGACAGATATTTTGTAGTCAGGTCTTGGGTGTTGATATGTAAGTACCCAACTACCCATATTACAAACTCTGCCTAGTAAGTATATTTATCCTAACTAATATTATAAATGCGAAAGTAACTGTGTCTGTCTGTCTGTCTGTCTGTTACTCTTTCACGCCAAAACTACAGAACGGATTTGAATGAAATTTGGTATAAATACGTTATAGACCCTGGGAAAGAACATAGGCTACTTTTTATCCCGGAATTCCCACGGGAAAACTTTTTAAGGCGAAGCGAAGCGCGCGGGAACAGCTAGTAAGTAATAAAGCTGACCATACCGAAGTACGGTCGGAGCCTATGGCCGTTCTCACGCCACGCATCACGGTGCGGGTTGCGTGAATGCGTGTCCGAACTTTGCTTGTATGAAAGTATATGAAAGTACCTAGTTACCTCAGTTTGTATGGAAAACATACACAGCCCAAAAGCTAATTACGAGAATCACGGGCTGATGATGATGATGATGATTATGCTATGTTAATCGGGTTTATTCTGTTATTATGTATCATTAACCCACTGATGGACACTGACTGCATTTGGCGTCCTCCACACTTTTAGAAAAAAATCACAACATTGAATACTTCTTTTTCTAATTATTTCAACAACGGTCAATGCAGTCCTGTTTTACCTAGAGTTTGTATGAAGACCATCTTGTTGTGCTTTATTTGGCAGGATTTCAAAGTTATATGTGCACCCAGAGTACCTTTTTTTGACAAAGTAATAAGTTTTCATACAGAAAAAAGTGTGCACTCACACGCACACAACGGTCACCGACGACGTCGTGTTTTCTTTACTGCGCCTAGGCAGTGTGCCGCCAGCAAACCATCACTCACCTCCCTTACAAAAATGTTGTGCGTTTTTATGAGTTTCACCGTTAATCTAGTATCCATCAATGTGTTAAGAACTGTTATTTATAAACAAACTTTTTTTTTTAAAGGTAATTAATACTTACAGATTTACCATGTTCATTGCCCAGTTCCAACTGTGGGATATCATCTAATATTGGATCCTCCATTTTGAATTTTGCAGTGGTATTGTTTCCAATGTGATTTGGTTCATCTGAAAAAAAACGCATTAGGTACAATACAATACTTGGTTTAGCCCCTGTTCCACAATGTCTGGTTAGTCGCTACCTGTCGGATAAAATACATGCTGTCACTGTCTAAAAAATAATAACAGAGAGTGACAGCATGTATTTTATCCGTCAGGTAGCCACTAACCAGACATTGTGGAACAGACCCTTAATCTTGTAAAAAGTAGTTAACTAGGTAGCTAAGTAAATCTTACCAATAATAATAATAATATATTACCTATGCTTATAATAGATAGGTATGGGGATAGGTAAATTAAACATTTATATACATATAGTAAAATAATTAGGTAGGTAACTACTTCAGTAAGTGCCTAGATATTTACATGTTTAGTGATAACTGATAACTAATGGTGAACTTTATTTACAGTTACTTACTAACACAAGCTACAATAAATTAGTGCTTATAAGATCATTTTTAATGTGTCTCCAAATTTTTATTAGAGATATGGAAGAGTGGGCCTCATGTCACAGGTTATTTACATAGCCTACTAGGTTGGTCTCAGTACTTGATTATAGATAGTGTAACCCATTATTGTTAAAAAAATAAACATTTTGTTTTTTTTTTAATTCTTTTTTTCATTTTAAAGCACTAGAGTGGGTTGGTTTGGTACTTATATCTTTTGCTGACTAACTATGAAAATAATTAAGATTTTTGAACTCACCTGTTTGCACTTCAGTAATAATTTCATCCTTTACATAATAGCCTTCCATAGTGTAAAGGTAAGCACCTCACTCATTGTTTAAACAGGCATTACTTATCTGAAAGAAATAATAGGTAGATTAATCGCTGTAAAGTTATAAATGAAATATGTCCGGTTAAACCATGAGGGCAGTAAAGTGCAAGTTTGCAAAATAAAACAACCTATTCATTTGTCTTATAACTACTGAGTACTGAAAGTAGGTAGGTACTTACATAAGTAATAACTAACTAAATAACTTTGTATACTTTACATTAACTTGCAAAATGGTTATTTTATTAAGAAACTGTTTGTGTCCAACATGTTAAAACATTTTAGCTTCTTCTCACATACACAATGTAACACGTCGCGTGGTTAAGTAGAAAATAAATGGTTTGAGTTTTAAATCTACCTACTTTTCAGCGTAGTAAGCAAAAAGCACTCAGAATAATAACTGCCTCGTAAAAAATATACTTTATAGTCTGTGGATAAGTTACAACCAAAAATATGGCCCTTTAAGGCGCCGACACACTACACTAGCGGACGCGGCTTACGGACGCGGCTGTCAGCCGCGACTGCCACGACAGTCTTTTGGGATAGTTCGTGCCAGCTGCCAGATCGCTCTCGGACGTCTGAAAGCTGAGCGGCTGACTGCCGCGTCCGTCAGCCGCGGCTGATGGTGTGTCTGCACTGCACCCTTAGGCCGATTTCACGCTTCAGTGCCAGATGATGGTGCGATGAGAACGGTAGCACTTTACACATTACGTACGTTCGCCATTCGCCTGTCCATTTGCGAACGTATAAACGACATGATGCAAATCGCAATACAATGCAAATGGTCCTCAAACCCTCGTAGAAACATGAGTCGATGTTTGGAACAACGACTTTTTTATGGCTCCTTCCGAGCTGTTATTATTCGGAGCTCTTTCACTAATAGTACTTTGACTACTCTGTGAACTGTAAAAAATTAAAAACCAAATAATGAAAACAAATGTCAATGTCAGCCTCTAGAGACATTAGAGACAAGAAATTATTGAAAAAATAGCTCAAATAAGGTGATTACGGGCTGAATATCTTTAGAACATTTATTTTAAAATGATTTAAGGTACGTAACTATATTTACTTAAAGGTAGTGATAAAAACAATTTTTGAGGTTATTTTATGTTTTGCTTAGTAGAGGCATAGGTCCCGCTATTTGTGGGTGTTTGTTGGCATATGACGATTCCGAATGCAACATATAACAGATAACCATATACCTAGTCCCCCAGCGCAGCTCCTGCGCTTAAAAGTAGATAACATTTTTAAGTATTACTTATTATCTGTATGTTGTTAGCCCATTCACCTGGTTCTTCTGATGATAGTCTTTGTACATTTCCCATTATAATCTATACAGCCTATCTAAGTTTAGACCATTTTAGAAATAGAATAGAATAGAATAATTTATTTCAGACATAAGTAGTCCATATAGTTGTGTTGGTAACAATTTTATTATAAATCCATTTCCTGATTTTACACATTACTGGTTCACTGCAGGTGTGTGGATTCACACATGTATAAGACTTGAGTGTTTTACCCACACTATCCATAAACAAGAACAAAAGATAATGGCCAAATCTGACCCTCTTTGCAGCCACTAACATAAAGGTGTTCTAAATGCGGGATAAATATAGAAAAAATATAAACCACTTTATAAAAAAATGCTTAGCTTGGGGGAAACAACTAGTACAAAACAAAGACTTGACATTTCAGCACCTATATCTTCGTTCTCCCATGCCTCATAATAATAAAGTTTACACCAGGATATACCTACTGTAGTCATGGGCGTGTAGCCATGTATATGTTTCATCAATGGCTGCTCTAGCGGGACATGGCACCATAGAGAAATGGCCAATCTCCTTTGATTGTTTCAGGAGCTCTGCCTCCAGTGAACTACTACAATGGACCACTTTATAGAGGAAGAAGAACAGTTTATTATCACAATAAAGGAGGAAATAGATGTGGATTTTACAGATGAGCAAAATGTTGGTGAGTTACTCAGTACCTGAGAATTTAACCCTTAAGTGTTGTTGTTGCAGTCCTATGGCACCTCAGAGGTGCAGAGGGTCTCCACTAACATCCGCCACTTCGGCCTATTACTTATTATTATTATTACACTTACAGTGTTTGGACAGCTACACAAAGCTATGTACTCTTGATTTACTTGATGAAATACATAAAAATTTCGACGACTGTAACAGTACTACCACAAAAAACCTTAAAACTGTTTAACAAGTGTTTGAAACGAAATTTGACAGATTTAAACACATGTTAAATACTGTCTAAATTTTTGTGGTAAAGTCCTTAATGTTTAAACCTTTTGGCATCGTACACATTAGACACATTGCATTCAGTACTCTAGGCCTTAAAAACTGCTTAAGGTGTGCTCAGTCAGTGGGCAGGGCAGAATGTCAACAGGAAAATTACTAAGTACCACATCCTTATATTAATACCCCCAAATTCATAGAGTCATTTGACACTTTGCAAAAGGTTTAAAATTGACGTTGTGATATACAAATTTTTAGTTTTTCTTTTGTTGTTTCTCAAAGTTTAATAATAGTTTCCACTAGATGCGCCACTTTGTATGCGAGAAAACGTAAACTTTTATAGTTTTTGATAAACCATCAAACCTTTGCTAGATGGGCTGTTATTTATCGTGTGTAATGATTACAGGTAGTGAGAGTATGGAATGCCAGAACACCTCTAACAGTACATTTGTTCAAACAGAGACTGAACATTTCACAGTCAAAACAGAGGATATAACAGCGTTGGATGCTAGTCACATAGTAAGTTTACACCTATTCTATTCTCTATGAGGGTGTGTAGTGACGACGACTGAATGGCGTGGTGGTTAGTGGCCCTGACTGCTATGCCGAAGGTCCCGGGTTCGATTCCCGGCTGGGGCAGATATTTAAAGACAGATATTTGTACTTGGGACTTGGGTGTTGATATTAATATTTAATATAATAATAATAATAATAAAATGTTTTTATTGGCACTAAAAGGTTTACATTTTTGTATCTTAATCTATTTCATAACTGAGTTAATAAAGGTACAATGACTTAATTATAAAACTCAGTAGTTTTACATTTCAAGAAATTATAATATCACTAATAAAATATTCTATAGGTACACAACTACACAGTAAGATACTAAATACTACTAGCACCTAAACTAGGCAGAGCCTGTGTCTTAGGCACTAGTTCCTTCCATTGACATAAATAAATTTGCAAAGTTGATAACATAAATTTTATAAATTAATAACATTTATAATGAGGGTAGCTTGCGAGTTTAATCTGTTACTAAAGTGGTGTGTGGTAAGACCACGTAAACTGTAAACCTCGAAAAATTTGGAAGATAAATAAATATTAAAATAATAATTTAAGAAAGATAATGTGTGAGTAGGTATTTATTTTTGTATTTTTAGGTATTTAGGTATTTATATTGTATGTTTAGTTAAAAAGTAGGTATTATGTTATGTTATTGCATAGATATAAACAAGTTTTCCGTTTCGTTATAATTTAATGATTTTAACCATGTCGTTAATACATTTTTACATTCGTGATAGTTTAGGTGATAAATATTGATAGTTTCATTTACTTTGTTATAAAGCTTAGGGCCAACGCAACATTGAAATTTTCAACGAAAGCGGTTTTGTAAAATTTTGTTGGACAGACCCTGTTCCTATGGCGTACACTAGATAGTTCTGAGTTGTAATATGTATCTATGTATGTATTTGTGTGATATATCAGATTATCAGCTGACCGACACCCATAACACAGGCTCTGCCTAGCTTGGGGTCGGATGGCCGTGTGTGAGATGTCCCCATATATTTATTTATTCTATTCTCTATGAGGGTGTGTTTACCTGCAGCTGGCTCTCTGGAATGAAACAGTTGTGCATATCCCCAAGGTCTAAACAGCCTTCCTGACCATTTCCCACCACACCAGTTCACAGTTGATGTGCTGAATCTGGTTCTACCTTTTTTAGCATAAGATTTATTTGCCTAATCTCGTATTGCATAGTAACGTTTGGTCAAAGTCTCGTTTCGCCGAAAATCGTATGGCATAAATCTCGTTTAGTAAAAAGTTATTTCGCATAACATTGTTTAGCCTAATAATGGTATGGCCAAATCTTGAATAGCCTAATAATGCTATCTCTCTCTCTCTCTCTCAGCCTTCCGTAGTCCACTGTTGGACATAGGCCTCTCCTAACGATCGCCACCCCAAACGGTCACCCGCCATCTGCATCCAGCGGCTTCCCGCTACCTTCCGCAGATCATCAGACCAACGGGTTGGGGGGCGACCGACACGCCGTTTGCCGACACGGGGTCTCCACTCCAGAACCTTTCTACTCCAGCGGTCGTCGGCTCTGCGGGCTACGTGGCCAGCCCATTGCCACTTCAGCGTGCTAATCCTTTTGGCTATGTCGGTAACTTTAGTTCTCCTGCGGATTTCTTCATTACGAATCCTATCTCGCAGGGACACGCCTAACATAGCCCTTTCCATAGCACGCTGAGCAACTCTGAGCTTGTGGATAAGCCCTTTGGTGAAGCACCACGTCTCGGCTCCGTAAGTCATCACTGGCAACACGCACTGATTGAAAACTTTTGTTTTCAGACACTGAGGTATGTTTTCAGTGAAGATGTGTCGTAATTTCCCGAACGCTGCCCATCCGAGTTGGATTCTACGAGCTACCTCTTTATCGAAGTTGGATTTTCCTAATCGGATCACTTGTCCTAGGTAGGGATACTGATCAACAACTTCGATGGTGACACCTCCTACAGTTACGGGCGATGATGAAACATGTTCGTTCGACATGACCTTTGTCTTGTCCATGTTCATTTTCAGCCCAACTTGTTTAGAGGCATCATTGAGGTCTGTGAGCATTTCGCCTAACTCCTCCAGCGTTTCCGCCATAATAACTATGTCATCAGCAAATCGTAGATGAGAGATATATTCGCCATTGACGTTAATGCCCAGTCTTTTCCACTCTACAAGCTTAAAAACATCTTCCAGTGCACAGGTGAACAGTTTCGGAGAAATAACATCTCCCTGTCTCACGCCCCTTTGCAACTGGATCGGTTTTGTGCTATGTTCGTGTAATCGAACTGACATTGTGGCAGCATTGTACATACATCTCAACACCTCGATATAGCGATAGTCTATATGGCACCGCTGAAGGGATTGAAGCATCGCCCAGAGCTCAATAGAATCAAAGGCTTTCTCATAGTCCACAAACGCTAGACATAAAGGTAGATTATACTCCTCGGTCTTCTGTATAACCTGCCGAAGCGTGTGTATGTGATCTATGGTACTATAGCCTTTTCGGAACCCGGCTTGTTCGGGTGGCTGGAAGTCGTCGAGTCTTTGCTCGAGACGATTCGTAATAACTCTCGAAAACAGCTTGTACACATGGCTCAGAAGTGCAATGGGTCTATAATTCTTCAATAGGGCTTTGTTGCCTTTCTTGAAGAACAAATAATGCTATGGCATAGGTTTATTAGGTTTATACAAAATAATAATATTCGTTTGGCTTTAACTTTGACGGAGCGTCTCCCTACATAGCGCAAACTGGTGCCTTGTATTGTTTCCGCTGTTTGGAAAACGCTCCGCTCCGCTTCGCTGCGCTCCGCTTTGGTTTTGATGAACATGTGCACCTAACACGCTCCTCCTCGCTTTGCTCGTCGTCGCACCTATTTTTAGGTTTCGATCTCATGGGGTTTGTAATAATTATATTGGTCGTTAACTTTCGATTTTTTGATCATACAATATCGTGATTTTCGGGATGTAGGAGAAAAATACCACAATTTGTACATTTACTACATACTTAATATATTATTTATTAAGATAACATTAGGAGAAACAAGATTATACATAGGTATAGACGAACATAAATTTGAGCAAACGAAACTTAGGTGTTTAAAGATTGTGCCTAAAGAGTTTTAGACGAAACGAGCCTTATGCCACATAAGTCTTGGCAAAGTGATGGTTCGGCCAAAAAAGTTTAGACCATACGAGTTATGCGAAATGAGTTTTGGTCAATAAAGATTATGCGAGATGAGCGGAACCCGCTGAATCTAGATATGCAGGTTTCCTTCAATATACATTTTTTTGGTGGGTGGTGTCGTCTCCTGAGTGCCATATATATCAACTCTGATAGCGATGCTATATAAAGCGCAACTGACAACTTATCATCATCATCATCATCATCATCAGCCTATAGCAGTCCACTGCTGTACGTAGGCCTATCCCAAAGCACGCCACTGGATGCGACCTTTAGCTTTCCGCCGACAATTTATCTGATTGGATGATCCTCTCACCATGGTGACAAACACTAGTGCAGTTCTAGATGTAGTCTGTAGGTCACTCTGACCTAACCTCTAAGGGTCAATTCAGACGTACCACAACCACACCACGGCCACAACCACGCCGTGTGGTCGGGCGTGTATTTTGTATTGACAATGAATAATCCAATTCACACGTGCCACATTTTGCCGTTGTTATCGACCACCTGTGTAATACGACCACATCGCAACCACAACGTAACCACATCGCAGCGGCAACCTGTTCTCCGTACTAACAGCACACGACGACGTGGTTACCACATCGCAATGACAGCAACAACGCAACCACATCGACATTTTGTCGCTACCACAACGCAACTGCAAAAAGCCGCTGTCACACTATTCACACGTAACCACAGCTTGACCACATTATGTCGCTGCGACGTGGTGTGGTTGTGGTACGTGTGAATTGACGCTAAGCTGAACTAGCCAATTCGATATGCAGTTCACTGGAGTTTGTTTGCGGCGGTCCTATCACAAAAAGCGATTTCTACTAGCCAATTTTAATATTAAATTTCTTCTTTTCCTTACTTCAGACTCGAGGCACAGACGTCGAGGTTGAGATTAAATACGATGGATACATGATGGATAACTGTTTTGTGGCTACGGAGAAAAAATCTGGTAGGTAATATTGACTTGTTTTTAACCCCGAACATTAATGAGGTGTGTTATAAGTTGAACGTGTCTGTGTGTATCTGTCTGTGGTAGCGTAGCTCCCAATTTTCGATTTGCTTGTTAGGGTAATAGGAAATGAGTGTTCTTAGCCATATTTTATCAAAATCAGATCATCGTTTTTATGCATGTTGTTTTACAAACAATAAACTTAAAGCCCCTTATTATAAAACATAGACTAAAGATAGAAAGATATACTGAAGAGTGTATTTTATTTACTTTAACCCTTATTATACAGGGTTATTTGCAAGTAGACCTGATCCTTTCAGGAGGTGATAGAGGAAGGCATTTCCAGTCGATTTTAATGCATTATCCGAAACTAAACCATTTCAAAGATATTTAATATTTAAAGATTTTTTGAATTTTTGCCAAAATTTCATGTTTAAAACCGAAAATAAAAAAAACTAGCCATATTTCAATACTTTTTTTGTTTGTTTAGCATTAGTAACATTTTAATAAAGTAATTAAAATAATTAAATGTGCATTATTCGACCAAAATTAGACACAATACACAGCTTAAAAACATTGTCAACTTATAAGCTTTCAAATGAGATATTTTAATATCAAATCGATTTAGGTATCACCAAGATGTGGCCAAAACAATCAGAGAAGGCGGAGAAAACTCAACAGGGGTTTCCATACTAAAGTGAACAGGACTGAAAACCATCACACTTTTTACCTTTAAATTGCGCTAATTTTGTTAGTTTTTCTGATGAATTTTGTCCGCCTTCTCTGATTGTTTTGGCCATATCTTGGTGATACCTAAATCGATTTGATATTGAAATATCTCATTTTAAAGCTTATAAGTTGACAATGTTTTTAAGCTGAAGTGCACAAAAAATTGTTATATGAAATTCTTTTTTAATTTAACTTATTTGTTTTTAGGTTTTGAATATTTTTTAAAAATGTTTATCTATTTTGAGGTATTATGTCTAATTTTAGTCGAATAATGCACATTTGATTATTTTGTTGCAGCTCGGGTACTAGCAGGGAGATGAGTCAAAGACGAATTACAAGTTCACAATACTCGTTTATTCATTGAATCAGTCGTTCTTATATAGCTAGGATTTAGGACACTCTTAACTACTGCGCATGCGCGGCTCCAGCGCTGTGCGGTGGTGTAGGCCTGCGCTGGTCGCGGCTGATATATAAGCAGCTGGCGCGGGCGCGCAGTCAGCTAGCGGCATCATCATTTGTAGCGGCATCATCATCTCTATTAGAGGAGGCTACCCGGCGCAGACGCCGTAGCCTCCAAACTTACAATCGATTTAGACATGTGCCAGGGCGCTTCACGCCACCCCCCACCCACCGCGACGTCCTAAGCTGAGGACACTTCAGGAGGCAAGCCTCCTGAAGTGACCTCATCTTAGTCGCTTTATAACGGGAGAAGGCGCCTTACGACGCCTTCCCCAAACGTTAGGCAAAGTTGCAGAGGTCGCAGGACCGCAACAAATAGGTATCCCTTAAAAAAAAAAAAAAAAAAAAAAAAAAAAAAAAAAAAAGCGCGCAGTCAGTGGAGCGCCCGTCGTCGTGGGAAGCGGACGTCGAGCAGAGCAGCGGGCATCGGGTCGTCGGCGGCACCGCGAGGAGAGCGCGCAGGGCGCGCTTGGCCGATGAGTCATCACGCCGCGCTGTGGTATGCGAAGAATGCGGCTCTGGAATGCCGCCGCGCGTATGACTCACGTCGCATCGTCTGCGTATGCTACGCATAGTACTCCCCCTCAAGCGAAGCGTACGGTTTGCTTTACGGTCCGTCCTGACCGTGTTGTGTAGCTTGTAGATGTAGCTGTAGGTACTGCTGCCGACTCGTCTGCTTCTTTGCTTATATAAGCTGGCTTGAGGCGGTCCAGTGATATCACTGCCGTGCGTAGAGGCAACCGTAACTTGTAGTATTTTTCGCTCCGTTCCAATACTTCGTACGGGCCGTCGTAGGGAGGTGTGAGCGGTTTTCTGACCGTGTCGTTGCGCACGAAGACGTGTGAGCATGTTCGTAGGTCCTTGTAGACGAATGGTCGCTCTCTCGTTGCTCGTGCCTTCTGCACAGGTGATATCGCGGCCATGGTGTCCGTCAGTCGCCGCACGTAGTCTGCATCTTCAATTTTGGACTGTGTAGGTACAAAAAAATCAGATGGTACTCGTAGAGTCGCTCCGTAGGTCATCTGCGCGGGACATAGCGCGTTCTCGCGTATCGCCGTGCGCAGGCCGAGTAGCACCGTAGGTAGTTCGTCGCTCCATGTCACGGTAGCGCCTCTCGCCATTAGCGCTGCCTTGAAGGTGCGGTGCCATCGCTCTACCTTGCCGTTTGCTTGCGGGTGGAATGCGGTGGTGTGGATCTTGTTGATGCCGAATCTCTTCATCAGTGTGCTGAACAGCGAGGACTCAAATTGCCGGCCCTGGTCGGTTGTACACCGGATTGGCATTCCAAACCGAACTAGCCAGTTCTCGTAGAAGGCCTTGGCTACGGCTTCCGCTGTGATTTCGCTTACTGGTACTGCTTCAGGCCAACTTGTGCAGCGGTCGATCATGGTTACACAGTAGCGGTATCCGTTTGACGGTTGTAGCGGCCCGACAATGTCGATGTGGACGTGCTCGAACCGTGCGGATGGCGGGAACTCGCCGAGTGGGGTGACGACATGCCGATGTACCTTCGCACGCTGGCAGCTGATGCACGTCCTCGTCCATTCGCCTACGTCCTTGTTCATCGATGGCCAGAAGAACTTCGCTGCCATCTGCTTCTTGGTCGCTCGTATCCCCGGGTGGCACAGGTCGTGTTGCGCTTTGAATGCAGCACCACGGTATGCCGGCGGCAGGTACGGTCTGGGCGTCGCTGTAGACGTCTCGCAGGTGATAGTGTGACTCAGCCCCGGCAGTGCGACATCTGTGAACATAAGATTGGATTGTGATCTTATTTTTCTTAATTCCTCGTCCGACGATTGATCTGCGGCCAGTTTGTTGTAGTCAATGGCCGATGGACATGCTATCTCCTCTATACGTGATAGAGAGTCTGCCACTGCGTTGTCTTCCCCCTTCACGTACTCTATCTTCGTGCAGAATTGGCTCACGAAGTGGAGTTGCCGCTCTCGCCGGGGTGTGTCACTACTGCTTGCCGGTCTGCTCATTGCGTAGGTGAGTGGCTTGTGATCTGTGTAGATGGTGACGTCACATCCCTCTATTAGACGTCTGAAGTGCTTCACGGCTGTGTACATGGCTAGCAGTTCGCGGTCGTACACACTGTAGCGTCGCTGCGTCTCGCTCATCGCTTTTGAAAAGAATGCCAGCGGTCTCCAGACTCCGTTGACGCGTTGCTGCAGCACCGCTCCTAGGCTGAGGTCAGATGCGTCGGTCATGAGTCCCAGTGAGCTGCCGTGAACTGGGTATGAGAGCGTGGTGGCTTCCAAAATGCTTTGGCGGCATTTTTCGAAGGCCGAATCCGACTCCGGCGTCCATTCAATCGGCGTCTTATCATTTTTCTTCCGGTTGTGTAAGTGTTTATTCAGCGCGCTTTGTTGCTCAGCTTGGCGAGGCAGGCACTCTCTGTAGAAGTTGAGGATTCCGAGAAAACGTCGCAACTCTACTACCGTCTTCGGTTTCGGGAAAGTAGAGATTGCCTTTATCCTCTCTTCTGTAGGTCGTATTCCTTCAGCTGATACTTCGTAGCCCAGAAAGTTCAGTTTCTCTTGACCAAATTCGCACTTGTTCACGTTCAGCGTCACTCCATACTTGTCAAGACGTTCTAAGACTCGTTCTAGAAGCGCTCTGTGCTGTTCTTCGTCTTCTGAATGCAGCAGAATGTCGTCAACGAAACAGAAGCAGCCTTCTATGCCTCGTAGGACCTCGTGCATGAACCGCTGGAACGTCTGACTGGCGTTACGTAGTCCGAACGTCATGCAGTTGAACTCGAACAGTCCGAAGGGCGTCGTGATGGCCGTCTTCTCTGCGTCTTCCTTACTCAGTGGAATCCAGTAGTACGCCATCTTCAGGTCGAGCTTCGAGAACACTCTGCTTTTGTTCAGCTGGTACGTGAAGTCCTGAATTCGCGGAATCGGGTAGCGGTCGGGTAGAGTGACTGAGTTGAGCCGCCTGTAGTCTCCACAGACGCGTAGGCCGCCATCCTTCTTTTTCACGATGTGCAGCGGGCTTGCCCAGGGGCTCTTCGACGGTTTGCAGATGCCCATCTCGATCATGCGCTCGAACTCTTCTTTTGCCACCTTGTATTTATCGGGCGGCAGGGGTCGCGGTTTCGCGTACACCGGTGGGCCAGTCGTCTCTATGTGGTGTATGACGTCATGCCTAGCCGGCGCCTTGAGTGACATCGGTCGCAGGATGTCCGGGAACTTCGTCAGGATGCTGTGGTACACTTGGTCGGAGCTGATGACGTAGATGGACTCTTCACTGGTACGAACTTCGATGGTGTCCACTGCGAGCTCCGTTATTCTGTCCACTAGTTTTTTCTTGTGCAGGTCTACCAGCAGCTTGAAGTTGCGCAGGAAGTCGGCACCGAGAATCGACGTTTTCACATCCGCCACTATGAATGTCCACTGGAAGCAGCGCCTGAGTCCTAGGTCCAGTCGTAGTGTTCGCTCTCCATAGGTGTTGATCGGCGTATCATTTGCCGCGTACAACTTGTAGGCGCTGTTGACTTGCGTTTTCTTGTTGGTGGCGGCTAACACGGAGATGTCGGCGCCTGTGTCGACGAGGAAACGCTCTCTAGTGTTGCGATCGAAGACACACAGGCGGTTGCTTCCGCTGGCAACACCGACCTCCGCCACGGTCGGTGTCGGCTCTAGTTTTCCGACATTTTCTTCCTCTTGCAGCACGGGGATTCGCAGCGCTTTGCCCTGTCGCCGAATCGCCAGTGGTATTTGCATTCCCACGTATCAGTTCCCGGTCGTGGGGCTTGCCGTTGCCGTGACCATGACCTGGATCGGGACCTGGGACGTCCTCGGTAGGGTCTGCGCTCCTGTTGCCGGCCTCGCAATTCCGCTACTTCGAGCGACAGTTTTTCTAACTGCTTGCTAAGTACGCATAGTTGCGCCGAGACTGTGACGTCGGCTGTATTTGGCGTGTAAGTCGAGTGACTGCTCTGTACTGCGGCTATCGTTGTGGGCTCTGAGTACTCCAGCATCTTGTCCGCCATCGCAGCTAGGGTGTCCAGTGACGACTCGGAGTTCACGGACAGCACGACACGTAGCTGAGCCGGTAGGTGGTCCAACCATTCGATGCGCAAGCCTTCTTCAGTTATAAGGCCGTTGCTGAGCTCGCGCATTTTCCGCAGATGCTGAGAAGGTTTCTGATCTCCCAGCTCTAGTCCTCGTATGAGCTGCTGGAAGTTCTTCACCTCGGATTTCTCATACACGGTGAGCAATCTTTGCTTAATCGTCGCGTATTTTCCTGTCTCGGGCGGTCGGTACAAAATATCCGTGACATGTTGAAGGTCCACTGGCTGCAGTTGTTGCAGCACGTAGCGGAACTTCTGGTCATCTGAAGTCTTCAGTGGGTCGACGACAGCTTCGAACTGCAGGAACCAGGCGCGAGGAATTTCACGCCAGAACGGGAGTAGTCGCGACTGCACGGAGATTGCAGCTAGCTCCGCTTGCTGATTGCTCGTCGACGCAGGTGAAGGTGCCAGTACCGGTGTGGCATCTTTGATCAGGTCTTCAGATTTTTCCATCTTCAGGTGTTCTTAAAGTCGGGGGGTCACCACTGTTGCAGCTCGGGTACTAGCAGGGAGATGAGTCAAAGACGAATTACAAGTTCACAATACTCGTTTATTCATTGAATCAGTCGTTCTTATATAGCTAGGATTTAGGACACTCTTAACTACTGCGCATGCGCGGCTCCAGCGCTGTGCGGTGGTGTAGGCCTGCGCTGGTCGCGGCTGATATATAAGCAGCTGGCGCGGGCGCGCAGTCAGTGGAGCGCCCGTCGTCGTGGGAAGCGGACGTCGAGCAGAGCAGCGGGCATCGGGTCGTCGGCGGCACCGCGAGGAGAGCGCGCAGGGCGCGCTTGGCCGATGAGTCATCACGCCGCGCTGTGGTATGCGAAGAATGCGGCTCTGGAATGCCGCCGCGCGTATGACTCACGTCGCATCGTCTGCGTATGCTACGCATAATTTAAATAAGTTTATTAAGATGTTACTAATGCAAAACAAACAAAAATAGTATTGAAATATGGCTAGTTTTTTTTATTTTCGGTTTTAAACATGAAATTTTGGCAAAAATTCAAAAAATCTTTAAATATTAAATATCTTTGAAATGGTTTAGTTTCGGATAATGCATTAAAATCGACTGGAAATGCCTTCCTCTATCACCTCCTGAAAGGATCAGGTCTACTTACCAATAACCCTGTATAAAACGAAGACTAAAGATAGTTCTACTTTAAACCCGGCTTTAGGCTATTGATTTATATAAAATCTCTGGACTATAACCTGTTCTAAACCAGAACTATCTTCGCTCTACGTCTTATAATAAGGAACCTATGGTTTCATGCATTTATAGGCTTGTCGCGAATGGGGAAGCAAACCAAGTGAAACTTTGGCAGCACCAGCGAGTGTGCCTTTCTGGTTTTGACCAATTACATTGTTGGGGAGAAAAAATGGCGTCCGAACCAACCAATGAGAACTGGGGAATTAGGCACAGTCGCCTAAGGCGCCATCTGTAATTAGCTTTTAGTTTTTCTCCCCATTAGTTATCCTACAAACTATTTCCACTTTCCAGGAAGTCTCTGTTTGGGCCTCGAAGCTAGTACTCCATTGGAACAAAACATCACAAATGCACTTCCCAAAACACCAAAAACAAGCAAGTCTCTGAACAAGAAGCCAAAACGCGGCCCCGGACGCCCTAAAAAGCGTAATACGTCTTACAACACCCGAGCGGAGCTAAATCGTGAAGAAAAAGAAGCAAATAAGGTTGCCACAAAAAGTTTTACAGAACATCCGGAAGTAAATAGGGTTGCCACAAACACATTTACAGAACATCCGGAAGTAAATAGGGTTGCCGTTCAAAGTTATGCAGAAAAACGTAAAGAGGCACACAGCACTGCAGTGAAACGCTATGCAGAAAAACATCCAGAAGTAAACAGGGCTGCAGTAAAACGTTATGCGCAGAGAAACCCACATATTAAACGAAAATCGACGGCGTTGTGCTACGCGAAAAAAAAGTTATTGAATAAGACTGAAAGCGGAGAAAATTACAAGGAAGTAAAATTGGAAACCATACCAGGTTAGAATACTGTTTATATTTGTTAACAAAACTGTTAAAAATGAGATGGATCCAAACTAATTGTAAATTAAAGGCCTGTTTCACAACGTCTGGGTAATGGCTACCTGTGGAATAAAATACATGTTGTCTATATCCCATTCCACAAGGAAAGACATCTGACAGAACTCTTATTTCATTCAAACAAATAAGGGTAGTTTTTGTTTGTGTCAAATATCTTTCCCCGTGGAATGGGATATAAAACATAACTGCAGAGTGACAGAATGTCTTATTCAACAGGTTGTGTTACAGGCCCTATAGTCGTCGAAATATAATAGGCCCGTTTGGACAGCTACACAAATTTGCTATTTACTCTTGGTTTACTTTATGAAATACATAAAAAGACACATAATCAGGCTTATTATTTAACGGCCGAAAGAAAAAAGAACTTTTAAACCACCAAAAGTTACTTATTTTTTTAGATTTTTTACGATTTAGGTTTGACACCAGTTGTCATCCCATACATTTTGGAGCTGTCCAAGCGGGCCTATTATATTTCGACGACTGTAACTGTACTTTACTCAATATGTGCCAAGGGCTGACGTCCGAATGACGTAGTGTTTAGTGACCCTGACTACTGAGCCGAAGGTTTTCCGGGTTCGATTCCCGGCTGGGGCAGATGTTTGTTTAAACACAGATATTTGTTCCCGGGTCTTGGATGTGCCCGTAAAATGGCAACAGGCCCGCCCCCTATTACATTGGGACTATCATAACACTGGCGAAAAGTGGGTGCAGCAATGCACCTCTGCCTACCCCGCAAGGGAGTACATTAGTACAAGGCGTGAGTGTGTGTGTGTGTGTGTGCCAAGGGCTCATAAATATATATTTTTTTTCAGACAACGTCGCCATTTGCGAAATCCCAGATTTGAAGAAAGTTAAACTTGAAGACACAGAAACAAATGATAACGAAAACGAACAAAGCGCAGTAACGACAAACAAACCAGATAACGCTATATTACATACGTACGTGTGCGACCACTGCCTCCTTGCGTTTGAATCCAGAATTACATTAGTTACACACATCCTTCAATTCGAAATTTATCCTCATAAAATAAGCCATGAAGAAGCTAGTAAACCGAAAAAGCGAATGCACGAATGTGAAATATGTAAGAAACAATTAACACGGCTCGGTGATCTAAAGAATCACATGAAAACTCACACGGGCGAGAATCAATACAAGTGTGGTGTTTGTAACAGAAGTTTTAGCCGTTTCAATTATTTGAAGCGTCATTTAGAAACTCACAAAGGTGGATGCAGATATAAATGTGATTTTCCGAACTGTGGGACACAATGCAGGGATTCAACAGCTCTAAGAATGCATTTGAGATCACACACTGGAGAGAAACCATACAAGTGCAATATTTGTGAGAAAGGATTTTCTCGTGAAGAGAATATGAAACGACATGTAAGATATCATGTTGGCGAAAAGAAATTCGAGTGTGATATATGCAGCAAACGATTTGCATCCAAAGCTGATCTGATTAGGCATTTAAGAGTTCACATTGTTAAAAGTCCATACACATGTGATGTTTATAGTAAAAGATTTCCAGATAGAGCGAATAGGAATTGCCAAAGAAGTAACCACGCGGGCGAATACCCATACAAGTGTGATTATTGTAAAAAAGAATTTGCAGAGCACGCAGGCCATAGGAAACCTATGAAACTTCGGCGACGTAAAAAGCAATTCGAGTGCAAAATTTGCAAAAAAAGCTTTACACTCAAGCATAGCTTGAAAAGACATGTCGATAGCATCCACCTCAAGAATGATAAGCCGTACCGGTGCGATGTTTGCGACAAACGATTTAGTTTAGCATCAAAATTGGAGGTTCATCATAAGCACTCACGATGTGTTAACAGTGCAGGCACGTGAACACACAAACCCGACATTTAAGGCAGACTTATGTTAACTAGGTAGTTTTAATATATTATTATGTAGGTACGCGAAAGAAAAATATTACAATTGGATATTTACCAAAAAAAAACGCTACTGCGATTAATTTACTTGTGATAATTTGTGATAAGAGGTGGCGTAACGGATAAGATCACTCACTCGTGAGACCGTGGGTTCGAATCCTGGCCAATGAATTCTTAAGAAATATGCAATTTAAGTACAATGATAAGTACCACGTGATCTTGCGGTAAAGAAAAACATCGTGAGGTAACCTGCACATCTAGATTCTACTCCGTCAAACTTAATCTGCACTCATTCAAAAACTTTATCTTTATATCACCCGTTAGCATTGACTTATACATATATTACTAGCGTAAGGTCAGGGCCAACCGCTTAAGAAAAAGGCCCCCTCGCGCTGGCCCCATAATCTCATATATCTGTCATAATTTGTTCTAAACGGGGCCAGCGCGCGGGTGTAATTTTCTTTAGACAAGATGTTATCACAGGCGCATCCTTCCATTTGAAATAATTGTTCCCCAGTATTAAATATATCACATCTGTGATCCCTGTTACACCTACTACTAAGTAATACCATTAAAATTGATTATTGATGATAATAAACACATGTTTAACACATTTTTTGTTGTTTGTTTTTATTCAGATTGTCATTTTTACATGAAATTGATATAGTTACAGGAAATCTATAATTTAAATGATCATCAATGGCTATCTATCTACAAATCAATATTATATAGCACAGTTTATAGAGATGTTCTTTTATTATAGACGACCGAATGGCGTAGTGGTTAGTGACCCTGACTACTGAGCCGATGGTCCCGGGTTCGATTCCCGGCTGGGGCAGATATTTGTTTAAACACAGATATTTGTTGTCGGGTCTTGGATGTGCCCGTAAAATGGCAATAGGCCCGCCCCCTATTACATTGGGACTAACATAACACTCTGGCGAAAAGTGGGTGCAGCAATGCACCTCTGCCTACCCCGCAAGGGAGTACATTAGTACAAGGCGTGAGTGCGTGTTTCTTTTATTATATTTTTCTAATGACACGTTTGGTTACTAAATTAGGTAACCTATACCAAAGTGCTGTAGTCACTAAATTACTCTCAATACAGTAAAAATGAGTGTGTCCTTTATTAAATTTAGTCTTGTATAATTGAGAATTAGGTAGTTTTGAAATAAAAGTTCTAAACAATAATAACCACATTGTTACTGTACTGTACTGTAGTGTAATATCAGTAATACTCAATTTACGAACACAAAAAAAAATATGCTTAGAACTTTAACACTTTATTTGGGCCAATGAAAGAAGTACATTATTTCTCACTTTGAGCCTCTACTTTAGTAACTACCAAATCAGTTAGTTGATTGAGAACACTTGTTTCAGACGTGTGAACTTTTTGGTGGCGCCTCAAGCTACCCACCGTCGTGAATCCTTTATCGCACGAATCACACTTGTTCGGCTTCTCGCCGGTATGAGATTTCATGTGCGTAATCTTAGCGGACAAGTGAGCAAACCTTTTCTTGCACATTTCACACTCGTGTGGCCTTTCAATCGTGTGCGATTTCATGTGGATGACTTTGTGGGTCATTAGCGTGAATCGTTTGTCGCAAACATCGCACTCGAACGGTCTCTCGTTGGAGTGGACTCTCATGTGGACCTTCAAGTTAGACTGTTGGCTGAAGGTTCTCTGGCACACTTCACACAGGAACGGCTTCTCGCCCGTGTGCGATCGCATGTGGTTAGTCAAGTCGGCTATTTGCCGGAATCGTTTCTGACATATTTCACACTCGATAATCTTCTTCGGCTTCGCTGATGTCTTGAATTGTTTCTTCCACAGTTTTCTAGGGTCGTTTATGTTCAAATTACCAGCCAGTGTTCTCGGATTCACTTTGCATTGGGAGTGGTGTTCTAACAGTATTTTCTCTGAGCCAAAGATTTGCTTGCACCGATCACAGATAAATGCTGTAATGACTATGTTGGTTCTTTTGACGTGGCTGGTGGTTTCGTCGCAGTCGCTGCCATCGCTCAGTGGCTCCATCTTGAATGTTTGGCCGTCATTGCTTGAAGGATAACTGTCTGGGGTTTCGTTGTTTGGGTCATCTGAAATGAATGTGGCAGATGTTAATGATGCAGATAAATATACAAAATGTAAATGATAAGATAAGGGTCCGAACGTCACTGTCAAATCCACTATTAACCAAGTTATTTCTGAGTCAAGTCATCTTAAGGTCAAACTACATTTTTAACCAAATTCTCTTTTCGTCAAGTCTAATGTTCGCCAAACGTGGCATTCGATGACACCTGAAAGTACAATCGTGTTCGTAAGTTACAGTGATATTCGTCATTTTTCATATCACATGCATGGGGTGCTGGTTAGATTGGTCCTGATCTGATGGGGATTCCGTTATAAGCTCCTTGGTTCTCCTGTGCGCCTGGTACACTTTTTACAGTACACGGGTTCTTTAGCGACGTATTTTAGAGTAACTATATCGCGTTTTGCCATAATTACGGCTATGTGAATAATGGAATGCGTGTTAAACGAGTTTACCGACGTCGATAACGAACCCGTGCCCTAGAAGATTTGATATTGGTTAAATCTGTTAAAAAGTACTAAGAGTACAGACGAATCAAGGAGCTTAGTCCCTTGTCAATCAATATGGAATAGCGGCAATATATTCGTATTGCGTCTGCCATTTTCACACTGATTCTTTATCTGCATTCCTTATAATCTATCGACATAAGGCGCCCAGCTCGGGGTGCCGGTATGGATGGCGGTGGGAGGGCTGGTTAGATTGGTCCCGATCGCAAGGGTTCGTTATCGACGTCGATGCGCGTTCCACCGATCACAGTGCCGCATTTATGGCGAATCGCGATATAGTGATTTACGTCGATAAAGAACCCATGAAGCTTATAGGATAGGACTTAGAATGCAGAAGTATAGGCCTACTATCAGCAAGAAGCATTTCGATTGCCTTTTAAAAGTACTAAACGCACAGAAGAATCCAGGAGCTTATTACAAAATGGCGATTAAGAATCAATATGACATATTTCTGCACCTCTCTCTACTCATCTGTACCAGGCATTGCCTAAGGGAAGCCTTTTCAAACATAAGACTTGACGAAAAGAGAATTTGGTTAAAAATGTAGTTTGACCTTAAGATGACTTGACTCAGAAATAACTTGGTTAATAGTGGATTTGACAGTGACGTTCGGACCCCGAGGATGAGTCATGGCAGCTTTCTACTGACAAAAAGTGAGTCTGAACGCCTTTGTAGATGAAGAAGTCCAACAGATCTGGGAGTTTTTGTGGGTCAGTAGGCCAGTATGTTGGTTCACAAGTTGTCAGGGCATTAAGCTTGTGGTAGTCCATGCTCTTTTTTAAGTTGCGTCCTCGTGTTGTGAGGCGTGATCCCCATTGTAGATTCTTTGCATTCCAGTCCCCCCCGACAATAAATCTATGACCAAGTGACTCGAAGAAACTATTGAAGTCCTCTTCTGTAGTCTCTGGGTTTCCCTTTTGTTTTGGCGAGCAGTAGATGGATGTTATTGTGATTGGACTCTGTTTATCATGTATCATTATTGAAAGCAAGCCAAACAAATATTGAAATCCTACAAAGATTTCCAAACGGAGTACTCAAAGCCATAGTAAATGCACCCTGGTTCACCAGAATGGATGAGGTGCATGAATATTTGAAAATGCCTACCATGAGAGAGGAGGTTGCAAAACTTACAAGAACCTACCGAGACAGGATTGTAAATCACCCAAACAAACTGGCCACTGACCTTACCAGTAATGTACCCACCAGAAGACTAAAAAGAAAAAATATCTGGGATAACATAGACCAATAATATGTTAAGAAGGCAGCCTGACAATGGAAGGGTATGCCTGCAAAGCCAATCATAAACATGAAATGAACTGCTTATGGTTATATTAAACCGATTGCATGTTGGCAAACAAAACATGAAAAAAAAACATAAATATTTAATATAGCAATAAATGATACAATTGGAGTAGGAAGGACCATAAGCATACTAGAGCAAGACAGTATGAGTTCTTTCTATATTTCCTTAGATTAAGCCCCTGTTTCACAATGTCTGGTTAGTGGCTATTCAATTTTGGTTGAATGGCTCTTTGCCGTGTGTGACTAACACGGCTAACTGGGCCAGAGTCACGTGACCAATGCTCACAGTATTGGAAAGCAGTCGTTACGGTTATTTTAGACTATTTACACAGTTAAAACCTGAAACAACCAGACAAAAACAATATATACAAACAATAAGTGGACATCACAAGTAATGGTTAGATTTGTTAGTATATATGTACAAACACATTTACAGTTTAATATTGTTAGTCTTAAGGAATTTGTACAGTATATTAACTAGGCGAGTATGTACAAGGGTAAGAAGATAGTTAGTATTTACAGGTTTGGGAATGGTGGGGGGAAGGATGTCATATAGGGAGGTTTGAAGGTTGGGACATTCGAAAAAGAGATGATCAACAGATCCTTCACTGGCACCGCAGTCGCAGACAGAGCTATCACGGACCCGAATCCTAGCCAAGTGCACCGGGGTGCACGCGTGGCCCAGACGCAGTCTACAAAGAGTGGAAGTTGCTGGTTTATCTAAGTGTTTTGCTTTAAAAAACCATGGCTTTTTTGGGATATGAGGTTGGATATGGGAGTAAAATTTACCTTTAAAATTCCTAGAAGTGTCCCAGGACACTTTCCAGGATCTATCCAGCCTCGGTCCTGCGAGCGAGGCAAGGTCATGGGCAAAATTTTGGTAATGAGTGTCCAGGCCCAAGCTAACGGCATCCTTAGCGAAGGAATCTGCACACTCATTACCAATAATACCACTGTGCCCAGGTATCCAAGCGATAGCTACTTCTATACCCTGAGTCATGCAACGGAATAGGGTTTCTCTAATTTTTAAAATGATAGGGAATTTGGATTTGGATTTAAAGGGAAAGGAAATAATTGCTTGTAATGAACTGGCCGAATCAGAAAGGATAATAGTTTTGTTAAGTTTGTGTGACTCAGCGTACAGAAGCGCCTCGAGAATAGCTGTTGCCTCGCCCGTGAAGACCGAGGACTCAGGGGGACGCTTAAAACTGAGTGCAACTTTCTACTTGGGCAGCCATACGGCCAAACCCACGTTGCCGTTTTCGGAGAGTTTGGATGCGTCAGTGAATATGGGGAGCCAGCCTGGCCACTCTGAATTGAGTTTCGCACTTAGAGCTTTTTCAGCGGCAGGAGAGTCTTTACTGATACCTAAATCCATTACTACATTGGGCTGAAAAACTAAGGCGTCGTAAGGAACATCAAACAGAGGGTAAATACTAAATTTGGATGTAGGGTGGGGGAGATTAGAAGAAAAGATATAAGTTTTTAGTAGATAGGAAAGTCCATGGGTTTCTTGAGCATTACACAGACGCTTAAGGATATCAAGTTTGGGCAACAAAGGATGGGAGTTAGATTGCCAGATTCGAAAGAAAAACCGATCACATAAGTATTGTCTCCGAAGTGAGAGAGGAGGGTCAACACACTCAACCTGGAGGGCATTGGTAGGGGAGGATTTCATCGCACCTGAAACTATGCGAAGGCACTTGTACTGCACTTTGTCAATTTTCTCCAGAGCTGCTTTATTGCAAGGGTCTATAATGAAGGCAGCATAATCGAAATGGCTCCGGACAATCGCATTATATAGCAGTTTTTGTGAGTAAGGGTGGGAACCCCACCAAACACCCGACAGTGATCTGAGGACGTTGACACCCCTCTCACACTTCCGAGCCACATAGCTCATATGATGGGTACCTGATAACTTGGAATCCAATATCACGCCTAAGAATTTTACTTCACTTGATACAGCAATTGAATCTTCTCCAATAACGATGTCCACGTCAGGGACGTTGCGCTTCTTGGTAAATACGACTGCTGTACATTTTTGAGTGGAGAGGGATAAGCCATGTCGAGTCAGCCAGTCCGAGAGGTATCTTAGGGCCAGGTTCAGCTGGACATTTGTCTCTCCTAATGAAGAAGAAGCGTGGTAGAGTGCAAGGTCATCAGCATATTGTAAAATGTCGCAAAAGCAGTCAACGGACCGTTCAAGATCGTATGTATAGAGGCTATACAGGAGAGGGCTCAAGACTGATCCCTGGGGGAGGCCTTTCCAAACAAATTTTGGGTGGTCTAGGGAAGATGATGGGGATTTTATAAATATGGATCTCTCCATTAGTAGGCTGCAAACAAGACGGGTAAGCTTCACTGGAATACTCAGCTGGCGCATTTTCTGCCTGAGCACAGGAAGAAGTACGTTGTCGTAAGCAGATGCCACATCAAGAAAGACACCCACCAGGTATTCTTTCCTCTTAAAGGCAATTTGGATGTCTGTAGTGAGTATCGCAAGGCTGTCCAAAGTACTCATGCCTTTCCGAAACCCAAACTGGGTTTTGGCTAAGATACCTTTGTTTTCGACTAGCCATTCGAGCCTGCACTTTATTATGTGTTCGAGAATTTTAGCCAAGGAAGAGGATAGGGCGATCGGTCGACGGGAGTTCGGATCACGAGGGTCCTTTCCGGATTTCAAAATAGGTACGACTATTTGTTTACTCCATGAGCTCGGAGTAACTCCGTACTCAAGGAAGTAAATTATCAGCTCCAAGTAGACCTGCTTGACCTTGAGGCTTGATTTTGAAAGAAATGAATATGGAATGCCATCAATGCCTGGAGTTGAATCGGATAGACCTGATAGAGCAGATTGAAGTTCGTCCATAGAGAACGGTGAATCCAATCTGTCTGAAGATTGTATAATAGACGGGGGAGGAGGAAGAGAATCATAGTGTGGGACATATGGAGGGGCCAGCTTGTCGCTGAACCCTTCGAGCCATACAGAGGGATCATTGGATGTGATGTTTTCGACGTTCAGAGATCCACGGAAACGTCGAATGTATCTCCACACTAAGGAAGGGGGAGATCTGGGGGAGAGACGTTCACAAAACCTGAACCAGCCCTGTTTCTTCTTTTTTTTAAGAAGCCTTTTAGTGCGAGCCGCAATGTGTTTATAATTAATAAAATTGTCCATGCTCATGTTTGAGAGATAAACACCCTCAGCATTATTGCGCTCGTCTATGGCCGTGGTACAGTCGGAATCCCACCAAGGCGGTGAGACTCTTTGGCATTTGCGAGTTTTCTTGTTTTTCGCTGAGGATGTCAATGCTCTCTCAAACATGTCGTAGTTGGCGAGAAAATTGTCACTAGTACAGGGCTGGATCAGGCTAAGTTTATCTTCTACTGATGAGATGAAGTTGGACCAGTCTTTCTCGCCAACCATGTACCTTGGAAAGGCACATGTGTCGGTGAGAATGCTGGACCTGTTGGGAATAGTGATTGAAATGGGAAAATGATCACTTCCAAAGGTATTTGGAAGGACCCTCCAGAATATTGATGATGAAAGAAGAGGAGAGCAGAAGGATAGATCCACTGCACTTTTAGGGTTTTGATGAGGATGGACTCGACGGGTTGGAGACCCGTCATTTAAAATGCAAACATCTAAGGTATCAAGCACGTCTAAGAGGGCGACAGAGAATGAGTCAGTACGATAAGAGCCCCAAGAGGAATGGTGGGCGTTAAAGTCCCCCATGATCAGGAGGGGATGAGGGAGGGAAGAAATTAAATTGTAGAAAGAAGGAAGAAGAGAAGGGTGAGGATCAGGGAAGTAGACGGACACGAATGTAACGCCTATAGCCCTAAGAGCCACGACGTTAAACTCCTGCCCGTGGGGGGGGATAGGGATAGAAGAAAAGGTAAGGGAACGCTTTACTAGCAAAGCGCACCCAGCATACCCGTCATCCCTGTCATCCCGCAGACATGAGTAACCAGAAACCCGAAAACGGGAACCCGGCACAAGCCATGTCTCCGAGATGGCAAGGACAGCGGGCTTGATGTCATCAATTAATGTGAGCAGTTCGCTTTTCTTGCTGTTAATGCTCTGAGTATTCCACTGAAGAACCCGGATCGGGTTCGCAGCCATTGGGGATGGGTTCAGAGCCATTGTGGCATAGAGACGAGATAACTTGTAATTTTTGGGCAACGTTGGGCGGTAGGGTGTCACTGAATTTAGCCAGCAGACTAACAACCAGAGACAAAAGGTGGTCAAGCAAATTGTCGTTAGGAGTGATTACACTCAGGGCACTTCCATTAGGAAGTGAAGAAGATGGAGAAGAGATGATAGCCTGATGGGCAAGTTTGTCGTATCCAGGACGAAGGGGAGACCTAGGCCTGCGTTGTGTGACTACAGTTTTTTTGTAGGAACGGTTGGGAGACTGGCCATTTGGTTTGGTTGAAGCAACTTCAGCAAAAGACTTTTTGCTTGAGGGTAAGCGAGCATCTGCCTCAGCAAATGAGATGCTGTCCTGCGACATAAGCACTTTAATTGATTTTTGCCTTGACTGTTCAGGGCAATTCTTGTCAGTTGAGGGATGATTACCAGAACAGTAAAGGCATGTTGGTTGGGAAGTATTGCACGATTCACCCAAGTGTGGTTGAGCACACTTGAAGCACCTTGGTTTTGAACGGCATTGAGCCTGGGTGTGTCCAAATCTACAGCAGGCATAGCATTGAATTGTGGGGTAAGTATACCTCACAACTTCTACTACAGCCCGGAAGGAGTAAATTTTCTCAGGTAGATATTGTCCCCTGAATGTAATCACTACATTTTGTGTTGGGACGTGTGTTGTTATACCTTCGTTGACCACCTTTCGGCTGAATCTGCGGGCTTTCAGGACAACCCCGCAGCCATGTGGGAGATCAAGGGAGTTGACAAAGTCATCTAGTGATAGATCCACCGGGACTCTTTTGGCAACACCCATTCGGGTTATGTTGTATGTGGGGATTTCAGCTTTAAATTTGTTTGGTGCAAGTGCGGGATGATGGACAAATTCATTGGCTGCCTTTGCGGTCTTAAACTCAACTGAGACTCTGTTTCTACCAGTCATTTTTACACCATCTCGTGTTATGTCAGCTACTTTGTTTTGATATAAAAATTGACCAAACTTGATAGCCCTAAGGGGGGCACCAGAAGCAGGATTTCCTGATGGGATCTCCTGACTAACATTAACAAGAAATGGACCTGCGTCTGTTTCGTCGTACACCTTGGTGGCGTCGAGGCTTGGGTGGGTATAGATAGTCTGGATGCTAGCGGATGCCAGATCTGGACTAACAATAACGCGCTTACCTTGCGTTTGCGGTAGTTGATCATCCCTGGGACGCTTTCGCGTCTCCTGGGACGGTTCCGTGAACATGGGGGGGGATAGTGGGGGTTGATCGGGTGTAAGCATTTCGCCATCAGGGGGATCCGGCGGGAGCCGGATCGGAGGATCCGAATGATGCTCCATTATTTAGAATGGAACCGACACTTTTAAAGAGAAGGGATTTATGGACGAACACAACACTAAACACTTACCAGCACCACAATTACGACAAAAAACAAGAGTTAACTGGTTAAATTGACCCAGAAAGGGGTCCAAGAAACGCGAAAATTGAGGAACACGTGAGCACCAACCAACGCGAACCCCGGGAAAAAACTGGTTAGTGGCTACCTGACGGATAAAATACATGCTGTCACTGTCAAAAAAATAATAACAGAAAGTGACAGCATGTATTTTATCCGTCAGGTAGCCACTAACCAGACATTGTGGAACAGACCCTTAATATACCAACAAGATGGTGTGTCACATACAAAAACTAAGCTGTCCCCGTTTTGTTTACTTTCAAACCATTTTAAGTTCAACCTAATGACAACCATTGTATCAATTAATCCTAACTAATATATTATAAATGCGAAAGTAACTGTGTCTGTCTGTCTGTCTGTCTGTCTGTTACTCTTTCACGCCAAAACTACTGAACGGATTTGAATGAAATTTGGTATACATACGGTCTAGACTGTGGGAAAGAACATAGGCTACTTTTTATCCCGGAATTCCCACGGGAAAACTTTTTAAGGCGAAGTGAAGCGCGCGGGAACAGCTAGTAAAGTAATAAATCTCCTAACCAAACTAATTCAAAATAAGAGCTCATTGGTAGAAGGGAAGGGTGTTTGCTGAGACATTTCTTTTGCACTGACACTGATGGATTGCCATCTACAGTCGTCAAGTCGTTGAAATATAATAGGCCACTTGGACAGCTCGAAAATGTATGGGATGACAGCTGTTGTCAAATCTAAATCATAAATAATCTAAAATCTAAGGGAGTCTACACACCAAACCCGCCGACACAGCCCGGCGGCTTGGTGTCGGCGACCCAAACCCGCCAACCCGCCAACATGTGTCATGGAGCTGTGTCGGTGAGGTCGGCGGCAAGAAATCAGTACAACTTTTTTAGTACTTGCACGCGCGGGTACGAGTCGCCGACATGATTCTTGAAACAAAGTCGCCGACACCAAGCCGCCGGGCTGTGTCGGCGGGTCGGCGGGTTTGGTGTGTAGACTCCTTAAACAATAACAGTTTGGTGCTTCAAAAGTTCTTTTTTCTTTCAGCCGTTAAATAATAAGTCAGATTATGTGTCTTTTAATGTATTTCATCAAGTAAATCAAGAGTAAATAGCAAATTTGTGTAGCTGTCCAAACAGGCCTATTATATTTCGATAACTGTAGTTTGTATTAAAACATTTTGATTGTTAAACTTACTTATATAAAATCCACTTTGTTCAACATTCATAATGCAGTTGTCATAAGTCGAGGAGCCATCTGTAGGTTTGTACTGGCTGTCCTCCTCATGGCTTAACTAAAGTAAAAAGAAAAAAAAATTATTTAAATTTTCCCTATAAGTAAGTACATCACTTTATGACCAAGATAATCGCCGCAATTTTAAATTGACACAGAATTTCCATGAAAACACATTATAAAGCTGCATACAGACTGGCCCAACGAACGCCCAATGATGGATATTTATCATACATATTCTATTCTATTCTATTCTCATAGGGGGTGAAGTTCCTGTACGTGGCTCTCTCGAGTGGAACCTTTGTACATATCCCCTTGATTTCAGCTCAGCCAGCCTAGCTCCCGAGTAAACTGGAGTAGTAGGCCTGGGTGTTGTAATAGCTGCCCTGTTATATCATACATAGGTTGGAGTGAAGGAAAGGGTGTGCGGGACTTAGAAAAATTTTCGATTTTTTTTTACTTTTAAATTTCGGTATTTTAATAATGGGGGGTTACTTATTATGTTAATACAAACATATTATGTCAAATAAACTTTTCTCTGGAATGCGTATTTTCGACTCTATTGACACTTTACTTTTAAACCACACCAGGGACTCTGACAAATTTTTGAATGTTTTCAAATTTTTACATATTTACTCTTTTATTGATGAGATATGATTAGTTACATCATTTCATGAAATATATGTGAAATAAACTTTTCTCTGAGATTAGTAGTTTGCCTGTTATAATGTTTCAAAGTGTCGCATGACTTTTTTTGTGATGTCAATAGAGTCGAAAATATGCATTCCAGAGAAAAGTTTATTTGACATAATATGTTTGTATTAACATAATAAATAACCCCCCATTATTAAAATATCAAAATTAAAACATAAAAAAAAATCGAAAATTTTTCTTAGTCCACACTTTACTTGTAAAACTGACCCAGGGACTCTGACAAAATTTTCGATTTTTTTTTTAATGTTTTAATTTTGATATTTTAATAATGGGGGGTTATGTATTATGTCAATACAAACATATAATGTCAAATAAACTTTTCTCTGGAATGCACATTTTCGACTCTATTGACATCACAAAAAAAGTCCTGCGACACTTTGAAACATTATAACAGGCAAACTACTAATCTCAGAGAAAAGTTTATTTCACATATATTTCATGAAATGATGTAAGTAATCATATCTCATCAATAAAAGAGTAAATATGTAAAAATTTGAAAACATTCAAAAATTTGTCTGTCCCTGGTGTGGTTTAAAAGTAAAGTGTCAATAGAGTCGAAAATACGCATTCCAGAGAAAAGTTTATTTGACATAATATGTTTGTATTAACATAATAAGTAACCCCCCATTATTAAAATACCGAAATTTAAAAGTAAAAAAAAAAATCGAAAATTTTTCTAAGTCCCGCACACCCTTTCCTTCACTCCAACCCTGCGCTTATACAAGAAACACGCACGAAACAACAAAAGGTCATGTTTCCACCTTTAGGTTTGAAAACTGATTTAAAATGTGTTGCAAATAAATTACTATTATCATAGAAATTAGAATTTGATCTAGAGTCTAGTCTAGACGCTACGACGGCATTTGAAGGTGCCGACACACAAGCGGACACGGCTGTCAGGAGGTAAGGTAACCTTTGGACTGACCTTCAGCTTTCAAACATCCGAGGGCGATCTGGCATGAACTGTCCCAAAAGACCGTGCACACTTAAGGCGACGACACTATCAGTCGCGGCTGACAGCCACGTCTGCCAGTGTGTCGGCGCCCTTATCAGTCGCAGCTGACAGCTGCGTCCGCTAGTGTATCGGCGCCTTGAGTTTCGTGAAGTACCCCAATCTGTGACCCCAATACTTCTCCTTTATAATCTATGCCATAAAAAAAACTAACCTGGCATACACATGTCACATTGACACTTGACTTGACATAAAAGTGACAGAAAATATTATCCTCCCTCCCTCTATCCCAAGACCTGTAAATATCAATTACCTACTAACACTTGTACATACCCCAATCGCTAACATCCTGTATAAATTCTTCAAAACTAACAATATTAAACTATAAATTTGTTTGTGTTCATTATAATACACCTACTAACCCTCTGTTTGTGATGTCCCTGTATAAATTGTGTTCGTCTGTTTGTTTCAGGTGTTAACCTTGTAAATATTTTTAAATCCCCACCGTAAAAACAGCAATTAACATAGTGTGTACCTTACCACAATCGTTTTTGGCCGAATTTGCTGTGTTAGTCACACACGGCATACAGCCACAAACAAAGATTGATTGATTGAAAATATTATCTTACCTGTGTTGTGTTTATAATATTCTACAAAATAACGTAAAACAACTTATCCTTTTAGTGCATAAAATATCACTGCACTCAAAGATGCCTTGACAATCCGCGGAAACAAGTAATATGTACCTACTCACTCACATAAGAGTGGTTAACTTACAAAATCAGATGTCCCTGCTACAAATAATAATATAAATGAAGACACGTCAACAATTATACATCAGCAAATAATGGACAAGAGCAGAGAAGTAATTGCGATAAATTTAATAATTATTATATGTGGGGACACCTTACACACGGCCATATAACCTTAACATGGAAAAACCTGTAATATGTTTATTGGATAGCTAATATATCAGCATAGCAGTCATTCACTAACCACTACAACATTTCCTTCTCAAAAGGATGAAAAAACATGTAGTATTATTAACCCAGATAGAGCTATGACAAATGAACACGGGACATAAGCAAGAATATATCAATAATGGAAGAAGTACAAGTGAAAGTTGTGCTTACAGACTGTTATACATCTCTATTGAACAACAACTGCTACTGTGCTCAGTGTGCGGTGTTGTTCCCCACCACTGAAGCGTATAGTGAACATAACACGAGCACACACACCGAGACCACTAGCTCCACTAAAGCCTCGGCTTCTCTTGTGAAACGTAAGCCATTCGAGTGCAATACTTGCAAGAAAAAATTTAGCGAACAATGTAATTTGAATAAACACATGTTAATTCACACTGGCGAAATGCCGTTCGAGTGTGAAATCTGCAAGAAAACATTCACGCAGCTGGCAAATTTGAAAAAACACAAGTTAATTCACACTGGCGAAAAGCCATTCGAATGTGAACACTGCAAGAAAACATTCAGGCAATTATCCAATTTGAACAGGCACATGTTACTTCATACTGGCGAAACGCCATTCGAGTGTGAAACCTGCAAGAAAACATTCAGACAACGAACCAATTTGAATAAACACAAGTTAATTCACACTGGCGAAAAGCCATTTAAGTGTGACGTTTGCATGAAAACATTTAACCAAATAAGTAATCTGAAGAAACATAAGTTGGTACATACCCCCGATCTGTATGAGGTGAGCTGTGAGGCTGCTTCGTCACTAGAGGTGGTTATAACGTCTATATAATAATAATAAATAAGTATAGAATGTAGGAAAATGTTCAATCGATGCGGAGATGCATGACGCGGAGATGACGTGGTCCGAGGTGAAGCTCGCTGCCGTCGACAGACAGAGATGGAGAACCGTTGTGTCTGCCCTTTGCCCCACGGGGGTTCATAGGACGCCAAGAAGAAGAAGAAGTAGGAAAATGTATACAGGGTTATTTGCAAGTAGACCGGATCCTTTAACTAGGTGATAGAGGAAGGCATTTCCAGTTGATTGAACCCTATAATGCATTATCCGAAACTTAACAATTTCTAAGATATTTAATATTTAAGTTTTTTTTAAAATTTGCCAAAATTTTATGTTTAAAACCGAAAATTAAAAAAACTAGCAATATTTCAATATTTTTTTTGGTTGTTTTGCATTAATAATACCTTAGTAAACTAATTATTAACATAATCAAATGTGCATTATTCAACTTAAACTAGACACAATCACCTCAAAATAGATAAACATTTTAAAAAACATTCAAAACGTAAACAGGATAGGTAAGTTAAATTAAAAAGAATGTTCATATGATAATTTTTTTGTGCACTTTAGGTTGAAAACATTGACAACTTTTAAGCTTTCATATAAGATATTTCAATATCAAATCAATTTAGGTATCACCAAGATATGACCAAAACAACCAGAGAAGGCGGAGTTCTACGTATAGCAGAACTAAAATTTCCCTATAAAATTCATCGAGTAATTTCACGTCACGTTCACGATGAAAATTCATGCTAAGGGGTCTGAAGGTTCTCCTGAGCAAGGACTTTTGGCCAGTGGGAAGTGTTTCGACGCTATAGGGAAGCGAAAAGACAGTGAAATCCCCTGAGAGTGCTAGAGTAGAATCGAAAACAATAGAAAATCAGTTCAGCGTTACAGTCTGACGAATCCAAGGAACATAACACCCCACTGATGTCGTCCTCCACTCCCAGTGTCAAGCCCCGACGTCTCTCACGATCACACCACCATGTACAACAATGGGAGATTTTCTTTGTCTTTTGTCGTTTTTTATGAGCTGCATTCTTCTGAGGGGACGAAAGATGTCATGGGAATTTTTCCCTTAACGTCGCTTCCCATAATGCCGCTTTGCGTTTTACCTCAATTCCCAATACCTCGCTCCTCGCTTCACAGTGGTTCCCGGCACACCGCGCCACATTTATGGTTAGAATCAGTACTGTCAGAGTCAGAATAAAAAAAAAAGTATAATAATTAGAAATACAAAACAAATAAATAACGCAATTGATCTCTTATTTTATATTTTAATTATTGTACACATATTATATGCTTAGGTAAGTACACTTACTTGTCAAAACATCACAAAGGAAATCAGAATTTCAAAACATGCGAAAAAAAAGTCATTCTCCATAGTAAGAAGTCACGTGATCAACTAAGTTTCTATGGACAATGAACTTTTTTTTTTCACGAATTTTGTAGTATTACCCTTTTTGCAACACCCTGTATAAGAACAATTTTAAGCAATCTTAAAATATTGTTTGAAAAAGACTAACCATGACTGAACCATTAGTTAGCGCGACATTCTGGGACTAACATTAAGATGAAGAGTGATGTAATGGGAATGCAGGTAAGACGTCTGTTGAGGAGCGACGTTCAGGGAAAAAATCATA
The DNA here is from genome assembly GCF_932276165.1 of Plutella xylostella. Taxonomy (NCBI): domain Eukaryota; kingdom Metazoa; phylum Arthropoda; class Insecta; order Lepidoptera; family Plutellidae; genus Plutella; species Plutella xylostella. The sequence continues at coordinate 4,545,619 of NC_063991.1, forward strand.
AATGGTACCTACAAAGCTGTCTTAAACTAGTTAACACTTTAACAATAATATGCATAATTTATTAGGTCCTTACATATGAAATTGGCGTTTTGTCGTACTGGCCACTTTACTTACTTACTTACTTACTTATTCCCAATCTCCGCTGGGGAGCAAAGGGCCGAAGTGAAGCGCCGCCATTCTTTACGATCTTGGGCCAGCTCAGAGACATCCGCCCAAGACATCCCCGCCACTTTGATCTCAAATATTACCTTTATGGTTAGGAATTCCAAATTCAAATTCATACAGCTATTTACTCATGCATTTGTGTTTCAAACCCCCTAATTCATTTGTTTTTTCTTCTTTTGTTTTTTTCTTTGTGTCACTCTGTTTACAAAATGGAAAACTTGAAATATCGCGTTATTTACGAGTATGAGTTCCACCGTGGCACTAGTGCTGCAGAAACGGCTCGAAGGATTAATGATGTGTATGGTGACGGTGTCGCAAAAGAAAACACAGTGCGTTTTTAGTTCCAACGTTTTCGTTCTGGAAATTTCGACCTGCAGAACAAGCCTCGTGGACGGCCGGAGACCAAAGTTGATAATGAAGAATTGAAGGCTATTGTGGAAGCGGATCCATCGCAAACCACGTCCGAGTTAGCTGCAGGCTCCGGTGTTAGTGATAAAACTATTTTAATCCACTTGAAGCAAATTGGGAAGGTGAAAAAGCTTGAAAGGTGGGTACCTCATGAATTGAGTGAAGCAAACCAACAAACGCGCGTCGACTGCTGCGTTACGTTACTCAACCGGCACTTAGAAGGCTCGATAACCTTATATTAACCTTATATTAACCTCCTGAGTGCAAAAAGGGCCCACGTTTTAGAACCTTTCTGAGAGCTACAGCAAAACCTATAGCTCAAACCCAGAACCTTTTGAACAACTTACACAGAACCTAAATAAAACCTTCACAACCTTAATTTAACGTTAACATAACCTTGGAAGACAGCTTTTAAGTTCTAAATTAGTCCTGGATGTAACTCTTCTATAACTTGAAACATATTTGATGGATATTTGTAATGCCTTCCCAGGACTCTCGGGTCTTAAAATGTTTCTGTGTAAGATTTTATAATAATTATAATAAATGGCGCCATTACCTGACACTTTCCAAGACTCAAAATGGCTAACTTGTAAGTGTTGTATTAATACAAAATATAGTAAGTAGTTAGGCTGAAGTCAGGAAATATGAAAACCTTGTGCGACTAGCACTTTATTGTGATACTTTCGGATAATAGTTCTGTATAAGTGACGGGCCTTCTGTAAATGATAAATTTGAAGATATTTTAATTAAAAAAAATAGATAAAATTTTATGTTTGGTGTAAATTTATATTAGAAATAAAAGTACTGTCTATATAAAAAAACATATATTTGGAATAGTATAGGAAACGCTACTGAATTTTCCCTTATTAATTAAAATGTATCTTTTTGGTAAGTTTTTTTTTTATTTCAGTGAAAAAATATGGCGGCCGTTAGGAAATTACTAAAAAGCATTAAACATATTTTGAGGATGCCTCTAAAGCTTTCAAATATTCTTATAGGACTTAAATCATGCCTTTAGCTCATAGCCAGTGCTTAATGCTTTTGGTTTTCACCAAGTAGTCCTAATTTGATTGCCTAGACAACTCTTATCAACCTAAAGGTTTAAGATAGGTTTTAAAAAATACTTATAAGTAATTTAAATATTCCATAACTTTATGGTTGTATCAAGGTTAAAAATTTAACCTTAAGCTCTCACTTTAGCATTAATGCTAGCTTTTCTAGAAGTAAATCAGGAGTCTACGACAACTATAAGATCCTAGAACTATATGCTCCTGAAATACATGTTAAAATAACGTTAATATAAACTCTTATCAGCAGCTACAAGGTTGTATTAATAAACAATTAGTTTTAGGACTTAGTAATCATTCTCAAGTACTCAATATGACCAGATAGCAAAGCATTAACCTTTTCACAACCCTTATAAAACCTAAAGGCATTTCTTACAACCTAAGCTCGAATGAAATGTTACTTGGGAAATCCTGCCCTAAGCGAAAATTGACTAAAAAAAAGTTGCTTGTAAGTGTTTGGTGGACTAGTGCCGGTGTCGTTCACTACAGCTTTCTTAAATCTGGCCAGACGATTACGGCAGATATCTATTGTCAGCAACTGCAAAACATGATGGAAAAGCTAGCTGCTAAACAACCGAGGCTGGTCAATCGCTCTCTGGCCACTGCTGCTTCAGGACAACGCTAGACCACACACTGCACAACAGACGGCTACCAAATTAGAGGAGCTTCAATTAGAATGTCTTAGACATCCACCGTACTCTCCGGACCTTGCTCCAACAGATTACCATTTTTTTCGCAATTTGGATAACTACTTGCAAGGAAAAAAATTCAACTCCGATGAGGCAGTCCAAACCGCCTTCAAAGATTTTATTGATTCCCGCCCGAATGGTTTTTTTAGTAAGGGGATCAATTAACTACCTAGTTATGAGATGGCAAAAGTGCATACATAGCAATGGTACATACTTTGATTAATTAAATATATTTCATTTAAAAAAAAACGACTTTATGTTCCTCCTATAGAAAACGCCAATTTCATATGTAAGGACCTAATATAACAGCTAGTTGTTGCATATGGCTGAATTCACATCCATTGGGTTTTTGTATTGGCTGCAAGGACTGAAAGCCTTGCCGGCTAAAAAATGCCGTGGCGTTGAGTATGAAGTTTTACTAGCGCCATCTTCAATTGGTTTTTGTCTTTGGTTGAAAATCTCCCATTCTGCTGGCGCCCCCGCTGTTGCCTCACCTCCTGCATCCATTCGCTATATGATTTCTTGTTGTGGCAAAGTGGTTCCCGTTATTGATTTGTCAAACTTATTTTCTACCCCGCAAGCGACTTGTTAATAGTAGGCAACTTAACATAACCTAACCTAAGGGTCAATCATGCGTATCTGTGTTCACGGTGTTCACATTTCAATGCGGGGTTGTTTTTTTTTAGGAAAAAGCTATGTTCTTTAGTATAGTTAATTATCTAATGTGTAATAAATAGCTATTTAAAATATGTTTTCCTTCACTAGTTACCCGATCCACAGAATTTCATAATAAAATGTAATCCGCTAATTCCGGAAAATGTTAACAAAAACGACAATCTTTTGGATGAAAAAACAATCAGTTATAGTGCCACAATCTTATCTGTTCCGGTGGTCAAAATGTGCAACAACGAGACGTCATTGTCAAACGTCATTTCATACTCTGTGCGTTATTTGAGTTGTCAATTTCTGCGAATAAGCTGACGCTACGTTATTTAATTTGTTTTGTGATTTTCTGGGTGAAATACTGTCAAAAAAGCTGTAATGTGATGAAAGAAAAGTAGTACTATATATATTGGCTTTATGCAGGAAGAATAACGTATTCAGGCGCCTTTAATTCCGTTTGAAAAATTGGAAGAACGAGTTGCAGCGGCTACAGGTTAGTGTTGCCAAATATGACGAATAATTTTACCCAATTATACTCCATGTAATTTTATGAAATATTTTCCCGAGAGGCCCGTGCCCCAGCAGTGGGGACGGGATGGGTCGTGGTACTCGTGATGAAAAGTATATAATCTTTATTTTTCTTTGGTTACAGGTGTGAGGACGTGATATGATACTTTAAATCTTAGGCAATATACCAAGAAGAATTTCGCGCACCTGCAGCGATTTTAGACGAAATAATGATGATTTATGACATGTCATTGTTTTCCCAACTTATCAAGAGTTGGCTGAAAGAAATTGCTTTTTAGCAATTAGCCTTTGGAAGGAGACCCGTGCCCCAGCAGTGGGGACGTGATGGGTCGAGATGATGATCATGATGATGATGAATTAGCCTTTGCACACTGTCTGAATTTCTTTTAATTGTATGCTTTTGTTTCTTGTTACTTTAGAAAATGTAAAATAAAGTGTTCAAAAATAATACTTCAATAATAGTTTTTTTAACTCTATCTATCTCGTTATTCTCACGACCCACATATATTACCTATACCATTGTAATCTAGATTTAGCCCCTGTTCCACAATGTCTGGTTAGTGGCTACCTGTGAGATAAAATACATGCTGTCACTTTCTGTTATTATTTTTTTGACAGTGACAGCATGTATTTTATCTCACAGGTAGCCACTAACCAGACATTGTGGAACAAGGCCTTAATCTCCTATATCAGAAGCAGAACATAATCAGAACTAATTTTATTTCTGTTCGCCGTGGACAAATTTTCCATACAACAAATGTCGTTTGATATATTATATCCTCTTTCATTTACTATCGACCCTATATTTTGATTTATCTATACTTATGAATGTATTAAATTTTGCCTATTTCTGGTTTATTAATTATAACAATAGGTAAGTAATAGCAGAAATGCATTGTCGTTTAAACCAGAAATAGGCAAAATTTAATCGATGGCATCACTGGATTCCATGACAGCGACGTCGCCACCGGAACAGCACGCGTAGCACAGTATGGCGGTGACAAGATATAAATGACAGCTAGTTGCAACAAATTGTGTGATACCAGTTGTCTTCACAAACGCTAACATGGCCAACACGAAATAATCACTACAAGATGTGAGATTACAATTTTGACAGCGAGATTGGAAGATTTGTCTTATTTCCTAACATGGGTGTACCAATTTATCCACACATGTCTCAGTTTGACATTTGTTTAGGTAGCATTATATCACTCAAGTTCGAAGGTGGTGATAACATGTGACACAAATAATTATTTGTTTAGTTTTTGTTAATTTCATCCTTGCTCTACAAGAAGAGATGCAGGAAAGGAAAATTACTATAATACTTATAGGGAGGATGATCCGGGACTCTAATAACCCGTTGAAAATGCTTTAAAAACATTTGTCAAAACACACATCCTCTTTTTTATTTGACTAAAATTATACATTAAGTATATTACTTATATGTAGCGGTGTTAGCTCAGACGGGTAAGCGCCCGCCCCTCACGGAAGAAATGTGGATTCAAATCCTGTCGCTCACATGTGCTAAGAAGTTAGATAGATAGACATTAATTTGTTCCACTTAAACATTTGTAAGTACAGTTAAATTAAGAAATGTGTATGTTGAAGCAGACCAAAAGGGAAGCAACTCAGTGCATATTTTTGCCCTTAGGAACAAACCACTGATTTTCAGTTGTCTCCCATATACTTTAAGTTTGCCTATTCACGTCAAAGTATGTAGGTAATGAAGTAACTAATTGAATAGTTTGAATGCTAAATGTGGAGTTCACGAAATGTAAATCATATACATTGAATAGGTCCGGCACACCGGGCAGTCAGCGACTGATGCTATGATGACTGGTTGTCCTTTCACCACAGCGACAAACCCTAGTCAGGCTTTATTATTTATCAACAACACACTAACTAAAATGAAGTGGCTAATTGAATAGTTTGAATGTTAAATGTGGAGTTCAAGAAATGTAAATCATATAAACTGTACATTTAATAAGTCTGGCACACCGGGCAGTCAGCGACTGATGCTAATCCTTTCTCCACAGCGACGAACCCTAGTCAGGCTTTATTATTTATCAACAACACACTAACTATAAAAAAATAAGTGGATATGCTAGCATGTACAACTAAATTAAATGATTATAAAAATATAATATTTTCTTTAGGTAAGTAAAACATTTATTAAACTTTTAATTAATAAATTATAAAAAGTATACTATTTCACACACCATAAAAGCATATTAGGTATTCTTAGTTATCACTACCACTATCACAATAATCAGTCTGAACTTGGCTTATATCAGTCATCAAATAGGTTTCATAGTATGTATGCCAAGTTTTTCAACTTTTTCAGTTAGGTGCCGCTCCGGTTCATTGTATCACCACAAGGTTGCTGATGTCATCTGACCATCTTCAGGTGGTTTCTGCCAACAAGAGCTCTCCAACCGTGTCTAGGCCATCATTTTCTGACCGGTTTTGACCATCTTCCGTCTTGCCTACGAGCCAATTTCAATGTTCTGTAACAAACAAAAATGTTTCATTAGATTTTAGTTATAATAATGAACTAAGATTATGACTCCTATTGTCATCTTCATCATCATAGCCCATCACGTCCTCACTGCTGGGGTACGGGTTTCCTTCCAATGAATGGCCTAGTTGACCAAGTACTGCCAAGTGAAAAAAGTTTTTTGAGTTGTTTTGTGTGCATGTGCCCAATTATAATAACATGTGACTGGTACTGGCACTTACCTACTGTTTTTTCCTTCCATTGATTATATAAATATTATTCAGTCAGGCCGTGGGACAAGCATCGAAAATGATATTTTGCTGCGTCCGTCAGGATCCTTCCCGGGCTTTTTTCTCAAGGCCTTCTAGCTCCTGGGTCCGGGTAGACAGTGGGTCATCAGTCAGGTGCATGCTGTTTTTGATCTTCGTCTCAGGGATCCGGTGCATCGGTGATCGTGCCGATAGCAGGAGCTCCCAAGGAATCTGAGCGTGCCTGGTCGGGAGCAAGCTTGGTCGTATATCATTTGAAGAGACGATGTCCAAGAAACTCAATAAAGTAGTTTAATGAGCCAATATGAATCCATGGGGTAGCGCAAAGCAAAGTAATATTACCAAAATATTACACTCAAAACTCTCGAAAGCACCAACAAACAGTCAAAATTTTCTTCAAGTTTGACGTTTGGTGACATTTTAATTGTCAAAAAACCATAGACAATACAAACAACAACCACAAATGAGAGATTTTCGGAAAAAAATAACATTTGAAAAACCTATTTGCACAGAGCAGAAAAGTTACAGTGTCACTGTGGCTTATATCCAATCACGCAAATAAAACGAGTCCCATGTACACCCTATGCTAACATTTAAGACTGATATCAAAAAGTGACTCAATTTAAACAGTCACTTCACATCTTGTCTTATTATGGCCATACTAGCCGTGCAGATAAGATTGTGGCACTATACTTGTACTTGTAAAAAATAACTTAACTGATTTTTTAATTATCGATTTGCGGGTAATGGGAGATTTTCAACCATAGACAAACAACCATAGATTATAGATGACTTAATACTCAACAGCACTGCATTTTTTTTAGATGCCGGATAAAAAATATACAGTGCTGTTGAGCACAAGGACTTTGTATATATAGCTATATATACAAAGTTCTTGGTTGAGCATGAAGTCATCTATAATCTATGGTTAGGAAATTGCACTTTTTTACAATTTTTACGTTTTAACACGCAGGCTCGGTCCTAGCGCCGAAATCGCCTAAGATTAAGCTTAGTTGCCATCAAGTCGAATGGTTCCACGGCTCAAAATATGGCTGCGTTTGGAAGAAATCGGCATTACCCGACTTCACTACTTAAGTAGATTTTGATTAGTTACTTCCATCATACATGGGGCACTTTGAACTTGCTGGAATCGAATTGGAAAGAGAACATCAACATTGTAGTTACGTGTGGTACCCGGAGCAACAACAGGTTGTGGCAGTTTAGTTAGTAGATAGGTACTTACATGTTATTCTTATACTTTCGAAACATTTTGCCTGTAGAAAATGAAAAAATAATGATTAAGTAGAACATGAAACAAATTCAAAAGTGCCTCTTGTTTTTTTTCAAAACTACCCCTACCACCCAAGCCAAAAAACAGTGGCCCAATTTCACAACTAAATATAAGTATGGGAATTTAGATTTTACTGCAATTAATACTTAAAATCTATAGACATACGTCCGAGAAGACCGTCCCAAAAGACCGTGCACACTATCAGTCGCGGCTGACAGCGTCCGCTAGTGTGTCGGCGCCTTATGTTGTCACGACATCTATCGGTTTGTAAAAAACTCAACTGACAGCTGTCAAGGGAAACGGCTCACGGCTCATTCTTCTTCATTGAAAGTCTTGACAGATTAGAGATTACAACAGTTAGATTGGGTCGTGGGTCGTCGTGGTGTTTATTGAATTTTTTCTTTCGTCATTGATTTTGGCTGATATTTTGGGATTCTGACTTCAACATAAAAATGATGTGAGTAAAAAAATTTAATCAATACAATGACTAAATTGAACTAATCGCCTTCAATTTAACTACTCATACGAATTCCCGCCGGGAATAATTAATAGGTTCTCAATTAGTTAACATCTCTTGAAGTTAGCATGGTATTTAAATAGTTAACTAAGTACTTACCCCGAATTTCATTCATTCATTCATTGATCTTTTGAAATGGCTTTTAAAATTACGTTGTGATGTAAGGTTGTGATATAGTTACCAATTTTGACCGTGGAATGATGTTAGTGGCCCTGACTGCTATGCCGAAGGTCCCGGGTTCAATTCCCGGCTGGGGCAGATATTTGTTCAAAGACTGATATTTTCTCAAGGGCCTTGGGTGTTGATCCTTAAATTTAATATGTTCTTACTTACCTATTTATCTCATGTATTTGTGTAGATATATCAGCTGTCGGATATCCATATCACAGGCTCTGCCTACTGGGATCAGATGGCCGTGTATTTATATATTATATATAACTATGTGTGAGATGTATTTATTTAAAAAAAAATTGTCTTGATATAAAAGTAAACCCCTGTGTTTCAAAGCCAATTGTACACATTAAACTCTGAAGGAAACTATTCTACTTCTAATTAAGGCCTATGATTTTGGGTTAGTGTTTGTTTACCGAAATTATGCCATAACCAGATACAGGAAGAATTAAAGAGAAACTCAGTAAAAAAGCTTATTATAAAATTGATGATTACTTAGAGGACGTTAATGCATGGCTGTGATAAGTAGTTAGCTCTGCTCATATTATTATAATAATAATTATTAAGCTTATATGTATTGTATACCAACTAGTTTTAAGTCTTTTTTTGAAAAGATGGCTCAGGAGTTTCTTGCCTCCGTTCTTCTCCTTAGACAGAAAGAGCCCCCCCTTATCCGAACGGAGAGTAATTTGTAAAAATTGACGTTCATCAGAAAATTTTATATTTGTACGATGAATAAAAAAATTTGAGTTTGAGTTTGAGTTTGAGTTTGAGTTTGAGTTTGAGTTTGAGTTTGAGGAAGAAAAACTTAGGGCTCAGCCACAGCTTTCAGCGGTGCGGGATGAGGTGCGGCGTGAGGGGCGGCGGGCGGTGCGGATTGCGGTGGTATGCCACAGCTCGACCATTTGCGACCGCGGCGGCGTTAGCAGTCCGTCCACTTGATGCCGCCGCGCGCGCCGCTTTGAGCTGTGGCCGCCTCGATACTCTCTAGTACATTTGTTTCGCTCGCACACCGCGCCGCCCGCCGCCGCCGCGCACCGCGCCAGTCAACCCGCGCCGCTAGCCGCGCCGCATTTCGCGCCGCGGCTAGCTGTGGCATACTTCGTACGTTGTCTAGCGTTTGTTTTCGGCGCTCACCGCTACGCACGCCGCGCCGCAATTGGCTGTGGCCACGGGGTTATGCCTGAACTATTTCACATTGGCCAGTCAGATCAATGTTTGTTCTGTCCAGTGTGCAGTGCACAACTTAGGTAACCCTCCACCATTCGGCATCGTACACAACGGACACATCACATTCAGTATTCTTTGTATAGAAATTCACACAAGTACGGTCAGCTACATAAGTAGCTATACACTTTCGTTCCGTGTCAAACTAGCTACATAACAAACTTTCAATATTTGAAAAGGCAGTTTGTGAGTTTGACAAGGTAAAAAAATGTACAGCTACTTATGCAGTCAACTATACATTCACACTTCATCAGCATTGCTGCCATTTCACCATACATTTTTGACAATCAGTTTGTTGCAATACATATGATACGGATTGGGGAATGCTTACCTCTCACTGCACCACATATTAGCAATTTCCTTAAGCAGCATTGCATAGTAGTGATGGTCACCAAACTGCCTTCCTTGCCATCAAAGGCTAGGAAATTATGAATTTATTTTATATTCTAAGCCAATCATAAAGAACTGAATGAACTGCTTATGGTTACATTAAAATGATTGCATGTTGGCAAATTAAATGTAAAATAGAATAATAATATGTACTTATAAGTATATTATTCGACGACCGAATGGCGTAGTGGTTAGTGGCCCTGACTGCTATGCCGAAGGTCCCGGGTTCGATTCCCGGCTGGGGCAGATATTTGTTTAAAGACAGATATTTGTACTCGGGTCTTGGGTGTGGATATTTATATTTAGTATCTATCTATCTATGTATTTGTGTAGATATATCAGCTGTCCGACACCTATAACACAGGTTCTGCCTAGCTTGGGGTTGGATGGCCGTGTGTGAGATGTCCCCACATATTTATTTATTATTATTTTATTTGTTTCTAGTTCCACAAGAGAGAGGTATAAGATGGAGGACGACATAGACATAGAGGAGCATGATCTGTTGAAAGACCCAGCGTTGAGGAGCGTGTTTCCAGATCTTTCCGTTCTGAAATATGAAATTGATGATTATGGTGAGTCAAGATATAGAATAATACTATTCTATTGTATTCTCTGAGGGGGTGTAGGGTGTAGGCACCTGGCTCTCTCGAGTGGAATCTTTGTGCATATCCCCAAGGCCTAAACTGCCTCCCTAAGCTTGCACCATTTTCCCACCATGCTAGTTTACTGCGGGTTGGCAGGTTCACATATCTAGTTCACATATATACAGGTTTTCCCACAATGTTTTCCTTCGCCATAAGAGATGGTATACATTGTACTTAAATTCAAAAAACTCATTGGTACATGTCAGTGCCAGAATTTGAACCAACATCTCTGGCACGAGAAGCAGGCGCTTACCAGACTGAGTTACCAATGCTCTTGATGAATAGAATCACAAATAAATACAAATACAAATATCTTTATTGATAGGCAAAACATTGAAACAGTGTTATAATATCCCTAACCCCTACACTAGGATTCCCTGTGTCGTAGGGATTAGTCTCATTCGTCTTATACTATACAATAAAAATTATAAGTTGAGAATGAAGGTTAGTAGTAACACAATATTTATAAATGATGATTGGCACCAATATATGGAAGCTGGGACCAGCACCAATAGAAATGAGTGATACGTCGTTGAAAAGGTATTTTTTTGCAGAATATGAATAACGGAAGCGCTAGTCTTGATTTACTGTCCAATTAGAATAATCGTACCTTGAACGTTTTTATATTTTATTTCTGTAATTTTAATGTTTTTGTTAGTTTTTCACATTCATTTTTAATTTTTATTACAAAATGATCATCATTCATATAATATTATATTTGTTTATTATCTCAGTAAATAAAACCAGTTGAAAGTAATTTCTCCAATTTCAATAATACGTGTTTACGTGTATTACGCCCTAACTGTCATCAGGAGAGAGAGTGCAATGCCATAGAAAAATACTTCCTTCCGACGAATATATTTCAAAATTGACAACTTATACGGATTTGTCGTCATAGTACTTTTTTGCTCACTTGAAAAGAGCTATCCAACGATGTATGTCTCATCTTTATTGGACATAGGTCCCAAAACGCCCATTGTCATTTATGCGACAAGACAATTTTTTCTATTAATCTTCATTACGTTAAGTTAAGATAAGATCGTTAGTCAAACAAATAGTAGAAGACAAAAAAAACAATAATTTGTGGCTTTCGGTATTTAGGGGTAGAAGTAACTCACTATCTTTGTAGTCCTGTAACATCAGCCACGCAGTAGCTTTTTGTTTACATAGGTGTCTTGTAGTCTTTAAGAGGGATAAGGTTTGGTTTACCCTAGTGTATAAGAAGGGACCCATGTAACCGAAACGTCTCTTGCCAAACTCAGTCTTAGTAGTTGCAACTTTCCATTTTTCGTGTCTTAGAGGGCGTGATCTTTCCACAAAATTACAGCGGCAGTTTTATGAAATCTCAGAGTTGTGGCTAGAATAAAAAGTTGTCGTACTGTTAAAACTTTCGTTTCTTTATAAAGCTTAGAAGTTGAGTAACGTATCACTTTTTAATATAATTTATGTTGTTTAGATTAATAACCTCCATTCTCAAAGCCCTTTGTCCCTGCTGAGGGGCGTCAGGATGGATGTATGTATGTATGCATAGTTGAGATAGGTCACTAAGGCTAGTCAGAGGCCTTCGGGCAGCTTGAAAACATCTGACAGTCGAGTTGCCCACTATACCTTTTTTCACGAGGAAAGACATCTGACAGGACCCTTATTACATTCGAATAAGGGTAGTTTTTGTTTGTATCAGATGTCTTTCCCCGTGAAACAAGGTATAACCCGACAACTCTCTCAGCACAAGCAGCTTGTACTGGGGTGCACCATCCCGCACTAGGTCAGCGTGGTAGACTAGGGCAAAAATTTAAGTAGTAAAACTGGAAACATTCAACATTTTGTGAATTATATTATGAAATCACTATCATACTTGGTTACATCAAGTTATGTTACATATGAAAGAATAAATGAGGTTTATTATTAAAAATATACTTATGCTATCTTTCAGAAATTCATACAGAAACAAGAGTTCTACAGGAGATTATAAATAAAAACGATTTGGACAGCACTTCAGACATTACTCGTGTGCATGACCTAGATGCTAAACCTAACATCCTGTGTATTGATGACAGAATAACAATTGAAAACAAATATGCATCAGAATCTTTAATGGAAAATATTGACTTACACATCAAGAAGGAAGCAGAAAATATAGAATTCAATGTCTTGCCTATTTACAGGAACAGAATTATACTCGGCAAGATAAATGTAGATGAGTCTGACGAGGAATGCAATGATGATGCATTGAGAGAAGTTTGTAACATAGGGAACAATGAAGGCAACGCATACCAAATGCCAAATATTGTAATTGTGACTGACCCTGGTGAAGATAGAAAAAGAAAAACGACTAAAAAGTATTGTGAAAAGGGAAAGCTGGCTAAAGTTGTTTTAACAGACTGTCATACATCTCTGTTGGGAAATAAGTGTTACTGTGCTCAGTGTGCAGTGTTGTTTCCCACCACTGAAGCGTATTGTCGACATTACACAAGCATACATGATAAGAAAAATGGTGATTCAAGTAAATATATAGTTCATGTGGGTGATAAGCCATTCGTTTGTGACATCTGCAAGAAAACATTTAATCGATCAAGTGATTTGAACAGACACAAGTTAACTCATACTGCTGAAAAACCGTTCGAGTGTGATATCTGCAAGAAAGGATTTAAGCAAAAACAATGTTTGAACAATCACAAATTAATTCACAGTGGTGAAAAGCCGTTCGAGTGTGAGATTTGCAAAAAAACATTTAGGAGACAATGGAATTTGACCAGTCACAAGTCAATTCACACTGGTGAAAAGCCATTCGCTTGTGAAATATGCAATAAAAAATTTAGGGAAACAGGCAATTTAAACTCACACAAGTTAATTCATATTGGTGAAAAACCATTTGAGTGTGAAATCTGCAAAAAAAGGTTTACACGATCATATGATTTGAATAAACACATGATGATACACACTGGGGATAAACAATTTCAGTGTGAAATTTGCATGAAAACATTTTACCGGAGAAATGCTTTGAACACACACAAGTTATCTCATGGTGAAAAGAATTTCGAGTGTGAAACCTGCAAGAAAAGATTTGTAACAAAATATGATTTATTCAAACACAACTTTCTTCACACTGGTGAAAAGCCATTTGAATGTGACACCTGCAAGAAAAGGTTTGCTTTCAAGTACAATTTATCAAAACACATGGTAATACACACCAATTTCTTAGTTCATAGAACATTCCAGTGTGAAACTTGCAAAAAATCCTTTTCTACGAAAGGCAATTTAAAAAAACACATGGAGCGTCACAATTTTGTTAAAATATTTGAATGTGAAACCTGCAAGGAACGATTTTCTTTGAAAAGCGATTTAACAAAACACAAGTTAGTTCACAATGATGCGAAACCATTCGAATGTGAAACCTGCAAGAAAAGGTTTTCTTTAAAAAGCAATCTAACAAAACACCAAGAAGTTCACAATGTTCATAAAAAATTCGAATGTGAAACCTGCAAGAAAAGGTTTACTTTTAAAAGCAATTTAAACAAACACAAGAAAATTCACAGTGTTGATAAAATATTTCATGAGTGTCAAACATTGGAAAGTAACATGCTGGTCAACCCTGCGGAAAAGCCACTCGAATATGAAAACTGCAACACTTAATAAGAAAAGCTATTTTCATAATATAGTTATCATCTTGCAGCACTTGTGGCAACGAAGCATACCTTAAACGCTATAAGAAAAAAAAATCTACTGTAAGTCCCATAGTTTTATAATATAGCTATAAACGACACGGTATCCCAGATCCCACCATAGCCATATTTAAGCGTTCGAAGCTACGAGATAGTATGTCTGAGTACTGAGTGCGAGTTTCACGGCATTGCTGCTGTATACTTATAAACTTGTGTTAGCTTAAGATTTTCATGATGTGTATACATACCTAGGTAGTTAATCTAGTTCTTAATTATATATATGAATACCTCTTCTCATGTTACGATTAATTGCTGTTTTGTGTACCATATTGTTCAATAAAATAAATAAAATAAAATTCAACCGGTTAAGATCGACTATCATGCCTAATTTACTAAATTGAAAGACATGACATTGCCGTTGCATTGCCATTTTCTACATTGTGTTCTAGAACTTAAATTAATTTATTAGCAATAAATAAATGGTTTTTAAAGATATTTTTGAGTCAAATGTTTTATTTGCTACAATCCACTAGTTAATCAGTGAGTTTACTCACTTGAGAGATCCAGAGACCTTAACTTTGTCTGACGTAGTAGGTCTCCACACTATTTAAGTAGGTACCTATATTCCAGACCCTCTAGTACGGGGTTTGCTATTTATGAAAACGAAAAAAGTTTACGTTTTCTCCTGTTATCGGCATACATTATCTGTCAAAAGTTTCATGATAGTTTCCATTAGAGGCGCCACTTAGTATGGGAGAACACGTAAACTTTTATAGTTTTCGACAAACTATCAAACCTGTATTAGATCTGCAGGCCTAAATAATATAGTAGTCGTGGCGCACTCAATAAAGAGAGCGATGTTGCTAAGACTTCTTATGATTGTCAGTTATTTACTTACTTTTACATACATTTAAAAAATAAAATACCGATTGATAATGGGGTTTTATCGGATTTGACGTTTAATAAATGATAATAGATCGATTAAATATGGTATTTTAATTATTAATATTATTATTATCCACTTCCGTTTTCAGGACTTTAAAATAGTTTTACCGTAGCCTATCCATCATGAGTTTTATGTGCAGCCAAAGAGTAAATAATACTACGCTAAAAACAGCGCCTAGACTTCCGTTGTGACGCGCGCGGGCTCTAAAGTATTTTTTTATCTCAGATACTAAAAGAGAATGGCCAAATCTGACCCGCTTTGCAGCCGCTAACCAAACCATTTTTTATTCAGTGATAAAGGTCTTCTAAATAAGGGAAAAATATTTAAAAACATCGTATCGTTGTATTGGCGGGACAATCGACTGTTGATGAACCGTTTAGAATCTATCAATTTAGTATCTGTGATAAAAAACAGACTTTACGTTTTACGTTATATTTTAGAGGAAACTTCTGACACAAAAAAATACTCGGTAAGTTTGAAAAACACGTTTATTAGGTATTTTTTATTTTATTTAAGCATATTTACTTTGCCAAAGGTAGCGGATTCACGTGTATCTAAGTAACTACCTATATACAAATTTCTAAAAAATTTAAATCAGAATTTTACATTCTAATTAAGTATTTATAGTTAGTAGTTAGTATCTAGTCCCACTCTGCCCCCGTATTTTGTAACTTTTTGAGAGTTAGCAACCGGTGATAATTGGTATCAACTTAGAGACTTATTAACCGAAAACACCAAAAATCTTAGTGAAAGAAATATGCAAGAAGCCTACCAATATATCCTTACATTCAACATAAGCGTTTGTGAAATCAGATAAGTCAGTAAAAAGTTATTAATTAATAATGCTCTAAGTTGTCAGCCATTTTATACCAACCAACCCCACTCGGAGTTACATAATACGGGGGCTGGTATATTAACGACGTAGATAAACGTCACTGCTGGCTCAGGCTGCCTGCCTTTTGTTCTACGACTTTTGATAATTGCTGAAACATTTTTAAGTCCATTTTTGTAAATATGTTTTTTTTTGTATACAATACAAGTGTTTAAATAAATTGCTTTTCTATATAAACTTGTACCTACGGGGTGTTGATAGTGGCTTCATAAGGTGGTCATTCTGAACAATTTATGACACAACAAAATAATTATTTATAACTAGCTGTCCCCGCGCGCTTCGCTTCGCCTTAAAAAGTTTTCCCGTGGGAATTCCGGGATAAAAAGTAGCCTATGTTCTTTCCCAGGGTCTAGCTAGACCGTATGTATACCAAATTTCATTCAAATCCGTTCAGTGGTTTTGGCGTGAAAGAGTAACAGACAGACAGACAGACAGACACAGTTACTTTCGCATTTATAATATTAGTTAGGATATAGTTAGGATATTAGCATTATTTAAATGCAAGATGCCGGCTAGATGGGGTGACGACTTGCGAAAGGTGGCTGGTTATGATTGGATGCGAGAAAGCTACAGATCGCTTTCGTGCTTTGAGAGAGGCCTACGTCCAGCAGTGGACTGCTATAGGCTGATGATGATGATGATACACTCACGTGCAAAGAAACAGTTCCACTTACAAAATTCCGAAACTAAATGACCTCAAATTTTTTATACATTTAATAGGAAATTTAAAAAAAATGATTACGTTTTTAGTTGGTAATATTCTGGTGAGCTTTTAATTGCACTTCAATATTGCAGACGGCATAATTAAGCTAATATTTTCTGCTTAGGAATAACTTGGTGCTTTTCTGACTGGAACTTTTTCATTGCCCGTGAGTGTATTATTAAGTATTACTTTATTTTCAGTTCAAAATTACCCTCCCCCTCAGTCATCCCGTTGCGGCTTACTATACTTTTGCAACAAGAAACGATTACAATACGAGCATAAAGGCGCCGACACACTAGCGGACGCTGTCAGCCGCGACTGATAGTGTGCACGGTCTTTTGGGACAGTTCGTGCCACATCGCTCTCGGACGTCTGAAAGCTGAAGGTCAGTCCAAGGTTACGTCCGATAGTTGAACAGCGTAGTGTACATTCCTCACCTTTAAGTAATAAAGATAAATAACTAAAGTCGCGGTAGACAGTCGCGTCCGATAGTGTGTCGGCGCCTTAACACGCGACGACAGACCACAGCCGAAAATTTTCGTATGATTTTCATGGCAGAGTCGTGGAGTCATGACGACAAGAAAATTATATGAAAATTTTTGGCCGCGGTCTGTCGTCGCGACTACGACTAGTCGTCAGTAGCAGTCGGCAGCCGTCGCGCGTCGCCTAGTGTGCTCAGGCTCTTATACGTTAATAATTTACAAATTTAGTGTTACTTTATGTCCCCATTACCTGGCAGGTGCGCGCTTCACTTACATCACTTTGGTATGTTCATTATGTCGATTCTGACGGCACAAATTTTTATTTTAGTGAGTTCTGACCCCTTAGCATGAATTTTCATCGTAAACGTGAAGTAGAATTCATCGAGTAATTTTGTATGAAAATATGAGCAGCGCCCCTGGTGGTCGATAGCAGAACTGAAATTTCCCTACAAAATTCATCGAGTAATTTCACGTCATGTTCACGATGAAAATTCATGCTATGCTCCATAATTTTTTGTTTTTATAGGCCTTGCTAATAATAAAACTTTTACATTATGATAAACACAATATACTGTTTATCAGTTGGCTACAAACGCCTTTTCAATGTGGCATCTTTTGATTTGAACACCCATTAAACGTTTGACATGACTAAAATCAAATTTCCTGCCTTCACAATCGACACCAATATCTACTATTCACAACACAACCACAGTTCACTTCACAGTCCGATGTAAAGACTGGTTCACACACACTTAAGTGCAAGTGCGACTATTCTGTGAGAAGACATACATTGCTGAGTATGTATGGCAGATAAATACTCCACATACAAGCCCAGAAATGTACGTCTACTATAGACCGTTTCACCGAATAAAACATTATAAAAACCCTTATTACATTTGGATAAGGGTAGTTTTATTCGTGTCAGATGTCTTGTTTGTTGAAACGCGGTATAAACAGTCCGATGTAAGCGAGCACTTGGGGAACGGTCGGTTTAGTAACACCCGTCCCAGTTTCATGTGGCCACCTCCTCGCTGCTGCCCTCGAACTCGAGCTTCACTTCGCTGGTGAGGCCTTCCACGTCCACCTCGTTCTCCGGGGCGTTCAGCATGTTCAGAGTCACCTGGGGACGGTAATGATTTGAGTTACATGGCTGAGCATATTAACAGAGTGAGATGCATTGTTAGGGCTAATAGCAACGCAGTAATAAATTACGTGGACCAATAGCATTGCAGTAGATCTATTTCAGTACACAAAAAGAGTTTAAAAAATAGACTACTTATAATAAATTTTATTATATATCTTTATTATTAACATCTATAAAATTTTGCAGACGTCGGCCCTGCGTGACTTCAAAGCCCCTAGTATAAATTTTCATCGTGAACGTGAAGTAAAATTCATCGAGTAATTTTGTATGAAAAACTACAGCGCCCACCAAGGTGGTCGTTAGCAGAAGTAAAATTTTCATACAAAATTACTCGATGAATTTTACTTCACGTTCACGATGAAAATTTATGCTACGGGCTCAGGGGCGATGCCAGAATACCATAAAATATTTTGTAAGAATAGAATACTGTGCTTTTCTAAACATACGTGAAAAACTACTACTTCTTTGCAAGGAAAAAACACATAAATTTTTTAAACAATCTAATATTACTTCAAAAATATACTAATTAGTTAAATGTAAAAAATACACTGAATATTTTGTCTACTTGCATAATTTATTACTACAGTCGTCGAAATATAAGAGGCCCGTTTGGACAGCTCCAAAATGTATGGGATGACAGCTGGTGTCAAATCTAAATCATAAAAAATCTAAACAATAAGTACCTTTGGTGCTTCAAAAGTTCTTTTTTCTTTCAGCCGTTAAAAATAAGCCAGATTATGTGTCTTTTTATATATTTCATCAAGTAAATCAAGAGTAAATAGCAAATTTGTGTAGCTGTCTAAACGGGCCTATTATATTTCGACGACTGTAATTGCAGAAGTATCACTACCAACATTTAAATAACTACATCATGCTAAACTACACTTCGTCATATATAGCATTAGCTCTATGACAAGTCAAATCCATAGATTTTAACTGTCACTTGATACATACGCATACAGTGCCACAAACTTATCTGTGCCGGTGAGAGCGAACTAAATTGATCCATATCTCATTACTTACTAATGAATTGTATACGAGTATTGTAAAAAATAGATTTATTAACACCTAGGGTTTATTAACACCGCAAGAGCGAATTACCACTACTTGCAAACTTAAAATCTTATAGAATGAAGAAATATTACACATTTACGTGAGCTGTCACCGGAACATAAGTTTGTGGCACTGTACAACATTATTTAAAGGCCTAGATCTATCAATCGAACGTCATAGGACTCTTGCTATATTTTACGAAGTATAGGAGCCGAGTGTATTCACAACTAGGAATGCAGTCTCGATTCCACAAGATTTGAGGGTTTATAAGAATGTTTGTTACGGCTGAACAAATTTTCATGTAATTGAGTATGTAGGAAGCTAAAACCGTGTATTAACACAAAACATAGGTTACTTTAAATTCCGGTATTTCCTGGATGATAAATCTTGGTTCGAGATCGCATTCTGAAGTCATAAAGAAGCTAAAATAAAAATTCAAACTTCACTAACCACATAAAAATGGGATGGTATTTAACTGTACGTCAATTTATTCCACTTTTCTCCGCAACTTTTTTACTTTCTTCTATCAAAAATACTGCTAGCCTAGCACGGGGCGCAAGACGTGAGAAAAGTTCTCCACCGCGCTCGCTCTCGAAGCCGCGCGACGCATTTGATATATTTACACATTTGTCCAACTATATAGTCATGACAATAAAGACTGTGATTTTGCTAAGACTTTTATCATTATCAGTTATTTACTTACATTTACATACATTTTAAAAATAAAATACCGTTTGGGGATGGCTTTTTAACGGATTTGTCCTTTAATAAATATAATACATCGATTAAATACGGTCTGTATCAATTAGTAAGAATCCACTTCCGCTTTCAGGACTTTAAAGTTTTACTCTAAGCGTCTTGCGCCCTTAGCCAGCCCTCCTTACCTCACCTCAACAATCCAGTTAAAAACGATCCCACCCAAAAAAACAACAGCAACCAAATAGCACCAAAAAATCTACATTTCCTTCAATTAGTCAGTGAATGTTTGAACCTCGGAGTTGTTCCCTAACGCCGGCGATGCGAGGGAGGGCGCTACCTGTGCGGGCGGCGGCGGATTGTTCCCGGGGGTTACCTGCCGCACCGGGATGCCGGCGTCCTCGAACGCCTTCTTCTTCAGGGTCGTGCGGATTTGGGAGCTGGAAAAGAGGATAAATAAAATTATGGATAAGCCCTTAGATTAACGATGTACTAACCAGATGGTGACATACAAAAACATGTCTAACGTCATGATTTCTATCGCCCCGGGGCAGATATTTGTTTCTTCTTCTTCTTTGGGTACCATATCCTATCGGAAGTCGGCAATCATCTGGCTTCGAGACTGCTGCTCGGAGCAAGTTTAAAAACAGATATTCACAACGTCAATTTTAAACCAATTGGAAATTGACAAAAAGCCCTATGAATTTAGAGGTCAGTCTAAGCCTAAGCTATCATTTTGTGTAGGTAACTGTACTCACATAGTCCTGTTCTTGATGCGGTGACAATGGCTGGCATATAAATAGGCATATAATATAGGCTATAATTTAACTCGGGAGGGACAGCGATCAGTCGGTAGACCGCCGACCCGTTGGTCCGATGACATTAGGAGAGTGACTTGACCAAACTGGTCGAGTGTAGCACAGAACCGTGGGACTTGACACAACATGGAGAAGGCCTATTCTATTCTATTCTATTCTCTGTGGGGGTGTAAGTACCTGCACCTGGCTCTCTCGAGCGGAACCTTTGTGCATATCCCCAAGGTCTAAACTGCCTTCCTAAGCTTGGACCATTTCCCACCACGGTGGTCCACTGCGGGTTGGTGGGTTCACATATCTAGATACAGTGCTAAATCTAGATAGGCAGGTTTCCTCACGATGTTTTCCTTTACCGTAAGAGCGATGGTATACATTGTACTTAAGTTAAAAGAACTCATTGGTACATGTCAGCGCCGGGATCGAACCCGCATCTCTGGCGTGAGAAGCGGGCGCTTACCCGACTGAGCTACCGCCGCTCTGCCTCCGCGGAGAAGGCCTATGAACATGACATGTGGGTGGGTTGGCATAGGCTGATGATGATGATGACTCACACAGTGCGGTTCTTGATGTGCTGGCTCATCTTGTTGAGGTCGACGGCGAAGCGGTGTACGCAGGCGCGCAGCATCTCCACCTCCTCCTCCGTCCACTTGCCGCTGGAAATTTACATCATATTTTTAAACAGATCTTATATTCTTATAAACACTCACGCCTTGTACTAATGTACTCCCTTGCGGGGTAGGCAGAGGTGCATTGCTGCACCCACTTTTCGCCAGAGTGTTATGTTAGTCCCAATGTAATAGGGGGCGGGCCTATTGCCATTTAACGGGCACATCCAAGACCCGAGAACAAATATCTGTGTTTAAACAAATATCTGCCCCAGCCAGGAATCGAACCCGGGACCTTCGGCTCAGTAGTCAGGGTCACTAACCACTACGCCATTCGGTCGTCTTTTTAATGTATTTTTAAAGGTTACTTTTTTTTAAACAGATATGGTGATATTTACTTATATAATCATATAAGTTTATAAACTAGCTGCCAATGTTTGTTAAAAACCCCGAAAATTTCCAATGAAATAACTGCTGAACCGATTTTCATAAGACATGGCCAAGGACACTGGGGTAACATTACCTATGACCCAAAAGAAAACAAAATTAAAATCGTTTCAGTCATTTTTGGAGTTACAAACAGACATGTTAAACTTATAACAACCCTCTTTTTACTTATTATAGGTTTCTTCTTTCACCCATTCTGAGGTTGGCCAGAAGATATTGCTTTTTAGCAATAAGCCCGCCTTTGTACTTATACATTTCTCTGTTTTTTTTAATGTAACTCTGTAATGTTTACTACAACCTTAGGTATGTGTGCAATAAAACAATTGACTGTTGATGAGCCATTCAGAATCTGTAAATATAGTATCTGAGAAAAAAAAACAGACTTTAAGTATTATGTGAATAAGCTAAACAGTTTTTGAATAGATTCTCACCCCGGCTGAGAGTCGCCCATGGGGTGCAGCAGCATGGTCATCTCCGAGAGCTTGGTGAACGCCACGCCCGCCTCGCGGAAGATCTCACCCACCTGTAGAATAGAATACAATGTTACTTTATTAAATAAAATATATATTTAAATAAATAATGTGATCTAAACTAGTGATCCTACACTAAAATAATATCTATAAATATAATAATATTATAAAACTACTCTTATAATAGATCACTGCCATTAGGCAAGGTTCACAAGAGGCTAAGTCCATGAGTATTTATAATGGACAGTCCTGTATTTTCAGCTACAGCTATTTTCCTAGCTACTGAGGATCTTTAGGGTCACAAAGCGCATTGTACATGCTGTACATTGTATTAAGCGAATGGACTCGTCCTGACTGCCCATGATATCCAAATTACAGAAGAAAAACACGGCAAGAGACAAAACTTGAAGTAGCTTCACGTGCGAGCCGAAACATAACCATTCCCACCTAACGCACAGTTCTCACTGAGGCCCCTTTGAGTGTGTAAAGTTAACGGACAACAGATGGCCCGGGGCCAACGGCGACCCGAGGCAGGCCAAGACACATCCACACCAGCTGAGCTTTGGCTCACAAGGCTGGAGCATGTGGGCTAGAAGGGTACGCCGCTAACGACTAGGCTATAAAATTTAACTGCAATATTGCACAGCCAGTGTTCACCAGTCACTTTCTTTTTGCATTTTGAGGTTAGGTTACACACACACACAAATCAATGCTTAATCAGATGCATGGAATGAAATCGATGAAAAATTTAGCATAACAAATAATGATGCTTAGAATAAGAAAAACTTTAAGCTGCTATCAACCATTGTTTCCTTGTTAGCCTGTATAAGAGTCTGCCAGCCATAATTATATTGGTTAGTTGGTCATCTATTGCTCGGCCTTTCATTTTCATTTCCCAATAGAAATAGAGCAACCATCACAACCTGTATCTAGCATTTTTATTTATTACTCTTTGGTAAACATACCTTAGCCGCGGAGTTATTCATTGTGAACACTTGGTGATGTTGCACGCCTCCGTAGTAGAAATTACGAAAAAGCAACTCCTCCTTTCAGAGTTTTTAGCGAAAATTTAGGACCAAAGCAAAGAAAAAGATGCCGTTCAGCGCAGTTGCGCACTTTAAACAGGATTGCCAACTTCTAAGAAAAAATGCCCCTGATTTAGGTGAAATACGCGGCTAAACAAGTTTTATGTTCTTTGCCCTGTATGAATGTATTGTACAAAACACACTAGACATTTTGTAAAGGCCATAAGCTTACATTATTTTGCATTCTATTTTACTTGGCATTTGTTCGTTTTGAAGCGAAAAACCAACAATAATCAAATCAATAACCAGGGATAACGATCTTCTAACGGTTAGAAGATCGATTGGGTTAGAATCTAACCCAATATAGGGCTTATTATTATGCTGTATTTACAAAGTACAATATTACGCTCTCATCTAGTGGTAGGCAACCTTGCATAAAAATAGCATGATCTAGCGATATGGTAGCTCAATTGGCAACACCGCTTTCAAATGTCAAATACTGACTGACAAGACATGACAATGACAACGGACAAAATGGCGGAATACAGCTTCGCTACGTTCCGTTTTATGTTTTTTTATAAATGTAAAAAATTGTTTTACTTTAGTGGTTTTTGTGGCCTTTCTTTTTGTAAACACCACTCTATTATATTTTGAGGTCAATGATTATTTTGTTGGATTGTTGTATTTTCTTCAGTGACGACCGAATGGCGTAGTGGTTAGTGACCCTGACTACTGAGCCGAAGGTCCCGGGTTCGATTCCCGGCTGGGGCAGATATTTGTTTAAAGACAGATATTTGTACTCGGGTCTTGGGTGTTGATATTTATATTTACTATCTATCTATCTATGTATTTGTGTAGATATATCAGCTGTCCGACACCCATAACACAGGTTCTGCCTAGCTTGGGGTCGGATGGCCGTGTGTGAGATGTCCCCACATATTTATTTATTATTTATTTATTTATTTATTCAGTATGCCAGTCAGTACAGAGTGCACAGAGTACATTACCAATCTGTCAAGAAGTCAAGATGACTACGACACTCAGACACTGGCAGAAATAGTAAGCAAAGGTTGTCAGACTGACATAAAATACCTCTTCTAGAGTAAAGGTACCGACACACCATCGGACGCGGCTTACGGACAGCCGCGACTGATAAGTGTGCTCGGTCTTTTGGGACGGATCGTGCCAGAAAGCTCTCGGAAATCTGAAGCTGAAGGTCAGCCCAAGGTTACGTCCACGACTTACGTCCGATAGTTTGAACATACCTTACCTAGATACCTTTATAGCTGAACATAAAAGAGTAGAGAATAATTGAGGGCGTGGCAATCTAAGAAAGTGGCCACACTATTATAGTATAGAAAACGGACAAAAGTATCACGATACTTTAGCAGAAAAAATCAAAACGAGAAATGTTTCAAATATTTACTAATTATAAAATGCCACTTTTTGGGGAGGTTTATGTTAAGAGAAGAAATTAGTAGGGGAGAGGGGGGCAGTCTTGAATGAATTTCATTAAATCAAATCAACTGTAACTTTTATTTCATTGTGTATTTCATAATGAAATAAAAGTTTTTTTGCACTGAAACACGTGTTGGTTATCCCATTATGTAATTACTATAGGAGAAAAGTGATAGTATCACACATCGATATTTTATTACAGTTTTTTCTTGCTCAGGAAAAAGTTCAAATGTGCCCCGGCAATTCTTCTAAAACTGTGTTTACCGATTTTCCTGCAACAAATTATTTAATTGGTCAGAAAAGCAGTGACTTGCAAATTATTATGTCTGGGGAATTTATACTGACTCTTACACTGAGTTGCAGAAAGGATCTTTAAGTTAATGTCGGCATTAAATGTATTGTTGCCTTGCTTTGACAGTATACGGACAGAAAGAGACAGACATAGATTTAATGTCCACATTAGCTTAAAGTCCCTTTCTGCAACTCGGCATTACATAATCTTACACATATTTTTACAATAGGTACTCTAACACGGAGAGACCGACACACATAGACACCTACAGCTGTAAAACTTATCGATACCCTTTTTGAGTCGGGGGTTAGTAAAAAAGTATCTAGACCTGATGTTTTAACAACATTAGCATCCAGACCCTGATGTCATGTAACGTTTGACACTAGTATTTTCTAACCTCTATAAGAATAACAAATACACATTAAAAGGCATTCTATTACATCAAAATAGTACTTTTTTACAAGAAATATAAGCAATGTATGTTAATGGTTAGTAATTAAGTACCTACTCACCAGTATAAAACGCTGCTCTTTCATAAACATCGTATATATTGACTAATACTTCTCTAGCCTCATTCTCCGCCAAACATCGTAGGTAAACGCTGTAAATCATCTGTCTAGCTTCGCTGCGAATGGTTTAATTCATTTTCACTTCGTGAACAAACTCAACAATCCACAAAACTCCAAAATTAAGCAAAATTCGATTTGTTTATACAGGAACAGGGCGAGTTTGACATTCAAACCATAGAAACAGACCACAAATCACAAGTTTTTTTTTATTGCCAGGTTTAAATCTGTTTAGTTCCAAAAACATTAATCTCTACTCTTTTGTGTTCAGCTATAAGTCACGGCTGATAGCCGCGTCCGATCGTGTGTCGGCACCTTAATAATTGTAAAATACAGTTGAGGTTGCACCGAGGTGTTGCCAATTTATAAATTTTCAACTGTTTTCGACAGAACCCATTACATTCGAATAAGGGTAGTTTTTGTTTGTATCAGAGTCGTGAGCACAAGTTTCGATCCTCCGTTAACGTTGCGTATCGTCAACTGTCACTGTCAAAATGTAAGGCAAAGTTAGTTCCAAAAGTGACATTTGTTTTTTCCATATATTAGGTGGAATTTCACCAAACGCTAAACGTATTTAGTAGCCTGTCATACGTCTGTCAGTTAGTACAAAATGTATTTAAAATTTGATTTAATTACGTTTAATCCTATACTCGCTGCACAGTGCAGCGAGCATAGGATTCGATACTATTTCCGAATCTACACGAAGGGTCACTTTTACCAAACGCTAAACGTAGCCATACGACATACGAACACAATTTGAAACAAAAAATTTAAAGAAAAAATTAAAAAACTTCTTTACATTACTTTATCAACGTTAGCAGTAGAATAACCCAACAATATTTTTTGTAAGGCTGGTAGCAACTACATGCGCGCGGGGCGTTCAACAGTAGTGAAGCGACATACATCTTTCTCGCTCTCACTAAGGACGCTTCAAAGCGCATGGGTTGGTTCCCGTCTCTTTCTAATTATAAATTGTTATAACCTACCTACATTATGTTAAACGCCAGACGGACACAAATAAACCTTTTAGGTTTCGTGTCAAAATGTGTAATATATTTAAGATTTCTTCTGTTGTGCTAAATAAATAAAAAATAAAAATAAAATAAAATAGTGAAGCGTCCGTAGTCGAGCGGGCCTCAGTGATCGTAACTGATCGCTGAGGTTAAGCAACAACTGACACGGTCAGCCATTGGATGGGTGACCAATTACAAGTGGTGCTTTTCTGGACGCTTCCGTGCTTCGGAAGGCACGTTAAGCCGTGGGTCCCGGTTGCTGCTTCGGCAGCAGTCGTTAAGCCTAGTCAGAGGCCTTCGGGCGGCTTGAAAACATGTGACAGTTGGGTTGCCCACTTACCCGACAACTCTCTCAGCACAAGCTTGCTTGTGTTGGGGTCCACCAACCCGCACTTGGCCAGCGTGGTGGACTAGGCCTAAACCCTTCCTTCAATGGAAGGAGACCCGTGCCCCAGCAGTGGGGACGTAATGGGTCGTGATGATGATGAAACGTATTTAAATCAAATTTTAAATACATTTTGTACTAACTGACAGACGTATGACAGGCTACTAAATACGTTAAGCGTTTGGTGAAATTCCACCTAACATAATTATATGGAAAAAACAAATGTCACTTTTGGAACTAACTTTGCCTTACATTTTGACAGTGACAGTTGACGATACGCAACGTTAACGGAGGATCGAAACTTGTGCTCACGATTCAGATCGGATGTCTTTTCCTGTGGTATGGGATATAGGCATTGGATTAACGACTAACGTACTTCTGTATATTATATTAATTAACGAAAGTTAACGAGTCCGTTAACATTTTTGAAAAAAAAAACTTTGTTAATTAACGATTAACGGATTAACGAGTTAATGCCAAGCTATGGGTACTTATTCATTCATTTAAGGCAACCCGTTAGAGAGGTGGTAGCTCAGTCTGATAAGCACTACCATTGAGAACATTTTGTCTAAAGAAAATATAACTCGCGCTATTCAATTCAAATTCAAACAAAATTATGACAGATACTTGTATGAAATTATAGGGCCAGCACGAGGGTGCCATATTCTTGAGTGGTTGGGTCTGTCCTTAGGGTGCTTACATAGATAATCGTGTTCCCTGTATCTACCTGTACCGGTAACCTGATTATGCGAAAGCGCATTTAAAAATCCAGGAAATGCTCCGTGAGTGAGCGCTTTCGCATGTGGTGCATCAGGTTACCGGTACAGGCAGATACAGGGAACCCGATTCTCTATGTAAGCACCCTTACGCTAGATAATAAGTCAATAGTTTTAATTATTTATTTAAGTACTTTATTTAACTTATGATATTTGGAGAACTTTCAACTATAACATACTTATGACAAGAAAATCTAGTTAATAATACTAAGTTCCCACATAGGCGCCCACATAGACGACCGAATGGCGTAGTGGTTAGTGACCTGACTACTGAGCCGATGGTCCCGGGTTCGATTCCCGGCTGGGGCAGATATTTGTTTAAACACAGATATTTGTTCTCGGGTCTTGGATGTGCCCGTAAAATGGCAATAGGCCCGCCCCCTATTACATTGGGACCAACATAACACTCTGGCGAAAAGTGGGTGCAGCAATGCACCTCTGCCTACCCCGCAAGGGAGTACATTAGTACAAGGCGTGAGTGCGTGTTTTTTTTTTTTTTTCCCACATAGGTATATAGTCAAAGCTTTACCACACCAGTTGTAAGACACAAAATATACACTGACTTTACTTTCCAAATAGGTAGGTACCTACCTACATTATACATAACTATAATTAACTATAATGCGGAGAAAAACTAAATGCTAATTACAGATGGCGCCTTAGGCGAGTGTGCCTAATTCCCCAGTTCTGATTGGTTGGTTCACTCGCCATTTTTTTACCCAAACAATGTAATTGGTCAGAACCAAAAAGGCACACTCGCTGGTGCTGCCAAAGTTTAACTTGATTTCCTTCCCCATTAAGGTAATGTAAAGTAACTTAAAACCAAATAACGCCACCAGTAAAAAAATATCATTTCTTCCGCTTGAAAGCGTCTTAAAAACAGCCACGTATCCCCTCTTCATGCTAATCCCAATTTTCAATACCTATACCGTACCTACAGTCGTTGAAACATAATAGGCCCGTTTGGACAGCTACAAAATGTATGGGATGACAGCTGGTGTCAAATCGAATTCATAAAAAATCTAAGCAATATAGCTGAACACAAAAGAGTAGAGATTAATGTTTTTGGAACTAAACAGATTTAAAACCTGGCAATAAAATAACTTGTGATTTGTGGTCTGTTTCTATGGTTTGAATGTCAAACTCGCCCTGTTCCTGTATAAACAAATGGAATTTTGCTTAATTTTGGAGTTTGGTGGATTGTTGAGTTTGTTCACGAAGTGAAAATGAATAAAACCATTCGCAGCGAAGCTAGACAGATGATTTACAGCGTTTACCTACGATGTTTGGCGAAGAATGAGGCTGGAGAAGTATTAGTCAATATATACGATGTTTATGAAAGAGCAGCGTTTTATACTGGTGAGTAGGTACTTAATTTCTAACCATTAACATACATTGCTTATATTTCTTGTAAAAAAGTACTATTTTGATGTAATAGAAAGCCTTTCAATGTGTATTTGTTATTCTTATAGAGGTTAGAAAATACTAGTGTCAAACGTTACATGACATCAGGGTCTGGATACTAATGTTGTTAAAACATCAGGTCTAGATACTTTTTAACTAACCCCCGACTCAAAAAGGGTATCGATAAGTTTTACAGCTGTAGGTGTCTATGTGTGTCGGTCTCTCCGTGTTAGAGTACCTATTGTAAAAATATGTGTAAGAATATGTAATGCCGAGTTGCAGAAAGGGACTTTAAGCTAATGTGGACATTAAATCTATGTCTGTCTCTTTCTGTCCGTATACTGTCAAAGCAAGGCAACAATACATTTAATGCCGACATTAACTTAAAGATCCTTTCTGCAACTCAGTGTAAGAGTCGGTATAAATTCCCCAGACATAATAATTTGCAAGTCACTGCTTTTCTGACCAATTAAATAATTTGTTGCAGGAAAATCGGTAAACACAGTTTTAGAAGAATTGCCGGGGCACATTTGAACTTTTTCCTGAGCAAGAAAAAACTGTAATAAAATATCGATGTGTGATACTATCACTTTTCTCCTATAGTAATTACATAATGGGATAATCAACACGTGTTTCAGTTCAAAAAAACATTATGAAATACACAATTAAATAAAAGTTACAGTTGATTTGATTTAATGAAATTCATTCAAGACTGCCCCCCTCTCCCCTACTAATTTCTTCTCTTAACATAAACCTCCCCAAAAAGTGGCATTTTATAATTAGTAAATATTTGAAACATTTCTCGTTTTGATTTTTTCTGCTAAAGTATCGTGATACTTTTGTCCGTTTTCTATACTATAATAGTGTGGCCACTTTCTTAGATTGCCACGCCCTCAATTATTCTCTACTCTTTTATGTTCAGCTATAAGTAACTTTTGGTGCTACAAAAGTTCTTTTTTAACTCTGCCGTTGAATAATAAGCCATATTATGTGTCTTTTTATGTATTTTATCAAGTAAATCAAGAGTAAATAGCAAATTTATATAGCTGTCCAAACGGGCCTATTATATTTCGACGACTGTAGAATGTAGAAGTTAATGTAAAAAACGACCATTTGCGGTGGAAACATTAGCTTATTCATAATTAAACTATTCACAAAATATTTTATGATAATTACTTATTAAATTTTCCCAGTATGTACTGTCATGTGACGAATCAATTGAATTTTTCTACTAAATTTTTCACTGCAATTATAGCACTCGAACCGTTTTTCACCAAAATGGATTAACTTTTGATGTAAGACCAAATTACTTTTCTCCAAAAATCTTTTCTTGCATGTATCACACTCGAATGGTCTTTCCCCAGTGTGTACTCTCATATGTCGAATCAAATGAGTTTTGGTTTTAATTTTTTTATTGCAACTATCACACTCGAATGGTTTATAACTGGTGTGAACTAACTTGTGTCTCTTCAATCCGCTCGATGTAAGAAATGTTTTCTTGCAAGTTTCACATTCGAATGACTTTTCACCAGTATGAATTAATATGTGTTTGTTTCTAGTGCTGGGATTCTTGAATCGTTTATTGCAATACTCACATTCAAATGACCTTAAATCAGTATGACTTTTGATGTGGCTTGACAAATAGCATTTCATTATGAACCTTTTCTTGCAGATTTCACATTCAAATGGTTTCTCATCATCACCCGAGTGAGTGTATGTAATATGCATTTTCAACTGGCGTATATGCTTAAACCTTTTCTTACAAATTACACACTCTAATGGTTTTTCTTCACTGTGAATCAACTTGTGTTTGTTCAAATCACCTAATTCACGAAATCTTTTGTTGCAAGTTTTACACTCCCATGGCTTTTCGCCAGTGTGAATTAATTTGTGAACCTTCAATCTGCCTGATTGACTAAATCTTTTCTTGCAGATTTCGCATTCAAATGGTCTTTCACCAGTGTGAATTAACATGTGCGTTTTCAAACCGTGTGGTAACCGGAATCTCTTATTACAAGTCATGCACTCGTATGGTTTTTCACCTGTGTGGATTAACTTGTGGTGACCCAGATTGACAAGTAGTCGAAATTTTTTATTGCAGATTTCACATTCAAATGGCATTTCACCAGTGTGAATCATCATGTGCGATTTCAAATGGTGTCTAAACCGAAATCTCTTCTTACAAGTCATACACTCGAATGGCTTTTCACCAGTATGAACCAACATGTGACTGGCCAAACTGCTTTTCAAACCAAACTTTTTCTCGC
Source organism: Plutella xylostella (assembly GCF_932276165.1). Classification (NCBI taxonomy): domain Eukaryota; kingdom Metazoa; phylum Arthropoda; class Insecta; order Lepidoptera; family Plutellidae; genus Plutella; species Plutella xylostella. The sequence continues at coordinate 4,577,246 of NC_063991.1, forward strand.
ATATTACACATGTGAAGTTTTTTATGCCCTTGTGGACTATCTTGATGTGAAGGTTCAAATTACCTATTCGATCAAATGGTTTCTTGCAAGTTTCACACTCAAATAGCTTATCATTACCAATTTTAATATTTTTTTTACGTTTCAGAATAGCTACCGAGGCTTTAGTTGAGTTAGTGGTCTCGGTGTGTGTGCTCGTGTAATGTTCACTATACGCTTCAGTGGTGGGGAACAACACTGCACACTGAGCACAGTAACTGTTATTCTCCAATAGAGATGTATAACAGTTTGTTAGAACAAGTTTAACAAGCAAACACCTTTCTATTTCATAATACTGTTTGGTTATCATCCTGCTTTTATTTGTTTCAGAGATGTTCATGACTAAAATATCTGAATCATTGTTTGTTTTGTCTATATTCCCAACAACATTATTAGATTTATTGTTGCATTCCTCATCAACATTTATCTTTCCCAGTATAATTTTGTTTCTATGATACGGTGACGTCGGTGACTCACAAGTTTCAATATCTTCCATTTCCTTCTTTATATCATGGACATTTATTTCAGTATTGACCAAATTGTTCACACCAGTTAGTTTATCATCTATGTTAGTGCTTAGAATAGCCGGTTTAACATCTAGGTCTTGTGTGGATGGTAACAGAAGATCATTCCCGCAGTTTAGCATAGCAATGACCGGTTCGTTTTCATTTCTGGTCCCCTTTAGAACTTCTGTCTTTGTCTTGATATCTGAAAGACAAAAAATATGTAATAAACACAGGCAACCTTAAGGGTCTACACCGTGTCTCGACCAGACCGCACTTTTGTATGAATTTTCAAGTGGCTTGACCATGCCAAACTTCATACACCTTGCCGATTGACACGCGGTGTAGCGTGAATCATCCTTTAGGCTAGACAGACCACAAACATATGTGACGCCACAAATGCCACAAATGCATTAATTTCTATAAAAACCAGGCATGCCAAAATTTTATAGGTATTATTATTTTTGACACAGATAATGACAGCTCGACTAACTAAATGTATGAACCAAAAGTTGATCAGATGAACAACTTTTTGACACAATCAGTATGTACACATGGGGAATCTAGTGTCATATAATATGTCTGTGAGACAGACGCAAATGATTTTGATATCCTATTGAATTAATAAAAAATATACCTTCTCCAATTCCAAAATCTATGATTTCTTGTTTGAGAATGCTTAGATCTGGAAACACACTCCTAAGGGCCAAGTTGTCCAACAGATTGTGATCCTCTATGTCTATGTCTTCCTCCATATTGTTTCTTGTTTGTGGAACTAGAAACAAAAGACAAATAAAGAGGTTATGACATAGACTTAGTATATGTCATAACCTCTTTATAGTATAAGTCTATGGGTTATGATAGTATTATGATAGAACAAGCGTGTCAGTGACATAAAACACTAATGCTAGGGTTAGCCACTGAGGTGATAGAAATAGCAACTCTGAGTCACTGACTGTGCTAGACTTTTAAAAGATACAGTTGATAGTTGAGGCCCCTTTTCTGCATAATTATTTATTTATATTGATGCATATTGATGTACAAAAGAGACCACTGGCTTTCCATCATCCCATTAAGGCTACTTCTTCACCGGAGCGGAGCCGGCGAGTAGAGCATTGTGCGAGCGTGTGCGACGAAAATAATACCAATGCAATTGCATAAATACTCGAATCATGCAATTTGTTTGGACGATTATTGTCTCGCAAAATGCTCCGATACTCCGCTCCACTCTGCTGGACTGTCGCTCGAGGACAAGTCAACTGAAAAATTTTAATGGAAGGAAGGTGCTGAAAGGTTAACCTAAACTTCTGAAACAAAAGTAGAATTACCTTATTTTGAACGAGAGTACGGATCCCGACTGAGTTTCTAGGAACAAACTTCCTATCAACTAATTAAAATAAGTTTTAAAACCGTACTTTTTATTGTTATTATTCTTACGACAACCAAACGAACCAATTATTTATTTTTTCTCTATGCAAACGAACCGCACCGACATTTGTTTTCATAGGTTACATTATATCGTAGTTTATTTTCTCTATGGATCACATCACAAACCTCGTCACTGCTTCCGCAGAATAATAACAAGTACTGCCAAGTTTTCATCAAAATGTGTTCTGTGGTACCAATCTGTCAAAATTGACACAAAATAAAGTTGAAGTTGATCTAGGTATAATGAAAATGTAATGAAATGTAAACAATTTCGTTCGGTACATTTATTTTCTACTTATGTTACTAAATCATACCATTATTTTCACAAGCTACTCTCTAGCTACCTTTGTAGACAACTTTCTATAACATTTCTAGCAGTTGACAACACTGGTTATTCTGTTGTCATGGATTGGAGTCCAACTGAGTCGAACCAAATTTATTTTTAAGTTCAAGAAATTTGGAATCGGTGAAGAAACTCCGAAGTGGATTACATTTTAAGAAATTTCAGAACAGATTTATTTTATAGCAATGGATCATCTGATTCCAACTGATAATAAAGCAGCAATGCTTCTCAATGATGAGTTGAGTTTTGCAAGAGGTAAGATAAATTTAATGCAATTTTTAATGACCTGCAGCTTCCTTCTACCATGATCCCTAGAAATAAAGTAGCTCTGGGACATATTCATTCATTAATTTGATATACTGTGCTCTTAATGTGGCTAATAAACTTATATATAATTAATATTCAAATACTTGCGGATAGTTTCAAAGAAAAATTGTGGGGAAACTGGATAATTATGAACAACAATATGAAGGTACATTTATTGTTATTGTTTAGTTAATTTGTGAGATAAGAGCTTTGTAACATAGTCTTTTTGTTGACTTGTCTGGTCATGTTCACCCTATACAGACATATAAAGTTGCTATACTATATCCCATTCAATGACTTCGCTGAATAACATTCAGTCAAGACGTTGAACAAGTTGACACATCCTTTAGTCATACAACTGAATAGCGCCATCCAATGAACGGGCTAGTGGTTCAATCAAACAGGAGATTAAACCAGATGCCTGCAACATATATATAAGTACCTAAAACTAATTAATTTCTCATGTGTACAAAATTTTCATCAAAGTCATAGAGAACCGGATTGCTGGCATACTTGATTCCAACCAACCAGAACAAGCTGGATTCCGCCCAAGTTTCTCCACCTCAGATCATGTCCACACCCTCAACCAGATCATCGAAAAGTCTACTGAATATAATATGCGTGAATTTTGAATGATATCTTAAATGTTTCATACAATAATGTTATACTACTCTATACCTTGTTTGACGTGGAAAGACATCGGATTCAAACAAAAAACTACCCTTATTCGAATGTAGTAAGGGTTCTGTCAGTTGTCTTTCCCCATGAAACAAGGTATAATCATAAATCTAAATGCTATTACTTATTTTTCAGACATAAAACATGAATATCTGGACAGTAATGTTTGTGAAAACACTGACATTGAAGTAGTCATGGTGAAATCTGAACAGAGGAATGTGGCACAAGATGCTACTCATAGTGAAGAACATTGTGATGGAGAAACATACACATTAGTAAGTGATATGAGTCATGAGTAGGACCAGGCCTAAACCCTTCCTTCACTGGAAGGAGACCCGTGCCCCAGCAGTGGGGACGTAATGGGTCGTCATGATCAGTCATGAGTATGAATGTCACATCTGTCGAAGAACCGATGACCGATGGGGTAAACATGTTTTGGAGTGGAGACCGCGACTAGGTAAATGTAGTGTGCGACGCCCTCCGGCTAGATGGGGTGACGACTTGCAAAAGGTGGCTGGTTATGATTGGATGCGGAAAGCTAAAGATCACATCCAGTGGCGTGCTTTGAGGGAGGCCTACGTCCAGCAGTGGACTGCTATAGGCTAATTATGATGATGATGATGTAGGAATGTAAAGGAAACAGCGGGTGTCTCGCTTGCACCTCTGACTAACCCTTCGGGTAAAACAGTTACGTGAGCATATTATAATGTATGTATGTAATAAGTAATACCAGTTTTCTTGATTTAGCAAAGGCGTTCGATACAGTTTCTATCCCAATACTTTTGAAGAAATTAGAAGCGTACGGTGTCCGAGGATCAGGTCTGGAGTGGTTCACCAGCTATTTGACAAATCGGAACCAAAGTGTCAAGATTGGTGATCACGTGAGTAGCCTAAGGTCGATTGCCTTTGGCGTTCCACAAGGCAGTATTCTTGGGCCGACACTTTTTCTACTGTATATAAACGACATAGACACACTTCCTCTCCAGAACGCTGACATTCTCTGTTACGCAGATGATACAGCAGTTATTTTCCATGGCTGCTCTTGGCCGGTAGTCACTGAAAAAGCACAAGACGGTATGTCGCAGGTATTAAACTGGTTAAATTCAAATCTTTTAACTCTAAACACGTCAAAAACAAAATTTATGTGCTTTCATAAGACTGCTGCATCAAATTCTCATGAGATTACGCATATCAAGATCCATAGCCGACAATGTTTGTCCTCTACGGATCTCACTTGTAAATGTGGCTCAATTGAGAGAGTCGAATCTCTAAAGTACCTAGGCGTAATCATCGACGAAAGATTAACCTTTAAAGAGCATATGATCTCAATGTCCAAACGAGTTAGGAAGCTTTTGTATGTTTTCAAAAATCTTCGCGACATAGATGATGGAAAAATTATCAAACTGGTATATTATTCACTTTGTCAGTCCATAATAAACTACTGCATTTTGGCTTGGGGTTGTGCAGCGGCCTCCACACTCATCATTTTAGAGAGAGCACAAAGAGGAGTCTTAAAGATCGCTCTTAAGAAACCAATTAGATTCCCAACTACTACACTTTATGAAGAAGCCCAAGTTCTTAGTGTAAGAAAACTTTTCTACATGAGGGTGGCTGTTTCAGTTCACAAGAAAACTATAAATTCTGATAACTATCATGAAATGCTTAGAAAGAGAGTCTTCAAATTACCTATACCGTCAGTAAAGTCTTCCTTTGCTCAACGTTTTCGACTTTACACATTCCCATTCATTTATAATAAACTGGTCTATTTGTTTAACTTCAAACACTGCTCCACCTTTGAAACCAAATTAATTATCACCAATCATCTCATAAGCTGGACCTATGAGGAATCAGAAAGTCTATTAAAACAGTTAAAATAGCGCACATTTCAGCATACCTCCTGGCACTTACCGCATACACACTTTCTGGCACTCCTTGTAAAGTAATCTAAACACACAAACACACCATAACTCACAAACACACACACACACACTCACACACACACACACACACACACACACACACACACACACACACACACACACACACAAACACAAACACACTTTTTTATTTTATTTTCTAACATATATCAAATTTATCCAAGATTGCACTGTATAAGTTTTATGTTCTTGTAAAGCCGTATTTAAATGGGTTAATTATTATCTCTATCCTCCACGGGACAGGCATTGCCTAGTGTGGGGGTCAGTACATTCACCATCTCTTGTATATTTTTAAAGGAAATAAACATTTTTACTTTTTTACTTTTTACTTTTACATGCTCTTACGGTAATGGAAAACATTGTGAGAAAAACCTGCACATCTAGATTCTAGATGTGTATCCTAAGTGCTTTGTACTTATTCCAAAAAACGACGATATGGTTTGCAACCTATCACGTGAGTATAAATGTGCTGCGAAAAGTGTGTGGCTCACTTGTTATCCACTTCTGACTACCCCTTACAGTTGTGAGTGAATATACATACAGGGTGTCCCAAAAGTCAACGATATGCCTTAGAGGGCTGATAGACTAGCTCATGAGAAGCCAGAATATCATAATATGACCTCAGTAAAAATTCCATAGTTTTCGAGATATTGACACTTTCATAAATTTGGTGAAAATCGACACCTTAGATCAGTTTTTTGCGTACCGCCGGTACATAATTCCATATTGTTAATATTTGTTTGGTGTTGCATCACCCTGTATAGCCCTGCTATTGATCACAGTAAGAAAAAATAGCGAGTAATGCTGTAGGTTTAAAAAAAACACGGTGTTCAAAGTCATACAAGTTAATCATATTTTTTTAAAAGCTACTTTGACTCTACATACTATAAAAAAATATACTACACAATCCTGGCACCTTATTTAAAAAAATTGCTCATTTAATACAGTTTTCAAAATGGTATAAACTGTGCTATTGTTTTAATTTAAAAAAAAGTTATTGCCATTTTAGTACAAAACGACCTTGATGTAAAATTGTTTGAAGGAAATTTATCTGACTGAATGTATTAAGGGTAGGTCATGTTGGAATGAGTTAAAGTAAAATAATAATAATAATAAAAAACGTTTATTCCGTGCCATCAAATAAGTGGTGGGGCCGGGCGTGTGTATAGTACAAGTCTTTTGTTCCACTCCAATAGACCTATAAAAGTTTTACTTCGCAGTCACTCACATCACGCGGCCTCGAGAGTGAGTGTGAGGGGAAACTTTTGTCATGTCTTGAGCTCCGTGCTAGGCCTTCAGGAGAAGACCTAAATGCTTTTAAAACTTTTATTTCAGGCTTGCCATGATGGAAGGACATATTACAACAAAATGGATGACTGTTTTGATGTCAAGGAGGAGTGTCTTGAACCAGGTACCCATTAGAATATTATGCACTCACTAGCAATGTCAAAGTTCCAGTTATAGTGCCACAAACTTATCTGTTCCGGTGACAGTTAACTAATTTGGTCCATATCTCATTATTTACTAATAAATTATATATTGATATAGATTAGATGGGTTTATCAAAACCGCAAGGGTAAATAAACATTACGGGAAAACTTAAAATCTTTTTTAATGAAGAAATATTAGACATTTACCTGAGCTCTCACCGGAACAGATAAGTTTGTGGCACTGTACTACTAATTATTCCTAAACAAAAAAGGCTAGCTAATGTCACCGTCTGCAATATTGAAGTTCATTTAACAGCGCATCAGAATAATAATATTACCAACTAAAAACGTGAATATAGTGTTCAAATTTTAAATGAAATGTTTTCAAATTGGGGCCTGGTAAAGCCATTTTGTGGGTGGAACTTTTTCATTGCTTATGTGTACCACCTAATACTTTGTACTAAGGGTGATGATAGTTGAATCAAATAATATTTTATCAATACTTTCAAACAGTATTTATCATGACATCTAGCTCCCCTCATCATCATCATCAGCCAATAATCATTCACTGCTGGACATAGGCCTCTCCCAAAGAGCGCCACAACACTCCGTCGATAGCTCCCCTCAGACCACTTTAATTTTATGATCTAATTGCCCTGCAGTGTAGTGATCAGAGCATACAGTTACTAAGCATAAGCTTGCTTGTATTAGGGTCCACCAACCCGCACTAGGCCAGCGTGGTGGACTAGACCTAAACCGCTTCCGTCTTTGGGAGGAGACCCGTGCCCCAGCAGTGCACACGTGATGGGTTGATTAAAATTAGTTTATGTATAAATATCGCATTATTTTAAAGGTTCCTATATTTTTTTATTTTCCAGGCCATCACAGCACCTCGAACAGTAGTTGCAATTCGAATAAAAAACCTGGCGTTTGCCAATCAACTACAACTTTGGACAAAGATGGCGGTCTTGTAGAACACAGATTAACACAGATTAAAAACGACAATTTGCTCTGTGATCACTGCAACCGCCTTTTTTCTACAAAAACTGTGTTAGCCGATCATGTCAGGAGTTGCAATGTTTACCCACACGAAAAAGTCTACTCGTATGTAAGTTCGAGAAAATCATATACTCGGAGGAAGAAGGTTAACGTACTATACAAGAATGTAAATCACACACACAGCAACTTAGTAGTAAAGTTATTTATTACTTTTTAAAAGATTTAACATGAATTTAACATGTAATGGCACTCGCGACGATTTTAAAAAAAAAACGTTGTCTTGCGTCTTCCCCGTGTCGAACAACAAGATGGCAGCCGTGGCGTCCTGCGCGGCGGAAGCGAGCGGGTCCTTGACCTCCAGTACGCATGCGCGAACTCGCCCATTTCAGACCAGTAGCGCCACCTAGTGTCGCCCGATGCACCTTCATCAATCAAGCGCGAGATTTGCTTACAGTCGGCCATTCTGAAGTCACTGTACGCCCCGTACAGTTTCTTCATTTGGGTTCTTCATAACCTGCAAGAGTCACATGGTTGGACCGCCTCTTAAAGCCTGCAACACTATTAGCATAAATTTGGTTGGACCGCCTCTTAAGGCCTGCAACACCAATAGTATAAGTTTGGTTGGACCGCCCTCTTAAGGCCTTCAACACTAATAGTATAATTTTGGTTGGACCGCCTCTTAAGGCCTTCAACACTAATATTATAATTTTGGTTGGACCGCCTCTTAAGGCCTGCAACACTAACAGTATAAATTTGGTTGGACCGCCCTCTTAAGGCCTGCAACACTAATAGAATAAATTTGGTTGGACCGCCCTCTTAAGGCCTTCAACACTAATATTATAATTTTGGTTGGACCGCCTCTTAAGGCCTGCAACACTTTATGGGAACCACGAAGTTAGTTTTTTTTTTTATTATTTTGGCTTAATTAAATAGAAAAGATCGATCAAATATTAAGAAAAACATGTATTTGGAACATGTTCTTACAAATTAATATATTGGTTTACATATACCATCACAATCATCAGTCTCTGGTAAGTAATAATAATTATTTTTACCAAATAATACATAACAAGTATTTTTTTTTTGTATTTTAACCATAGTCACAGGTTACAATTGCCTTTCAAGTCGTTATAAATCATCAAACATAACAATTAGCTCGACTGTAAAATAAGGCATCTCTTAAAACATAAAGTAAATTAACATAAAATAATAAACTTAACGAAATACTTATCTTCTAATTATAAGTACTCAAAATAAGGTAATCAGAATCAGTCACATTAGAGTTAGTAATATTTATAAAATTCAGTTCTTAATCCGAATCAGAATCAACAGTGTTATGAAAAAGTTTGAGTTTATCTCGGGCTAAAACATTTTCATATTTCCGACCACAATTACTTTTTCCTTTTATAACATAACGGTCATGTGGGAGAGCCTTAACTACGACATATGGTCCATCATAACGTGGCACTAACTTGCCACTTCTTAAACCTTTCTTAAAAAGTTTTCGCTGGACTAACACTAACTGTCCTACCTTAAAAGGAGCTTCGGTGCGTCTTTTTTTATCGAACATAAGTTTCGATCTCTTAGCTGCAGCTCTTGTTCTCAATGCAGCTGATTCACGCATACTGTCGAAAGTACCTGATCTCGTAGGAGCAACCAAATCGCCGGATAATCGGGGCCGGAATCCATATACTAATTCTAACGGACTGGATCCCGTGGTACTGTTAGTATTGGAGTTCAGACCTAGTTGAACCTTAGGTAAATATATTTCCCAGTTGTTTTGATCATCACCAACATAGGAGACAAGAGCATCAAGTATTGTTCGATTATACCTTTCAATCTGACCGTTTGCCCTAGGACTTGCTACGGCGTTCATTACGTGTTTAATTTGTCGGTCAGCACAGTATTTTTTAAACTCATGACAGTCAAACGCTTTGCCTCGGTCACTGATAATTCTGCTAGGTAGTCCAAAGACCTTCATGAATTGGTCCAGCGCCTTAAGCGAGTTTGTACAGCTAGTATCTCGTACAGCCTCAATCCAAATAAATTTTGTGAAGGCGTCTATGATAGCAAATATATACATTTTACCTGAAGGGCTTTTGCAGAACGGACCGAGATGGTCAATATGAACAGTGTGAAATGGTACCATTACTTTTTCTATCGGATGTAATAGCCCAACTAATCTACCTGTAGGTTTCTTAGCATACTGACATGAAATACAGGCACGAACATACTTTTGAATAAAACGCCGCATGTTTGCAAACCAGTATTTTGTTCTCACAGCCTCATATGTTTTATTGAAGTTCACATGTCCATTACTATCGTGAAAAGACTGTACTAGTGACCAACGTGATTGCTTAGGCACTACAACTTTATTGTCGCCATTAACTTTCCTGAATAGTACCGAGTTTTCGATAGTGTAATCTACGGCTAACCCTTTTAAATTTCCACTATCTATCTGGTCGTTTAACTCGTTAATAATAGAGCATATAGACTCGTCATCCTGCTGCAAACTCTCTATTAAGTCTACTTCAACACGACGCATAACTGTGCCAACAGGATTGCGACTTAATGCATCTACGTGAGACATTGATTTTCCAGCACGATACTCTACATCAAAATCATATCCTTGTACCTCAAGCCACCAACGGGCTATACGTGGCGACAAATCACGTTTTGTCCATGTCCAGCGCAAAGCGTTACAGTCGGTTACAATTACAAATTTCAAACCGGAAACGTAAACCTTAAATTTCAGTAGGCTCATAACGACAGCTAAGGTCTCCAGTTCATAGCTGTGGTACTTTTGTTCAGCTGAAGTAGTCTGCCTGCTGGCATAGGCAACCGGTTTCCATGTACCATCAGGTTGCTTTTGTAGCAGTATACCAGCAAGCCCTACTTTAGAGGCATCAGTATGAATCTGAGTTTCGTAATCACTATTGAACAATGCTAAGACAGGTCTATTGACTAGTATGGTCTTTATTTGTTCGAAAGCCTCAGTCTGCTCGGTACCCCAAACCCAAGGTTCATTTTTCTTGGTTAAGGTTGTTATAGGTCTGGCGAGCGAAGCAAAGTTAGGTACATACTTTCTGAAGTAGTTCGCAAGCCCCATGAACTGTCGAACCTGATGTACAGACTCGGGAACTGGAAAATCCCGGACCGCCGACAGTTTATGTTGCGATGGCCTGACCTCACCGTTACACACTTCATGTCCTAAATAATCAATTTTTGATACTAAAAATGAACATTTATCAAGTCGTAATGTCATGTTAGCCTCTCTTATCTTGCTCAAAATCGCCATTAACCTGTCAAGCGCGTCTTCATTATTCTCAGCATAAATCAAGACATCATCCAAGTAGGCAGTAGCAAATTTAAATCGAAGTGAGCCTAAAACATCATCCATCGCCCGTTGGAACACAGAAGGCGCATTGACTAATCCCATGCTCATCCTAGTATATTGGAAGTGTCCGTCCGGCGTAATGAAAGCTGTATATTGTTTACTCTCATCATCGATCTGAATACAGTGATAGGCAGATAAAATATCTAGGCAAGTGAAGACCCGCTGCTTGCTTAACCGGTCTAACTGATCCTGAATCAATGGTAAAGGATACCTCTCTTTTTTCGTAATTTTATTCAGTGCACGATAATCAACGACAAGTCGGGTATCACCAGTTTTTTTCGGAACTAAAATCACTGGACTGGCGTAAGGAGAGTTAGATTCCTCGACTATACCCTTGTTTGATAAGTCCGTAACGATATCGCGGGTTTTTTCACGATCTTTTATTGACATCCGGTAAGGACGATAATAAATAGGTTTTTTATCTGTCAATTCAATGTGCATTTTTACTGAACATTTACCTATTTTGTTTTCGTCACCAGAGAAACAATCCGAGTAGTCGTGTAAAATTGTCTCAAGTTCACTTACGACACATGGCTCTAAATTTTCACCAATACTATACTGTTTAGCACCATCCGTAATAGTAGCTCGCGCTACGCACTGTCCTTCCGGTAAAACAACTTCACCATTACTAATATTGGTTATCGTCAAAACAGTTTTCCCGTCAATTACCTCAGCCTCACGTTGTGGAATATAACATTCAGATTTCGGAGTATTGTATTCTGTGCGATGCACTAGCATAGGACCCGATATTAATTCACTGCAAGATACAACTATTTTATTTACACCCGGCTGTAAGGTAATCCGCTCATTCGAAAAAATATTAACACGGTCAGAATCTTCGCAAACTGCGGGTAATTCGCTCAATAAATAGGCGTTATACATTTTTAAAGTTGTAGGAGTTTTTATGACATACACGTCCGGATAATCCGTAAAAGGCTGGCCTATAATAATACCTACATCTTGAACGCCGTCTGGTACAACGTACGCCTTTAGGTATTTACAAGTGGCCTCGTCAGCTGTGATGTCCACTAGCGTTTCAGCAAGGGGTGCTATCTGTGACCCTCCAAAACCCTTAATAACGCTTGTGCTAGTCATTTTATGAGTGTCCAAGTTAAGCTGTTTAGCTGCGGACTCAGTAATTGTGATACAAGAACTACCGAAATCGATAAATGCGTCCATATTACACTCATTTACCTTAACATTCATATAATATTTAGCTCCACAATCACCTGCGTTCTGAATTAATCGGACAGTTTGTGTATTCGACTGCGTACTGCTTGCATGACGACTTTTAAACTTTAGGCATGTCTCCTTTAAATGACCCGTTTTGCCACAATAGGTACATTTTCGTAATTTTAGATAACAGCTGTTTACATCATGCCCCTTTTTATTACAAAATTCACAAATCACAGGAGAATTTTCACTTTTATCACGTATTTTATACGTACAACGCCCGGCAGTATGGCCCCGTTTTTTACAAATGTGACACTTTAGTTTACTGCTATCATATTTTTTAGCAAAATTTAACCCCGTCGCCGCATCACTGCGACGATGTGGGCCCACCGTAGACGTTGAGACATTACATTGTAGCGACGATAAATAGTTTAGTAACGAATTGGGATCGCGGCAACCCGCAGATATTGCACCTATTTCGACCAGTTCACTACCGATTGTGCCTATTATAGCCTCTGTAATTAGTGACGGTGAAATACCACACGCGTTGCCTAACGCCAATTTATCATAATAAAACTGCAAATAATCAGTTTCAGGGCGCCTTATTACGTTAACCAAATCACGCAGCATGTTGAGGTTACTCTTACGGGACGGAAACCCTATAAGTAACTTGGCCTTGAACTCGGGCCATGTTAAGTCTATCTCTTGTAATTGGTCATACCAGCGTCTAGCATATCCTCGCAATTTAGATGAACAGTTATACACTAATGTCCTATCATCCCAACAATACATTTTAGCGAGACCTTCAACCTTACGTATCCACATTTCCATAGTAATTAGAGACAATTTCGGATCGTAGTCCGGTATAGGGTCACTGCGACCAACATAGCGTAAATTAGAATGTTCTACATACTTCGTAGTGCAGTCGGAGACATCAGCTGCAGCAGCCGCCGGCAACGACATACCCAAGCAGGTCACGGCGGCGCATGCGCGGGAAGTCGTTGATGATGGCGGGAGATGGGGCGCTGGCGGCGCGCCCGCGGGTCCGGGCCCGGCGGCGCCGGCACACGCGGCGCACGAGCAGGCGCTCTGCGGTGGTGGCGCGGCCCTCAAGCCGGGCGGCGGTATCGACTGCAACGGGCCTGCGTGACCCTGTGGTGGTGGCGCCGCCTGTGTGACCGACGACGGCGTGTGCTCGACACATGGCGAGACCGCTGCACCGGCCGCCAGTGGCGACGGCAGCGGCGGGGACTGCAGCGGCGTCGGCGGCGGGTCGTGACGCCCGAAGCTCAACGACCGCCCGCGCCCTGTGCCCAACACGCCGGTCGACTCCTCTGCAGGCGTAGTAGCGTCAGTAATTGCAACCGATAATGGCGGCGTCATGGCGCCATCGCTATTTTCTGGATATGGGTGTACTTCCACTGGATGCACCACGTTAGCACTTGATCTTAACAAAGTTTCAAGAGAAGCGATGCGTTTTTCCAACTTCCGTGCTTCTGCATCGGCTATTAGTTTTTTACGCAACTTGCGTTCTTTTTTATCGGATCTAGATCCCATTTTTACCACGCATTCACTGATACTTTTTAACACATCACATCACATCACATGGGTTATCCCTCTTCTGAGTTATACAAGAATGTAAATCACACACACAGCAACTTAGTAGTAAAGTTATTTATTACTTTTTAAAAGATTTAACATGAATTTAACATGTAATGGCACTCGCGACGATTTTAAAAAAAAAACGTTGTCTTGCGTCTTCCCCGTGTCGAACAACAAGATGGCAGCCGTGGCGTCCTGCGCGGCGGAAGCGAGCGGGTCCTTGACCTCCAGTACGCATGCGCGAACTCGCCCATTTCAGACCAGTAGCGCCACCTAGTGTCGCCCGATGCACCTTCATCAATCAAGCGCGAGATTTGCTTACAGTACATCGGTGCGCGGTTTGCGAGAAACAATTCGCACAACAGTGCAATTTGAAGATACATATGCGAACACATACAGGAGAGAGGCCGTACGCGTGCAATATATGCGACGCCAGATTCACCCAAGCAGTCATCCTGAGACACCATGTCCAATCGCATTCAGATGAAAGACCGTATCAGTGTGAAGTTTGCGAGAAAAAATATAAAGTAAAGAAATATTTTCTTGCGCATTTAAAAATACATGCAGGCGGCGTGAAACCAAAATATCAATGTGATTATTGCAACAAGTGGTTCTCGCGGCGATCGTATTTACGTCGACATACAAACGTGCACACCGGGAAGAATCTTCTAGAATGCAATGTTTGTCACAAAAAGTTTGTGCATCTGCGTTTATTCAAAATCCATGTGATGTCACACGAGAAGAAGCCTTACGAATGTGATGTGTGTAATGTTAAATTTATTCACAAGAACAGTTTCACAAAGCACAAAACGATACACTTCTTGCGGGATTCAGTCAAATATTTATGTGACCATTGTGACTTGACGTTTGAATCTAAGTTAGCACTTTGTCGCCATATACATGATCTCAACATTTATCCACATAACAAATTACCCTTAGAGTCGCCGAAGCCTCGGAGTCGCATATTGGACCCGCCCAGTACGCGCCGCAAGGGAGATCCATACGAGTGTGCTGTTTGCAACAAAAAGTTTTCCAATCGAAACGATTTTACGAGGCATGTACGCGACACACACATGGGGGAAAAGCCGTTCACTTGCGCTATTTGTAACAAACCGTTTGCTCGAAAACACTACCTAAAGCATCACATGAGAGTGCACAGTCGCGGGAACCGATACGAGTGTAGTGTTTGCGACAAAGCATACACAACAAAAAAGGGTTTGACAGATCACTTGCCGTCGCACACCGAGAAGCGACATCGGTGCGATGTTTGTCACAAGAAGTTCTTACTCGTCAGTACTCTCAACAAGCACATCCTCACACACAGAAACGATACGCACGACACGCTCAGATGCAATCATTGCGGACATAAATTCAAGTCTAAATCTAAATTGAGAAATCATATTATGAAATTCAATGTTTATCCGCACGCTAAGCGCGGAGAATCAAAAACTCTAGTTCCTAGTCATGTCGTCGAAGATCTCATCAAGAACGCAATGATCAAGAAAGAGAGTCCTCCAATAACAAGTACTGAACGTCTAGAAACCGAGCGTAGAGTCAAAACTGAAGGTATGGAGGCAATACATCAACAAGCTGTGTGTATTAAAACTGAAAATTCTGATGAAAATACTGGAATAAAACTAGAACCAAGTGCCTTATTGACCCCAAATAGTATGACAGCAAAATCAAACACGAAAAATGAGAAGGAATGCCCTATCTGCTTCAAAGTAATGGCGCACAAATACAGCCTCAATATTCACATGAAAATCCACACTGGCGAGAGGTCATTCGCATGTACTGTTTGCGACAAGAGATTTCAACTGCGCAAGACTCTGCAAATCCACATGAGAACGCACACTGGTGAGAAACCATACCAGTGCCATGTTTGCAAGAAACGATTTTCGACTTTATCGCCGCTGAATACGCACTTAATATTGCATACGGGCGCCAAGCCTTTTCAGTGCGATGTGTGCGAAAAACGATTCGCTTCGAAATCCAATTTGTCAAACCACGTAATATCGCACAGAAAGGACAAGATGTTTAAATGTAATGTGTGTAGTAAAGGATTCGCTCGCGCATCCAGTCTGAAGCAGCACATGAGACGTCATCTCGGTGACAGACGGTACGCTTGCAATTTGTGCGATTGTAAATATGTAAATAATACACATCTGAAGCGCCACTTGCTGACACACGGCGTCCGTGAGAAGCGACACGCTTGTAATGTGTGTGACAGAAAATATTTAACGACAAATCATTTAAAACGACACTTGCTAACCCACGAATAGTATAGTTAGTACTAGTAATACCTAAACAGTTTTTTTCATATTTGGCATAAAAGGTAAACAATCTTAGTGTGTCTTTTTTTATCAAAATATAATCAAATAAATAACCTAGAGATAAAATAATGAACGGATTTGAATGAAATTTGGTATACATATGGTCTAGACTCTGAGAAAGAAGAAAGGCTACTTTTTATCCCGGAATTCCTACGGGAAAACTTTTAAGGCGAAGTGAAGCTCGCGGGTACAGCTGTTTCATAACCAAAGTAACAATTTTTATATTCTATTAATCTGTGTTTTAAACGACGTTACGTCGTTTTTTTGCTTATATTTAGTGTGTAGTTAGATAATATTAAATTAAACTACATTCTTTGAGTAAGTACACTGTACCCCTTTTATATCTCTAGTCCATCCATCCAAAGGTTGTCTGGAAGAGATCGCTATAAGCGATAAGACCGCCTTTTGTACCCTATTTAAGTGTCTATGTAAAATTGTTAATTATTTCTTGGTATACAAATAAAGAGTACTTTATCTATCTACGTCCAAACTGTCTACTGTCGCCTTAAAATCCGTTTATGTTTGAAATTTTAATTCAGCCAATACAAAAACCCAAAGGATGTAAATTCAACCATATGCGATAACTAGCTGTTATATTATGCATAATATTAAGTGTTAACTAGTTTAAGACAGCTTTGTACCATTTATGACATCTTCTGTTCCCTCAGAAGAATGCAGCTCATAAAAAGCGACAGGCCAGATGCCATCTATTGGTCGATGTTGGAACTTTTAAACGTCAAAAGATAATCTCCCATACAAATTTTAATGAGTTTTCCGTAAATCTCATTTTCCGATAACAATATTTTTGGTTTCATACAATGATTTCAAAAGGAAGGATACGCCCGTCAGAACGTTTTGTCAAAAGAAAATGGCATCCGCGCGCTGGCCCTAAATTCATACAAATTATGACAGATTTATGAGGTTTTAGGGCCAACGCGAGGGTGTCATTTTCTAGAGCGTTTGGGCCTGTCCTTACGCTAGTAATATATAAGTCAATGGTTTCATAGTAACTTTAGAATTGACATCTAGAGACAGAAAATTATTATTACAAAAAATATATTACTGATGTATATTTTTTGTATTAGTACAAAAAGAATAAGTCATAACTAACCACTGTAACCTATCTGTTCCTTGTATGAAATAAAAAAATATGACTTCTTATGATTACAATTCACATTCTTAGGGCTGATTTTCAATGGTCAGATAAGTGTTATCTGAGGAAAAAAATTGTTGCTGTCATTGTCTAATACAAACATTCAGATGTGACAGCAACCATTTTATTCTTCGGATAACACTTATCTGACCATTGAAAAATCAGCCCTTAGTCGGCTAATAAAAGATAGCCTGTATAAAATTATCTTTGTTTTTTTTGCTATACATAGATAGATTTGTTTAGTTTTAAGTTTAAGTTAAATAATCCCAAGAAATATTTCTACTTTAATTTTCCTCCAGTGCCGATTCATTTTGCCAACCATAATTGTATAAGCAATAAATTAAATGCAAAAAACTAAAAATATTTTTTTTATTTTAGGATTAAAATAACCTTTTTATAAACATTTGTATAAACTTTTAATATTTTTCTTTACATGTCAGACAAGTTAATGAATCATTTGTAAAGGTTCTTTAATAAAAACAAAAAAGGCTTAGCTTGATCATGATTATCGTTGACTATACAGGGTGTTGCAAAAAGGGTATTTTGAGTGTGCCGCATGTTATATCTAAGCCCGGAAATAAAATCAGAACGAAAATTCGAGAAAAAATTATCTATATAGATGAGATAGGGTTTCGGCTCAGAAAACCCTTTTAGCAACATCCAACATCCTGTATAGGTAATCATCCACCTTTTGGTATCGTACGCAACGGACACATCGCATTAAGTTTTCTTTGTATATTAATTCACACAAGTGCGTCCACTTATTTCCGACGCTGTTTCTCCACACATTTATGTCAATCCGTTTGGTGCGATACGTACGACACAAATAGGTGGACAATTACTTTAAAACGATTAAACGTTTTGAATAGACGACACTGATTTAAAAAAATTGAACTTAGTTCCATTAACCTAAAAACATAAAAAACAAGGAATTACTAACCTAAAAATATATGATTTTTAGCTACTACATAATTATACTTAATACCTAAATAACAAAAAAACTTCACATTAGTTACTGCTGTAAGTAGCCCTGTGACCAACTCTGAAATCACAATAACACTTCCATTCCGCACATGGTACTATTGGTTGAGTATGTATACAGGCTGTTGCAAAAAGGGTAAATACTAAGCCGAATCCTTCATGTGCAGCATGTTATATCCAAGCCCGAAACTGAAATCAGAATTACAAATTAGAATTTCATTTGTAATTCTGATTTCAGTTTCGGGCTTAGATATAACATGCTGCATATGCTGCTTTCGGCTTAGTATACCCTTTTTGCAACACCCTGTATAATAATAACAATGCTGGTTAGTTTTTTTTGTGCATATGCTTGAGATGGTTTCTCAAATTGCTTGATGACTTACAGTAATTCTTGCAGATTTTACACTGATATTTATTGCGCAGACAAACACGTAGTTTTATGTGCCATCTTAAACCAGACGAGCTCAATCTTTTTTCGCATGTATTACACTTGTATAGTTTCTTTCCCGCGTGTGTTCGCAAGTGGATTCGAACGATCTTTTTCGTCATAAATCGTTTATCGCATATATCACACGAATATGGTCTTTCCCCGGTATGAGTCCTTTGGTGGTCCCTCAATTCGCTCTTCTGCATGTACCTTTTTTTGCAAACTTCGCATTCGTGTGGTTTCTCACCATGCTTAGATTGAATGTGTACTGTAAGATGTGATTTAATTGTAAATCTTTTTTTGCAAAAGCTACACTGATACGGCCTGTGACCCGTGTGCCCTCTTACGTGGGATATAAAACTGGTCTTGCCCGAGTATTTTCTCCCGCAAAAGTCACACTCGAAAGCCTTCTTGCCTGCGTGTGTCAAAACGTGACCCTTCAGATGTGCTTTAAGTTTAAACCATTTATTACAAACATCGCACTGGTATGGTTTTTCGTCAGTGTGGCTATTGATATGTTCTTTAAGCGCAGACTTGTGCATGAATTTACCGCCGCAAAGACCACACTCATGTTTTCTCTGAATCGGTTTGCCACTGTGTGTAAGCATGTGATTACTTAAACCTGAAGCAGTTATGTATTTTTTGAAGCAAATTTTACACGGATATGGTTCCCCACCGGTGTGCCCTGTTCTATGCGCCTTCATATGAACTAAATGTTTAAATCTCTTATTGCACAAATCACACTCATATGGCTTTTCTGTGTTATGAGACTTTAAGTGCGATTTCATTTGGGGTATGTCCCTAAATCTTCTGCTACAAACAGTGCACTCAACTAGTTTTTCGACTTTAATATGGGTCTTCATGTGAGACTGTCTTGAATCCGATCGTTTAAACAATCTTCCGCATACGTTGCACGGGAATTTAGGCTTTACAGCGTTATGGGCTGCCTTGTGCCTAGACAAATAAGAAGCATGGCAAAATCGTTTGTTACAGATATCACACTGAAATGGTTTGTGCTCCGTGTGCATCCTTTTGTGATCTTTAAGAGCAAACGGATTCGTGAATCTCATTTTACATATCTTGCACTGTTGGATTTCGCCATTATGCCATTTCAAATGCTGAGTTAAACACCCTTTATACCTAAATGCTTTACTACAAATGTCACACATGAATGGCCTCTCACCGGTGTGCGTCCTCATGTGAGCCACTAACAAGCTCTTCTTTAAAAAAACTAAGTGGCAAATATCACACTCATACGTCTCATCAGTATGCCTGCTCTTGTGTATATTAAGTTGTCTCAATTGACTGAATGCTTTACTGCACATATCACACTGATACGTTGTGCGACCAGTGTGCAGTCGTTTGTGAACTTTCAAACGACGTAGTTTTGCGAATGTCTTCCCGCAGATATCGCACTCGTGCGTTTTCTTACAGGGACTAGGTTTTTCTTCTCCGTAACCGACAAACGGGTACACATCGTTTTGAAGAATGTGCTTTTTAAGTGAGTTTTTGTATGCAAAATTACAGTTGCAGTGATCGCATATGTATTTAATTGCTTCTTTGACGTTTCTCCTATCGCTAAGTGCCTTGTCAGTAGGCAAAGTAGTCTTTATATTGAGATTTGTCTCTGAAACAACCAATGACAGTATTATTTACCCGATTACACACATCAAATATGATTAAGCGATAGTGGGCCAGATTTTGGAACGTAAAACTGTCGTGGAGGATATTGGAATCCTTTTTGACCATTTACTAACATTGAGATCACTATGACTACATAATTAACAAAGCGTATAACTAGTATGCTGGGGTTCATAGTTAGGTCGTCAAAGGGCTTTAAAAATCCTCACAGCTTTATCTATCTCTACAATGCCATTGTCCGCAGCACGCTTGAGTATGGCTCTACTATATGGTCACCACATTACGAGATACACTCCAAAAGGATTGAAGGTGTGCAAAGAAAAATGCTAAGGATTGCAAGTCACAAATCGGGCTATGGCCGTAGCTTGTCATCCTACAATGAAAAAATGACAACATTTAATGTAACGCCCCTTTATATTCGTCGGAAACAGCATGATATAATAAACCTTCACAAAATTATACATTTCTTTATAAACTCTCCCAACATGATCTCCTTAATAAGATTTAACGCAAAACCTAACCTCCGTCATCCTAAACCTTTCCATGTCCAAAGTTGTAACAATAATATATCTTTTTTCAATCCGATTGTAAGAATGTGCCGTCTATATAATGACTTTGCCTGCTCTAAAGATTGTGATGTTGATGTCTTCGATCCAAGAGTATATAAATTTTAAACACTATTTATTTATTTATTTATTTATTTATTAACTACTTATATTATCTTACAGGATAAACCTAACACAATAATAAAGAAAAATAACAAACATAACTAGTTCGAAGTAACTAGATCATGCTTAGTGAGCACACGAAATTCAGTTTTTTCCATTATGTTTTTAAATCACGCGCAACTACGCTAAGAACGGGTGTAAAACACAAACCAAGTGACGTAACTTGTGCAAATTTTGACAGATGTCTACTGACAGATGCTTGTTGACAGGAGCGTCACGGACTTATTGACCCGCCCTCGTATAGATTTACTATTATTTAATTTTGCTCCTGTATACTTATAAACTTGTGTTAGCTTAAGATTTTCATGATGTGTATACATACTTAGGTAGTTAATCTAGTTCTTAGTTAAGTATATAAATGAATACCTCTTCTCATGTTACGATTAATTGCTGTTTTGTGTACCATATTGTTCAATAAAATAAAATAAACTACGGCGAAGTGAAAAGGAGGGTTATGATTTTGAATGAAATGCATATGTAAGTATATTTAAAGCGAAGAGTAAAGCCGCCAATTGAAAAAATATATCGTAACTTCCGTTTGAAAGCGTCTTTCCCTTTTCCAGGGCCAGCACCCTCCTCATGATAATTCAAATTTTTAGAACTTTATTCCTGGAGCCACGAATCTAGGAGTTCACATATAGCTACGGAATACTTATTAGGTAGTTGCCTATTACATAGCTATAACGTGATGCTGCACCGTAATTATTCAACTAAGACGTACAAAGTAAGAAATACATCAAGAGCATAAAATTAACTGATAGAGGCTTATTGATGCCAGCAGCTCGTCATTAGAAAAAACAGTCAACATGTAGGTACTCCTAAAGTCTGTTTTTTAATCTCAGATACTAAATTTACAGATTCTGAATGATTCAACAACAACAGATTGTCGCGCCAATACAACGATAAACGTCACTCGCAGGACAATCGACTGTTGATGAATCGTCCAGAATCTGTAAATTTAGTAAGTATCTGAAATTATAAAACAGCCTCTAAGCCCCAGTTTCACCATACTCTGTTATATATAATAACAAGGGATTAGTTGTTGACTTTTGACACATCTGTCAAGAATATGGAGATGACTTAGATTTTTTGACATTACAATGTAACAGGGATTTTAATGATCTAACAGACTATTGTGAAACTGGGGCTAAGACAAGAAAGTAGTAGTAGTAGTTAAGAATACTAAACAAAATGGTGTGTCACCTCAAATATTATAAGTCCGTGTGTGTCACATGCAAAAAAAAAAACAAAAAACACCACATTTTGTTTAAAGTTAAACCGAACTAACTATGAAAAGATCAACCTAATCACAACCATTGTAGCTAGGTACCAATAAATAAGGTCTTAAATCAGCTAAACCAACTAATTCTAAATAAGAGCTCAGTCGCAGAAGTGTATAAGTATACAGGGTGTTGCAAAATTGGTATACTAAGCCGAAACCTACATGTGCAGCATGGTATATCTAATAAAAAAATAAAAAAAAAAATTTTCCATAGTAAAAAGTCACGTGACCAACAAAGTTTCTATGGAAAATGAAATTTTTTTTTCGCGAATTTTCAAATTTTGATTTCAGTTTCGGGCTTAGATATACCATGCTGCACATGTAGGTTTCGGCTTGGTATACCCTTTTTGCAACACCCTTATTTATATAAGAGTATTTGTCTACACTTCATCTTGTGACGACCGAATGGCGTAGTGGTTAGTGACTTGACTACTGAGCCGAAAGTCCCGGGTTCGATTCCCGGCTGGGGCAGATATTTGTTTAAACACAGATATTTGTTCTCGGGTCTTGGATGTGCCCGTAAAATGGCAATAGGCCCGCCCCCTATTACATTGGGACTAACATAACACTGGCGAAAAGTGGGTGCAGCAATGCACCTCTGCCTACCCCGCAAGGGAGTACATTAGTACAAGGTGTGAGTGTTTGTATTTTTTTTTACTTCATCTTGTTTTTATATTGTTAATCGAAGTTGCTAGCGGTTATTCTCAGTCCCTGGAATGTGTAATGTGACGCTCGCTTTATGCGACTCGCCTCGTTTGATTCCAAGTAAACAAATGCTGACGGTATAAAACAATACCTTCGAATGCAGATAACGTTTTAACAGCTAACTAAATAGGTACTTCCCCGCCCCCCTCGTCCCCGCGCACATATTTCTGCCGGAATACGCGACTCACAACTTACAAAATTACGCTAGTGTGGCCTCACCCTAATACCTACCAAATAATACTTTTAAAAAACCACTTGAGTACGTAAGTCAGAATAGGATAGAATATAAGTACATAACTTTATAGAACACCACATAAATCAGACATATAAATACATACTTAACTATAGAATAGCTACAAAATATGGACAATAGGCGGCCTTATCGCTGAGAGCGATCTCTTACAGACAATCTTATATATTTATAAGTTGTTTCAAAAAGGTTATACGAAGCCGTGATGATCGTGACTCAGGGGGTCATTCTGAATTTTATGAGTTTTGAAAATTTGTGACATCAAACATTTGTGTAAGTAGGTATAAGGTTAGTTTTTGTTTATTTTAGATGTCTTACTTGATGAAAAAGTGGAAATAAAGTAGTGTATTTGAAGTAAGACGAGGTACACTTTAAATAGATATAAGTGATCCACCCTCAGAGAAATCAGTTGAATGCTAAGGGTCTTATAAAGTCTAAGGGTCATATGTAAGTAATTATAAGTTGCTTTGATATTTTTAACATCTAAAAATCATCAGTCATCAGTAGGTACTTACTTAATTAAAAAAAAATATATTTACTTATATGAAAATAAACATGCAAAGAAAACCTTACTACATAAAAATATATCACAGTGACCAGCGACTCTTCTCAGCTTATCTAAAAAGTAACTATTAAGTCCTAGCATGGGGTCCAAGACGTGACAAAAGCTTTACGTCGTTTTACGTCACTCACATCACGCGGCTACGACTGCAAGTGCGACGGAAAACTCTTGTCACGTCTTGACGTGAGCGTCTTGCCCCCCGTGCTAGGCCTTCAGACTTAGCTTACCTGGGTCCTTCAAAAGTGCATCTTCAATTTCAAAATAGTCGTCCATTGCATTGGAATACTTTATATCGTCATCATCATCAGCGGTGTTCTGAAAAATCTATTGTCATTACCAACGACGACGAAATATTGTAGTGGTTAGTGACCCTGACTGCTATGTCGAAGGTCTCGGGTTCGATTCCCGGCCGGGGCAGATATTTGTTTAAAGACAGATATTTTGTAGTCAGGTCTTGGGTGTTGATATGTAAGTACTACCCATATTACAAACTCTGCCTACTGCCTAGTAAGTATATTTATTTATAAATCCTAACTATATAATATTATAAATGCGAAAGTAACTGTGTCTGTCTGTCTGTCTGTTACTCTTTCACGCTAAAACTACTGAACGGATTTGAATGAAATTTGGTATACATAAGGTCTAGACCCTGGGAAAGAATATAGGCTACTTTTTATCCAGGAATTCCCACGGGAAAACTTTTTAAGGCGAAGCGAAGCGCGCGGGAACTGCTAGTAGGTAAGTAATAAAGCTGACCATACCGAAATACGGTCGAAGCCTATGGCCGTTCCCACGCCACGCATCACGGTGCGGGTTGCGTGAATGCGTGTCCGAACTTTGCTTGTATGGAAGTATATGTAAGTACCTAGTTACCTCAGTTTGTATGGAAAACATACACAGCCCAAAACCTAATTACGGGAATCACGGGCTGATGATGATGATGATGATGATTATGCTATGCAAATCGGGTTATTCTGTTATTATGTATCATTAAGAACTGTTATTTATAAACAAACGTTTTTTTATGGTAATTAATACTTACAGATTTACCATGTTCATTGCCCAGTTCCAACTGTGGGATATCATCTGATATTGGATCCTCCATTTTGAATTTTGCAGTGTTATTGTTTCCAATGTGATTTGGTTCATCTGAAAAAAAACGCATTAGGTACAATACAATACTTGGTTTAATCTTGTAAAAAATACTTAACTAGGTAGCTAAGTAAATCTTACCAATAATAATAATAATATATTACCTATGCTTATAAAAGATAGGTATGGGGATAGGTAAATTAAACATTTATATACATATAAGTAGTAACATAATTAGGTAGGTAACTACTTCAGTAAGTGCCTAGATATGTACATGTTTAGTGATAACTAATGGTGAACTTTATTTACAGTTACTTACCAACACAAGCTACAATAAATTAGTTCTTATAAGATCATTTTTAATGGGTCTCCAAATGTTTATTAGAGATATGGAAGAGTGGGGCCTCCTGCCACAGGTTATTTACATAGCCTACTAGGTTGGTCTCAGTAGTTGATTATAGATAGTGTAAACCATTATTGTTAACAAAATAAACATTTTGTTTTTTTTTTATTCTTTTTTTCATTTTAAAGCACTAGAGTGGGTTGGTTTGGTAGGTACTTATATCTTTTGCTGACTAACTATGAAAATAATTAAGATTTTTGAACTCACCTGTTTGCACTTCAGTAATAATTTCATCCTTTACATTATAGCCTTCCATAGTGTAAACCTCACTCATTGTTTAAACAGGCATTACTTATCTGAAAGAAATAATAGGTAGATTAATGGCTGTAAAGTTATAAATGAAATATGTCCGGTTAAACCATGAGGGCAGTAAAGTGCAAGTTTGCAAAATATAACAACCTATTCATTTGTCTTATAAGTCTTATAACTACTGAGTACTGAAAGTAGGTAGGTACTTACATAACTAATAACTAACTAAATAACTTTGTATACTTACTTACATTAACATGCAAAATGGTTATTTTATTAAGAAACTTGTGTCCAACATGTTAAAACATTTTAGCTTCTTCTCACCTCACATACACGTCGCGTGGTTAAGTAGAAAATAAATGGTTTGAGTTTTAAATCTACCTACTTTTCAGCGTAGTAAGCAAAAAGCACTCAGAATAATAACTGCCTCGTAAAAAATATACTTTATGGTCTGTGGATAAGTGACAACCAAAAATATGCCCCTTTTAAGGTGCCGACACACTAGCGAACCGCTCAGCTTTCAGACGTTCATCAAAAAAAAATATATTTTTACGATGAATAAAAAAATTTGAGTTTGAGTTTGACGTTGGAGAGCGATCTGGCACGAACTATCCCAAAAGACTGGCAGTCGCGGCTGACAGCCGCGTCCGTCAGCCGCGGCTGATGCCGTGTCTGCACCCTTAGGCCGGTTTCACGCTTCAGTGCCAGAGGATGGTGCGATGAGAACGGTAGCACTTTACACATTAGGTACGTTCGCCATTCGCCTGTCCATTCGCAAACGTATAAACGACATGATGCAAATCGCAACACAATGCAAATGGTCCTCAAACCCTCGAAGAAACATTAGTCGATGTTTGGAACAACGACTTTTTTATGGCTCCTTCCGAGTTGTTATTATTCGGAGCTCTTTCACTAATAGTACTTTGACTACTCTGTGAACTGTAAAAAATTAAAAACCAAATAATGAAAACAAATGTCAGCCACTAGAGACAAGAAATTATTGAAAAAATAGTTAAATAAGGTGATTACGAGCTGAATATCTTTACAACATTTCTTTAAAAATGATTTAAGGTACGTAACTATATTTACTTAAAGGTAGTGATAAAAACAATTTTTGAGGTTATTTTATGTTTTGCTTAGTAGAGGCTATGTCCCGCTATTAGTGGGTGTTTGTTGGCATATGACGATTCCGAATGCAACAGATAACCATATACCTAGTCCCCAAGCGCAGCTCCTGCGTTAATTACTTACTTTCTATATTACTTATTTTCCGTATGTTGTTAGCCCATTCACCTGGTTCTTCTGATGATAGTCTTTGTACAATATTTCCCATTATAATCTATACAGCCTATCTAAGTTTGGACCATTTTAGAAATAGAATAGAATAATATTTATTTCAGACATAAGTAGTCCATAAAATATAGTTGTGTTGGTAACAATTTTATTATTAATCCATTTCCTGATTTCACACATTACTGGTTCACTGCAGGTGTGTGGATTCACACATTTATAAGACTTGAGTGTTTTACCCACCCTATCCATAAACAAGAACAAAAGATAATGGCCAAATCTGACCCGCTTTGCAGCCACTAACATAAAGGTGTTCTAAATGCGGGATAAATATAGAAAAAAATATAAACCACTTTTTTTAAAAATGCTTAGCTTGGGGGAAACAACTAGTACAGAACAAAGACTTGACATTTCAGCACCTATATCTTCGTTCTCCCATGCCTCATAATAATAAAGTTTACACCAGGATATACCTACTGTAGTCATGGGCTACACATCAGTATATGTTTCATCAATGGCTGCTCTAGCGGGACATGGCACCATAGAGAAATGGCCAATCTCCTTTGATTGTTTCAGGAGCTCTGCCTTCAGTGAACTACTACAATGGACCACTTTATAGAGGAAGAACAGTTTATTATCACAATAAAGGAGGAAATAGATGTGGATTTTACAGATGAGCAAAATGTTGGTGAGTTACTCAGTACCTGAGAATTTAACCCTTAAGTGTTGTTGTTGCAGTCCTATGGCACCTCAGAGGTGCAGAGGGTCTCCACTAACATCCGCCACTTCCGCCTATTACTTATTATTATTATTACACTTACAGTGTTTGGACAGCTACACAAATTTGCTATTTACTCTTGATTTACTTGATGAAATACATAAAAATTTCGACGACTGTAACAGTACTACCACAAAAAACTTTAAAACTGTTTAACAAGTGTTTAAAACGAAATTTGACAGATTTGTAGGTGTTTGACAGCACTAAACACATGTTAAATACTGTCTAAATTTTTGTGGTAAAGTCCTTAATGTTTAAACCTTTTGGCATGGTACACAATAGACACATTGCATTCAGTACTCTAGGCCTTAAAAACTGCTTAAGGTGTGCTCAGTCAGTGGGCAGGGCAGAATGTCAACAGGAAAATTTATTATATATAAATTAAACCCCAAATTCATAGAGCTTTTTGACACTTTGCAAAAGGTTTAAAATTGACGTTGTGATATACAAATTTCAACTTTTTGACTGACGTAAAGAGTCGAAACTCGTGTGTTTCGAAGACAATTTTAACGTTGCTGTAAATTTACAATACGGTCTGTGAATTTGAGGGTTAATATACAAACAAGATGGTGTGTCACATTCAAAACAAAGCAAATAACTGTTTACACTATTATATACCAATCCTAACTAATATTATAAATGCGAAAGTAACTGTGTCTGTCTGTCTGTTACTCTTTCACGCCAAAACTACTGAACGGATTTGAATGAAATTTGATATACATACGGTCTAGACCCTGGGAAAGAACATAGGCTACTTTTTATCCCGGAATTCCCACGGGAAAACTTTTTAAGGCGAAGCGAAGCGCGCGGGCACAGCTAGTTCAAAATAAGTGCTCTGTGGTAGAAGTGGGGTGTTATTTGTTGAGATGTTTCTTTTACATTGGCACTACATCTTTGTCATAATAAGCTATTGTTGATCTGCCTTGGGGCCGTCCATTAATCACGTGAGGCTCAAAGGGGGGGGGAGGGGGTACTGAAAACCTCACGAAACATCACTTTTCTCGTTAGACATCACGTGTATTAATTTTTTGTCAAAAATTAGGTATTTCTGAATCGATATTTTGGACGGCGCAAAAATTTTAACGATTTGTAGTATGTATGACCTATATTTTTTCTAGTCAAAAATTGACTTCCAAAAAAATACAGGTGATCCATGGGGGGGGGGAAGGGGGGTTGGTCCCAAACCTCACCAAATATCACCAGGGGGGAGGGGGGGGATAAAAAATGAGAAAAACGACCTCACGTGATTAATGGACGGCCCCTGATTTCTAAATTGTCTCTAGATAAGACCGTCTAGTACGGGTTTTGTAATTTTTGAAAACGAAAAAAGTTTAGGTTTCCTTTTGTCATCTGCATACATTATGTGTCAAAGTTTAATAATAGTTTTCACTTTGTATGCGAGAAAACGTAAACTTTTATAGTTTTCGATAAACTATCAAACCTATGCTAGATGGGCTGTTATTTATCGTGTGTAATGATTACAGGTAGTGAGAGTATGGAATGCCAGAACACCTCTAACAGTACATTTGTTCAAACAGAGACTGAACATTTCACAATCAAAACAGAGGATATAACAGCGTTGGATGCCAGTCACATAGTAAGTATATTTTTTATTTATTTATTAACATTCTATTGTTCACATATCTGTGATAAATGCATTACAAAATAAAACATATTAAGATAAGAAGATACAAGAGTGGGCTTCATGCCAAAAAGCAATTTATTACATAGCACTGTAAAAGGAGTGTCCCTGGTGTGACATATGTATATTAAGTATATCAATTGGCTCAACGACTGACAACTTATCTGACTGGATGATCCTCACACCACGTGGCAAACACTAGTTCAGTCCTAGTGGTACAGAACTACAGACAGGTCCCTCTACGCTGAACTATGTCCGAATATTGTCTTCTGTCTCTTGACTCTTGTCAATAGTGATTCGATAGGCAGCTCACTACAGTTTGTATGTGCCGGTCCTATCACAAATAGCGATTTCTACTAGCCAACTTTAATATTAAATTTCTTCTTTTCCTTACTTCAGACTCGTGGCACAGACATAGAGGTGGAGATTAAATACAATGGATATATGATGGATCACTGTTTTGAGGCTGCGGGGAAAGAATCAGGTAATATTGACTTGTTTTTAACCCCTGGTGAAAAAGAGGGGTGTTATAAGTTTAAAGTATCTGTGCCTGTGTATCTGTCTGTGGTACCCGCTGAACTTATTTTCGATTTGTTTTTATGCGTCTTGTTTTTACAAACAAAAAACATAAAGTAAAAAAAATACACTCCTAAAGCACAATACAAAACCAAAACTAGAGATTGTTCTAGCTTAAACCCGGCTTTAGGCTATTGATTTATGTCAAATCTCTGGACTATATAGACGACCGAATGGCGTAGTGGTTAGTGACCCTGACTACTGAGCCGAAGGTCTCGGGTTCGATTCCCGGCTGGGGCAGATATTTGTTTAAACACAGATATTTGTTCTCGGGTCTTGGATGTGCCCGTAAAATGGCAATAGGCCCGCCCCCTATTACATAGGGACTAACATAAATCTGGCGAAACGTGAGTGCAGCAATGCACCTCTGCCTACCCCGCAAGGGAGTACATTTGTACAAGGTGTGAGTGTTTGTGTAATTTGTATGTAAGTTATCCTACAAACTATTTCCACTTTCCAGGAAGTCTCTGTTCGGGCCTCGAAGCTAGTACTCCATTGGAACAAAACATCACAAATGCACTTCCCAAAACACCAAAAACTAGCAAGTCTCTGGACAAGAAGCCAAAACGCGGCCCCGGACGCCCTAAAAAGCGTACGTCTTACCACACCCGAGCGGAGCTAAATCGTGAAGAAAAAGAAGCAAAAAAGGTTGCCACAAAAAGTTTTACAGAACATCCGGAAGTAAATAGGGTTGCCACAAACACATTTACAGAAGAACATGCGAAAGTAAATAGGGTTGCCACAAACACATTTACAGAAGAACATGCGAAAGTAAATAGGGTTGCCACAAACACATTTACAGAAGAACATGCGAAAGTAAATAGGGTTGCCACAAACACATTTACAGAAGAACATGCGAAAGTAAATAGGGTTGCCGTTCAAAGATATGCAGAAAAACGTAAAGAGGCACACAGGACTACAGTGAAACGCTATGCAGAAAAACATCCAGAAGTGAATAGGGCTGCAGTAAAACGTTATGCGCAGAGAAACCCACATATTAAACGAAAATCGACGGCGTTGTACTACGCAAAGAAAAAGTTATTGAATAACACTGAAAGTGGCGAAAATTACAAGGAAATAAAATTGGAAACCATACCAGGTTAGAAGATGACAATACTGTTTATATTTGTTAACAAAACCGTTAAAAAATGAGATGGATCCAAACTAATTGTAAATTAAAGGCCTGTTTCACAACGTCTGGGTAATGGCTACCTGTGGAATAAAAGACATGTTGTCTATATCCCATTCCACAAGGAAAGACATCTGACAGAACTCTTATTACATTCCAACAAATAAGGGTAGTTTTTGTTTGTGTCAAATATCTTTCCCCGTGGAATGGGATATAAAACATAACTGCACAGAGTGACAGAATGTCTTATACCGCAGGTAGCCATTATCTAGAGATTGTGTTAAGCGGACCCTAGACCTACAATTAATATTGAGCAGTATATTTATTGTACAATAAGTTTTTAATCCAAATGACGTTTGCGCAATCTTCAATATTAAGCCTAGACGATGAATTATATTGCACAATTGTCAATATTGCGCAATATAGTTGATCGTCTAGGGGTCGCCTTACAGGCCCTAACTGTATTTTACTCAATATGTGCCAAGGGCTCATCAATTTTTATTTTATTTCAGACAACATCGCCATTTGCGAAATCCCAGATTTGAAGAAAGTTAAACTTGAAGACACAGAAACAAATTATAACGAAAACGAACAAAGCGCAGTAACGACAAATAAACCAGATAACGCTATATTACATACGTACGTGTGCGACCACTGCCTCCTCCCGTTTGAATCGAGAGTTACATTAGTTACACACATCCTTCAATTCGAGATTTATCCTCATAAAATAACAAATTTAAGCTACGAAGAAGCTAGCACACCGAAAAAGCGAATGCATGAATGTGAAATATGCAAGAAACAATTAACACGGCTCGGTGATCTAAAGAATCACATGAAAACTCACACGGGCGAGAATCAATACAAGTGTGGTGTTTGTAACAGAAGTTTTAGCCGTTTCAATTATTTGAAGCGTCATTTAGAAACTCACAAAGGTGGATGCAGATATAAATGTGACTTTGCGAACTGTGAGACACAATGCAGGGATTCAACAGCTCTAAGAATGCATCTGAGATCACACACCGGGGAGAAACCATACAAGTGCAATATTTGTGAGAAAGGATTTTCTCGAGAAGAGAATATGAAGCGACATGTGAGATATCACGTTGGTGAAAAGAAATTCGAGTGTGATGTCTGCAGCAAACGATTTGCATCCAAAGCTGATCTGATTAGGCATTTAAGAGTTCACATTGTTAAAAGTCCATACACATGTGATGTTTATAGTAAAAGATTTCCAGATAGAGCGAATAGGAATTGCCAAAGAAGTAACCACGCGGGCGAATACCCATACAAGTGTGATTATTGTAAAAAAGAATTTGCAGAGCACGCAGGCCATAGGAAACCTATGAA
The DNA here is from genome assembly GCF_932276165.1 of Plutella xylostella. Classification (NCBI taxonomy): domain Eukaryota; kingdom Metazoa; phylum Arthropoda; class Insecta; order Lepidoptera; family Plutellidae; genus Plutella; species Plutella xylostella. Next base: position 4,609,646 of record NC_063991.1, read on the forward strand.
ACTTCTGCGACGTAAAAAGCGATACGAGTGCAAAATTTGCAAAAAAAGCTTTACACTCAAGCATAGCTTGAAAAGACACGTCGATAGCATCCACCTAAAGAATGATAAGCCGTACCGGTGCGATGTTTGCGACAAACGATTTAGTTTAGCATCAAAATTGGATATTCATCATAAGCACTCACGTTGTGTAGCTAATAGTGCAGGCACGTGAACACAACACCCTGACATTTAAGGCAAACGTATGTTAACGCTCTAAGGCGGATCCTAGACCTACAATAATATTGTGCAATAATTTTTAAAATGACGTTTGCGCAATCTTCAATATAACCCTAGACGATGAATTATATTGCACAGTTGACAATATTACGCAATATAATTGATCGTCTAGGGTCCGCCTAAGAGTTTTTTTTTATTAAAATTGAATATTTACCAAAAAATAACTAAGCGCTACTGTGATTAATTTTCTTATGATAATTTGTGTTGTGATAAGAGGTGGCGTAACGGATAAGATCTCGGCTATCATTCGGGAAGTCGTGGGTTTCAATCCTACCATATACCATTGAATTCTTAAGAAATATGCAATTTAAGTAAAAATGCCACGTGCCCTTACGGTGATGGAAAACATCGTGAGGAAAACTGCACATCTAGATTCATCTATTTGTCTTTATATCACCCGTTACGGCTAATAATAATATATGTAATCTGTGATCCCTATTACACCTACTACTAAGTATTACCATTTAAATTTATTATTGATGATAATAAACACAGTGTTTAACACTTTATTTGTTTTTTTTTTATTAGACCGAAATTCTAACTTAAGACCGATATAGTAACAGATAATCTATAATTTAAATGATCATCAGCCCGTAATAGTCCATCGTTGGACATAGGCCTCTCCCAAGGAGCGCCACAACGCTCTGTCCTCGGCCCTCCTCATCCAGCCACTACCGGCTATCTATCTGCAAATGAATATTAAAAAGTACAGTATATAGAGGTGTTGTTTCGGTACGTTTTTTATATTTTCAAAAGACACGTTTAGTTACTAAATTGGTTGATAGCAAAGTATTAACTAAATTACTTCATTGAGTAAGGGCTGATTTTTAACCGACTTCGAAAAAAGGAGGTTCTCACATGTGAGTGTTGGTATTAGACAGTGACAGCAACAATTTTATTCCTCAGATAGCCTTTATCTGACCATTTAAAAATCAGCCCTTACTCAATGAAGTAATTTAGTAAGTGTCCTTTATTCAGTCTTGTATAATTGAGGATTAGTTTTGAAATAAAAGTTCCAAACAATAATAGCTGTATTATAATTACTATAATATCATAAATACTCAATGTACGAGCAGAGAAAAATGCTTAAAACTTTGATAATAAAACAATATTTACAAGTACATTATTTCTCACATTGTGCCTCTACTTTAGTAACTACCAAATCAGTTAGTTGATTGAGAACACTCGTCTCAGTCGTGTGAACCTTCTGGTGGCGTCGCAAGCTACCCACCGTCGTGAATCCTTTATCGCACGAATCACACTTGTTCGGCTTCTCGCCGGTATGAGATTTCATGTGCGTAATCTTAGCGGACAAGTGAGCAAATCTTTTCTTGCACGTTTCACACTCGTGTGGCCTTTCGATCGTGTGCGACTTCATGTGGATGACCTTGTGTGTCATTAGCGTGAATCGTTTGTCGCAAACATCGCACTCGAACGGTCTCTCGTTGGAGTGGACTCTCATGTGGACCTTCAGGTTGGACTGTTGGCTGAAAGTTCTCTGGCACACTTCACACAGGAACGGCTTCTCGCCCGTGTGCGATCGCATGTGGTTAGTCAAGTCGGCTATTTGCCGGAATCGTTTCTGACATATTTCACACTCGATAATCTTCTTCGGCTTCGCTGATGTCTTGAATTGTTTCTTCCACAGTTTTCTAGGATCGTTTATGTTCAAATTACCAGCCAGTGTTCTAGGATTCACTTTGCATTGGGAGTGGTGTTCTAACAGTATTTTCTCTGAGCCAAAGATTTGCTTGCACCGATCACAGATAAATGCTGTAATGACTATGTTGGTTCTTTTGACGTGGCTGGTAGCTTCGTCGCAGTCGCTGCCATCGCTCAGTGGCTCCATCTTGAATGTTTGGCCGTCATTGCTTGAAGGATAACTGTCTGGGGTTTCGTTGTTTGGGTCATCTGAAATGAATGTGGCAGTTGTTAATGATGCAGATAAATATACAAAATGTAAATGATAAGATAAATATTCTTTATTTGTACACAAAAACATGGACAACATTACAAAAAACTTAATCTAACACATATGTACAAATGGCGGTCTTATCGCTTAAAGCGATTTCTTCCAGACAACCTTTGGTTGGAAGGATATTTTGATGCAAAGGGTTAAGTGGACCAGGAATAAATATACCATAAATATTTCCCCACAGTTGAATACCGTAAGTCCACACGGGTTTCAGGACTGTTTTGTAACACAACCATTTATTTTCGAGTGATAGTATAGATTTTCTACCCATAAGCCACTCCAGTGATCGGTATCTCTGATTTAGCTCGTCTCTTTTCTTCTGGATATGGCATTTCCAAGTTTGTTTCGTATCTAAGTGGAAGCCCAGGTACTTTACAGTAGATTGATGGGGGAGCACTTCATTTCCAAGTTTCACTGGAGGGCAGTCTTTTTTCCTTAAGTTAATTGTGACATGATTCGACTTAGTTGCGCTAGCCTTTATTCGCCAATCTTTCATCCATTTATTTATCTAAATGGCTCTGTAACATTTCAGATGCCAGATTGTTATTTTCATCGGAAGCAAGAACAGCGGTATCGTCTGCAAAGGTAGCGGTCATCACATTGTCTGATTCAGGCACATCAGCAGTATAGAGTAGGTACAGCGACGGTCCCAGCACTGAGCCCTGAGGAACTCCTGCATTGATCTCGTAGAACTCTGAGACTGAGTCATTAATCTTGACATAAAATATGCGATGTTCTAAATATGACTTTAGTAGTAGGTACAAGTTGTGGGGCAGTGACTTTTTCAACTTGTAGAGCAGGCCATTACGCCAAACCTTGTCAAAGGCTTGTTGCACATCCAAAAATACTCCTGAGCAGTACTTCTTACATTCCAGAGCTTCCCTAATGTGTTCGCAGACCCTGTGTTCTTGTCCAACAGTGGCATGGTTTTTTCTAAACCTAAACTGGTGGTCAGGGATAGTACTGGCGTCTTTTAGGCTTTGATTTAATCGAGCACTGATAATTTTTTCTAGTACTTTCGATAGCACTGGTAGCAAGCTGATTGGCCGGTACGAGGAAGTCAGGTGCGGAGGCTTTCCAGGTTTAGGTACCATTTTTATCTGTGAGACTTTCCATACACGAGGAAAGTATGACATTCTCAATATAGCATTGAACAGTGTGGTTATAAATACTATTGCCTTTTTAGGAAGTTCTTTTAGTATCTCTGCTGTTATTAGGTCAAATCCTGGTGCCTTTTTTAGTTCCAGTAGTTTTATTGTATTCCGAACCTCTGTCGGTGTGCAGTGTTGTAAGGGCAGACTGAGTTGTAGGTCAGATTCAAGAAACTTTCTAACTTCTTCATCTAATGTGTCTGTTCCCATGCTGCTGTTCGGTTGGAACACATCACTTAGGAATAAGCCATAGGCTTCAGCTCTTTCAGGGTCCGTTTTAGCTCACTCGCCACGATCCGTTTTTAGGGGATGTTGAGCCAGTTGTGGTTTGTTTCGTGATTTGACAGTTTGCCACAGGGAGTTTTCAACTTTTGCTGGAGTTTTGGCTGTCAAGTTTTCTAAGCGCTGTTACAATGTTTCATTTTCAATTTCCACAAGAAACCTTTAGAGGCTTGCAGCTGACTTGTTGTATTCCCGTTTATCTGCTGGATGCCGGCTATTCTGCCAAATGCGTCGAAGTCTACGTTTTTCTAAAACTTTCTGCTTAACAATAAACGGAAGATTGGAGTGTGCTTTATTATTAGATGATTTCTTCTGGGATGGAGTACTTGCCCATGCTGCTCTTTGAATGGATGTTATGATATGTTCGGTGGCAGTATCTATATCATCTTCACTTTTCAGACAAAGGTTGAGATTTAAGTTTTCATTAAGATGTCTCCTGAAGTTTTCCCAATCTGTGTGATTGTTGCACAGGTACGGATTGGCGGGATGTTCAATAATGGTATAGCTCAGAGTCGCTATGACTGGTGTATGATCCGAGGATGAGTCATGGCAGCTTTCTACTGACAGAAAGTGAGTCTGCACGCCTTTGTAGATGAAGAAGTCCAACAGATCTGGGAGTTTTTGTGGGTCAGTGGGCCAGTATGTTGGTTCACAAGTTGTCAGGGCATTAAGCTTGTGGTAGTCCATGCTCTTTTTTAAGTTGCGTCCTCGTGTTGTGGTGAGGCGTGATCCCCATTGTAGATTCTTTGCATTCCAGTCCGCTCCGACAGTAAATCTATGACCAAGTGACTCAAAGAGACTATTTGAAAATGAATACCGTGAGAGAGGAGGTTGCAAAACTTACAAGAACCTACCGAGACAGGATTGTAAATCACCCAAACAAACTGGCCACTGACCTTACCAGGAATGTACCCACCAGAAGACTAAAAAGAAAAAATATCTGGGATAACATAGACCAATAATACATTAAGAAGGCAGCCTGACAATGGGAGGGTATGCCTGCAAAGCCAATCATAAACAACGAAATGAACTGCTTATGGTTATATTAAACCGATTGCATGTTGGCAAACAAAATATGAAAAAAAAAAACATAAATATTTAATATAGCAATACATAGATAAATGATACAATTGGAGTAGGAAGGACTATTAACATACTAGAGCAAGACAGTATGAGTTCTTTCTATATTTCCTTAGATTAAATATACCTACCAACAAGATGGTGTGTCACATACAAAAACTAAGCTGTCCCCGTTTTGTTTACTTTCAAACCATTTTAAGTTCAACCTAATGACAACCATTGTACGAATTAATAAAGTAATAAATCTCCTAACCAAACTAATCCTTACTAATATTATAAATGCGAAAGTAACTGTGTCTGTCTGTCTGTCTGTCTGTCTGTTACTCTTTCACGCCAAAACTACTGAACGGATTTAAATGAAATTTGGTATACATACGGTCTAGTCCCTGGGAAAGAACATAGGCTACTTTTTATCCCGGAATTCCCACGGGAAAACTGTTTAAGGCGAAGCGAAGCGCGCGGGCACAGCTAGTTCAAAATAAGAGCTCAGTGGTAGAAGGGAAGGGTGTTTGCTGAGACATTTCTTTTGCACTGACACTGACGGATTGCCATCTACAGTGCCACAAAGTTATCTGTTCCAGTGACAGCTCACATAAATGTGTAATATTTCTTCATTCTATAAGATTTTAAGTTTGCCAGTAGTGGTAATTCACTCTTGTGGTTTCAATAAACCCATCTAATCTATATCTATATCAATATATATAATTCATTAGTAAATAATGAGATATGGATCAATTTAGTTCGCTCTCACCGGAACAGATAAGTTTGTCGCACTGTACAGTCGTCAAGTCGTTGAAATATAATAGGCCACTTGGACAGCTCGAAAATGTATGGGATGACAGCTGTTGTCAAATCTAAATCATAAAAAATCTAAACAATAACAGTTTGTTGCTTCAAAAGTTCTTTTTTCTTTCAGCCGTTAAAAAATAAGTCAGATTATGTGTCTTTTTATGTATTTCATCAAGTAAATCAAGAGTAAATAGCAAATTTGTGTAGCTGTCCAAACAGGCCTATTATATTGCAATGGTTCTACCTTTTTTGGCCTAAGATTTATTTGCCTAATCTCGTATTGCATAGTAACGTTTGGTCAAAGTCTCGTTTCGCCGAAAATCGTATGGCATAAATCTCGTTTAGTAAAAAGTTATTTCGCATAATCTTGTTTAGCCTAATAATGGTATGGCCAAATCTTAAATAGCCTAATAATGCTATGGCATATTTTATACAAAGTAATAATATTTGTTTTGCTTTAACTATCACGGAGCATTTTCCTACATAGCGCAAACTGGTACCTGCCTTGTAGGTACTGTTTATACTATGTGGAAAACGCTCCGCTTTGCTTTTGACGAACATGTGCACCTAACACGCTCCTCCTCGCTTTGCTCGTCGTCGCACCTATCTTTAGGTTTCGATCCCATGGGGTTTAATGGAGTTTGTAATAATTATAATGGTCATTCAATTCACTTTCGTCTTTTGATCTTTCAATATCGTGATTTTTGGGATGCAAGAGAAAAATTTCGCAATTTGTACATTTACTACATACTTAATATATTATTTATTAAGTTACACACACACACACGCACTCACGCCTTGTACTAATGTACTCCCTTGCGGGGTAGGCGGAGGAGTGTATGTTAGTCCCAATGTAATAGGGGGCGGGCCTATTGTCTTTTTACGGGCACATCCAAGACCCGAGAACAAATTTAATATCTGTGTTTAAACAAATATCTGCCCCAGCCGGGAATCGAACCCGGGACCATCGGCTCAGTAGTCAGGGTCACTAACCACTACGCCATTCGGTCGTTTATTAAGTTATTATTAGGAGAAACAAGATTATACCAATACGAACAATGGGAGATTTTCAACCATAGACAACAACCGTAGAAAAAAACCGATTATAGATGGCGCTAGTAAAACTTCATACACACTGCATATTTTTTTTAGCCGGCATGGATTCCAGTCCTTTCAGCCAATACAAAAACCCAATGGATGTGAATTCATCCATATGCAATACCTAACTGTTATATTATATGCATAATATTAAGTGTTAACCAGTTTAAGACAGCTTTGTACCATTTATGTTTATGACATCTTCCGTCCCTTCAGATCAGAAGAATGCGCTCATACAAAACGACAGGGGCGCGATTCACATCTCAACCGAAATATTTGTAAAGCGATACGAACGAGTTACGAGATGAAATCCGCAATGTTCAAAAACGCGATTCATAACACACATACTTTGATCTCGTTTTCATATCGCTAGTTCGTATTTGGATTGCTTGAGTGAAATGAATGAAACTATATTTTTTTAATTGCCATGCAAAAATAATAAATACTACCACTAATTGTTTTAAATAATTTTGTTCCTAAAATATATTTTGTTGGAATTAGTGACGATAGCAAGTATCAAGAAACGGCTTTTTAATTCAACGTTGAAGAAATTCATAACCTGTGGCACTTTTGACAGCTGCCATGTTTTCTACATAAAAACAAACATTGATTTTCTTTGCTCATTTTCGTGTCAACGTAGTTTTTTTGGAAAATAAGAAGAAAGGAAGTTTAACTAACTTAGAGAAATACGACTGAGACATGTAAGTATCAATGTATTAACCTATTTTTTTTGAAATATAAATGTTACCGGTTGTAGTTAAGAAGGTATTGTAATTTACGATGTATCCAATTTCTGTTTGAATTGTTTTAGAATCATTAACGAGATGAACACAAGCAGCAGCCGATGTGCTTGAGTTGCAGAAGGAGCAACTGCGTTGTGAGAGGGCCACGGCTTCAGCCCTCACAATGATAGCTGAAGCAATGAACAGACAGGCTGCAGTCAATGAGAGGCTTCTTAAGCAGGGGCTCCTCATATGGAAAAAGGTAGGTTATTCCAAAATGTTTGGCTAAATAATAGAATAGAATTTAACTTCATTGTTGCCCCAATAATGTGTTAGGAAATCTGGTGTTGAATATTTATGTTACAGTGTAGTTTTGTTAGTGTCTGTCTGTAATTTTTTAGAACAATATCATACTGAACTTTTCATTTTGTCTTTTCTAGGCTAATGAAAGGAACAATCAAGACCAGACTTAAAGTAAAGGTAAGGTATAATACGTATACATAATTTATATCGGAATAACAAAATATTTTTGTAGGTATTTGTTTTAACTATAAATTGAATATCCACAGATTTTAGCGGCGACGCAGTTGCGCGACCAGTGAAGCTCTGGCTCCGCGACCGGCGTGGAGCGCGCGGTCCGCGCGGCGCTGCTGCGCGGGAGGATCCCGTCCCTGCGCATTCGCCTGGCCTTCAATGGCCTCACGCCTCTCTTCTTCCTCTTCTTCATGCGTCAATTCAAACAGAGGAGCACCTGTGATTACTGATTACCTAAGTTCCTATATACAATAATAGTTTAATAATTGTTACAAAATATTGTATACATACACAAGTATTAATAATTATACAAAAGGCTAAAAGCATTTTGTACCAGCCAACCTATAGGAGAGAATATGAGAAAAATAATAAGACTTTAATCATTGATTGCCATTATCTGTAGCTTTATTAAGTGGTAAAGGGACCTAATTACTACCTATATTTTTTAGTATTTGTGATAATTCATAGAATTTATTAGTTCTATCAATAAATAAAATATACATGCATTACAATGTGTTTAATTCATTAACTTACAATTTGCACACTGAGGGAATGTGTATGCTTTCGGTTAAAATATTCTTCCTCATTCTGCGAGGGCCTCAGGCCAAAACCGACGCCAATCAAATAAATATCACTAATACAAGCTTACTATAAAGGAAAATTACGAATTCGGTAAAGATGGAAACGTATCTCGTAGGGACGGCTGTCCGGCTGAAAAATGGCTTGAAGATCTTGGAGAGATGCGTACAAGGTCAATTTCACAGTTTTTTGCAGTATTTTTTCTGAAAACGATCTAACAATTTCACCCTTTTCTTCGAAAGTTTAAAATCGCATAAACGTCAAAATATGACGGATAAGCGATATCAAAAAATTCAACAAAAATGACATGAATCGCGTCATTCTCCATTCGTTCATTCATTTTGCGATCTCGAAACGATCTTACTATGTAGCTTGGGTTTTAGTGCCATGTGAATCGCAATTTGACAACTCGTTCGTAAATATCTGAAAACGAGATGAAAGCGACGGGGTTTTTTGTGACACGAATCACCTTCCAGGCCGGATGCCTTCTATTGGTCGATTTCGGAACTTTTTAACTTCTTACTTATTCCCAATCTCCCCTGGTGAGCAAAGGGCCGAAGTGAAGCGCCGCCATTCTTTACGATCTTGGGCCAGCTCAGAGACATCCGCCCAAGACATCCCCGCCTGGCCCATTTCCTTTTTCACAGTGCGCTGCCATGTCTCTCGCGGTCTGCCGAGTCTTCGTTTACCGCCCTCGGGGTGCCATGTCAGCGCTTCCTTTGGGACGTCTTCAGTACGCCTGAGAACGTGTCCTATCCATCTCCATTTGCGTTCTTTTACGGTTTCTGCTACAGGTTTTTGATGTGTTCTGCGCCAAAGTTCCTCGTTGGAGACAAAGTCAAACCAACGGATCCCTAGGATACTGCGTAAGCATCTGTTTACGAAAACCTGTAGCTTGTTCGTGGTTTGAACCGTTTTCTTCCAAGTTTCGCAACCGTAGAGGAGAACGGTCTTTACGCACGCGTTGAACAGGCGGATCTTGGTTTGGAGACGGAATGCGGAAGACCTCCACACTGGGCTTAACATGGCAAAAGCTCCGCGGGCTTTGTTGATGCGGTTGCCGATATCCTCGTCAGTTCCACCATTTGGTGTGATTTTGCTTCCCAGGTAGGTGAAGGTGTCAACATCTTCAATGGATTGGCCGTTGATTTTAAATGGAGTACGGTCCGCAGTCATTACTCGCATTGACTTTGTCTTTTCTCTGTTGACATGCATGCCCACTCGGTTACCCAAATGGACGAGGTCATTGAGTTTCCTTTGCATATCAGCGCTATTTTCGGAGAAAAGACAAAGATCGTCCGCAAAAGCGAGATACTCTAGAGATGTTCCATCGGACCAATCCAAACCTCCTTTGCCATTCTGCTCCATCATATCCAAAATTACTTCGGTAATCATGATGAAGAGTAGTGGGGATAACATGCAGCCCTGCTTGACGCCAATATTGGGGCTTATTGGTTCGCTCAGCTTCCCTTCGTGGATTACTTGGCAAGTGTAGCCATTGTAGGCTTCTTTAATAAGGTTTCGCATTTTATTCGGAACGTGAAAATATTTCAGCGTATCCCATATCGCTGACTGGTGTACCCTATCAAAGAAATCCCTAGAACTTTTTAACGTCAAACGAAAATCTCCCATTTGAGCAAACGAGATTTAGGTGTTTCAAGTTTGTGCCAAAAGAGTTTTAGACGAACCGAGACTTATGCCACACAAGTCTTGGCGAAGTGATGGTTCGGCCAAAAAAGTTTAGACCATACGAGTTATGCGAAATGAGTTTTGGTCAATAAAGATTATGCGAGATAAGGGGAACCCTATTGCAATAACTGTAGTTTGTATTAAAATATTTTGATTGTTAAACTTACTTATATAAAATCCACTTTGTTCAACATTCATATTGCAGTTGTCATAAGTTGAGGAGCCGTCTGTAGGTTTGTACTGGCTGTCCTCCTCATGGCTTAACTGAAGTAAAAAGAAAAAAATGTTATTTAAATTTTCCCTATAAGTAAGTAACATCACTTTATGACCAAGATAATCGCCGCAATTTAAAATTGACACAGAATTTCCATGAAAACACATTATAAAGCTGCATACAGACCGGCCCAACGAACGCCCAATGATGGATATTTCTCATACATAAAACAGGGCAGATTGCAGCAACGAAGGTCAACGAACCCCGTTCGTTTGGCCGGTCTGTACGCAGCTTAAGGAGAATCAGTTTGCAAATGAAGGCTAGTATTAATATTCGAATGTTTTCTTACAATGCAAAGTGGCTCCATCGGGTATTCCATTGTAATCTCTTGATCGTCTTGTTTAGTTGTTATCTTAGGTTGTTAAACATACAAACTCCAGCTTCCCTTTCTTCCACAATTGAATTTGCGGTCCAATATGAAAAATTTAGTGTAAATAAAAATAACCACTGAGGAAAAAAACATGAAAACAACATTGAAAAAATGTTCGGCGTTCACAACACAGAACACAGCATCAAATCACAGAGCAATTGTCATCTTGACACATGATTTTTTTATCTGTGGTACATCAGAATAATAATATGGCCTGCAGACCTAATAAAGCTTGAATGCTTGCTACGATTTTAATATGCATAGCTTACAACAACGTAAGTCCATCCCTCCTCATATTTTATTCAATATAATATATGCGAACATATATCGCAAGTCATCTAGTGTAGAAACGTATGTTTTTGGCCTCGCAGTAGGGCTGCCAGTTCCAAGAACTGTTCTGTGATCCTAGGAGATTTCCTTCCTTCTTGCCAGTGATTATTTGCTCAGTTGGATTTAAGATGCCGACACACTAGCGGATGCGGCTTACGGACGAGGGTATCTAGGTAAGGAATATACACTACGCTCTTCAAACTATCGGACGTAAGTCGCGGACGTAACCTTGGGCTGACCTTCAGCTTTCAGACGTCCGAGAGCGATGTGGCACGAACTGTCCCAAAAGACCGTGCACACTTATCAGTCGCGTCTGACAGCTGCGTCCGTAAGCCGCGTCCGCTAGTGTGTCGGCGACTTTAGACTCCCAAGGACTGTCCTCTTCCTTCCTCATCCCATCTTGTCTAGATCGTCGGTCCAGTGGGCCGAAGGGCGCCCCACGCTACGCATGCCTGTTCGTGAACTCTACCCTAAAGTAATATACCTAGTATAAGTCAATAAAGAAACACAATTGACATAGTGAATAGTGATTTAATTTATTTATAATTTTTACAACTTTTCCATACAAACAACGGAATGTTTTGGTCTCAAATTCTATACAAATTTAGATTCCTAGTACATACATAATAATTATGTAATATTTTTGTCCTTTTCACAATAAACATTTATTGAACATAGTTTTACATGCTAGATATTTATAAACCTTGTCTATAATGTTTGTTGCATTATAAGTATAACATCCTCAGACTGAAATGAAATACCATAATATGAAGAGTTTTTGAATTTAAATAAGTACATACATTAGTATATCCCATTCCACAGGGAAAAACATCCGGCAGAACCCTTATTACATTCGAATTCGGGTAGTTTTTGTTTGTATCGGATGTTTTTCCCCATGGAATGGGATATAGGTGCTATCAACAAAAAAATTCCGCGCATCCCCTGAATCATAAAAAAATATTATAAGTATTTTTTTTTAATACCTCTTTTTCAACACTCTTTTGAAAAAGGTCACACTAAAATACCTAATATGACATTGAACAAGTCACATTTTAAGGCTTTAAGGCGCCGACACACTATCAGTCGCAGCTGACAGCCGCGTCCACTAGTGTGTCGGCACCTTTAGGTGAACATTTTCCAATCTGAAATGTCCCATCTTGGTGAAATTTAAACGTATTTTATACACCGAAGGCCTAGCGTGTGCGTCTTGCGCCCCGTGCTAGACCTCATAGTCGACTTTCACTACGAGACTCTCTCTGAAACCGCGATTTTGGCCTACCAAAGGTAACGTCACTAATAAAATGTTACCTTGTGGGTGGAAAACTTTGTGATAGCACCTACTGCTGTATCACTCTCATTGATATATTTTTACACCTTAATATTGTTTTTACATAGAAAGTGAGTTGGGAATATACAGACTATATTTAATATTTACAACGACATTTATATATATTCATGTGTTTATAATTTAAAACGTGATACAGGGTGTCTTCGATTCGTCACTTAGATAGTTAGTTATTGCTACTTAAAGGTCCACCTATCGGTATCGTACAAATCGAAAAAAAACAAAAAAAAAAACTCGCACTCACGCCATGTACTAATGTACTCCCTTGCGGGGTAGGCAGAGGTGCATTGCTGCACCCACTTTTCGCCAGAGTGTTATGTTAGTCCTAATGTAATAGGGGGCGGGCCTATTGCCATTTTACGGGCACATCCAAGACCCGAGAACAAATATCTGTGTTTAAACAAATATCTGCCCCAGCCGGGAATCGAACCCGGGACCATCGGCTCAGTAGTCAGGGTCACTAACCATTACGCCATTCGGTCAAATCGAACCAAACGGATTTTTTTATAAATGTATGGAGAAACGGTGTCAGCAATGCCGATGAAGTGGACGCACTTGTGTGAATATCTTTACAAAGAATACTGAATGCGATGTGTCCGTTGAGATGCCGAAAGATGGACTCTTACCTTAACAAGATAACCGCTTCACTAATTGATCGAACACGCAATTTATTTGTACATGCCAGGATTCGAATCTGAGAGATTTCTCTTATTCAAACATCAAACTTCAGCTTCAGGTGAAATTTAAAAAAAAACCATTATAATATTAATATAATGCTGGGCAAGAGTGGAAAGTCCATACTATCAATACTGTTTTAAAAAATACACAAGTTACGATGAATTTTAGGCTCAAAACACCCTGTAAACAGCTGCTTTTGTGCCTCCAAACATGTTGCTTAGACATTTTATTATACACTTTATACTTTGAGATCATAATGGGGCTAAAAATAGTTTTTAGAAACGCCAAAATCTATACACAAACAATTGAATAAAAATTTCGTCACGGAATATAATCATAATATACTTAAAAGTACAATAATAACAATAACTATTTATAAAAACATATTAATAAACATTTCATCATGACATCTAAAATTATTTTCAGTCTAGTAGATATTTTATATGTTAAAAAAAATACTTAAAAGATGGCAGTTTATATAAACAACGATTTTACTTTATAATTATTTAACAACACGGCAGAGTAAGGGTCTCAGCACATATGAGCGTAACGCAAAGGAATCGCATTCTTTGCAACGATTATAAGATTCGAAACCTCCGTTTACGTTGCGTATCGTCAACTGTCACTGTCATAATGTAAGGCAAATTTGTTAGTTCCAAAAGTGACATTTGTTTTTTCCATATGTTAGGTGGAATTTCACCAAACGCTAAATGAATTTAGTAGCCTGTCATACGTCTGTCTGTTAGTACAAAATATGAGTCATTCGTCAAGTCGCGCGCCTTAGACTCGCGCGCCACGCGCGAGTTGCCCCTCCCGTATTTACCTACTTTTTTTGTCGTCAACTCGCTCGACTGCGAAAATATGTAGAGTCAGCCACAAAAGTAATAATTAATTATGCTTAAGGTAACTACTTAAAATGTATAGGGTATTTTATAGGACTTTACTTTAAAATAAAATCAGTAATTAATCTCGCTTGGCAAACTGTTCTCTTCGAACACCTCCAAACACAGGAACCATTTTTATTTGTTCGGTCTTTGTTATATTTATAACCTTCACGAAGCAGTACCGACTTTCCTCGCTGGGATGTTATGATTTCATGTGCAGTTTTATTACTAAATTGACCTGCTTGCGATGAACTTCCTGGAAGTAATTGTTACAGTTAGGTCTGTCTCTTTGACCAATGAAATAAACGAAATTTGTTTTAAATTTTAGTGCTAATTCGATATTTAATGTAACGGTAACACAACGAAAACGTAACACTGTGTTTATATTACGGCAAAGTAGACTTGGTAATATAGTAAAGTTAATGAGACAGGGAGACAATTAGGGTTTCTGGTCGAGAATTCTCGAGCTCGAGAAGATTCGAGAAATTCGGCTTAGTTCGAGACGAGAAAAAAATCTAAAGACTCGAGAATTTCTCGAGCCCTGAGATAAAAATTAAGAATATTCAATTCGAATTTTCCTGCGCCGCGTAACAACACACACACGCAAACCATGCGCGTGTATTATGTTTCATCTCCATTTAAGCTAGTGCTGTACTGATAAAATCAATGAATAATTAAAATATAACTTAGTAATAGTTACGTACTGTTTCTTAGTTCAGGTGGACCAAAAGAATTCATCCGATGTTGTTTGGCTCTCATTTTTTTTGTAAATGAAAAACTTTGATTGTGTTTTTTGATTATGTTTATTTGAACCTTTATAATTTTATTGGTAAAGTCGAGAATATGATATCGGCCAAATGGGCGCTGTCACAATTAATTGCCATACGGGATCGTTTTATGGCATTTCTAATCACTTCAGCAAAAACTTCGGGCGAGAGATTCTCGCACTCGTGTCGAATGTTGTCGGCTTTCAGAGACATGAGCTTATTCACATAAACACGAAACTTCAAAAAGCCCCAGAAAAACTGTCTGAAACGGTTAAATCGCGCGATATTGCAGGGAAAAATTACAGATAAAACGAAAAAAAGGCGACCCGAAAACTGAATAAACCCAATTATTCCGCGTTCTTGGGACTCCCCAGACTAACCTAACCTAACTATTATTATATAGAGTTATATCACTCCACGGCTTCTGAACTTGTATTTTGCATTTGTGTAGTTCACCAATATCAAAACTGATTTGAAATTGGCGGCCATTTACACAAATGAGAGCAACTACTAGTAATAAGTAGCTAGCTAGACAGGTAATTATGAGTATTAGTAGAGAGTTTCTTTGTAATTAAGTTAACAAAGTAAAAAAGGAGATTTTGTGTTTTTTTTTAAATTTAAATTAAGACTTTTTTCTAAAGGTGTTTTTAGAAAGGCTCGAGACTCGAGAAGACTCGAGAATTTGGGCTCGAGAATTCTCGAAGCTCGAGAACGAAAACAGGTCGAGAAATCAGAAACCCTAGAGACAATATTTAACTATATTTTTTAGTTTCAATTCGTTTGGATCTGACCGTACTTTACATGGGCTCGCGAGTTGACGATACAAAAAAACAGAAGATGCCAACTCGCGTGGCGCGCGACTCTAAGGCGCGCGACTTGACGAACGACTCCAAAATATATTTAAAATTTGATTTAAATACTATTTTATATACCTTTAGCGTTCCTGTGATCGCACCTCTTTTCTTCAGTCACCGAGGCGTTCGCGAGCTCGCGTTCTACTGGTTGACATAAGAAAAAGAGGCGATCCCTTTACGCTTATATGTGCTGAGACCTTAAGGAAGTCATAGGTATATCATAGTTTACCCTTTTTTAGGTCACTTGAGAATCTTTACAAGCGTTTTTTTCCTACTAGGGAGTGCCTGCTATTTTTTTTCAGCTGTATCCAATAGCCATACAACTCAATTTGTTCAGAATGACGAGCTGAGTCACCCACTTTCAACTTTCTATACCACTTTTGAAACACCTGTATATTTAAAAGAGATCGAGTGAAACTCTTAGGGCGAGACTGCGTTTTTTTCCATACATTTTTCAGGGCCATGTCATAAAAAATATATGTAAAATAAAGCAGCGCGGCGACACACAGGAGCAATGGGGCCTCGCCCTTATACGGTAAATTATAATTATAATATGTTTCCGAAACAAAAAACTTTAATAAACTCACGGGCAATGAAAAGGTTCCACTCAGAAAAGCACCAAATTACTTCTAAACGGAAAAGGCTAGCTTAATGCCGTCTTCTGCAACATTGAAGTACATTTAACAGAGCGTCAGGAACTCAGGATATTACCAACTAAAAACGGTAATATTTTGTTCCAATTTTAAATTAAATCTTTGTAAAAATTGGAGTCGTTTGGAATCAGAATTTTGTGAGTGGACTTTTTCATTGCCCGGGAGTATATTTTATGATGTAAATTTTTTTAAAAAAATTACCTGGTTCTCATGAAATAAAAGCCTCTTTCGTATGAGTATCTATTGTTGGGGTGTATTATGAAACTAACTACTGAAATTAGCTGATATAAGCCTCGTAAATATAATTACGAAATGCTATTGCGCAGGAACCCTGTCGAATTGATGATGACGTCACGTAACAATGACGATGACGTCACCTAAAAGGGGACACTACAGATAGCATCTGTTGTTATTTGACGTTTTATGACTAGGGCTGATTTTTTAATGGTTAGGTTGTCACTGTCTAATACCAACATTCAGATGCGACAGCATCAGAATTATCACATAACTTTTATCTGACCATTGAAAAATTTGCCTTTAGCATTATACGGGGCTTAAAATATCGTGAGTATCATAGTTTCCGAATCACCCATTATTATTTGACTTTATGAGTTCAGTTTTAATAGCAACACTTTGATTCGCCAACCAGCTGCCACATCATGTTCTAAGCTCCGTCCCCTAGCTTGTTCTGTCTCCTGATTGGTCAGCGGTAGTTCGTTCGCTCGTGGGTTCTGTCTCGTGATAGGTCGACGGTACTTAATTCGCGGTACGCAGCTGTCTGCTGATTGGTCGTTGGCTGTAAGCTGCCGTGTGATTGGAGGAGATCGCTTTATGCGTAGTCGCTGGGGCTGGGGCCGCGACTGCTGTGACTAGAGCCCCCATACGAGCCGGGTTCCAATCTGGAATTTAGGAAGAACTAATGTTAGTATTACAACTATTAGAAGGAATTAATGAGAATAGCTTTGTGACCTGCACTCTTATTTCGAGGAATAAAACAGAACATAAAGGTGTCTATGGACTGGGCCGTTTTTGTCGTTTACTGGCACCTTTGGTTCGAGCATGGATGTCGCATGGCTATGTTATTTTAATTTAATTGAATCCTACAAATATAGGTGAGCCTAAAACTACCTACATAAAACGGATATTCAGCGCTGTTTTATGCATCTGGTAATTTTTTGTCATAAACAAGAAATATTCTAATACGTCATAAACTCATAATCCATTTGTGGACTCTGTTTTAAATGAAAATTACCTGTAATGTCGTCTCGGCACCGGCGACGCGCCGTCCAACTGGCAGGCTTCGATGGCGCGCACTGAAATATTCAATTTAGCACTTTATAGTAATTGTAACATGTCCCTTCAGCTATAATCCCCACCAGGGTACCCTTATAACTCTGGAACGTTTGGACGGATATTATTGAGATTCAGGTGAGAGTCAGAATTCAGGACAATTTTTTGGAACCTTAACCAAGTCCATAGGCCATACCGTTTGTGGGGGACATGCTAATTCAGACCCAGGCTAATGACATCTGCAGGGTTGCGGGGAAGTAGTGGACCAGAGCGGCACAAGACCGGAAGAATTGGCGTACAAATAAGGAGTCCTATATACCCAACAGTGGGCGGTGGAAGGCTGATGATGATGGGAATTCTTTCAAAGCATATTCATTGCCTGTTTACGTTGCAGCAGTCTGTATCCGGTTTAAAAGGTGTTAATCAATAATGCTCTGTAACTCACAGTCCATATGGTCGTGTTCGCGGCGCGAGCGCGCGCTCGGGCTGGGCGACAGGCGGCGCGGCGGCACTGTAATACGAAATAAAATATAAATTAGACTAACTATTTTTGAAAAAATTTGTTAAGTAAGAGTCCGAATTTCCAACAACAAAGTGCCATCACCAAAAAAAAATTTTCAAAGACAACAGTTACTCATTGCATTTCTGAAATTACAATGAATAATTGTAATTAGGTAAATGTATCTCAGTGTATGAACAAAGTCTGACAATTAGGGTTGCCAGTAAAATACACAGCTGCTACCCGTTGCAAAATTAGCGTCATCAAACTCTAGTAAGACTTAGAGGTAGGTTTTTCTGTAGTACAATCACGAGCAATGAGAAAGTTTCATTGACATATTGCAATGGCAGGTAGAACTTTTTCATTGCTCGTGATTGTAATTAAGTTCTTAGCACAAGCTCGCTTGTGTTGGGGTCCACCAACCCGCACTAGGCCAGCGTGGTGGACTAGGCCTATTTACAACAGCTTTGTGGCCGCACTCTTATCTCGAGGACACAGAATAGAAGAAAGTTGTCTATGACATGTCTTGTCTATGGACTGAGCGGTTTCTGACGTTTCCGGCACCTTGTTCGCAAGCATGGATTGCGCACGGCTATATTATTTTAATTTTATTCAATCCTACAAATAGAAATAAAGTAAGTTAATATTTTAACGCCTAAAATGACCTACCTCTATGCGTGGCGTGGCGGTGCGGCAGCGTCCGCGCGACGGCGGGCGCCATCGACGAATACGCTGCGATACACAATTTATACATATTTAATAACGAACATATTATACAGGGTATTGCAAAAATTATAAATATACTATAGACCTTCCACTATGTTATTGTATTTTTGACGTTTCCTTATGTCTGGTAAGTAAAGTTGGTTTTCCTTGGCAGTCGTCAAATATGTATGGGATTTCGAATGTCAAAAAACCAATAACAATGAACAGAGTATAAGCCGAAACCTATGTCGGAAATTTTGACATTGTGATTTAATTTTCGGGCTTAGACATATTATAACATGCTGCACATATAGGTTTCGGCTTAGTACACCCTTTTTGCAACACCCTGTATAATTCTTCGACTAGTTGCCGAGCTGTCGCAGTCGCATATCGCCTATATTCCATTTCACGGGGAAAGTCATCTGATACAAACAAAAACTACCCTTATTCGAATGTAATAAGGGTTCTGTCAGATGTCTTTCCCCGTGAAACAAGGTAAATACGCCTATACTTCACTCACGAGCAACGAAAAAGTTCCACTCGCCTTAGACATTCCATATGTCACTGGAACTTTCTCATTCCTCATGTGTGTAGAACACAAAGCAAATACATAGTAGAGCTGTTGTAAGCAACGTAGCCGTGACGTAGCCAAGTTCGACCTGTCATCACACGGTCTGTAGTTCAGTTACTCCACGCTTGGGGTGCTGACATCAGTGCGTGACAGGTCCCGAGCTTGAGCGGTACAGTTGAGTCTTGAAATGATTTTATTTTACGTGTTTCTCGATCAAAATGAAGTTGTTGCATTGTTGGATGTAAGAGCTACAGTGATGATAGAAGATTTGTGGACGAAAGCAAAGTATATTTTCACGCGTAGTAATATTTTAAATTATATTTAATTTACTTCTAGAACATTCTTAATTGCTGGAAGCGCCATCTAGTGTCAAATAGAAATACTAGTAAGGGATGTACTCAGGCCGGATGCCGCCGGATAAAAAATAAATAGGGGGCGTCATGTTTATTATGAATTAAATATTTAGTTTTTTTTAGATTTCCTGACAGTGCATTGAAGCAGCAATGAATTAAACTAATCCACAGGCTGAGTCCAACAAAATACAGCAAAGTATGTTCTCTACATTTTAATGCGGAGGACATACCTACTAAACACGAAAATAAGGTTTGAAAAAAATAAGAGAAGGCGCTTACCCTAACATTCCATCACAAGAAAAGCTAACTTAAATTAATTACTAAAACCATCGATGTTGAAAAAAGGCAGAAGGAATCTCGCTAACTAAACACTGAGACACAACAATGGCGGCGACATGGGAGTGTGTGGTGTCAATATTGTAATGATGTGGGTAGCATGCACTTATAGAATAAACCAGTCTAACCCGAGTCACCGTCTTTGATTCACGCCCGTCTTGACATGGCGCAGCCGGTATTAGGAACTAATTAAATCTTCGTGAGTGTTTAAACACGTATAAATCCCGAATATACAGTGGTCGCAGTGATAAGACGTGTGGTAAATTTAATAAAAACAGTATAAATAAATAAGATTAAAAAGTAAATTAGAAAATAAATTCGGTGCAGATTCAAAATGGAAGCCGTATTAAAACCGCCGTTACCATTCCAATTTGATAACAATATTACAAATGTAACCTCGGGAAACCTAAGCAAATCATGGGAAGAGTGGAAAAAGTCTTTTGAAAT
Source organism: Plutella xylostella (assembly GCF_932276165.1). Classification (NCBI taxonomy): domain Eukaryota; kingdom Metazoa; phylum Arthropoda; class Insecta; order Lepidoptera; family Plutellidae; genus Plutella; species Plutella xylostella. The sequence continues at coordinate 4,630,177 of NC_063991.1, forward strand.
ATACTATCAGGCGTGCGAGTTTTCCAAAAAAGATGCAAAGGTGCAAATTAGTATTTTGTTGCATATAATTGGCCCAAGGTGCAGAGAAGTTCACGATACATTCAAAACAAAATGCACCACAGTCGACGAAGTTTTAGAAGAATTTGATAATTTCTTTTTACCGAAGAAAAACTTAACAGTAGAACGTCACAAGTTCTTTATCCGAGAACAAAGGGAATTTGAATCCGTTGAACAGTATGTCTTCGAACTGAATAAGATGGCCGCCAAATGTGAGTTCAAAGATCTTTGTAACGACCTTGTCAAGGACCGTTTGATTTGTGGAATCCATGATAATTCATTACGGGAACGTTTGCTTAGAGAGAGTGACTTAACGCTGAAAAAGGCGTTAGATATTTGCCAGCTAGCCGAACTATCAAGGGTGCAAGCTACGAATATAAATACCGAGGTTTCAGCGCATCACGTGAACGAGATAAATAATAAATGTTGCGGCAATTGCACAGGCAATAGTGCAGAAAATACGGAATCGGTGGATTGGATGCAGCAGGGAGTACGTGAGCGTCGCAGGCGCGGGCGTGGGCGCGGGCGGGCGCGAGGCAGGGCGCGAGGGCGCGGGCACGGAGACCCGGCACCCGCCGCCGCCTCGGCCGCCGCCCCATCGCCGCCGCCGCCGCCTCCTGCGCGATCCTCGCGTGTGTGTTACAAGTGCGGTATGAGTCATAACATGTACCAGTGTCCCGCGTATGGTGCAAAGTGCAATAAGTGCAACCGTTATAATCATTATGCGAAAATGTGCCAAGTATTGTATGAAATCGATGGGAACTCATCCGATCAGGTAATTAATAAGATTAATTCCGATGATTCGTGGTCTGCCACTTTGTATGTAAATAATAAACCTATTAATTTTAAACTGGACACTGGGGCTGACGTAAATGTGTTGCCTAAAAGATATTTGAATCAAATAGGTGTTTTAGAAAGTGAGTTGACAAACACAACTATGAAATTACGTGGATATTCTGGGGCTAGCATACACGTTTTAGGTAAGTGTAGTTTAAAAATTACTCACAAAAATATAACCTACATACTAAAATTTGTTATTGCCGATGTTGATTCACCTGCTATTTTAGGTCGAGAATCGTGTGAGGAACTGAATGTAATTAAGCGAATAATGTCGATTACTTCCAAAAATGATAGTGAAAGGATATTAGACGATTACCCAGATGTTTTTGAGGGTCTAGGTTGTTTGCCTGGCAGTTACAAAATACTTTTAAAAGATAATATACAACCGGTAGTTCATGCTCCTAGAAAAATGCCAATTGCTATTAAAGAAAGTTTTAAAAATAAGTTATTAGATATGGAAAAACAAGGCATTATTGCTAAAGTTGAGGGACCTACCGATTGGGTCAGCAGTATGACGCTAGCTAAAAAAGCGGACGGTGATTTTAGGGTGTGTTTAGATCCGCAAGACCTGAATAGGGCAATCAAACGTGAACATTTTAAACTTCCCACACTTGATGAAATCACATCTAAGTTGTCAGGTTCTAAGGTATATAGCACGTTAGATGCGAAATTAGGATTTTGGCAATTGAAGTTACATGATGATTGTACTGACTTATGTACCTTTAATACGGTGTTCGGTAGATATAAATTTTTAAGAATGCCGTTCGGTATTTCATCAGCTTCGGAAGTTTTCCACAAAAGGCTCCTAGAGCACCTAGATAGCCTGGACGGTGTTTGTCAATTTATTGATGATTTGCTTGTCTACGGTAAAGACAAAGAAGAGCATGATTTACGCCTGCGTAAAGTACTACAAAAATGTCGTGAAATCAATATAAAATTGAATAGAAAAAAATGTAAAATCGGATTAACAGAGATCACATATTTAGGTCATAAAATAAGTGAACACGGAATCTCACCCGATGAATCACACACAGAGGCCATTAAAAATATGCCTGAACCTAAAAATGTTAAAGATTTGGAACGGTTTTTAGGGCTCGTGACCTATGTAGGTAGTTTTGTTCCAAACTTGTCTGATAAAACACACATATTGCGCGAACTATTAAAAAAGGATATCGAATGGCACTGGAGCGAACATCACAACAAGAGTTTCAATATGATTAAGCAATGTTTAATAAGTCCGCCCGTGTTACAATATTACAGTCTAGACAAGCCAGTCACGCTGTCTGTAGATGCCAGCAAGCACGGGCTAGGGGCATGTTTGCTGCAGGGCGGTTTGCCCGTTTGTTACGCGTCTAAATCGTTAAATAAAACGGAACAAGCATACGCCCAAATAGAAAAAGAATTGTTTGCATGCGTATTTGCTTGTGAAAAATTCTATACCTACATATACGGGCGATCCGACATAACAATAGAAACAGATCACAAACCGTTGATTAGTATCATAAATAAACCGATAGTAAACGCACCGCCAAGATTACAAAGAATGTTAATGAGATTGCAACCATATTCATTTAAACTTGTTTATAAGCCCGGAAAATACCTACACATAGCGGACGCGCTGTCTAGGGCAGTTGCCCTCAGCGAGAGCAGCGGCGAGCTGGAGCCGCGTGACCACCTGGAGGCGCGCGCCGCCGTGTGCGCGGTGGCCGTCGGCAACGACCTCACCGATACGCATTTCCTAGCTATACAAAAATATACTCGCCAAGATACAGAGTTACAATCGTTAATAAAAATTATAAAAAATGGTTGGCCGGTATCGCGATCAGATGTGGACGCGTCACTTCGTTGTTATTGGAACATTAGGGACGAGTTAACGGTAGATTTTGGATTAGTATGGAAAGGCGCGCGCATAGTTATACCTAAATGTTTACGCTCAGAAATGTTACGTAACATACATATAGGCCATTTAGGCATCGAAAAATGTAAACTAAGGGCGAGAGAAATAATGTACTGGCCGAACATGAACTCGCAACTTGAGGACATGGTATCCAGCTGTCAGGCGTGCCTAACACATAGGAAGGCTAACAATAAAGAAACATTAATGCAACATGACATTCCTGAACGGGCATGGTCCAAAATAGGCGTTGATTTATGTCACTATAGGGACAAAATATTCTTGATAGTAGTAGATTATTATAGTAAATTTATTGAAGTTATAGAATTGCAATCCATGACCTCCACAACGGTGATAGACCAGTTGAAGGTAGTATTTAGTAGGCAGGGCATAGCAGATATAGTCATGTCAGATAATGGACCGGAGTTCAGCAGTGAAAGCTTTAGGACATTTTCACAAATGTGGAAGTTTCGGCATGTAACATCCTCGCCGAGATATCCTCAATCGAACGGACAAGTTGAAAGAGCTGTACAAACTGTTAAAACAATGTTAAAGAAGACTACTTTCGATGGGTCTGACTTCCGTCTAGGACTTTTAGAATATCTAAATACACCAATAGATCACACTTTGCCGTCGCCTGCTGAGCTTCTATACAGTAGAAAACTTCGCAGTATTTTACCATGCTCATTAAAATTATTAAAACCTAAATGTCATACAAATGTTATACCATCATTAAAACGTCGCAAGGAACAGGAAAAGAAATATTTTGATATTGGCGCTAAAGATTTACCTCCTCTTATAGTTGGTCAAAAAGTCAAAGCATGGGTAAATAACTCTTGGAAAAACGGTACAATCAGAAATATAAAAGGGCAGAGATCGTATGAAATTGAAATGGAATCGGGAGGAATAATGATTCGTAACCGTAGACATATTATAATTGACTCAAGGGTCTGTAATAAATTTCAAGGATCAAGTAATGTCGGTCGGAGTAGTTTACAATATGATGACATTGTTATCAGCAATGGCGAGTCCCCCCCGCGCAGCCCCGGTGTCCAGGTAAATGAACCTGTTGTAAACAATGCGACTGACGCTTATGTAACTCGTTATGGCAGGACGGTGAGGCCTCCTGAGCGATACGGATTTTCAACGCCACAACTGCACACTTGAAATACCTACCAATGTAGTTAAGAAATCTATACATTATAATAAATAATAAAAATAAAAAATATGTACATATTACATTACATAATATTATATTTAGATGAATGAATGTCATTGTATTGTAATTTACCTACTTAATTTATTGATGAAACAATTTTTTTTAAAATTATTAATTCATAATTTATGATTCGTAATTTGTGCATGTATCCATTAAATTATTCAATATACCTACCTAAATACAAATAATTTTAACTGTGTACCTATACAATGTATGTGTCGCTGTCGACATTCTAGAAGTGATTTTGTTCTACATATTTACAGTGTATTGTACGTCGGATACCAATTTTAGTCATGGTAAGGTACCTAGGAACCTACCTATTCTCTGATAAAACTGTAACATTACATTTATGTGTAATAATAATTGTGTACTCTGTAGAATAAAGTGGATCTATAGGTACTTATGAGCTAGATCATTATGATTGTTATTGGAGATGCCTATGCTTTATTCGTATAATTGTATCGTCTACTTATTTTTTTAAAGAATTTTTCATAGAATTACAAGAATTGCATGACATTTACCTAACATTGTTAATATTTTCATAGAATTGCATGACATATACCTAACATTGTTAATATTATTACCATGTTAAATTTTCTTCTTATGAATTTATTGTTTTTATGAATACTTATGCTTTGAAATTCATACATTTATATATTATGAAACAAACATGTACTTATCCTCCTTCACTAGGTAGAAGCAGTAGATAAAACATAAGTACAGACCTAATCTTTGTTTGATTTTGTTAAATATAATGTGTACTCGATTAGATTCAATTGATTCTATCATTATTAATTCATATTACTTATATATCAATGTTTTTTGTCAATAATGCGAAATTTGTGTTTATTACATGTAAACAGTCGGGATTATTGCAAATATCCAATTGTAACTATTTTTTTTGTTTTTATTTCATTATTTTTTTTTGAAAGGAGAAGGATGTCAATATTGTAATGATGTGGGTAGCATGCACTTATAGAATAAACCAGTCTAACCCGAGTCACCGTCTTTGATTCACGCCCGTCTTGACATGTGGGTGCGTCGTGATTATGATTATCAGCCATATTGCCACATACCCAGGATTGGCTCCATTCACTAAATGCACATATCCAAGAACAGACACCTTTATTTAATCATATCACACACCTCTCCAAAGAAATTATAGAGAAATGTATAAATATTAGATTCAGGCATATTGCTACTTCCAAACACAACAGTCACAAAGCGACAGCATTTTAATAAGACTGTTCTTTTTACAGGTGATTAATATTATACCTGATTTTAATCACCTGAATATCCGAAATGAAAACGATTCCGTGTTTGGAGGTCACGTTGAGCTGTCGATTCTGCCATCTGGTGTTTTGGTCCGTACTCACATACGGTATTACTCGATCGAGCTAAACTGTCGAGTATAATATAACCCATGGCATGGACTTTCGTCGACCCATTCCATCCCAATTATTGTTTATATATAAATAATAAAAAAGTTAATTGTTAAATAGGTCATCATCATGGGCCTTGTACGTCTATGACAGACGATTTAATTAATGTCTGGAACATGATTTTTATCGTGACTATATAGACCGATGCGGGAGCGGCAAGGCCTTCCACAGGATCTACAAGTGAAAGTGCAGCTAGTGGCCGGTACACGACTGTGACGTTTTTGTCGCTTGTAGGCGAGATCAGAAAACCAGGCGTCATCGTGAATTTTACGGCCATCGAACACGTGCTTTCGCCATTCATCCCTACTCTCAGCGAGTTTCTCCAAACTTTGATAATTGATGCCAAAAGCAGCCATATCCCGCTTGACGCAATCTCTGAATCGGAGAATGGGTCGCCCCAACCCTCTCTTAGCATTTGCCACAGCGCCAAGCATAACACTCCGCGGCAGGCGAGACGTTTCCATTCTGTGCACATGCCCTAGCCACCTCAATCGCCTCTGTTTAAGAAGGGCGGTGACGCTAGGCAGTTGCGCAGTTTTAAGGACCCGTTCGTTCGTAACTTTGTCCTGCCAAGTTATATGCAAGATGCTTCTAACACAGCGCAAGTGGAATGCATTAAGTCGACGTTCTTGTTTTGCGTATGATGTCCAGGTTTCAGCTCCGTACAAGAGTATGCTTAAAACGCAAGTTTGGTTAAATAGGTAGGTTTTGTTAAATAGGTACTTAACTATTTAATAAACAAAACATATTAAAATATTTTTTTCATGTTTCCCTTTTCTCATACTGAATTTAATTCTGACCATTTAGCGCCCCATTTTATATTATGCCTTAGTCCGTCCCTGTCTACCAGTTCGCAATGACAAATAAATTTGAAATACATTACGTCATTTATTCTTCTTTGGCCTTCAGATATCATATGAGCTACGCAATGTATAACCACAGAGGCTACTTTTTCTACTTGAACTTAGATGGCGTTAACCAGAGCTTTACATAAAAGTTCATCTACTTGAACTAAGATGGAGTTCGAGTCCCGCACCACCGCGCACCTCAGCCTTCAACCCCGATTAGTGGCTTCATCTCATCCTATATAGAAAACGAAATATGGCAGCTCTACTTTGTATTTGCTTTGTGGTGTAGAAACATTGAGTACCCTACGGAACCCTTAGACCCCCCGCAGACTTTTAGTCGGCCGATAGTTTGGTCGGGCTCTTAATCAGTATGGAGATGTATGGTAGTGCGCACATTCAACGATTATGTATCGGCCGATACTCCATACTGATTAAGAGCCCGACCAACTATCGGTCGATTAAAAGTCTGCAATCTGCGGGGGTCTTAAAGTAAGTGACCTTCACCTCTCATGACGGACATCTCGATGGCGGCTCTCAGATCATCATCATCAGGCAACACCCGGCTGCGAGCCATCGTTAGCTGAAACAAACATAATTATACAAATTCAATTTCATTTTATTTGCATAAACACAGGTTAGTTACAATGTTCTTATATGTAAGTTAGAACATGCCATGCTTTGCCATGAGGCGTACACAATAAAATATATACTTTTATTTATTTATGTTCACATTCTAATTTACTGATGGCGTTTAATATTAAATAACGGTAAGTTTTCACTGATAGTAAAAATGGTTATTACTTTTAAAAAGCGTCGTAAGCTTTATACATTATTTAGCTTCTAAATAGCTTAATTTAGAGTGAATTAGAATCCAAAATTTTACCGAAGATTATTCAGAATGTAGAGTAAAAATTACCCGTATTGGCCCCTACAGCTTACTATGCACCTTTACCAACTACAAAACAGGGTGGGTTTTCAATTCGTCTGTATGTATGTTTTTTTACAGTCTGGAGTATAGCTAGTACCTGTTGCGTGTGGTCGCGATGTCTTGCGTGCTGCGACGCGGCGCGCAGCGCTCTCGATCCTGAAATAGTATTTAAAATACACATAAAAAGGTTACCTAAGTATACCTAGTTTAGCTTGTAATATAAAAATTTAATTGAAAAGAGATAGGTTTACTTCAGCTATGACAGGTAATTGGAGTATACATATGATGGCTAATCCATGAGGGCTAAAGGCTAAAATGCTTTTTATCAAAGAATTGCCACGGGAAGCTCGCGCGCAAAAAATTAAAAGTACCAAAAGGTTCAGAGCGAGAAGTGGCTTCGATAGGTACTTGGAGGGTAACGTTATCTCTGTACAGGATCGAAAGTGTATGGAAGCTAAATTAGGAGGCCCTTATCGGAAAGTGAGTTATTACTATGGGCAAAAAAAATTTCATTTGCGAATATCCAAAAGTCGTACGTCAAATTTGACCATCAGATTTTCGCTTACTATACCACTTTAGCAACACCCTGTATAGGTTAAAAACATATAGGGCCTTACCGCAAAAACTTACAACAGTATTTAACAGGTGTTTAGATCTGTCAAACGCCTACAAAATCTGTCAAATTTGGTTTTAAACACTTATTAACCTCTAGAATGCCGTGTGCCAGATCTGTCCCAACCCCCCTTGTCTGCCTAGTGACAGATCTGTCCCAAGAGCACTTCATCGCGATTTTTGTGATTTTAGTTATTAATTACCACGAAATAGAGTATGAAATCACCTGTAATTTATTCTATATGAATGAAACAACCATCGACAACATTCATTGAGTCAAAAACTTCACTTGTTTACTAGTAGCGCGAAATTCAAATTTTGGTACCTTGAACAGTCCTTGTACTCGCGACTGTTGGTAATAAAATAGTGATTTCGTATGGAAAAAACGTCAAAAGGTAAGCAAACACTATGTTTTCTTGTTATTTATTCAATTTTGAAGGTATAGTGATAAATCAATAATATAAAAAATTCCAAAAAATGAAGTTTTTATCGATCTAAAATTGTACCGGTTTTTTGCCTGAAGGGTGCGTAACTTTCTAAACTGTTTTCTAGTCTTTTATGTAAAAACATAAATAAATAATTTATTTCATTTATAAAGATAATTTTATTGATAATACATATTTATATCGGTTTATTCAATAAATAGCCAAAATATTAGAGAATATCTTTATTTATCAAGGTGCATCCAAAATTCACACACACACATACGCAAACAAAATGGCCGCCGCTCGTGTGTGTACACGAAGTGCGTTGGGTTGTTATACAGCGTGTTTTATTTTTTAGGATCTTCGCTCTAGTGAACGTGAAGTTAAGGCTCTTTAGAATGATATCGATGTGTAGATGAGTCTGAGAGGGTGATCACCTGTCCTATTTATATAAATAAATATATGTATTTATATATGTATATATTTATAGTATAATATTTGTGGATATTAGGTTAACAAATAACTAAATATGATTCAGTAAGTAACTAACTTTTAAGTTTTTATAATTTAGTATGCTAAAATACGAAACATTATAAAAATATTATCATTCATGTTTTATTTCATCAAAAGTGAACACCCTTGATTTGGGACAGCTCTGGCACACGGCGCACTGGAGCAAGCTCTTGTCACGCACACATGCACATGTACAGAAAATGGAGTCTTTTGAAATAAAGCAAATTATAATCAGTTTTCAAAATGTAAATTATGAATCTATTTACTCTAGACTTTATATTTTATTGATATCAGTTGATAGCTATATAATCTCTTCAAGTAATAAATATAAAAAAACCTGGATTGAAACTAAAATTATATTGAAATAGAGGTATTTTTCTGTGATGGGTGCAGTTTCAAGTAAAAATCTGTAATCAATGACCTATAGAAATCAAATAAAACAATTATAACCAATAAAATTCATTGTAACACGTTCATTAGCTATCTGACAATAAATTACAATCGATACATTATTGAGTACCAAACAATAATACCCAAATATTCATATAAATGTGATTCCCGCGCGGGCGCTCTCTACTGTCAAAAAGCGCCGGCAGACGGCGGTTACATGTGTGCGCGGCCGTTCGGCATAGGAAAGGTTAAACAGTACAGATATTTTCTCACCAGGTCTAGGCGTGTGTGTGGCGCCGTCTCCCAGGTCTAGTTGTAGCACCCCCATGCCGCTGAAACCTGCAACGAAATACACTGTTTAACTTTCTTAACTTTATGTTACATAATTTATGTTTTATTTGGTAGGTCTTTTGAGATGAAATGACTACCATTTTTGAAGGACTTTCACTGTAATAAAATGTATTCCTAGATGCATTACATGTGTTGCTGCGGGGGACACAACAGATGCTTATTAGCATTAGGGGCTAACGCCAGGTCTAGTACATTGCTACATTCATTACAATGACACATACAGACAGATTCAAAATCCACTCTCACACACATTACACTCGTCCTAAACTATACTTACTATGTTGCGGAGGACACAGTAGATGCATATTAGCATTAGGAACCAACGCCACATCTGGGACGGCGGCGGCGTTGGCACTAAGTTCACCGTTACTATCATTCAAAGATACCTACATAACTTATGAAGACGCACACAGTCTGAATTCTTTCTTACAAACATTATACTTACTATGCTCACTCGTTATACTCACTGTGCTGAGGAGGACACAACAAATGCGTATTGGCATTAGGCGCCAGCGCCACATCGGGCACGGCGGCGGCGGCGGGCGACTTGATACATACTACATTCATAACAATGTCACATATATATATTCATTCTTACACATGCACTGGTCCTAAACTATACTCACTATATTGCAAACATAACAGAGCGTGTTCGCGTTAGGCACTAATGTGTCATCTGGGATTCATTTCTGCTGTATTGATTATAACACTAACAACTATATCCATTCTTACACATACTAAATGTGTTTTTGTATATGTCATTGTGAGTATAGTGTGTGCATTACGCGCTAGCTAATTTCCCTGTCACAATCATAACGAAATTCATTATTACAAACATTACACTTATACTTACTATGCTGCGGAGGACACAACAAATGCGTATTCGCATTAGGCGCCAGCGCCACATCTGGGACGGCGGCGGCGGCGGGCGGGCGCGGCTCCACTGTCGCTCGGCGCCACGACTTGCCGCCGACGCAGTCTGTGGGTAGGGGGGTGGTTAGTTAATAATAATAATATTTTTTTTTTATAATCTATTTCATAGCTAATCTTAAACTTCATTACAAAAAAAACAAAGTTAACAAGCATAGATTTAGGCTGTAAGCTATATGCATGAATAATATGTAACCTGATACTCAAACTAGGTAAAAACCTGTAAGATGAGGATCAGTGGTCACTCACCGATATAGTACACAAAAGTAGTTAGTAAGTTATCAAAATAACATTATTTAGGGTTAGGTATTGCTGAGTAGGGAGTCTTTTGCTGACATTTAATTATGTCTTGGATCTTGGTGTGTTTTAATCTTAACCTCTAAAGATCCAGCAAAGACCTCATACGGTGACATAATGTTGAAACCCACGACAAAGTTAAGTTTGCAGCCGCCGAAAACTGAAAGTTTTAGTTTTTTTTTTGCCTCTGGGTCTCAGGAGATTAACTTTTATTGTAAAGACGATGTTATGATATCCCTGAGAGCTATAAGAGACTTTTTAATAGGGAAATCTCACTAAAAACCCTTCGATGACCATATAACCATGTTCCTCTGCCATTTTCATATTATCTTTTCTGCTCGGCCGCTATTGGTCTGATGCGGAAAGGATCTGAATAATCTTTTAATATTCCTTCACAAATGAAAACATTCGCGGATGGGAGTAATTTTAGACAGTACATATATATATATATATATTATCATTTCAAGTGTAAATATGATTAATTTGTGGTGTACAAATAAATAATATTCAATCTATCTCTTACCGTTAATAAGCTGGTGTTCGGCGCTACTCAGTGACCCGGCACTACTGAGACCCGCTGAGCTGCTTCTGCAATAGAATTTGAACATTAATACATACATAAATTAGGATGTAATGGTTCATCAACAGTGGAATAACCCATTCCCTGTCAGTCAATTGAATTTTGGGCCCCACGAACGTGTCGCCCACAACTTTGTAGGTATACGTAGGTTGTCAGCCAAACATTTTGTGGGCTAACATTTCATTGCTCCAGAAGTTTTAGAAGTATGTAAGTATAGCATCTAATAAAGTTTTTCTATTCTATTCTAAATATATAAAATCTGGTGGAGAAAACGATTTCTAGAATGCCAATGACAGAGTGTTGTGGAACCTCTTGGAATGGAAGATTAGGGGCTGATGATGATTTATTTAAATATGGATTTTTCCACTCGTACCACATGATTATGACGGGCCACCGGCTTGTTCACTGATAAAACTCCACCCTCTACTACTACACGTACCGACAGCATAATAAAAAGCAAAATAGATCGCATCCAGTGGCGTGCTTTGGGAGAGGCCTACGTCCAGAAGGGCTAGTACGGGGCGCATTTAAGAAGTGACAAGAGTTTTGCATCGCGCTCGCTCATACCGCGCAGCCTCTAGCTAGAGCGAGCGCGACTGAGAACCTTTGTCACGTCTTAATAGCGCCCCGTGCTACATGGCCAGCAGTGCACTGCTATAGGCTGATGATGATGATGATGATGATGACTGTACGTACCGACAGCACGGCTCGCGCGGCCGGCTGGACGCCGCCTCGCGCTGCTGACCCTCCTCGCACTCCGACCACGCGCCCTCCCTGCGAAAAGAAATGGAATAGGTACATTAGAACTATGATAAAAACATGGAAAATTGTAGGTACTCCCAGATAAAATGTTCTTGTGTCCTTAGTTTCTTGTGAAGTTAAATAGATTTGATGAATCATCATTTGTTCAGATAAATTCTTGCAGTTCAATGCACAAATTAAAAACAATAACAGTAATAATTATTATTACCTGTCCTGCTCATCGTTTTCAGCCAACAGCAAGTCTGCACAAGAGTCAGGAAGCGACATCTCGCGAGCGCAGCGGAGCGCCAGCTGAAAACCGAAGAAATACATTTACTGTAGCGGATGTTATCTGTGTTTATTAATTTTATTGCTAAAGCTGATTCACACACTGTTTAGAGTGAGTAGTAGGCAAGTAGACGTACATTGATGAGTATGTATGGCAGATTTAAAATGCAAATACTATACAACAAGCCCAGCAATGTACGTCTACTAAACACTCGCACTAAACGAGAGTCGGCCTTAAGTGTGAGGCCCCATTATTGTTGCGTTGTGTTGTGTCATAAAATAAGTCATCCTTTAAGATATATGTCGTAACTTTCCTTTGGGATGACGTAACGCAACACAGCGCAACATAACTATGGAGGCTCGCCCTAATGTGTCTATCAGCTAAGGTTTACACTAGCTATTGCTATTATCTCTAGGGTCATGGTACGGGCGAGCTAGGGTTGTTACTAATGTGTCACTAGGGCTTCCTACAGCGCTAGGGTTGTCACCTGCGCGGCCACCTGGCTCGCTACTACAGCAACTAGGGTTGTCACTAGTGTGTCGCTAGGGCTGTCTCTACTGTGTGCACATCGCGCTAGGGGTGTCACCTGCGCGGCCACGGTCTCCGGGCGGGCCAGGGGCAGCGCCAGGGCGGTCTGCGCGCGCGGGGCGGCCCGCAGCTCGCGGTGCCGGGCGAGCAGCGCGGCGCGGAGGGCGCACGGGACGAGGGAGAGGGAGGGCGCGTCGATAGGAGCTGAGCGTTCGGCTGCCACCTGGGGAGATAGAAGATGGGTTAATAAATAGGTTGCTCGAGTAACGTAACAATTGTAGTAACAAATACATTCATAGGGCCTTACCACTAAAACTCAGACAGTATTTAATAGATGTTTAGCGCTGTCAAACGCCTACAAAATCTGTCAAATTTAGTTTTAAAAACTTTTTTGTGGAAGTACAGATAGAGCTATATGACACTTTAAAATAGGTTTAAAATAATTGACTATTGACTCTGCGTCACCCCGTTTTGGCTTAATATACCACTTTTGTAACATCCTGCAGAAATAATACCTATAACTCACCATATACTTAGTGTATCGGGTATTCAATTCTAATAGTGGGTGCTTTCCTCACCACTTACCGCTTGAATCCCTTGAAATCAATATAAATCTACTTCGAGACCTTAAATTCTAATATCTACAACCAGTGCCATCTTGCGGTCGCCTCAGTAACTACTACAACACTCACCATATACAGCGTGTCCGGTATTCGGTTCAGGTAGCGGGTGCGCCGCACTCGAGCTAATTCTGCTTCAGGGACTTGCTGGTCTTCTAGTAGAGCCTGCAGACAACGGTATTGTTATTAAACTCTTATTATTATTAATTTCCACAAGTGATTTAAATAAGTGGCGAAACTGGCAATAGTGTACTGCAAAATTTACGGCCGACGGCCTGTCGCTTCGCTTGGTCTTCTCGCTTACTCATCCAAATATCGCCGCAAATAGGAAGCATCCTGCCTGTGTCTGTTAAGTAGGAGCGCAAGGAGTGAGTGAAACGACAGAGGTTAGCACACTGATCTGTTTATTGGAGGTAGGCCTGTTATATCGTGTGGGCGCAGCCACTATACAAAGATGTAGGTACGCACATATACAACAGTGTCAATGGACTATATACCTTAAGCTCATCCAAATAGGGCAGGAAGCACCTCGGCGGGCGGTGCGGCGGGCGGCCGAGCCACGCGTCCGCCGAGGACGCCTCCAGCGACGGCGGCGCTAGTATGCCGCGACGAATTGCCTGTAAATAATAAAAATATATAGGTTATTTTTGAAAGAAAGAAAGAAAAGACTTTTATTTCGAACTACACAAATACACCACGTACACAGAAAAACAACTTATACGGTAATAAAACAACCACAGATATTTTTGCAGTCTTAAAAGGTTTTCTTGTTAAAAGGTTTTCTTGTGAGAATTCGGGGATAAAAAGTAGCCTTTGTGTTAGTGCAATGTGTAAGCTACTTGCATATCCAATTTCACGAAAATCCGTTAAGTAGTTTTTACGTGAAAGGGTCAATTCAGACGTACCACAACCACGCCGTGTGGTCGGGTGTATATTTTGTATTGACAATGAATAATCCAATTCACAAGTGCCACATTTTGCCGTTGTTATCGACCACCTGTGTAATACGACCACATCGCAACCACATCGCAACGGCAACGCCGCCACAAGTTTGTAACCTTTCGTCCCGAAAAACCAACGGGCAAAGTGAAATCCTTGCAGAAAAGGTAGCATCCATGTAAATTGGGAGCACAAACAATATCAAATTCCCCGAGCCACCACCTTTCAACCTCTCCTTTAACAGCGCCATCTGTGGAAACTGGCAGGAACTATTACCTGTTGCAGCGCGTCGTTATCCTGCGGTATGTGCTCCGTGCGGACTAGAGCCAGCCGGTCCCCCTGCGTGTGTCTCAACGAGTGTGATGTGTGGCAGATTACATTCGGTTCACTATACGTGTTGCAGATGTTCGCCACACTTTTACGGGAAAACCGCTGAACCAATTTCTACGAAACTTGGTACGTAGCAAGCTGACACTCTGGACAGGTTGCAGAAAAGGTTACAACGCGATCTATGTGGAGCAAAACCATATCAGCTGCTGTTTTTCAAACCGCCGAGTCAACACTTTTCGACTATTCCTTTATCAGCGCCATCTATGGGAGTTGGGCGGAACTTTTATATAACTTTTTATACCTGTTGCAGCGCGTCGTTGTCTTGCGGTATGTGTTCGGTGCGCACGAGAGCCAGCAGGTCGCCCTGCGTGTGTCTCAACTGTGCGTCGGACACGGAGCGGCGGCCGCCGCCTCGGCGGGACGAGTGCGCTGTGTGCCAGATTACATTCGGCTCTGTAAAGAAAATAGTGTGTAGTTAGTTAAAATATCCTTTGAATTCACATCTTCTTCCTAGCCATTTGGTTATTTAGGGTCGGCTTTGTGCGTCATGTCACGCCATTTTACCCTATCCTCTGTCATAATATCCTCATTCACTCCACATTGTCTCATTTTATAAGGAAAAGAAATGGCGAAAGAAACTCTTCAGGGATGCATGAAAGGAGCATTCATGAGTGACCAACTTTATTTAATAGAGAGGCAGCATACTTATACCCATGTAGCTACTAGACGGATGGACCGACTTGGATGCGGGTTTTTTTGCTGGATAGCTGTGTTAATGGGGCGTATTTTGAGCTACATTGCATCAAAATCGGTTCATCCTCTCTAAAGTTACACGTATTTTTATAAAATCGCTTCGAAAATTTCCAAATTTTGACTGATTTTCGTCGTTTTTGGATCGATTTTCTCCATTTTTTTTACTTACTCGGTTGCTGCGTATTATTAGGCGCGTGCTCAGCCCATCTCAACACGGCCCTCAGCGCCTGTGGCTCGCTACACTGCAGCTCGCTCGAGGCGAGTGCTCGAGCCAGCGCCGCGCGAGGCACCGTGTTTATACGCATGTAGCTACTAGACGGATGGACCGATTTGGATGCGGGTTTGATTGCTGGATAGCTAGCTTAATGGAGGGTATTTTGAACTTTATTACATCAAAATCGGTTCATCCGTACGAAAGTTATACGCATTTTTGTAAAACTAACTCTAAAATCCGTAAAATATGTCGGATTTTCCCCATTTTTTCCACTTACTAGGTTGCTGAGTGTTGTTAGGCGCATGCTCAGCTCATCTCAGCACCGCTCTGAGTGCCTGTGGCTCGCTACACTGCAGCTCGCTCGAGGCGAGTGCTCGGGCCAGCGCCGCGCGAGGCACGCGCGGGCCGTGCGGCGACGACATCACTGTGTGGAACTCGTCGAGCAGGTAGCGATGTTTACAACCATGTAGCTGCTAGACAGATGGACAGATTTGGATACGGGTTCTTTTGTTGGATAGCTAGGTTAATGGAGCGTATTTTGAGCTAAATTACATCCAAATCGGTTCATCCGTAAGGAAGTTATACGCATTTTTGTAAAATTAACTCTAAAATCCGTAAAATATGTCGGATTTTCCCCATTTTTGGATCGATTTTCCCCATTTTTTCTACTTACTTGGCTGTTGAGTGTTATTAGGCGCATGCTCAGCCCATCTCAACACCGCTCTGAGGGCCTGTGGCTCGCTACACTGCAGCTCGCTCGAGGCGAGTGCCCGGGCCAGCGCCGCGCGAGGCACGCGCGGGCCGTGCGGCGACGACATCACTGTGTGGAACTCGTCTAGCAGGTAGCGCATTGCTTGTCTGTGGGAATAGATGAATAGTTGTTTATTATACGGGTCAAAGGATACAGGTTTTAGGGTAGTCAGTCGCCAGAGGTGAAAAAAGATACAGTAGGTCATCATACATATAAGTCGAGACACATAACGTAGAAATGTAATTTAAAGAAACTGATACTTCACGAAATCTGCGTGCATATAGTTACTAGACGGATGGACCGATTTGGATCGATTCACCCGGTTTAAAGTTACACGCATTTAAGTGACACTGTTGCAAAATTTCCGCAAAAATCATCGGATTTTCGTCATTTTTGGACCGATTTTCACAGTTTTTCGGTCGTCCTACAGATACACACCTATGGACATATCTACTAGCGTGCGGCTGCACCGCCCAGCGCAGCAGGCGCGGCAGCGTGGCCGGCGACAGCTGCGCCACCAGCCACTCCTCGCTTATACCCATGTAGTTACTAGACGGATGAACCGATTTGGATGCGGATTTTTTTGGTAGACAGCTGACTAAATGACGCATATTTTGAGATAATTTCCATCAAAATCGATTCATCCATTCTCAAGTTACACGCATTTAAGTGACACCGTCTCCTAATTTCGTCAGATTTTCGTCATTTTTGGGTCGATTTTCGTCATTTTTGGGCCGATTTTCATCATTTTTGAACTGTTTTTACCTGTGTACATAGCGACTCGCATGGGGCTGCACCGCCCATCGCAGCAGGCGCGGCAGCGTGGCCGGCGACAGCTGCGCCACCAGCCGCTCCTCACTTATACCCATGTAGTTACTAGACGGATGGACCGATTTGGATGCGGGTTTCTTTGTTTGATAGCTGGCTTTATGACGCGTCATTTGAGCTTTATTACATCAAAATCGATTCATCCGTTCTCAAGTTACACGAATTTCAGTGACAACGTCTCGTAATAACGTCGTATTTCCACCATTTTTGGACCGATTTTCGCCAATTTTGGACCGATTTTCGCAATGTTTCACACTAACCTGTGCACATATCTGCTGGCGTGCGGCTGCACCGCCCAGCGCAGCAGGCGCGGCAGCGTGGCCGGCGTCAGCTGCGCCACGAGTCGCTCCTCGCTTACACCCATGTAGTTACTAAACGGATGGACCGATTTGGATGCGGATTTCTTTGTTAGGAAGCTGGTTTGATGACGCGATGTTTTGAGCTATATTACATCAAAATCGATTAATACCTTCTCGAGTTACATGCATTTATGACACTGCATCGTAATTTCGTCGGATTTCCGCCATTTTTGGACCGATTTTCCCCATTTTTGGACCGATATTCCCAATTTTTTCACACACAAACACACATTTACCTATGGACATATCTGCTCGCGTGCGGCTGCACCGCCCAGCGCAGCAGGCGCGGCAGCGTGGCCGGCGACAGCTGCGCCACCAGCCGCTCCTCGCTTACACCCATGTAACTACTAGAAGGATGAACCGATTTGGATGCGGGTTTTTTGGTAGACAGCTGGATCGATGACGCATGTTTCGAGCTATATTACATCAAAATCGATCCATCCGTTTTCAAGTTACACGCATTTTAGTAAAAAAAACACTCAACTTTCGCTAAAATCATCGGATTTCCGTCATTTTTAGACCGATTTTCGCCATTTTTGGACCATAATTTCACACTAACCTATGCACATATCTACTCGCATGCGGCTGCACCGCCCAGCGCAGCAGGCGCGGCAGCGTGGCCGGCGACAGCTGCGCCACCAACCGCTCCTCGCTAATACCCATGTAGCTACTAGACGGATGAACCGATTTGGATGCGGATTTCTTTGTTAGATAGCTGACTAAATGCCGCGTATTTTGAGATATTAATCATCAAAATCGATTCATCCATTCTCAAGTTACACGCATTTTAGTGGCACGGTTTCAAAACTTCCTCAAAAATCGTCGGTTTTACGCCGTTTTTGGACCGATTTTCGCCATTTTTGTACCGATTTTCCCCATTTTTGGACCATAATTTCACACTAACCTATGCACATATCTACTCGCGTGCGGCTGCACCGCCCAGCGCAGCAGGCGCGGCAGCGTAGCCGGCGACAGCTGCGCCACGAGTCGCTCCTCGCAGCCCTGCGCCAGGATCGGCATCTCCATGAATCTGGGGAACAGAAATAATATTAATAAGGATATCATAGACATTTCAGTCGTAAAACACTCTTACTAAATACAATCAGGTATACAGCTATGTCAGTAACCATTACACTTAATTTCTGTTTGACATTACAATTTTTCATTGTCAAGTCATTGATTTAAAAAAAGTTACTCTATAATCGTTTGCCGCACACAGGGCAGTCAGCGAATGACTCTGTTCAAACTGGCTTATCATACTCGTATCACCACGCACGCATCATCTAGTGGTTGTCACCGACACGCTAAGAAGATAAAATCTGGTAGAGACGTGGCGACAAGTCGACTACTGCAATCCATGCTGTCCTCGGTCAATTGGCACCTTTATCTGACTCTACACATTGCGGTCACAGGTGACATGAGTGACTCACGTGCGACTCACCTAGCTATCTCGTACAGCTGGAACGCGTCTTCTAGCTGCGCCGAGTGAGAGCCGCGCCCGCCGCTGCCTGGCCATGCCGGTAGCGTGTGTCATGAGTGACTCGCGTGCGACTCACCTAGCTATCTCGTACAGCTGGAACGCGTCCTCTAGCTGCGCCGAGTGAGAGCCGCGCCCGCCGCTGCCTGGCCATGCCTGATGGGAAGAATATTGTGGTAATTAGTATGAGTATAGGTATGGAAAAGTGGGTAAAAAGATAAATCACAGATAAATAGATAGATTATTCAAACTATCGAAACTATCCTCGTCGCCAATGTGATAGGTATTTTAGGGAATAATATACGAGTTTGTTGTTCACCATTCTTGTATTCGGTAATAGACAAAACAGAAGTGTAAAGAAACTTTATCAAAAAGGCCAAACACCACAATTCAGTGGTAGTCAAATGAGCCATTGTGAACTGAGACACGAATAATTTTGGCTGAAACGAGGTATTGTGACGTATATTATACGTCCGCGATCACGCTATTCTAACTGGCCAATCTTTTCTTATGCAAAGTTAAGGTTGGCTAATAAAAGAAACAAGTGCCACAACCAAAAAAGGATTGTTATTGTTATTACCGAAGTGAAATAGAAAGTCCACACTAATATAAGAACTTTTTAAGAAAGTTGCTGTTTTGTTTGTTGTTTTTTCTTTATTATTGTGTTAGGTTTATCCTGTAAGATAATATAAGTAGTTAAATAAATAAATAAAAATAAACAAGCACTCACCGCATTAGAAGTGCCGGAGCTATTAGTAGAAGTGGGCGAAGATGGCGCCCTCTGGATGAGGCTCAGGTCCACCTGTGGACAACAAACAATAATGCAATAATACTGTTAGAACCGCGGCCGCTACACGAGTTTGTTATAGGCGTCAATGTACTCGTTTAATGCGCGGTCCACCAATCACTGCGATCACACTAATTTATGGCAAATCGCGATATAGTGACGTTTATCTACGTCGATAACGAACCCGTGTAGCGGCAGCAGACTTAGGGCTCCAGCACATAAACCTTTTTGTATTAACGTGAAGACGCACCAATAAAAAAGCCAATAACATCAAGTCTCTCATATTTTTCCCTGTGCGGGATTCAAACCCGCGCTATTCTGTCTCACCTGAACAGCAGCAAGAATCGGTGGCACTCGGCCAATGACCTTACGCTATTTCACAGCGTCCTTTTATTTAAATCTAGTAAATTCTTAAAAATACATACATGTCTTATTTATTTAACACACGCGATGTCATAGCGTTTTTTTATTTAAATCTTGTAAATTCCTAAAAATACATACATACATGTCTTATTTATTTAACACACCTGGTCGGTATAAGCCGCGTGTAGCAGCGCCGGTGCGAACCTCCGTGGGAGCACCTTCTCATCTATATGGATCACGCGCGGCTCGTCGGACGCCCCCCGCGCCGGGACTACAGGAGACAGCTCAACGCAACGGAGGCTCTTTGATGATATTTACTCGACTATATTTAAGCAATAAGGCCGCCTTTTTTGTACTGGTTTTTTTTGGTTTTTTTTCTGTTTTGGTCCAAATAAGGACGATTGTATTGTATTATGTTTCGTAACTACTATTTTAGAGCGCCGTCTAATTTGTCAACGTTTCTATTTTACCGGAAAGTGTGTAAGAGATCGCTCTCAGCATTTAATTAAGCCGCCTATTTTAATAGTTATGTAGTCTATAAATAAACCTATTTCTATTCTTTCTCTGTATCTCACCTGGTCGGTATACGCCGCGTGTAGCAGCGCGGGCGCGAACCTCCGTGGGAGCACCTTCTCATCAATGTGGATGACGCGTGGCTCGTCGGACGCCCCTCGGGCTGACAGAACTTTCCTGTAAAATAGGGGGGTGAGTGTTACATATGGGTTGATTAGGAGTTACATAGGAAATGCATTTTTGTTGCGAAAATCGAATCGATTCACCGGATGGCGCAGTGGCTGGTAACTTTTGGCTGTTGTGCGTTATGTGGAGGGTCACTGGTTCAATCCCCGACCGGGGCGGATACTAAGATGTTTAATTTGTGTTTTTTCTTGGGTGGTGGGATTGTTTGTATAATATAACCAACACCCCAAGCTAATCTGGTTCGGGAGAGAATCAAACCTTCAGCGCTTTGTAAGTGATCTGTTGAACAAACCAAAAATGCACACTATTCTACCATAATATTTCTTACTACATATAATATTTATTACTTATTTTACACAGAATGTACCAAAAAGGGTATACTAAGGCGAAAGGGGTGAATGTACTCTCAACCAACTTTTATTCTACGTCTTTTGGAAATTCGTGAAAAGTTTAGTACATCGCTTTTGCAACATTCTGTAGAATATTGAGACGATCGAGTGTTATGATTATGACACTCTTTGCAAAAGACTTATGGTCTGTGCACATATTACGGTGTGCGGTGCGATGTGCGGTGACCATTATAAGTCCAGCAGACATTTCTAATGACCATATCACATACCTAAATAGCCGGGACCTGGCGGCCAGGATGGCTCTATGGCACGGTAGGTCGCCGCCGCCGCCGAACGACAGACAAGAATATCATAATATCCTATTCTATACAAACTCAGCGCAATGAAAAAGTCAACTTCATTCACAAAATGGCGAAACATTAGGCATTTTGTGGGTGGAACTTTATCATTGCTCACGAGTATATTATGTGATATTATACATAATATAACATACCTAAACAGCCGGGACCGCGCCGCCAGGATGGCTCTATGGCACGGTAGATCGCCGCCGCCGCCGAAAGAGAGCCGCGCGTCCGCCATCTCACCTGCAAATTTACACATTATACTGTTAGTGCAATAGTTTTATTACAGGCGTACAATATAAGGTATCCACCATTAATGGTTTTATTAATGGTGGTTACTTTTTATTTATCCCTTGGAATCTCAGGAGTCACTGCGGGAATTTCTAAGTAGACTAGCTGCCAGTTTCTATATACTATAACAAATGAAATTTAAAAAGTTACTGCACGACAAGTTGTACAAGCGGCGAGTATAATTTTCCTTCAAACACCAGCAAATAGCAGTAAATCCTATTTTGGTCCTACGAGCCGGATATGAACCAGCGACCTATGGATAGGGGGGCGTCCCACACTGACCTGAGTCGAGCAGGTAGTTGGCGTCACTATGCAGGGCCGCGCGGGACGCCAGCAGTGCAGTGGTCAAGCGTCGTAGTGAGCCGGGGGGCGTCCCACACTGACCGTAGTGAGCCGAGGGGCGTCCCACACTGACCTGAGTCGAGCAGGTAGTTGGCGTCACTGTGTAGAGCGGCGCGGGACGCCAGCAGTGCAGTGGTTAGACGTCATAGTGAGCCGGGGGGCGTCCCACACTGACCGTAGTGAGCCGAGGGGCGTCCCACACTGACCTGAGTCGAGCAGGTAGTTGGCGTCACTGTGTAGAGCGGCGCGGGACGCCAGCAGTGCAGTGGTTAGACGTCATAGTGAGCCGGGGGGCGTCCCACACTGACCGTAGTGAGCCGGGGGGCGTCCCACACTGACCTGAGTCGAGCAGGTAGTTGGCGTCACTGTGCAGAGCAGCGCGGGACGCCAGCAGGGCAGTGGTTAGACGTCGGAGGGTGCCGCCGCTGGAGCAGCAGGCGTGGCGCGGCCGCTGGTCCCACGCTGTTGGGCAAGAGAAAGATATAGTCAGTATAAAATCTATGGCTCTTATGGTGTTAGAATATCATACTTATTGGAATTGAACAGTCTAACATCTGTTTTTTAATCTCAGATACTAGATTGACAGATAGAAGATAGTACGCGGGACAATCTACTGTTAATGAACCTTTCAGAATCTGACAATTTAGTATATCAGATAAAAAACACTAAAACTTTAGTTATACACTTTTGAACCTTGTCAGACTCATTATTCATTCTTTCAAATATAAACAGATTGTTAAGTAGGTAGTTGTCAAGGCCGAGCATACAAAAAGTGTGGAGTATAAATTGGTAATAAACAGAATAACTTACTGTTGGTCTGTGAGCTCTCCGCATTATCTAGTTCAGTGTCAGACCCCGCACCGCGGTCCCAGCCTGAAATAAACAATAAAAGACACGTTATAATAATTGCCTTTCTTTCGCCATTCATTCGTCGTCATTATTAAGCACATGCTGATCCGGTGCCTTTTTGACGCTCTGGACAGCAACTTGTCGTGTATTATTTTCGGTACTTTTGTTGATGTTGACAGTGTGTCAAATAAATGTTTCTTTCTTTCTGTCTTTCATATATTTATGAATAAGTATTATAAATATATCAAATAATAACAATATAGTCGTACCGCTGGTGTTGCAAGTGTGCCCGTACAGAACCAATATGGCGGCCGCCATGACGTCACGAGGCCACGAGCCGATGGCGCCCTCTAGCGGCACGCGGCGGGCGCTGGAACAAAATAATTTTAGGTTAGAATATGCTATAATTTTATTAAAATACAGATACAGGCTGATGCAAAAAGGGTATACTAAGTGGAAACCTACATGTGCAGCATATTATATCTAAGCCCGAAAATTAACGTAGGTTTCGGTTTAGTAAACCATATTTGCAACAACCTGTAGATTTCAATGTCTCAAGGCAAAAATTGAAATTCTAATTACATTTTTAAAATTAGTTTTTCCGTATATCCCATGTTAAATATGCCCTCCTACAACTTCACTGGCCACAGAACCTCGCCGAAAACATACCAGATTACCTGGTTCAACTGGCAATATTGGTAGCCGACCTACGATAGTAGGTAGATGACATGAATTGAATAAGGAAGTAAAACATGAAAGTAAAACCCCACCAGAACCTAACAGAGCTAGGAGGCAACCTGAATCATCGTTTGAATTAGGTATATGTTTTTTAGTTTTCGACTCACATATTTTACACTTCCATTTCTTCCTTGCTTCTACATCTTTTAAGCGGAATAATTTCTGTGAGTAACCAGCACATTCAAATTCAAAATTATTACTGCATATCGAACACATCATGGTACTTTTAGCATCAACCTGCTTTTTACATGTATGACATATTACTGACTGCGCCATCTTACGGCCACTGCTCGCATTTGTAGCCATCTGTGCAATGTAGTATTGTACACGTACCAGGTAGTTCAGATGATTTCCGGGAGGTGTCACTAGTGTTTTAATTAAGTCCAATGATCAATATTATGTAGGATCTTTTATCGTAGTTAGTTGTCTTGACCTCTAGGTGGCGTTACTGTGGTCGACTTTTAGAGACAGCTGATTGGTCAATCAGCTGATGTTTGTATACAGTTTGAATTCACTGGATTTTTTGAGAATGAATTATATTTTGGTTCGTTATACAATCACCATTGTTAAATATTAGGTTCAAGAAATATTAATATAATTATCGTCATTGAAATTACTCACAAAATGTCTTCTTTGGCACAAATTCTTGGGTATTTAGCCTTGTTTTGTGTTTCCGTATTTCACTTCGCATTTACTTGAAGGATTCATTCACGATCACTGAGATAACATTTACACAGCAAAGTAACGTAACACTTAATGTATTCCTTCACTTTTGGATGCAGAATGACTGATATTTCTATTTAAATAATAATTTACTTTACGGAGCTGATGTAGGTCAGAGCACAGTGCTGCCCTCTCTTTAAGTTAAAGTTTTGCAATTGTATATTATAAATGTATATTATAAATATATTAAATGTATATTATAAATATATTATAAATGTCTGTAATTTTTTGTGGTAAGGCACATAGTCGCTTGGGCCGGTTTAATAGACATCTAAAAACACTGCGGCTGACTCACTTGGGGTGCCTCGGCAGCAGGTGTCGGAAGTAGGCGGAGCGCGCGGCGAGGATGGCTCGGTGCGCCGGCAGCGACCAGCCGCAGCCCACTAGCTCCACGTCGCACCACCATCTGGGGACATTTGAGGGTTATATGTTAATTAAAGATTACTACATAATGTGAAATTCATTACCATTTGTTTGCATTTTCCCAAGGGACGTAAAGGGCAATTTTTATCCGCTTGCATGGCCAGGTAATGTGGTGGATAACGGATCGAAAATATACGTCCCTCGAGCTATAATCCTCCAAAATTTAAACTCAATAGAAACTATTTCTGATGATGCCAAAAATTAGTCGTGAAATAGTCATAAATAGTCGTGTTTTCCAAAAAAATAGTCGTATCATACTTTCGGAGTTAGAGCTATACTTTATGGAGGATTATAGCTGGAGGTCTCCAGCTATAATCCTCCAGCCTCTGCAGAACAAACGGTAAGGCCTATCGACTTGGTTAAGGTCTCAAAAAATAGTCGTGAAATAGTCGTAATGACATGCCAAATTTCAGAAATAGTCGTCCAAAGATAGCAGAGATATAAAGGTACTTTGCTGCAGCCCTGGTGGAGGATTATAGCTGGAGGTTTTGAAAATATCGAATATCTTTGGAACTACTATGACTATCGGTTTGAATTATGTCTCAAAAAATAGTCGTGAAATAGTCGCTTCTATTTATTATAATTTTAAGCTTGATACAAGCTGTTAAATAATTATATCAAATTCTTCATACAAATCAAAGTGGACGAGAATGCCAAAGCGAGCCAGTACACAAAAATAATAGCACCGTAGCATTGAAGTACTCATGTCGAATTTATCTATAAATCATTTATTTCGTCATACTTTGCATCAATAGTATCTAAACTAATCTTTGGTATGACATTTTATTGCTTTTGCCTTTACCTTACTGTGTACAGAGAAAACGTATGCCTATACACGCACACATTTATCTCTGTTATCTTGACAAACGATAGCGATGACGACTACGGCGATGTAGTAGCTAGGTCAGTTATTGTCATCCCTTACTATCCCGTAATCAGACAAATATTGCTATCCTTGTCTCCTTTCTAACCGGCATGCATCGCACGCATAGAACGCGTGAGCGAACGTTTCACCGGTTGCATCTTGACAAGCAATAGCAAAGCGGTATTTATTACGTCCTGTAGGGGCCGATGCGAGGTACCCGTCGACTCCAATCAGTAAAGTCAGTGAGGAGTTTAGTTCACAAAATATATTAAATAAGTATTACAGAAAGATGGACTGTAATGGTTCAGTTGTAAGTGACGACTGATCTAACTATGTAAGATCTAGGTTAAGTAAACTGCTGCGTAAGACAACATAACTCTAGGTATGTGAAAAGGCTGTAGCCTGTACATGCTCCCAAGGGCACAAAAAGGAAAAAAAATTAAAGTACCTTAAGTTTTAAAAATCTCTAGTAAGTAAGTGTATATAAGTTAAGTTATTATATTACCTAGCTAATTACAAAATTAACAATAAAACTCTGAACCATATCAGTTTACAAAGCAAAAAATTAAGTAAAATAATCAAAACTAAAAATCAAAATTAAATCCTTTTGAGTTCGCTTGCTTCTGCGACTCAATAGGAATAGCTCTCTGGTGCATAATCTCCTGTAACTCCATTCCTTGGTTGGAGTGAGTGTGTCGACCCGCGCCGCCGCCGCCGCCGCGTGCCGCCGGCCTCCTGCCGCAGCGCGCTCGCATCCACCACCAGCATCCGGCTGTGGCTGCTATCACCAGTAGTATTGACGACACCGCGTAGTTGCCTATCTCATGCACGGATATCGAGTTCAATGTCACCTCGTGCTGCTTCTGCTCTAGAATTCGCTCCTCAAGTTCACGATGATTCTCAGTCAAATTTAGTATTTGTAAGTTTTTATCCACATGCTTCAAATTGACGGTGACCAGGTTGTTAGTAGAGTCTATAGTAGGAACTTGTATCCCGGTATCTACATCCACTCTATTGTTTCCATAGGTGTTGTATGCGTAAATAATTTCATCCTCCTTCTGCATTACGCAATCCTGTCCAATCACAATCATTCCGGTGTTATTCAATGTTGTACTGGTTTTCACCTGACCCCCGCACATTATGCGTAGTAAATATGAATCACAACAAACAAATATCCAGTGATTCGGTTTGTGCAATTTGATCCATTTTTCCGAACATGTGTCTTGAGTGTAGTTGCATTGTAAGGCATTTCCCTGACTTAACAATTTAGCTTCGCACGGAGCCGCTTTATTGTATAAGTTGTATATTGGGTGCCGCGCGTGACATAATATATTGTTATCGTCTGTTGTTATACATTGCTGCACTTCTAATTCATCCATGGCTATGTAAGTGTTTTTCACAAAATTAGTAGCGATGTAATCCATGGACCGCCTTATCGTTAGTTGACTCTGTCCAATTTTCATTGGTACCGGTATAGTGCGATATAAGACATATTCGTCATCGCTTATTAGTGGTATGTGCAGTTCAAATAGCATGTAGTTTGTTATTCTCGCTTTGACGTAGATCAACTTGTAAAGGTTGTTTATGTCTTTCCGTAGGTCTTTGACCGGAAAGGAGAGTCTTTTCTGTAATGTGGATGAAATATGACTCAGTTGATCAATCAGCTGACTGGGTGTAAACAGTCTCATATCCAAGTGTCCTCGGAGTACGTCAGTAAGTGCGTTGGTAAGCATTTCTTGCTGTTGTTTCAAGTCTGCTATTAATAAGTTCGCCGTCAGTGATTCAGCATTTAACTCATTCATTACTGCTAGTTGAAGTAATCGGTTTTCAATCTTTGAAAAATCCGATTCAGTTTCATTTATGTATTTATTGATGGTTTGGAATTGGCTGTTGATAAACTTCTCATGGCTCTTGATAAGTGAATTCTCCGCTTCAATTATAAGTGTTTGATTCCTCATCAATTCTACTTGGTAGTCATCGTTCATTTGCAGCTTTTGTATGTCTTCTGCGTACTTATCGGCAAAGTTTTGATCTAGTACGCCAAATAAGGTTCGTGCGAGACTTCCTACGCCGTTTATGTAACCTCGTTTCTTTCTTGATGAGTGGTCAGTTAATAACATCATGTTGTTTTCTGATATCATTTTTATTTCATGTTGCAAATGATCTGTCACTTGACTACAGTACCCGACTTCTAATCTTCCACACTGCTTGCTTAAGTGATCGACAAACCGCTGAACCTTTTCCGTAGTTTGCCAGTAATTTGTTAAGTTGTAGTACACCAGTACAATCCATTCGTCGTGTATGACTTGAACCTTGGCTATTTCATCAAAGTACATTGGTCGATTAGCTTCAAATGGCGTAACTTGGTATTTCGCTGATGTTTGTGCATTACCCGTCGGGAATATCATAAGTGTTAGCATAAGTGTTGTTATAAAGTTGCACAGTCTGCTCCTTTTGGTTCTAGGCTTCAGTTTGTTAGCAGTATCTGTCTCTTTTGATTTATGTTGATCCTTTTCAGTTGGTAAGTTATTGTCAGTTTTCATTGGCAATGGAGTCAGTTTAGTTATTGGGCGCTTGACTGTGTTATTTTGAGTCTTCAGTGTGACAACTCTAACACATCCGTCAGCTCCTGGATGAACTTCAGTTATTCTTCCCAGTGCCCATTTGCCTGGAGGTAAGCCTTTCTCTTTCACCAAGACAAGATCTCCTTTTTCTAGATCTTCTTTTCGCGTCAACCATTTACTTTTGGTCTGCAGTTGATGAAGATACTCACTGGACCATCGCTTCCAAAAATGCTGATGCATCAGTTCTACATACTTCCATCTATTCCTTAGATCCAAATGTTTTCCATCGGTAAGTTCTTCCTGTGGCAATGACATTATTGGACCACCAGTGAGAAAGTGGCCTGGAGTAAGGTATTCCAGGTCTTCCGGATCTTCGGTTATGGGGCAAAGAGGCCTACTGTTCATACACGCCTCAATCTGGTGTAACAAGGTCGTGAATTCCTCATAAGTCAATTTTGGATGTTTCAATTACTATCCCGGGATCACACAAATAGTGCTGTTCTTTTTTTTATTAGCGTTGATGTGACCGCCACGTCCGCCGGTGAAATTGGGATTAGTTTTATTGAAGACGCAGTACAGGGTAGCACTCAAGCGATAATAATAAAATACGGTGTTTGAAATATAACTCATTTAATTACAATCACAGGCCGAAAGTACTTTTATTTATACTTAAGTTATTCATTAAACAATCTTTAGGTAGATTAGGTTTCATACAATTATCTCAGTATTATTTGACTATTAGCTATAAACATATTTAGATTAATTTAAAATAATCACAGTTGGTTTATTGCTAAGTAATAATATAATATTGACGTAGTTCAATAAAAAAACATGGTATGAACTTAAATATGTAGTTATTTCACTATTTAAAAATAATTATTTTCTAGCCCTATAGGTATCATAAAAAGCTTAAGTTAAAGTAATCACAGATTGTTCATTAGTAGGTTTAGGTAATTATAATCACGGTTATTGTCATAATGAAATATAACTCATTTAATTACCATCACAGGCCGAAAGTACTTTTATTTATACTTAAGTTATTCATTCCTTCATTCATCTTTAGGTAGTTTAGGATTTAATTATTTTTATTCTCCATAGTAAAAAGTCACGTGACCAACTAAGTTTCTATGAAAAATGATATATTTTTTTCTAAATTCTGATTTCAGTTTCAGGCTTAGATATACCATGCTGCACATGTAAAATTCGGCTTAGTATACCCTTTTTGCAACACCTTGTATAATGGTTTTAATAAATATACCTAAATAACTTCGTAGGTGATAATAGGGTATCTATAATGCCCAGATAACTGAATCCTGTAGGTGTAGAACTTGCAAAAATTATGAACAGCCACTGTAGCTTGCGACGTTATTGAAGAACACACGTAAGCTGCGCTGAAAAAAAAATAAGGCAAATTAACGTCTTATTAATAAAAATATTTGTTTTTTTTTTAATATTATATACATATATATATATATATGATATACGAGTAGGTAGATACGAGTAGTAATAACGTTATTTCACCTAGACTATTTATTTGGTAATTTATCGTAATTTGGAGACCACAGCAAACAGTGGAGTAAAATTTCTTATCAGTAACTTATTGCAACAATAACTTGAAACTGCGAACTTTTGTGCGAAAAGGGTAGAGTAGAAATACTGTTCATTAGTGTATTCGCTTTTTTCAATATATAGGTATGTCCCAAAACCGACCTCTATTGTTTTTGAGCGAAAGAGATAGCTGAGTAAACAATTTGGCTTTTGTCCAAAACCGGTTTGGTCGGACGGTGCGTTTGAAACTTGTATGAAATTTCACAGGGTGTGAATTAATTACATAGGTATTTAGTTCAGAAACACGTTTTTGTCGCTTGTAACTGATAGGTACAAATGAGTTTTGACAAGTAAATTGGCTGTTATAACTTTATCAACTTCAGCACCACAACACTGTATTCTAGCATAACCACAATACCATATGAAAATAGTGATAAATTCTTACCTAGGATTTGTTATCTGGTAATCATGTATTCGGAGCCATTGCAGTTTTTTAGCTCATTACATCAATGCAGTCATTATAGTTTATCGGCGCATTACATCGATAGGCTGTGTTTTCACCTGAAATAATAATGGGTAGGCTTATAGGTAGGTTACACATAATTTTTTTTAGACATATATTTATTTGCCTAGTTTCATTCAGAAATACAAACAATAACGCCTTTTTTTGCTATTGAGGGGTAAATATCCACATTTAACCAGGACTACCATATGTAGGTAATCGATGATACCCACATATTTTCGTATCTACTAGAAAGAAAGAAAAGAAAGAAAATTTATATATTTCTAACACACACAGAAACAACACATACATTTACAAGAAAAAGGTTATAAAGTAAATAAAAAAATAAGTAATTAAAAGAATGTTGCTTCTCGGTGCTGAAATGGGTTCTAGTTCAGCTGGATGCTATGGCAAGTACCTACTAAACCACACCATAGCGCTGGTTTTCAACTAGAACCCGTGGGTGAAGTCACGGACTGACTTGACACAAAAAAAAAAAACATAAAAAATAACAAACAGAATAAAAAACAGTAACATATACTTATATGCTTAAACAAAGCGTCTCGGTCGTCGCGTTGAGACCATAAAACTAAGATAAGATATGTAAGTACATGAATGCCTTGATTGCATGTATGCACAATTTACTAGCTCATAGTGTAAAATTGCTAATTGAATAACAATCCCCATACATATTAAGCATAGATATTCAAAAATAATTTAGCTACGATACTTCAATAAAAAATCATGTTAATAAATAAGCTGAGCATAACAAAATGGGATGGCTTGCTTTGATATTGAGTATTAAAAAGGATACTTACTTGCAAATATTCAAACATAGCACTCTCTAAACACTCTTATCTGCATCCACTAATATCTTTTAGAATATAACATCTTGAATATTCATTTGCATATAGAGCACTCACAATATTTTAACAACCAACAATAACACTGATCGTGACCATAGTTTGCACTAAACTGTAAACAAATTATCAAACAAAACATGCAAAATACTAACCCCAACTTCACCGGTGGCGGCGCGCGGCGGCGGTCACATAAGGGACGTAATAAATACCGGTTTGCTATAGCTTGTCAAGATGTTACCGGTGACGCAGTCGCTCACGCGTTCTATGCGTGCGATGCATGCCGGTTAGAAAGGAGACAAGGATAGCAATATTTGTCTGATTACGGGATAGTAAGGGATGACAATAACTGACCTAGGTACTACATCGCCGTAGTAGTCATCGCTATCGTTTGTCAAGATAACAGAGATAAATGTGTGCGTGTATAGGCATACGTTTTCTCTGTACACAGTAAGGTAAATGCTAAGAGCAAAAGCAATAAAATGTCATACCAAAGATTCGTTTAGATACTATTGATGCAAAGTATGACGAAATAAATGATTTATAGATAAATTCGACATGAGTACTTCAATGCTACGGTGCTATTATTTTTGTGTACTGGCTCGCTTTGGCATTCTCGTCCACTTTGATTTGTATGAAGAATTTGATATCATTATTTAACAGCTT
Source organism: Plutella xylostella (assembly GCF_932276165.1). Classification (NCBI taxonomy): domain Eukaryota; kingdom Metazoa; phylum Arthropoda; class Insecta; order Lepidoptera; family Plutellidae; genus Plutella; species Plutella xylostella. Next base: position 4,662,243 of record NC_063991.1, read on the forward strand.
TTATCAAGCTTAAAATTATAATAAATAGAAGCGACTATTTCACGACTATTTTTTGAGACATAATTCAAACCGATAGTCATAGTAGTTCCAAAGATATTCGATATTTTCAAAACCTCCAGCTATAATCCTCCACCAGGGCTGCAGCAAAGTACCTTTATATCTCTGCTATCTTTGGACGACTATTTCTGAAATTTGGCATGTCATTACGACTATTTCACGACTATTTTTTGAGACCTTAACCAAGTCGATAGGCCTTACCGTTTGTTCTGCAGAGGCTGGAGGATTATAGCTGGAGACCTCCAGCTATAATCCTCCATAAAGTATAGCTCTAACTCCGAAAGTATGATACGACTATTTTTTTGGAAAACACGACTATTTATGACTATTTCATGACTAATTTTTGGCATCATCAGAAATAGTTTCTATTGAGTTTAAATTTTGGAGGATTATAGCTCGAGGGACGTGAAAATATAGGTCAGGCAGAGGTTTATTAAAGGTAGAATATTTCTTTTAGTTCGCTGCCGTCGCCCGGGATGGTTCCGAGGAGGCTTGCAGCGTTCCCTCTCTGTATAGGTAAGGTAATTTAATTAAAGGAGCCAAATGTAACGTGGTGAAAGAGTGTTATTTATCTCTCCCGGTACCGCCTCGATACAGATATCGTAAAACCATAGAAGGTTAACTGACGACTTTTTACCCCTCCGCCGCGCCGCAGCGCTGCACGCGCTCCAGACACAGACGCAGCTCTGGCGTGCTAGATAGACACACAGATACACAACGCTCTGACGTACTAGCTAGACGGATGCACAGATACACCCCGCAAACTTATAACACCCGTATTTACAGACAAAACAGACAAAATATCGCTCTGACATACATCGAAAGTACCAGGAACCCATAAATAACCAAGAAGCTAACTAAAATACAAACAATACAAACGCTCTTAAATCGCATCAAAAGTACCAGGATCCTTATAACTTCCAAAGAGGTTCATCTATTTCCCGAGAACAAAACCATATCACTCCTCAAGTACCAGGCGGCTATGAAGCAGTAAGAGCGCACCTGTTCTCCAGCAGCCCCTGCAGGTCGCTGGCCAGGCTGGGCGCGGGCGGGCGCGCCAGGTCCGCCTGCACGGCCAGGTCCCTCAGCGCCCGCCTCCAGCTCCGCCGCCCAGGGACACCTCCGCCGCGCCGCCCGCCCCACTGCACGCGCCCAGACCAGAGCGACGCTGACACCGCCGGACACAGACGCAGCTCTGGCGTGCTAGACAGACACACACCGCGAACTTATAACACTCTTACAGACAAAACGGCCAAACCATCGCTTTGACATAGGGGCCGTCCATTAATCACGTGAGGTCGTTTTTCTCATTTTTTGACCCCCCCCTCCCCCCTGGTGATATTTGGTGAGGTTTGGGACCACCCCCCCTCCCCCCACTGGATCACGTGTATTTTTTTGGAAGTCTATGTAAAGGCTATTTTTGACTAAATAAAATATAAGAGGAGTCGTTGCTTAGCAACGGCGGGCGAGTCAATCAAGGTCATACTACAAATCGTTAAAATTTTTACGCCGTTCAAAATTTCGGTTCAGAAATACCTAGCGCTTTTTGACAAAAAATTAATACACGTTGTGTGAGCCACTCACACATTGTTAGAGATTATGTGCTGACAGCGCTTGCATGCGCGCCCTCAATTTGGGTAATTCTTGACATCATTGTAAGTATTTTATACATTTAAGTTTTTAGTGCATTATAGACCATTGAACATATCAGTTCGTTCTTATTTGACAACCTTTTGCACTCAAATCTGACACCTTTAGGGCTTGACCGTAACAACAGCATGAACATTGGTCCTTCGAGCCATCGAACTAGACCTCGCGGTAATTTCGGAAAACGTGTTTAAGGACGGTTACATTCGTTGTTAAGAACTATCGGCGCGGTTTAGTTCTGAACTAGCTACCTATCACGGATTGCAGTGCAGTGGAACATTGACAGTAAAGTGACATATCATAGAAATCAAACAGATTTCTAGTGACACAGTGCTTTATTTTGACATTTTATAACGGGAGGCGATTAAAGTCTACCGGGTACAGGACTTGTGAGAGGCCAGGCAGGCTTCCACGGACAGCAACTTTGAGGCCACGTCGGCTACAATCTGACATTCTACCTTCGACGACTCAGCGGCAGTACTTCAGACGTTAAGGAGAGTAGGACATCTATCCACTCCATATATCCAAGTAAGATCTTTCCAATTCTTAAGTCATAAATATGGAGGCGGTCCTAGCTAAGCAGAAGGAGCTGATCGCGGACATCACGAAGGTACGTGACAACTTTAAAAAGGATAGTAGTCTACGCAAGACGCCAGAGTATCTCACGAAAAGGCTAGAAACTCTCGAGAGACTCTGGGAAGAATTCCAGAGTGCCCACAATCTACTTGACACTTACACTGACAGGGCACACGAATATTTTAGCCGTGACATATACGCTACAACCAAATCCCTCTATGAGGAGGTAAAGATGTTAATAACATCAAGCGGCAATTCGGACAAGTGCGATATACAGATGAGCACATCGCAAGCATCCCGAAATGTTTCGGAATTAATGCAACAGCAGCAGACCAACTACAGAGCATTTAAAAGGTTAGTAGACGGGCTGGTGATTGACAACATTGAAGACAAGTGGGAGATTGATGATGAGATTCGCAACTTACAATTGAGATGGAATCACATTGACAGTTTACATTTACAAATTGACAACGTTATTCAAGGTGCAGATCATGGCTACGAGCAAGAGTTTTTGGCATACGAACGAACGTACAAACAGACGAAAAGGGAGTTGAATAAGAAACTTGGGGTAATGATTCACCAGCATCAGGCTACTCCACAGGCGGAGATACCTAAGTTCTCAGGAGACTACACGCAGTGGCCTACTTTCCTCGACCTGTTCAGGGGAGCCATACACGAGCACCCTGGACTATCAAAGGCACAGAAGATGCAACATCTGAAGGGGAAACTACGTGGGGAAGCTGAACGGCTTATCCAGCATCTCCATGTATCGTCTGACAATTATGACACAGCGTGGGAAATAATCAACCACAGGTACAATAATGAGCAGATCTTATTCACCAAACACATCGAAACATTTTTAAACCAGCCGGCTATACAAAAACAGAACTCCTCTGACCTTAAAAAACTACACGACACTACCCTGGAATCCATATACGCTATCCGCAACTTAGGCGTCGATATAACATCGTGGGACCCCTTGCTTGTTCACTTGCTAGCAAAGAAGCTGGACCCATTGACATACAGTGATTACATGGAGTCACGCCGTTCACCGCGTGACTTACCCACGTTCGACGAATTTATGGGATTCTTGGAGGCAAAGTTTACGGCGTTAGAACCTATAAATAAGAAGGAGAGGAATGAGACAGCATCATCTATCAAGCCAACGCAACAGATGCCACAGCGAGAGAAATTTGACAAGATGAATAAACCGGCTAGTAACCGATTTAACTATACCTACAATTCACATCCTGTAGTATTGAAATGTGGCATATGCAAGACCAACTCTCATGCAATTTTTCAATGTAGGACATTTCGCAATATGGCACCATACATGAAGCTACAAACAATTAAGAATCACGGAATCTGTATAAATTGTCTCTATGTGCACGAAAATAATAAATGCAACTCAAATAAACGGTGTCGCGAATGTGATGAATCGCACAATACGCTATTGCATGACGCTATAAAAATGGAACAGCCGCGAGGTGCGATGAACGCCAACACGTACCAACAGCGTCAGCAAAATGCAAACCATATCGGGCACGACGATGACGCAATACTCCTTACGACTGTTCAGGTACGAGTCCAGGCCGTGGATGGAACATTTATCAATCTCCGCGGGCTTCTGGATCAGGGTTCCCAGGTGAGCTTGGTCAGTGAAAACGCAGCACAACGACTAGGGCTACCGAGACAACAATGCAATGCGGTGGTATCAGGAGTAACATCGACCACCAAGAAAGGAAAGGGAAAGATACAGTTGGTATGCAAATCTATTCACGATGAGTACACGTTTACAGCTGACGCCCTCGTTATGAATAAGGTTACTAATAACCTACCGAACCATTCGATTTCCAACCGAACTTATGAACATGTGCAACACCTACAGCTAGCCGATCCACAATTTAATATTTCCAATCCAATTGACATGCTGCTTGACGCAAAGGTTTACTCGGAGATATTAATGTCTGGACTGCTAAAAGGAGCGGTATCGGAACCTATCGCACAACAAACTAGGTTAGGGTGGATTATCTCTGGTAGGGTGACCACACTAAACTGCAACGTGGTGATCAACAACATGGACGATATTTCCGCATACTGGGAGATGGAGGACATAACTACGTCGGCCACTGAAATGACAACGCAAGATAAGTTTTGCGAAGACCTGTACGCATCGACCACAAAACGATTGCCAAGTGGAAGATATGAGGTACGCCTACCCATGAAGCCACGATTTGAACAACAACTGGGGAATTCCAAACCACAGGCTATAGCGCAATTCAAACAGCTAGAAAGGAAGCTGTCTAAAAATGACAATCTTCGTGAAGATTACAAACGCTTCATGAATGAATATCTGACATTAGGGCACATGAAAGAGTGTGTGATCAGCAACAATCCGCAATGTTTCCTACCACATCACGGGGTCCACAAACAGGACTCCACGACTACGAAACTGCGAGTCGTCTTCAACGCTTCCAATAAAACATCCTCAGGTTACAGTGTCAATGACCTCATGGAGTGCGGACCTAAATTGCAAACAGACATTCAGGGATTACTGTTACGCTGGCGAGTGCATAAATACGTGCTCACAGCAGATTGTGAGAAAATGTACCGGATGGTTTTACTTGACGAACAAGATCAACAGCTGCAGAAGATAATCTGGCGCGAGAATCCACAGAAGGCCATAAAGGAATATCACCTCTGTACTTTAACCTATGGGATGAAGGCCAGCCCATATTTGGCTATCAGAACCCTACAGCAGCTCGCTAAGGATGACATGGAAAAGTACCCCCTCGCCGCTAAGATAATACTGCATGATAAGGATTTATATGTGGACGACTTACTAACTGGCAGTAACACCATAGAACAAGCGCAAATGATTCAGCAAGAATTGATCCAGCTGTTGCGAGGCGGAGGATTTAACCTGAGGAAATGGTCCAGCAATAGTCCATCACTTCTAAAGGACCTGTCGGTAGATCAACTCAACGCAACCACCATTGATTTTAAAAATGCAGACTCAACTAAAGCCCTAGGATTACAATGGAACGCAGCCTCTGACACTTTCACGTTTAAATACGACTACGCGTCCATTGAAATGACAAAACCGCTCACAAAGCGACGATTGCTATCTGTTATATCCAAGGTGTTCGACCCGCTTGGATGGCTAGCTCCGATTTCAATAAAAACCAAACTATTATTTCAGTCTGTGTGGGCTAGTGGGATTGAATGGGATGACACAGTAGAACCAAAGGTCCAGCAGGAATGGAGTTTATTGAGAGAGGACTTACTTAATCTTGACAAATTCAGCATCCAAAGATGGATTGGTGACACCAACACACCTTGTGACATACATGCTTTCTGTGATGCATCGGAGAAGGCATTTGCATGTGTGATTTACCTAAAGTCGAAAGACGAGCAAGGAAAAACAACCGTTAAACTTATCGCAGCAAAGACCAAATTAGCGCCACTCAAGAAACCGATCACATTACCAAGGCTGGAGTTATGTGGCGCGCTTTTATTAATAAAATTGCTGACAAAGATAAAAGAAGCGTTACCAAACACTGACATACCCGTCTACGGATGGTGTGATTCTAAGGTGGTGTTAGGTTGGCTGCAAGGTGAACCTACACGATGGAAGACCTTCATAGCAAACAGAGTGAAGGAAATAACTGACATTTTGCCATCAACAAACTGGAGGTATGTAAAGTCCGCTGAAAACGCCGCGGACTGTGCGACTCGAGGCCTCACTCCATCGCAGCTAGCAGAACATCCGTTGTGGTGGGAAGGACCTACGTGGCTCAAAGATGACACTCCTCCATCTGACATAAAAATTTACAGTCCTCAAATTGAGTTGAAAACTAATAAATTATGCAACGTAGTACAGACAACAGCTCCGTTGATTCTAGAACTACTGAATAAATACAGTTCAATAATAGTCATCGTTCGAATCATATGTAGAATATCACGTTTCATAACAAACACACGGAAGAAAGGTCATGGTACGCAATCATCATATTTGACAACGGGCGAAATAGAAGCCGCATACATCAGCATTATAAAGGCCGTGCAAGCATATTATTACGAGCAGGACTTATCGCGATTACATCGTAAGGAAACAGTGAGTAGTAAAAGTAGCTTGTTGGGACTAAACCCGTTCCTTGACAAAAACGGCATCATGAGAGTGGGAGGTAGATTGCACAGATCGAACTTGACAGATGTCCATAAACACCCTGTCATCATTCCTCACGATTCAAAACTGACAACCCTTCTTATGGATCAAGCACACAGAGCCACATTACACGGTGGTCCCAAGTTGACACTAGGATTTTTAAGGAATCGTTGGTGGGTAATAGGAGGCACCCGAGCCGTCAAGAAATACATTCGGACGTGCGTTAAGTGCCGCCGATTTGACAACACCAAGCAAGACCAGCTCATGGCTAACTTACCAGAGCCGAGAATCACTCCCTCAAGACCTTTCACGCATACAGCGGTGGACTTCACTGGACATGTCGAGCTGAAGGTCAACAAAGGACGAGGCGTAAAAACCACCAAGGGATACATCGCTGTATTCGTATGCCTGACTACAAAGGCTGTGCATTTGGAACTTGTGTCTGACTTGAGCTCCGCCGCGTTCCTAGCGGCATTCAAAAGAATGTGTTCCCGAAGATCATCCCCTAAACATCTGTACAGCGACAACGCGACAAACTTTGTAGGAGCCGCCCGATCACTCAGACAAGAACACAAACAAGCACTACAACACTATATTGACAATGCCCTTTTGACTGACATCGCAGAATTAGGAGTCACGTGGCACTTCAATGCGCCAGCGTGGCCTAGTGGCAACGGACTAGCTGAAGCTGCTGTCCGTAGTATGAAGCACCATCTAAAGAGAGTACTGGGGGAACAAAAATTGACATTCGAGGAATTTACAACTCTTCTGACCCAAATCGAGGCGTGCCTCAACTCCAGACCCCTGTACGCACTCACTGAAGATGCTGATGACATTGACATTTTAACCCCAGGCCATTTCTTAGTTGGAGGGCCAATCCTGACAACAGTAGCTCCTGAAACTGACGTAAGTTGCCTAAAGACACGGTGGCAACTAACAGAAAGGATGCATCGTGACTTCTGGAAAAGATGGTCACAAGACTACCTTCATCATCTGCAAACAAGAAGCAAGTGGACGCGACCAAAGAAAAATGTGACCATCAATGACATAGTCCTTATCAAAGAGGACAACATGCCACCGTCCAAATGGGCCCTCGGGAAGGTATCAGATCTCCATCCTGGACCAGATGGACTCGTGCGCGTTGTGACTGTGAAGACAAAAGGAGGGGTATTCATGAAGAGACCCATCGTGAAACTAGTGTTAGCCTTACCCATCAATCACGAACCTGCACCTGACACTGCGATGCTAAGTCCAAAGCAGAACGACCCTCTCCCTGTTCAACAAACCACGCGCCCGCAACGTAGGAGAAAGCGAAGACCGAATGTATTACTATCCGCTCTACTACTCTTCATGTCTTTGATCACGCCGACCATACAACACGACTTCTTGGACACACCATTGAATAATAGCAAAACGCTTTATTTTGACAAAATAGCTGACCTAGGGATTATTCAAGATCACTGGAAGATCATCGTATACTACAATATGACAGCATACTGGCAAAGTGTATCGGATGTCAGTAATTACATACAACATCTGTCCAGCCTATGCAAAAAGGAACCAACATTCAGTGTAATTGCCAATCAGTTCGAACATGAACTAAGGGAACTCGTGCACTACAACAATTTGCTGACGAATCCACCTCCGAATCGCAAGAAGCGAGGCCTAATAAATGGCGTCGGATACGTGGCGAACTCACTCTTCGGCGTACTGGATGACAGATTCGCGCAAAAATATGAGCAAGACATTGCCGCCATTAGTCAAAAAGAGAACCACCTACTAAATCTTTTTAAAAATCAAACCTCCATTCTTGAAGCTGAAAATAACATTCTCAAGCGAAATGAAAAGGTCATGAATAAACAGTTCGCCATCATTAATCAACAATTAAAAAACATTTCGGAAGAAGTACATCAGTCGAAAAGGATCAACGAAAACGTACTAGAAGCATTTTACATTATCTCTTCGGCTATATCAATTGATGTCATTATGTCCAACCTCCGACGGACCCAAGATACCCTCATTGACACCGTCACCAATATCTACTATGGCCGTCTGGATGTTCATTTACTCTCACCTGAACAAATTCATGAACAGCTGAACATTATCTCGGGTCAGCTGCAAGAAGACCTGATGATTCCAGCCAAAGACATCAAAGATTTATATAGCTTATTGCATATCCAAGCCAGAGTAACTAAAAAGTACCTTATCATGGAGATTCGCTTACCTCTTCTGAACCATGATCATTTTGAGCTCGACTGTGCCATATCAATCCCACAAAAACAAGGTGACCGCACTATATATACAATCGCTCAAACCAAGTACGTAGCTGTCAATGTGAGAAAAGATACTATAATGCCAATGACCGAATATGATTTACAATCCTGCATTAAACAATCGGATGTAAAGTTACTATGCCCACTAAATAGCCCTATTTACAATATTAAATCCCATGATACAATATGTGACACTCGGGTATCAATAAATGACAAAAACTTGAAATTTTGTAAAACCGAAACACTTAGTTGCATTAATAAGTGGATCAAATTGCACGCTCGGGATTCTTGGTTGTACTCGTGTTGCGAAGAATGCGTGATCCGCATTATGTGCCCAGCTGGAGTGACGACAAAACGCTTACGCGGCAGCGGAGTCATTGCACTAGGTCGAGGCTGTGTTGTGAAAGGGGATACGTTTACGATACATGCCCACTATGACTTCGTCGATCAGATGTTCATACAACAAACCGCGGAATCAGCAAGGCCATTCATTACATCACCGATTAATGACATTATAAACTCCTCAATTCCGAAAGATATTTTAACTATAGAAGATCACGCTCAACTGTACGAGGACATCAAACAGAAACTGGAAACTCTGAAGTCTCAATCTTCAATCGAGTTTCCCGATGACAACATTCCGCATCACATCATCAATTATAGTATCTCGTCGTTGATGATTACTGTGATATTGCTACTCGCCGTATACAAGGTAAAGCAGAGATGCCAGCGCAGACCCAGGACGCGAGGGCCCCGGGAGGAAGGAGCCATCGAGATGACATGCCGACCACGCCACGGAGTGAGTCAGTGTAGTGTAATCGATGAGGTAGTGTCAAATCGTAAGGTAGCCTCACGAGTGCAGTGCGGTTCGGTAAATGAGGTAGTGCCCAATCGTAAAGTAGCCTCACCGGTGAAGTGCTCAGAACTTTCAAAGTCTGTAACAAGCCTCGCTGCAAGCGCTGTGACATTTGATTAATTTTAGTTTTCATTTAATTTCATATCCATTTGACATTCTAGGCTAGACAACGCGTAGTTTCTTCTACTAACCTGCACCCACCATTGTATTTGCACCATTACTAAAATTACAATGTTACAATGAAATATTTAAGAGTAATGTTGCCTTTATCTTACATAAATCATTTTGTTTCTTTTTCTTGGGGTGGCAGTATGTGTGAGCCACTCACACATTGTTAGAGATTATGTGCTGACAGCGCTTGCATGCGCGCCCTCAATTTGGGTAATTCTTGACATCATTGTAAGTATTTTATACATTTAAGTTTTTAGTGCATTATAGACCATTGAACATATCAGTTCGTTCTTATTTGACAACCTTTTGCACTCAAATCTGACACCTTTAGGGCTTGACCGTAACAACAGCCCGAACACACGTGATGTCTAACGAGACCCCCCCCTCCCCCCTCATGATGTTTCGTGAGGTTTTCCGTACCCCCTCCCCCCCCTTTTTAGCCTCACGTGATTAATGGACGGCCCCATACTAGACAGACACACAAAGCTAACTTATAACACTACTATTCACAGACAAAATATCGCTCTGACATACATCGAAAGTACCAGGAATCCATAAACCACCAAGAAGGTAACTAAAATACCTATACAAACTATAACAAACGCTCTTAAATCGCATCGAAAGTACCAGGATCCTATAACTTCCAAAGAGGTTCATCTATTTCTCAAGAACAAAACCTTCAATCCACTCCTCAAGTACCAGGCTCGTATGAAGCAGTAAGAGAGCGCACCTGTTCTCCAGCAGCCCCTGCAGGTCGCTGGCCAGGCTGGGCGCGGGCGGGCGCGCCAGGTTCGCCTGCACGGCCAGGTCCCTCAGCGCCGCGCCCGCCTCCAGCTCCGCCGCCCAGGGACACCTCCGCCGCGCCGCCCGCCCCACTGCACGCGCCCCACACCAGAGCGACGCTGACACCGCCGGACACAGACGCAGCTCTGGCGTGCTAGACAGTCGCACAGATACACAACGCAAACTTATAACACCCTTACAGACATAACGGCCGAACCATCGCTTTGATATACTAGACAGACAGACAGACACACACAGCAAACTTATAACACCACTATTTACAGACAAAACATCGCTCTGACATACATCGAAAGTACCAGGAACCCATAAACCACCAAGAAGGTAACTAAAATACCTATACAAACTAACAAACGCTCTTCAATCGCATCAAAAGTACCAGGAGCCTATAACTTCCAAAGAGATTCATCTATTTCTCGAGAACAAAACCTTCAATTCACTCCACAAGTACCAGGCTCGTATGACGCTGTAAGAGAACGCACCTGTTCTCCAGCAGCCCCTGCAGGTCGCTGGCCAGGCTGGGCGCGGGCGGGCGCGCCAGGTCCGCCTGCACGGCCAGGTCCCTCAGCGCCGCGCCCGCCTCCAGCTCCGCGGCTAGCAGGAACACTTCGGCTACGGACCAGGTGGAGACTATGGAGCGGATGTAGCGGGCGTGCTCACAACCTGCAAGTGGGGGAATGGTACATTGTTGGGAGGAATGACAGGAAGTCATTTAAAAACGTTAATAATAGTGAGGGAGCTAATAAATAACCCACGAAACTAAATAAGGGGTACATCACAGCTAAACATAAAAGAGTAGAGATTAATGTTTTTGGAACTTAACAGATTTAAACCTGGCATATGTCTGTTTCTATGGTTTCAATGTCAAACTCGCTGTGTTCCTGTATAAACAAATCGGATTTTGCTTAATTTTGGGGTTTTGTGGATTGTTGAGTTTGTCCACGAGGTGAAAATGAATATAACCATTCGCAGCGAAGCTAAGCAAATGATATACATCGTTTACCTACGATGTTTGTTTTTTTTTGAATGCACCTATCAGACAAGGTGGAAAGCATTGGGGAGGCTTAGTTTTATGAGGTTTTCACATTCATTAATTTGCATTGCATCTTAGATTTTCTCTCATCTCTACATACCTCTATCAGGCCGGGGGTCGCGCGGGCGCCGCGCCGCCGCCGCTATGCGCCTGCGCAGCGTGCCCAGCGCCGCGCCGCCACCCTTCTTCTTGCGCTCTCTGAAATGTGGAAATTAGGTTTGGAAAATTTATAGTTATTATTAGTACTAGCTTTTCAGAATTTTTAAGAATGTGCACTATGTGACAGACCGTTTAAGTGCCAATTTCTCCATAGTCGGTTATCTAACCGACCAGGGATTGGTTAGTCAATTATACGTCATTGCATATAAAATTCTTGACAGATGTGTCAAAAGTCGACCACTAATACCTGGTTATGCTCTAACCGACCATGGAAAAATTAGCACTTAGGGCCAGTTTTTTGATCCCTAGTTAACTCAACTATTGGTCAAAAATGGCGACCATTAGTTAAAAACCACCCAAATTTGTATGAAGCTGTCATGCTTGACAAGTGACTTGACTAATGGTTAAAGTTGACCACGGATCAAATAACTGGCCCTTAGCCTATGTGTTAATCTAGGGTGTCAGCTACTTACATACCTCCAAATTTCATTACAATCGGTTCAGCCATTTTGACGTGACGTGATATTAGTAGGAAATGTTACGCTTCTTTAATAATACATAGCCCTAGTTTCACCATACTCTGTTAGATCATAACAAGGGATTAATAGTTAACTTTTGATACATCTGTCAAGAATTTACATTACATTACAATGTAACATGAGTGTTAATGATATAACTAACAGACTATAATGGAACTGGGCCTTAGTCCAAGTATCATATTTTTATTCTGAAAATAAGCTTATGTGTTCATGAACTAAGCCATTAAAGAAACCTGTAGTCCAGGCATTATGAGCTTTACGTCCAGCAGTAAATGATTACGGGCTGATGATTATGATATTTATGTCACTCACCGTATGACGTCGGCCATGGTCGGCGGTTGAGGCAGGCCGGCTGCCTCACACGAGCCCTCCTGAAACACACGAGTTATACGTTTACACATCAGGGTATTCAAGTGAGGTATGTAATATTATCATAACATTTCACTTGGTTATGGTCTTGCAGTCACCATGGCGTTCTAATGACGCATGCATCTTAACCCTAGTATACGTTGTCAAAAAAGTAATTTCTTCCAGTCAAACTGGCTAAAGGTAGGTTGTCCCACAGCCTGTGATATAACAGGCCGACCGGATCACATCACGCTTGCAGATGCCTACGCTTTTTGTTTTTGACATCAGGCCACTGCAGGCTACATCGGATGCGACGGTTCCCATGGCCTGTCAGGTTGCCCTGGTGCGGTCTGACCTGTGAGTGCCAAAAAGCAGTATCTTCCACCAACCCTCACTAAGTCAACGTCATGGACTAGGCCTAAAACCCTTCCTTCATTGGAAGGAGACCCGCGCCCCAGCAGTGGGGACGTGGTGGGACGTGTGGTGATGAATATCTTCCAGTCAACCTTACGGCATCCCCCCCGCCGCCCTCACCTACACCCTGTGTGTGAGAGAATAGCAATATCCTCCAGTCAACGTACCTGAGACAGCGCAGCGCCCATGTCTGCGGCGCGCGGCCGGCGGCAGCAGAGCAGCGCGCTCATGCGGGCGGCATGTCCCCGCCGCCCTCACCTACACCCTGTGGCCAAGAGGATAGAGTTGAGATTGCAGTGTGGATGGTTGTGCGGTGGATGGGATATTGGTCTTTATAAGCAGCGCCGCCCTAACCTACACCCTGGGGGGGAAAGAAAAGAGGTTACTTTACAATGAATAGCAATGCTACGAATGCCGCAAATATAGCGTTGGACTGGAGGCCACCAAATGGCAAGCACTCCCGAGGACGCAATGTCAAAACATGGCGCCGAAGCGTTGAAAACTACGCTAGCTAGCTAGCTGCGAGCCGCTGGACTAAGCTGGAGCGAGGCCATAAGTACAGTGGAAGATAGGCGGAAGTGGCGGACGTTAGTGGAGACCCTCTGCACCTCTGGGGTGCCGTAGGACTGCAACAGTGATATCGTGCAAGCGAGATTGGTCTTTATAGGTGCACTAGCTATTCCCGCGAGCTTCGCCTTAAAAAGTTTTCCCGTGGGAATTCCAGGATAAAAAGTAGCCTATGTTCTTTCTCAAGGTCTAGACCATATGTACAGTCAGCTGCATAAGTAGCTATACACTTTTGTACCTTGTCAAACTGACTACATAACAAACCGTCAATGTTTGAATAGGCAGTTTGTTTGACAAAGTACAAAAGTGTTCAGCTACTTATGCAGCTGACTGTACATACTAAATTTCATTCAAATCCGTTCAGTAGTTTTGGCGTGAAAGAGTAACAGATAGACAGACAGACAGACACAGTTACTTTCGCATTTATAATATTAAAGTTAGGATAGCCTAGACGTCAAACCTGTATGGAAGAGGATAAGGGTAAGATTGCAGTGTGGATGGTGGTGGAATGGATGGGAGATTAGACTCTAAAGGTACAAAGAAGTAAGCTCATGCTCACCTACACCCTGGGGGGAGAGAGTAGGGGTTACTTTACTGTGAATAGGTAAGATGCCGTGCAAGAGATATTGGACTTTGAGGGCAATCGCTAAACATGATAAGAAAGAGGTGATCACAGGAATAGGGGTTAGTTTACAATGTGTAAGATTGTGTAGTTGATGAAATATTGGATTCATGATGTTAACTCTGTGTGGAACCAAATAGACATTAGCTTGCAGTGTGTAGGGAATTGTGGTGGATGGGATATTGGACTTTATAAACAGCGATGATCGCGCCCGCACATCAACCCTGTGGCCAAGGGAATACAGTTGAGATTGCAGTGTGTAATGTGGTGTGGTGGATGGGAGATCGACTTTTTGGATGCTGCCTTCACAACTTCTGCTTCAACTGTCAATCTTTGAAAGAATGAATAGGTTGTTACAGTGCCACAAACTTATCTGTTCTGGTGACAGCTCACGTAAATGTGTAATATTTCTTAATTCTATAAGATTTTAAGTTTGGCAGTAGTGGTAATTCGCTCTTGTGGTTTCAATAAACCCATTTAATCTATATCAATATACAAATCATTAGTAAATAATGAGATATGGATCAATTTAGTTCGCTCTCACCGGAACAGATAAGTTTGTCGCACTATACTTGTTTGTTCATTTGACAAAACACAAAAGTGTAAAATTGCAGCCAACTTCAGTCAACTATAGAAGGAAGAAACAAAAAAATACTTATAAATAATTAACACCCCAGATTTTTACTTCAAGGTAAAAAATACTTGGACTTCCTATCTTGTGCATTGACATAGTTGACCGTAGAGCTATTAAATCATTTAGATAACAAGAAACTTAACTACCATGTGAGATAAACACACAACAAATTAAGAAAACTAATTGATTTTAATCAATGTTGGTAATTAAATTAGATTAAACTTTATATCATTATTACACAGACTTTATTATACACTCACTTGGAATGAAAAGGTTGCACTGAGAATAAAATTTAAAAAAAGCACAAATTGAGAACCTCCTCCTTTTTTTGAAGTCAGTAAAAAGTACCAAATTACTCCTAAACAGAAAAGGCTAGCTAAATAACCCCTTCTGCAGCATTGGAGTACATTTAACAGAGCATCAGGATATTACCAATTAAAAACAATAATAATTTGTTAAAATTTTAAATAAAATCTTTAAAAAAAATGGGGTTGTTTGGTGTCTGATTTTTTCAGTGGAACTCTTTCATTCCCTGTGATTGTATTATACACATTTGTTTATTACTTTTACATTAGAAGGAGGAGAGATTTTATTAACTTAAAAATAAATTTATTATAAATAATAAAGACATAATTATTGCATTCTATTATGGCAAAAACCCTCCCATCTTGAACAAGGCAATTCTACAATTGACTGGCTATGTGTGTATGTTTCTCAATTTCTGTCTAGAGTACTTAAATCTGCCTATTTCTAAACAGTTACAGATACTTATCATGATCTAGTTATTATTCATTTAAAAGGTTAAGAGATGTCTGATACTGATATGTGATGTATTGTAGAGTTATCTTCATCTGGATATACAATATGTTTATGGTAATGAAATTTGAGGATGGAAAATAGATAAATAACTAGTTTAGCAATTTAGCACACAGAAGATATGGCTTGATTGTGTGAAAGAAAATATAAGAGAGTGTGGAGTGAGGGCGCCTTCAAATTAGTCGCTAAGTGTCGCGCGACTGCAGCGCTGCTGCAGCGCTGCAGCCGCGCTGCTGTCTAAATTCCATATAAATTATTAACGCGCTGCTGCCGCGCTGCAGTCGCGCATCTTTTAAATTACAAAATTTATATGGATTTTGACAGCAGCGCGGCTGCAGCGCTGCAGTCGCGCGACACTTAGCGACTAATTTGAAGGCGCCCTGAATGAGGATATGACAGATAGGGTAAAATAGCTTGACATGACGCACAAAGCCGACCCTAAATAAGGAAAAGGCTAGGAAGAAGAAGAAGAAGCAATTTAGCACACAACTTGATTTGAAAATAAAATATATAATAAGACATTCATTATTCATATAATTTATTCATTTTGACTGTGCCCTATTATAAATATTATATGGAATGTAAATGTTTCAAAATTTCCTTGACACAATAGATGCCCAAAATAGATCCACCTTCTTGAAAGAGCCTCCCCTTATCCGAACAGAGAGTAGTTTGTAAAAATGGATGTTCATCAGAAAATTGTATATTTATACGATGAATAAAAACATTTGACTTTGAACTCAATACCCCTTTTCAATGATAAAATTGTATTTAATAGAGAGGAATAACAGAATTATAACAGTTCAATAGCTAAAATATCCTATAACTTTTCTATGATTAAGGGGGAATAACTTTGTGTCTCCCTTGAGGTTTTACTGTCTGTGTCACAGTGTACTTGTGTTATGCTTCCTGTGAGCTCAGCTTCACATTAAAAAGTTGGTAATTCCATAACAAATATCATTAAAAAATGTTCCAGCTCTTTTCCCATGCATAATGAACAGCCATACTTCAGAATTTTCAGTTATAATATTAGTAGGATAGTACAATCATCCAGCTAATAAAGAGACAATGACATAATGTTCAGAGATGGTATTTTATGAGTAATAACATCATGTTTATTTCATAAACACAGTTGTTACATCTCTTGCTCCCATTACCTACTTTAAATTACGAAACAGACACAACCTAGGCCACCTAGATTTGTCCAAATTTAGTGCATGTAACCCAAAAAAAGGTCATGAAGGATTAAGGACAGTGGGGCTAGCTGACCCAAATGTACCAGGAGAATATAGGTTGTGAGGAGTTTTGAAAGTGAAGGTTGAAGGTGGGTCCGGGGAGTGCGCGGGGCGGGGGGTGACGTCACAGTGCGCGCGCACTCCCGACATGACCCAGTTTCGGCCTTACGACACACGGTTGCAAGAATATCGCATGCCTAAATGTCAACACAGCTCGCCTCGGGCCAAATGCATAAGCTATTGACCAATAACGCCCCAGAAACACCGCAAATAAACATCCACGCATAGATAAATATGTAAGGATAGGCAGGGTTTGTTGACCTCAGCGTAAACTAGTCCTGACTCCAGGAATCCTGGATGTGGGATCGGGAATCGATAATAAGATTTAGGGATTGGAAAAGTTCAGGTTGCTTACCAGAAATCAGGTGCATTCCACCATAAATAGCCGTGGGCACGACCTAAATAAACATTTTACACAACCCATTGCGATCGGCCATTATAACGTCAACGGGAAATCACGATTTCACTAAACTCACAGCGTTGTTTCCGACGAAACGCTCACACTATACACTTATCACTAACCGTTTGTTATATATTTACACAAATAAGTCACTGAAAGAAGCTCGTTATGTGAAAAAATTGATAAAACAAGAACGAAAGCGATCCCCGTTATCTCGACCCGTTCACTACGTTTTTGACACTGCTGCCAACGTGAGGGTAAAATATAAATAAATATGAATGTTGCCAACCTAACAGATATACAATTATTAAGTTTCTTAGGGTCATTGCTCACTATTAGCATATTAGCCTAATCATTTTCGACGCAAGAAAAATGGAACATTGCTAACTCGTATGTTTCTACGATTTCTATAATAATATTTGTAGTGAGTTTTTGGTTTGTTTTCCTCGCTGCGCGGCTGCCGAGTTGGAGCATGGAGTGGACTGGTCACCCATACGGAGGCTCACTCGAGGGCCCTCATGGAAGTTCCTGCCAGGATGGATGAGAGGTGCTATGAAACAAGTGAGGTATTTTTTTAGGTCGGTAAAATTTTGAATTTAAATTATTTAAAAAAAATGTAAATATGTGGGGACATCTCACACACGGCCATCCGACCCCAAGCTAGGCAGAGCCTGTTATTTATGGGTATCGGACAGCTGATATATCTACACAAATACATAGATAGATAAATATTAAATATAAATATCAACACCCAACAAATATTTGTCTTTAAACAAATATCTTTCCCAGCCGGGAATCGAACCCGTGACCTTCGGCATAGCAGTCAGGGCCAATAACCACTACTCCATTTGACCGTCAAATTGCCACATCATTCAATCACTCACGAGGTCAGATTCACAGAACGGAGGTAGCAGCGTTCATCTTGCACAAAAGATAGTTTTTCCTATAAAACTTTTCAGGGAAATTACCAGCTTTAACGTTTGAATTGAGGGAATATGCTGAGTATATTAAAATACAATTTTTAAAGACTTTATTTTAGCGTTTTTAAAAATATATTTTTTATCCTTTGTGCCTACAGTCATTGAAATATAATAGGCCCGTTTGGACAGCTCAAAAATGTATAAGATGACAGCTGGTTTCAAACCTAAATCATGAAAAATCTAAACAATAAGTAACTTTTGGTGCTTCAAAAGTTATTTTTTCTTTCAGCAGTTAAAAAATAAGCCAGATTGTGTGTCTTTTTATGTATTTCAGCAAGTAAATCAAGATTAAATAGCAAATTTTTGTAGCTGTCCAAACGGGCCTAACTATTAGATTTCGCCGACTGTAACAATTTTATTAAGGCAAAGTGAGCAATAACCTTTACATGACAGGTACCGAAAGGCCGCACCCGTAGAATAAGAGAGTATTTTTTTGTTCTGTGTGTTATGACAGATCTACTTGTCATTGTCAAGAATATAATTTAATCTGTGTCGTAAAAATGTTTGACAGTTTAATAGACACTTTGATTTTGATTGACAATTTGACAGTATGTATTTGTCAATTTTGACATGTTTTGTTATGATTTAATCGTTACAAAAAATATTGCGAAATTAATGCTTTGTGACTAAAATCTTTATTGTGGAATGTAAGAAATGATATCAGTAAATACCTAATATTTTCTGTTTATCATGGAAAATATATAACGTCCGAATTGAATCGAAAACCAGCAAAGGTATGTATTGTTCCTGAGTGATTGATACCTACTACCTACATTTAATAACAAAAACCACAAAAAACATTAATTAATACTTATGTACTTTTGCTATATTACTCTGATAGATCCAGCTTGAGTCATGTCTTTTTCAGCTTTCAACTTTCATGTGTCGTTAACCTCAACCAAAAAAAGGGGTTGTCATAATTTTCTCGTGTTCCATTGTCAGGTACATCACGATACCTGTAGAGTCATCAAAATTAGTTCAGCTAAAATGAGCTTTCGTGTTTTTTGTTCGTAAATTATAGACAATGTTTGTATAATATCTCATTTATTAAATGTAAAATTTTACAATAATGATTTGTTGATAATCAAAATTATAAGTCTACCATTGGCTGGATGAATAAGGTTAAGGGTAGACTGTTGTGATGCCAATTTTGAGAAGCCTATGTCTGGTAGTGAAAGATTATAGGCAGTTAAGACATACAAATGATAAGTGTGGGCAGGTATCATGTCTACTAAAAGACTGAACTCAGCTTAATGTTATTATTATACTTAATAATTATTACAAATAGGTATTCAATTAGATCTGATTATCTTTATCTTTATAAAAACTAAAATCTTTATCACAATATTAACAAAAACATAAAATAGGAACAAGGACTCTCTCACTTCATACTTACTACTTCCTCCTGTGTTCACCAATAATCTCTTCCATCCAAAGGTTGTCTGGTAGAGATATCTATAAGCAATAAGACCTAACCTTTTTGTACTGTTTTTATTTTTGTATTTTTTTCTGTTTTGGGGCAAATAAAGAGGATTGTAATTGTAATCTCTTGTCCTTCTTTTATTCTCAAAGCCTGCTGGTTAGCTAAGGGTGGAACAGACTTGTGTTCCATTTGTGGATGAGCTCAGAAACATTCTTCATGACATTATTAAATGGCCTAAAAAGCCATGTCTATCAAGATCTGAAAGGCCCTAAAGGGAAAAAAATACTTCTCAAATCTCATTTCTGCATGTGTAATTGTCCTTAGATAGCCTCTTTTATGCTGACAAGGGCATTACACAATTCCTTTTAGGGCTGATTTTTCAATGGTCAGATAAGTGTTATCTGAAGAATAAATTTGTTGCTCTCATTGTCTCAAACATTCAGATGTGACAGCAACAGTTTTATTCCTCAGATAACACTTATCT
Source organism: Plutella xylostella (assembly GCF_932276165.1). Taxonomy (NCBI): domain Eukaryota; kingdom Metazoa; phylum Arthropoda; class Insecta; order Lepidoptera; family Plutellidae; genus Plutella; species Plutella xylostella. Next base: position 4,682,506 of record NC_063991.1, read on the forward strand.
GACTATTGAAAAATCAGCCCTTAGTTAATAATAAATAATGTACTAGACATTTTAATGAAGTTAGGGTAATCAAGACTCTTCTAGGCCCTACCTGCCAAATATTTAAAATGTACATTATTTGCTTCACTGACCTGTCATAAAAATGTATGTATCTTCATCCACAGCTCTCACTAACCATGAGCTCCCAACGACGACCGAGCAGCCCAAGTCTCCTGGACTCCCCTTCGCCACCAGCCAGCCCTGACCCCGCACCAGCACCAGACTCCGAGACCTACACCCAGGGAGCACCAGAGATCAACCACGCCAGCGCTTTCAGCATACACCTAGGCTACCTAGACATACAGCCCATGGACGAACCGCCTGATGATGTGGCCAGTGAAGATTCCAACTCGAACCCGCTAAGACTACAAAGGTATGTGGTGAACGAAGAAAGCAATTCTGCTTTGTCTGTTACTGAGGGCGAAAGCTCGAATGCTTTCCCTACAGTGGATATTCCTGGCAATGCTAATGCTGTGTGGAACAGTGAGGACTCAAATTCTAATGCAAATAGGGAGCTGAGAGTGTGTGAGTCTGAGGACAGTAATGAACCTCCTGCGAAAATGAGAAAAATAAGCACGCAGTCACAGGAGGAACAGGATGGCGAGACTTGCCCTATTTGTCTGGACGCATGGGGAAATTCTGGAGACCACAGGCTAGTTGCCTTAAAATGCGGGCATCTTTTTGGTTCCAAATGCGTGGAGCGTTGGCTCCGCGCGCAAGCGCAGAAAGACCGATCGTGCCCGACATGCAAAAGCAAAGCTACGGTCAGAGACTTGAGGTTCATTTACGCTCGGAGGTTAGTAGCGGCGGATACGGCAGAGATCACAGCCTTGCAGAAACAGGTTGAGGTTATACAATCGGAGAAGATCAGGGCAGAACTTGAGCTACAGAAGAGCAAGATGGCGCATCGAGCGTGCATACAACAGCTGGAGGTTTTGAGGAACACTTTAGCGTCTTCTAGTCAGTCGTGTCAGCGTTTTGAGAGGAAAGGATGGAGGTTTGCCCTGGAAAAGAACTTAGAGGTATGCAAAGACGGGGGATGCCGAGTCCTCTCTTATAATTGCAGGACCTACGATCTTTACGTATCCCAGAAAAGCACAAACAGTCTTTTCCCTGGCTTCGGCGTCAGAAGAGTCAGCTGCGTTGACTACAAACTAGGCCCGTTTCTGTTTTTGCACCCGAAGCCTATAAGAGACATCGCGTATTCACAGCCCAAAGACTTGCTCCTCAGCGTAAGCTTGGATGGTTCGGCAAGACTTGTAGAACGAGGATCAGCTAGCTTAACCATACAGTGCGGCGCCCCACTATGGTCTTGCACGTGGGACGCCCTCCGCCACCACGAGTTATTCGTCGGAGGCGTGGGAGGCGCCATAATGCATTACGACATTCGAAACACCGGATCTCCCTTACACCGTTTATCAGCGCCGAGCGACATGACTCCAGTCGCGTCGTTATGCTCGACAGAATACGGGTTACTATCCTGTCAGTTAAACTCCTCTTGGCTATGGTCTCCTAGTACTTCAGGGCAGTGGGAGCCAAAAGCCTTGCCTGTAGACGGTCCGTTTCTTTCCATGGCTTATGACAATGAAACCCACAGAGGTCTAATATCCTGCCGTCCAAAAGGCACAGAACGTTCTAGGCTTGTTGTAGCGAAGTTCAGATCTAGTACTTTGGGAGAAGCGTGGTGTGAGACAGAGCAGACATTTATGGGGTCGGCTAGAGCGACTTTAATGTCTAGAGCGACGTGGGTCAGAGCGCCTGGCGCTTTGTGGGTGGCAGCGCACTCAGAAAGCGATTCAGCGCTGCTTCTCCACGGGCTGGAAGGTTCTAGAACCATGTCGTTGCCGGCAGCGGAGCCAGCGCTAGACGTGTTCTCTGCGCAGCTAAACGGTGACACGATTGTTGCAGCGCTTTCAGAGTCGCGATTGAGGATGTATAAAGCTGTACCGACTAACTTATGAGATTTGGTTGTGGATTTCTAGTTTTTAAGCTTTGGAAAGCCTAGCATACTGGCATAGAAGACTAGACTCTGACAAGTTTACATTTGCAACAGGTAAAAGATGCGGTTTTTAGGGTGCTTTTCCACCAGAGATGTGCTATGCTACGATGCTATGGATGCGTTTGATATCCACCAATCATATTATTCGTGCACATAGCTTAGCACTGGTGGAAACGGATTCAACTAAGATATGTTTTTTGTATGGAATGATGCGTGCTATGGATGTGTGCTATGGATGCGTGCTATGGATATGTGCTATGGACCATCGCGAGTGGTGTAGCTATGGCGCCGCCGCCCCCGTCGTTTCCCTACTATCGATACATAGCATAGCTCGAGATGCGCATCTTTCTCGCACAGCTACTTTGCGGCGGCGCATCTTCGTAGCGCATCTTCCTCGCACAGCTACCTAGCGTAGTATTGGTGGAAACGGTCACATATTTTCGTAGCGTAGATATCACATCTTCGCAGCATAGCTGCATAGCACATCTCTGGTGGAAAAGCACCCTAATTCTTGCTTCTGTTGCAAAGTTAGAGTGGTCGAAGTATTGATAAGTGTTGAGTATTTTATATGCTCTCTGGCCAATTCTGCTAAAGCTGCGTACAGACCGGCCCAACCAACGGGTTTCGTTGATCTTCGTTGCTGCAATCTGCCCTGTATTATGTATGATAAATATCCATCGTTGGGGGTTCGTTGGGCCGGTCTGTACGCAGCTTAAAGCGATTGGTCGGGCGATGCTGTGTCACAGCCAAGTATAATATTTTGCTGTTGCTATTCAGTTTTGTGTCATATCATAACGTAAGTCATAATAATTAAACTTAGGAATTCATTGTTACCTCAAATAAATAGAAGGCTGGACTTACGATTTTAGGGATTCTAGGTATTATCAAAAGTATGCTATAATAAGATTGCTGCTGGCAGCATCATCATCAGCCCTTAAAGGTAAACATCCACCTATCGGTAGCATACGTATCGGTCTAAAAGGATTTTCATAAATGTATGGAGAAACGGCGTCGGCAATGCCGATGAAGTGGAAGCACTTGTCCAAATTTCTATACAGGGTGTTGTAAAAAGGGTATACTAAGCCGAAACCTACATGTGCAGCATGGTATATTTAAGCCCGAAACTGAAATGAGAATTTGAAAATTCGCGAAAAAAAAAATTCATTTTCTATAGAAACTTTGTTGGTCACGTGACTTTTTACTATGATTTTTTGTTTTTTTTCGCGAATTTCCAAATTCTGACTTCAGTTTCGGGCTTAGATATACCATGCTGCACATGTAGGTTTCGGCTTAGTATACCAATTTTGCAACACCCTGTATAAAGAATACTGGATACGATGCGTCCGTTGCGTACGATACTAATAGGTTGACGCTTAATCATCCACTGCTGGAAAAAAGCAGAACAATTTAACTTGGAAGCCTACATTACTAGTTCTACAAAACCCACCAGGTACAATTTTAGCAATAATGAATCTGCAAGCTTGACCTTCGTGGGTCACTGAAGAAATTCAACCTTATTGTACCTATGTATAAGAAACAACTTTTTTTATAAATCAAGACTGAAAATAGTTATTATGTTTGAATGCATTTTAGTTGTATAGGAAGCGCGATTTTAAGGTTTAGTGCCAATTTCTCCATAGTCGGTTATCTAACCGACATGGATTGATTTATAAATTAAACGTCATCTCCATATAAAATTCTTGACAGATGTGTCAAAAGTTAACCACTACTCCCTGGTTATGCTCTAACCGAGAATGGAGAAATTGGCACTTATAGTGTGATGATAGTGTGACCCTTATTGCCAATTTTAATATCTACAGGTGCGACATCTATGATTAAGGGCAGGCCTTTTTTGACCTGAATTTCGAATACACTCAAATTTTAGCAATAATGTAAATAGCTACCTCATATTATGTAACTATGTATTTTTAGATAGCTTAGTAAGTACTTAATAAATGAATGACTTGTTCAATACAACATACGTTTTTTTTCTTACATCTTTGGTCAAGTTAAGTTGCTCCTAAATAGTGCACCTAAATTCCTATACAGTAAGTATAGTATCATGACGACCGAATGGCGTAGTGGTTAGTGACCTGACTACTGAGCCGATGGTCCCGGGTTCGATTCCCGGCTGGGGCAGATATTTGTTTAAACACAGATATTTGTTCTCGGGTCTTGGATGTGCCCGTAAAATGGCAATAGGCCCGCCCCCTATTACATTGGGACTAACATAACACTCTGGCGAAAAGTGGGTGCAGCAATGCACCTCTGCCTACCCCGCAAGGGAGTACTGTAGTACAAGGCGTGAGTGCGTGTGTTTATAGTATCATGTATAGTGCCCACATTTTGTTTACTGGTGGTTTACTGTCAAACCTTTTTGAGTTTAACATAATAACAACCATTACACCAATGAATAAAGTCACTAATATACACACTACTTTATTTGATTATTTGTCGAGACGTAACTTTTGCACTGGCACTCCTTCTTCCTTCACACCTTCTTTTGGCTGAAGTATTAAACTTTAGCCCCCTTATTCATAAAAAAAGTGTTTTATCTCTGACAGAGAACAATTTGTTCTTTGACAGAGAGGGACCAAACAGTTCAATAGCTAAAGCGTCCTATAACTTTTTTACGAATAAAGCGGTAGGAATATACTAAGTGCAATAAAGACTTAAGTAAATAAATAAATATACTTACTTTCAAAGGATTCAAATGAAACGAAAAAACTAAATATTATAACGTCATTTATTTCATATTTGGATAAACTATTTTAGCACCAACCTCTCTTGCATTCAATTATTATTATTATTATTAACTTGTTGATGAACTAATAATCTAGACCTAGACCTAGGTAGGTATTATGAATATTTCAATATTATCAATATTATACTGTCTACATAGGACATGACATAGGCCTCTCTAAAGGCTCCACAATACTCTAGTACGGGTTTTGAAATTAATGAAAATGATAAATAGTGAGCGGGGACAACGGGCCGTCAAAATTTTACGTGTCGTTGTCGTTTACCTGAAAACCTATGGACCAAAAATGAAAATTAAAATTGCTCCATAGAAACTTTGTTGGTAGTTTCTGAATGTTTTTACTATGGGCAGCTGCTTGTTTAAGTAATTTCCAAAAGTCTTAATCAAAAGATCTTTAGAATGATCACCAGAGTCACGCACTTTCGTCTTTCTATATCGTTTTTGCAGCACCCAATATATCTATCTACCTAAATGCAAAATGCCAGTTAAGTTAGTTAACATCGCTAACTAATGCCTAAATATGATACATTTATATATTTTTTATTATTAAGGCATGCACTCCTATGTATTATGGCTCTATCTATATAACTTGATATAAGTATGGTCAAAGCTTGCTATGTACAAAAAAATATTAAAAAGCAAATTTATTATTATGGTTCATCTCTCATCTCAATAATTATTAAGCTGTTGAAGTAACTAATTTAAAAAAATATATACAGGGTGACCGAATTTTTTCCCAAAATAGATAAAAACATAGCATTTTTTTTACCGTGATTCAGGTTGAATTTCAGGTTTATACATGAGATGCACTTGTATGAACAAATAGTCTTTAAATTACAATAAAAAAATGCTATAGGCAAATACACAGTCAGTAATTTTGCTTTAAAATAATTAATTTAATAAATTGAAATTGTGTAAATAGGCACATTTTACAACTGTAACATTTTACTTCGATTATATACTTTTTACATAAATGCAGTTAGTAAACGTTAAAAACTAAAATAAAAGTAATAGCACTCCTTAAATTACATATAAAGGGTTTAATTTTCCTACACACATAGCTCTATTTATAAGCATCACTGAACGGTTTAAAAATATACTTTATCTTTCCAATTGACAATTAAAAGTATTACATATTTATATTCCGACTAGGCTAGCTACTAATTAAGTATTTAAATTAAGTTTTCTATATTTAATATAATTTTCTGGCCACATGTTACATCATTCAACGACTATCTGTCTACCGGCTATCTGTCTAAGATCGTGGGTCTAGAGCTGTCTGAAGACCGTTCCAATCACAGACCTGTATTTGAATAGACAACGCTTGTCTCATTCCTTGTATAGAAACCAAGCGTGCCATTATTTTTATACCTACTGTCACGTCAGTCACGTCACTTGAACGATTTAGTTTAGGAACGTCCCTAATGACACTGCGCTAAAGGAAGATAATTTCACTCCCTTTTTACACGCGAAGTACATGCACTTGCGTTGTCTACTCAAATACAGGTCTGTGGTTCCAATAATACTTAGGTATACAAAAGTCTTGCAAAAGTGGTATATTAAGCCGAATGGGGGTGTAATTCAGGTCGTGATTGTGACTCACCACTATTGCAACATCCTGTAGCTACATACGACAAGATTTGTTTTAAATAAAAAAGTCGCAGTAAGATTAATGTCATAGTAATGTCTGAATTTTTTGACACACTGGACAGCAACCTTTATTTGTTTTGTTTGTTCTGTATTCTCTTTATTTTGTTGTTGTTTCTTTTTCTTTTTCTGTCTTATTATTCTGTCTCAGTGTGTCAAATAAATGTATCTTTCTTTCTTTCTTTCTAAATAAAATCTTGTTTTAATAGAAACCCAAGTGAAACTTTGGCAGCACAATCGAGTGTGCCTTTCTGGTTCTGACCAATAACATTGTTGGGGAGAAAAAATGGCGACTGAACCAACCAATTAGAACTCCAGGATTCGGTACAGTCGCCTAAGGCGCCATCTGCAATTAGCTTTTAGTTCTTCTCCCCATTATAACAGTTTGCCGAAATTCCGAATTCTAGTCCTGATTATCATCCCCCATAGGTGTCCTTTATAAATGTTATTTTCCTTGGTGTTTAGTTAAATAATTAACCTCATAGTCAGTTGTCTAAATGAAATCTTTCCGTATAACCGTTTGTCGAAATTCTCTATTTAATCTACCCTATGGTGTCATAAATCTTTCGGAACAAACACAGACGTCAATAAATATAATATTATATTTTAGCCGCGTACCACCCCAACTCGCTGGTTCTGGCAGAATTACCAGCGCTGTATAAATTTTTGTACAGCACATGCTGAGTCAGAGCCATTTTACTGACATAATACACACCACAATTATTGTGATTATTCATGTCACTGTTCCTATTGATGTTGTTTTGTATTTGTGATGTGTATTTTTTTTAGTAAATAAACGATGTGTCGATGTGTCTATTTTGAAATGTTACTCTCCTTCTGTCTTCAGTTAAATAAGTAACCTCATAGGTCTGTCTCAGAAGCGTCGAGCCAGTGTTTCTCTTCTCTGTCGCGGGGCTCCCGTCTTCTGTGCACGGGGGTCGCCTGTGGACAAAATAATTAATTACTTATAGCTATACTGCATTCATTCTTACTTGGCACAAAGGTAAACAATCTTTGTGTGTGTCATTTTTATCAGAATATTAGAAAACAAATAAACTACAGCTAATACAAATGGTTTCATCACGACATTTATCATTTTTGCTAGTGAGTACCTACATATTTCATTGGTTTTTATGTTTTATTTAAATAAAAAGACACACTAAGATTGTTTACCTTTTGTGCCAATCTGCTATCGCCTGGAAGGAGATACGCCAGGCCTATGTGTCCTACGCATATTGTATTGTATTATAGTTTTTTAAGTCCTAAACATTATCTTAAGCCCCTGTTTCACAATGTCTAGAACAGCTATACTCAAACTGCGGCCCGCGGGCCGCATGTGGCCCGCCGGGCCTTTATCAGTGGCCCGCGTGCCATGAGAGATAATAGAGAATATACATTGTGTGTAAAAAGTATCGGGATTATATATCCATAAAACAAAAAATGTTTGTCCTTCATCCAAATTTATTTTATCACCTTTAAAATTTGCTCCTATAGAAACGATACACGCATTATCACAATATTTTTTTAAACGCTGTTTTCTGAGTTGTGTTTAGTACTCGAGGCGATTTTTCCTTATTGTCTTCTATCGATTGAAAACTGTGCCTCGAAGTGGTAATTTGAGTTTAGGAAAAAAAGAAGAAGCTCTGGTTAATATGGTAAATGCTCGATGGTATTTCTTGAGTGTTAGCTCACAAATTCATTCACAATGATGATCCTTGTGCGAAAGGCGCAATATCGTAGTGCAAAATATTTTCTTGGTTTTTTTTCCATAAATCTGGCCTTCTTCGTTGAATTTGCTGTATTAAATTCTACATTACCCGCAAATAATATTCCTACCGTTTTCGCATTTTCCTACCGTTTGATTTTCTGGCAAGAATTCCGAGGGCACAACACCACGATAGTCAAATCAAACAGTCAACATGACTTTAACTAACAATCGATAGAAGACAAAAAGGAAAATTCATCGCGAGTAGGTACTAAACACAACTCTGGAAACAGTGTTTAAATTTTTTTGTGATGAATGGATAATTCGTTGGCGTATGTGTATCGTTTCTGAAGGAGCATACTTTGAAGGTGATAAAATAAATTTGGATGAATAACAATCATTTTTGTATTATTGATCTAATCCCGATACTTTTTACACGGCGTGGTAATTATATAATTCAATAGTTCACATCGCTTTAAAATAGTGAAAAAAAAATTGCTTGCGGCCCGAGTCACCATGACTCAAACGTGTTTGTGGCCCTTATATAAAAAAGGTTGAGTACCAATGGTCTAGAAGGTCTAGGTAGTAGATGTCTAGTAGGATAAAATACATGCTGTCATTGTCAAAAAAATAATAACAGAGAGCGACAGCATGTTTTTTACCTGACAGGTAGCCACTAACCAGACATTGTGAAACAGGGGCTGTGTTTTATGTACAAAAAAGTTATAATACTACTACTATAACTACTACTATACCTGTCGCACGAGGGTGTTGACTCGCGCGCGCTCCAGAGACAGAGCTTCCAGCGCCGCCGCTCGCTCTTCCCGCGCCACTAGCACCTCCTGAGAAATAATAAGGTATAATAATTGTACTACTTCGCAAAAGCGGTACCAGAACAACATTCTGAATGCTAGACAATTTGGTTATCGACGAGGTCTAGGAACTACAGATGCTATAGACTATGTATCCTTGAGTGACGTATCAACTGAACTTAAACGTTATCCCTGGGCAGTCACCGATTGATACTAATCTGACTAACTTATCCTTTGCTTCGTGTTTGTCACAGAAACCATAGACAAACACATTCTAATGTAAAAAAGTGGAAGATAGTCCTCCAAAGTTGAAGCGAGCAATAAAAGTTTGTTGACTAATAAATTTATCTTTCACCATTTTTCAACTCGTCATTCTAAACAACTTATTATGTTCTTGGTAAAAAAATAAGAACATAATTTTTTGTGACTTGACTTCACAAAAAAAAATCCATAGAAACTTTGTTATACTTTTTACTATGGAGAATGATATTTTTTTCGCAAATTTTGACGTTCTGATTTAATTTTTAGGCTTAGATACCATTTTGAAACACCCTGTATATGAATGCTGACCTGCATCATGACGGCGTGCTCCATGTCCACCATGCTGACGGGCGGCGCCGACGCGGGGACCTCCTCGTCGTCTTCTGTCAACCACAAACAAAAATTTATTATTTTAAGAAGTTGTTCCCGCGAACTTTGGTTTCCCTTAAAAGCTTTCCCGTGGGCATTCCGGGATAAAAAGTAGCCTATGTTCTTTCCCAGTCTAGACCATATGTATACCAAATTTCATTCTAATCGGTTCAGTAGTTTTGGCGTGAAAGAGTAACAGACAGACAGACACAGTTACTTTCGCATTTATAAATTATATAATATTAGTTAGGATTATTTTAAGTATTAAAAGGTTTTCCCTTAAAGGTGAGGCTGCATCAACAGGTCTCGGCTGGGACCTGGAAGCTGCCGCAGGAGCCCTATGTCTGATGAGGGATAACAGTATTTCATCATCTTCATCATCATCATCATTCTACCCCAGTTACTGACCGTGTAGCGTGAACATGGCGGGCGCGGGCGCGGTGGCCCGTATCGCCGCGGAGTCGCTCTTGAGCCGCGCCGCGTGTTGTCTCAGCGCGCGCTCGCTCTCCGCCGTCCACGGCTCTATCTATATATAATATCCATAGGTCGCTGGATCATATCCGGCTCGAAGGACCATGGAGCGGAGTGGACTGTATTTGTACTGTGGGAGACGACTAACCAGACACCCATTGACAAGGAGATCCTACTCAGGAAATGGCGCTGGATTGGGCATGTGCTGCGGAGACCAGACAATCACCTGTCCAAACAAGGGTTGAAATGACAAGCGAAGGGGCGGTCAGTTGAAAAGGAGGCTGCATCAACTGGTCTCGGCTTTGACGACCTAGAAACGGCCGCGCAGGAACCCTATGTCCCTGATGAGGGATGACAGGTTTTCATTTCATCATCATCATCATTCTGGTGTAGTTACTGACCGTGTAGCGTGAACATGGCGGGCGCGGGCGCGGTGGCCCGTATCGCCGCGGAGTCGCTCTTGAGCCGCGCCGCGTGTTGTCTCAGCGCGCGCTCGCTTTCCGCCGTCCACGGCTCTAGGGGGTGCACCCTGGAGATAGAGGAAAAATATTGTTATTGATAGAAAATTCCTTATTGTTTGCACACAGTGAACTTACAATAAGAAAAACACAACATAGACGGTACTATTAAGAGTATTTTCTTTTAGTTTCAAATTATGTATCTTAAATAGTCCACTTTTTAACCGACTTCAAAAAAAGAAGGAGGTTCTCAATTCGTCGGGATATTTTTTTTTTAATAACAATCTAGAATAGGGAATGGAAGTTGATGGTAGTTTCGACAGGATGCCCATGCGTAGACTGTACGTAACAGCTAGTTTTGCATATTATTGTCAACACAGTCTCACGTGGTTTTGTATTTCATGTCACAGGTTGTTGCGAAAGTCGTAGAACAAAAGTTGTTCAGGATGACCTTTTGCGTCACCCCGTTTCGACTTAGTAATCTTAGTATACCATTCTGTATACAACATTCCCACTGGTATATATATATATTATGACTCACTGGTGTCGGTGCAGCAGCCAGGGCCCGGGGGACAGCAGCGGCTCCCCGACGGCGCCGCAGGGCTCCGCCCGCAGCTTGGCCAGCAGTTGGCGCGCCACTAGCTCGGCTGATTCGCGCTGGAAGGAGAAACGAAACATGATGAAATTATGTGTTTTAGAAAAGAATACTTAGCTAGTTGTTTATGTCGTCAATAAAGTTAGGAACTATACATATACAGGGATTATATTTATAAAAAAAGGGGAGGGCAACCAGCTCTGCCGATTCACGCTGAAAGAGGAAAACAGTATGTGGTTTTTGGGTTCAGTGGGGTGGCTTGAGATTTGAGATACACGTACGAAAGGGGATGCTCGATTTTCTGGCTTGAATCGATCTTTTGGATCGTAATGGATCCTAAATCCGTGAATAGTTTCTCTCTGCATACGATTCGATCTGCATTACACTCAATTAAAAAAACGGTGATATGGCTGGCAACGTACAGTCAGCTGCATAAATAGCGATACACTTTTGTACCTTGTCAATCTACTTACATAACCAACTGTCAATGTTTGAATAGGCAGTTTGTGAGTCTGATAAGGTACAAATGTGTACAGCTACTTACGTATGCAGCTGACTGTACATGAGTGCAAATGTACAGCAAAAAGCGGGTTGTTCACTTGAGTGCAAGGGTATAAGGATCTATGGGCTTGGCACAGATACTGTCACGTCCTCTCACCTCGGCGGTCCCGGGTTCGCTCTCGGCCAGCGCCAGCAGCACGTCGTATGTCTCGAGCGCGCGGTCCGCGGCCAGTAGAGCTCCGCACAGGGCTACCGAGGCTGACTCGTGGGCTGCGCATGCTTGGGATAGCCTGGGAAGGAGAAAAAATATATTATACTAGCTGTTCCCGCAAGCTTTGCTTTTCCTTAAAAAGTTTTCCCGTGGGAATTCCGGGATAAAAAGTAGCCTATGTTCTTTCTCAGGGTCTAGACCATGTGTATACCAAATTTCATTCAAATCTGTCCATTAGTTTTGGCGTGAATGAGTAACAGACAGACAGACACAGTTACTTTCGCATTTATATTATTATAAGTTATGATTATGTTTGATTCGGTTATTTAGTTTGTGGACCAAGATAGTTTTTGCAAAGCAAAGAATTTATGCGCTTCAATTTGGGACACCACGACAATTTTGTTTGTTTTTCCTACTCGAAGTTGCGATGTCTGATTTCCGGCAATCAAGAGGTTAATAATAGCTCTGGATATATTTATTTTGCTGCAAAAACTTTATAACTTTCAATCCTAAATTGCAAAAGTGGTATTATACTAAGAGGAAAGGGGGCGTGCGAGGAAGTCATTTTGAACAACGTCCAGCGCGTTGTCGTAGAACAAAAGTTGTTAACAATGACCCCCCGAGCTCCCGAGTCACCGCTAGTATACCACTCTCGCAACACCCTGTATAACCCACCGGCTGGCTCTATGTGCGGCGGCGGCGCCCGCGCAGCGCAGCACGCCGGCGTCCGCTTGAAGCCGCGACAAGCGACACCGCAGGGTCTCCAACTGGGCCACCGGGACTGATGCTGTCATACATACTATATACTATACCTACTATATATCGCACCTTTAGTACAATAATGACCTAACTCAAAAAACCGACTTTATGGGGAAACACGGACTCATTTGCCTCTGGTGTCTAACTTCGGTCTAGCTCAAAAAGTCAAAATCCCAAAAAATTTAGTTGAGTCGATATTATACTAAAGGTGCGATACACATGTGATCTATGATTATGATTCTCTGGCTGGCATAGAGCCAGCCAGAGAATCATAAGAGAGAGAGCGGCGGCGGCGCAGCACCCCGGGCCGCGGCAACAGCTAGTAATATATAAGTCAATGCTATGCACTCTTTAGGTTCTAAGTTGTAGACCTAGGTGACCTACCGGCTGGCCCTGTGCGCGGCGGCGGCGCCCGCGCAGCGCAGCACGCCGGCGTCCGCCTGCAGCCGCGACAAGCGACACCGCAGGGTCTCCAACTGGGCCGCCAGGACTGATGCTGTCATACATACTATATACCATGGAAAAAAAGACGGAAGGAATCTCGCTAACTAAAAATTGAGCACCCAAAGTAAGTCGATCTCATTGACACACACACATTCACACACAAAGTATGTCAGTCCACCGCGGCGCGCCAATCATGTCGCCGCCATTGTGGTACCTCAGTCAGTGTTTTAGTTTGCAGGATTCCTACCGTCTTTTTTCTTTTTAAAGCGAAGCAGAGCTCGCTGGAACAGCTAGTTACCTATATATAAGTCAATGCTATAGATACTTTAGGTACTAAGTCCTAAGACCTAAGTAACCCACCGGCTGGCTCTATGTGCGGCGGCGGCGCCCGCGCAGCGCAGCACGCCGGCGTCCGCCTGCAGCCGCGACAAGCGACAGCGCAGGGTTTCTAACTGGGCGACGAGGACTGACGCTGTCATACATACTATATACTTACTATACTATATACAGGGTAATTTTAAAGACGCGCATAATATTTTCACCACCTAGTCATAAAAAACAGCTGTTCCATACATTTTGGTCGAGTAGGTATTGACATTTAATATGAAACTGCTGTTTTTTTTTTGCGATTTCAGGAATGGTCCCATTATGAAAGTTGGTTACTATGACTTGGACAACACGTGGTGAAAATATTATGCACGTTTTCAAAATCATCCTGTATACCGCTTTCGCAACACCCTGTATAACCTACCGCTAAGTATGACTAGGAGAACACGTGGTGAGAATATCATGCGTGTCTTCAAAATCATCCTGTATACAGCTATCACAAACACCCTGTATATATAACCCACCGGCTGGCCCTGTGCGCGGCGGCGGCGCCCGCGCAGCGCAGCACGCCGGCGTCCGCCTGCAGCCGCGACAAGCGACACCGCAGGGTCTCTAACTGGGCCACGAGGACTGACGCTGGAATTGTACAAGAAAACAGATTAATACAGGGTTTCGTAGCTGCACCACCGAAAGTAGGCCACAGAGCTCGTCATTCTGATAAAATTTTGTTATAATGAACTTGGATTATCATGGTAGCTATCATCAGCCTATGTCGACCCACTGCAGGGTATAGGACTCCTTCATGTGATTCATGTCCCACGGTCCTGTACTACACTCTTCATGTGGTGATCCATCTTATCAGACATCTCGATAGCACTTAATAGAATTAACGGAACTCGCAGAGGTCTGATAACATGGATCAGAAAGGGACTTTGTCTCTGGAACGAGAAAAACGAGGCTTGAATAAACTATGCATAGATCTTTACTGCATAGCGTAACTATCCTTGTGCAAAAGGGCAGAACTACATAGACAAAATGACTCTTCCAAACGCGGAAAATGTAATAAACAAGGGAAGCTATAAAAAAAACTGAATTTCTATAATGAAAAACACTTGACTTTCGTATGAAATTATATCTTTTTGATAATGTTTCACCAGTTATTACAAAGCTACGTTAGTTAGTTAAACACTCACGGTCAGTTTCAGCGGCTGCCAGCGCCTCTCTCAGGTCAGCCTGAGCACAAACTTCTTCTGCCAGCTGTTCCGCCGCCACGCACCACGGCTGGAAGATATAATGCAGTTATTTAAAGTAGAATATTACTATACTTTTGTGATTTGCAGAGTGTGATGGCAGCACTGGGTTGGAATGTTGGTCTTTACTGTCTTTGGTTGGTCTTTGGAATATTGTATATACAATATAAGTCTATAGTCTTTACTGTCATGGGTTCAAAGTTAAATAGGAAAAAACCGGCCAAGTGCGAGTCGGGCTCGCGCACAAAGGGTTCCGTAGCAGCAAATATAATAAACTTATTATGTCACCTATCTCAAAAACTATAAGAGATACTTTGATCAAACCAAAAATCGTTGAAAGAGTTAATTAGCATGCATCACCTCTATTTTTTTTAGAATTTTATACCCCGTAGTTATAAAAATAGAGGGGGGGGGACATACTTTTTACGACTTTGAGAGCTGATATCTCAAAAACCGTTCACTTTAAGAAAAATGTTTTTTAGAAAACTTTATATCATTTTAAAAGACCTTTCCATTGATACCCCACACGGGTATGTACATCGAAAAAAAAATTTCATCCCTCAGTTACATGTATGGGGGGCCCCACCCCCAATTCTTTTTTTTACTATTTAGTGTCATATTTTTGTAGCGGTTCATACAACACATATTCCCATCAAATTTCATCACTGTAGTACTTATAGTTTCCGAGTAAATCGGCTGTGACAGACGGACAGACGGACAGACGGACAGACGGACATGACGAAACTATAAGGGTTCCGTTTTTGCCATTTTGGCTACGGAACCCTAAAAAGGCTTTCGATTCAATTTACTATATTTTTTGCTCCATAATAGAATAAACATAACAAAATACAAAAAATCAACTACAACTTTAGTAGGTAAAGTTTTGTCGGAGTTCTGTAGTTTCTAAATAAAACTTGTAGTATAGAAGTTTCTGTTTTTGAGACATTTTCCCTTCATGTGGCATCGCCATGGGTCATTCTGTATAATTTTTGGAGGTAAGTATAGTTGTATGTTACCTCGTCGTGTCCAACGATAGATGTCGCTGTGTCCTCGGTCCTCTTCAGTCGCACTCGGGACGCTAATTTCGCTTGTCGGGACTCGCAACGACCTGTCAATAAAATAAAAAAAGCAATAAGAATAACACAAAGACACAGTGACTATAGCGATATAGGATTTCAATTTAATTTCATGGTTTGCAGATATAGAAACGATATAAAATGGCGACTCATGCTATCTCACACTCCTTCCTACTCCACCACCATTTTTATATCGTTTCTTTCACTGCGCACGTTATACAGGGTCTTAAAACTTAAAAAAGTATAGTAAGTACCTAAGCAGAAAGAAGGTGACTCAGGGGGTCAGTTTGAACAACTTTCGTTCTACGATTCTTCAGATCTAACCAACTTTTGTTTTACGACTTCTGGAAAATGACGAGGTGAGTCACCCTTATTGAAACACCCTGTATATCTCACCTTGCCCAACAACCTGTACATCATCAGAGCCTTGTTCGCGTTCGCAGCTGCTGGGGACCGCACTGTGCGCGCGCCGCGAGTACTGGCAGCATCTGTCGAGAGACCGAATGACGGCACGGTTAGTGTTGTAGGAGAAAACACATGGAACATTAAAAAAACTATGAAAAATTAGGTGGCACGCTCATATTACAGGTGCAGCTAAGCTAAGCACTGACAAATTAGCAATTAACAATCCATAAGCAGCTTCGCTCGCCTGTCAAACATCTGTCAGATCTATACAAGTTACGTCAGATTAGATAGGCCAGCGACGCTGCTAAGGATATTTGTTTATTGCTAATGTTAGGTGCTGGTAACCCCACTGTACTTAAGATAATCAAGGTACACTTGCGATTCGAGCGGCTCGTGCGACCGACGCTAACGCAGTGACAGTTTGCTCGGCCGGATTGTCACTGTGACAAGTAAGTGTCACTTTGGAATGGCCGTCAGTGTACCTTACTCACTTCTCGAAAGTGTACCTTTACAAAGAATAGCACCCATTTTTCTCTCCACTCACCTGGCAGTGCTGAGACATATCTCCGAGTCCCTCTCGCTCAGATTCAAACTCTTCTCGTACAGCTGTCTCGCTCCCTCGCGGTGGCTCTCGCAATCTGTCTCTGTCTCGCATGCTTGAGATATCCTGGAGGGAGATGGGATAGTTTTATGGCATGATTTTGTTGGTTGTTGATACTTAATTTGAAGTTGTTTGTTTCCAAAATAAATAAGTGCAAGGAGATTTGACTGAAGTTCAGACGTAAAGCCCCAGCTACCGCTACACGGGTTCGTTATCGACGTAGATAAACGTTACTATATCACGATTCGCCATAAATGCGTTTCCGTCATTGGTGGAACGCGCATTAAACGAGTTTACCTATCGAAGTCGATAATGAACCAGTTTAGCGGCCGCATGATGTATAATTTTTTTCAGAATTCTAACATTGTGAAATAGACACATAATTATGAACAAAAGTTACTTGTTGTGAACATTCGACACATAAGTCACATGACAAAGGGAAAGTCACTGATTAAATCCCGCTCTTCTCAAACAAACACAGCCCTAAATAGCCCACTGCAGGACATAAGCCTCCTCAAAGGGTTGTAGCTATGTGTAGTGCTCACCTGACTTGTATCTCCTGGTCAGCCTTCCCCACGTCTTCAGTCAGTGGTTCCGCGGGGCTCGCCAGCTCGGAGCTCAGACGGGACAATGTATCGTTCTGGAAATATACATATTCTTGGTTAGTAGTGTTTATGGTATCCTATTCTACTAATATTATAAATGCGAAAGTTTTCAAATGTGGATCGATGTCTCTTTCTTTTTAACTGCGGAACGGATTTACATGAAAACTGGTATATATAGGAAGCTGACACCCTGTATTAACACATAGGCGTATGGTTTTGTGTGTTCAAAAGAATACGGTATGACTTTATGTCGGACTGTATTTCATTGATTGTGTCACAAGTCCTATACAGTCTTGTACTTAATCTCACTTTTAGATCCCCTACATCAGAGCACAGTATACCTAACTAAATAGTGAATTCAACATCGATATTCGTTCTAATTTCTAAATAAGTCAATTTTTTTACCTGGTCAGTCCTGGATTGGTCTGCATCATTGTCCAGCTCACCAGCCGGTTGCGTTGTCGATTCACACTCATCTGAAATGTAAGGAAAAGGTCATGTTAGTTAATGGATGGTGATAGGGCAATAGAAGAATGAGCAAGTGTGCTAGAATAAATCAATTTAAATAATGCATAAAGGGAGCCTAACTCACTGTTGGATCCAGACCCTATTATCTTTTAATTGAATACGGCAAATAGGCGGAATTACCTCGGCCCCCTAATATACGAATATAAGTGGCTGTTTGCTGTGCTGTTTTGGTAGCATTCTTAAAGCCTAGTCAGGAGGGTTACTCTATACTGACGAAAGCGACAGAACAAGAGCTGTCGTGCAATCTGAGATTGAGTAGTGGCTCGAGCAGCAGCGCTCCTAAACTTAGATAGGAGCTCTTTTGTTCCAAGAGTAGATAATCTTGTTTCTGTAGTAGGTGGACAAGCTATCAGAATTACCAGATCTATCGCTGGCCTCCTCGGGTATCCCGGCGTTGCTCTGGTCCTGCGCCCGGCGCCTCACCAGCTCGGCGATGACCCCATGTAGCTAAGCCAGGAGGCCTATACTGATGTAAAACAAATGAACGAGAGCTGTCGTGCAATCTGCATGTTAATACAACGAGATGGAGCCGTGGCTCGCGCAGCAGCGGCAGCGCTCCGAACCTTAGTTTTGTTTCTGTAGTAGGTGGAAAAGCTATCAGATTTACCTATAGAATTGTGAGCCTGGGAGATGATGTATACCCAACCCTCCTCATCCAGCCACTAACTGGTATCTGTCGTCGGTTTGGCAGGGCCAAAGGACACTGGGTTTAACCCATTGGTTCTTTGGCATATACGACCGGTCCACTGCCTATTGTCTTACGAGTTATTTACCAGATCTATCGCTGGCCTCCTCGGGTATCCCGGCGTTGCTCTGGTCCTGTGCCCGGCGCCTCATCAGCTCGGCGATGACTCCATGTAGCTCGGCCAGGCGCGCGTCGTGGGCGCGTGCCTGGAAGATTAGGGTGAAAGAGTTATGATAATTAGTTGGCAAGGATTTGCAAACAAATAAGGACTACAACGTTCACGGGTCTGTTATCGACGTCGACGTTCAATGCGCGTTCCACCAATCACAACGCCGTATTTATAGCGAATCGCAATATAGCGACGTTTGGCTACGTCGGTCGATAACGAACCCGTGCAGCGACAGCAGGTATAGGCATATATAGGTTAGGTTATAACGATAGTTTAAGAACCTCTTTAGAAATGAATAGAGTAGAGAACAGAAGCAGAGCCTCTAGGCCTCTAGTTTGTTTGACAGATAAGAAATGCAAGAATGAAAAGATGATTGCAAATGTGTAGAGTTCTCGAGTAGAGACCACGGTCAGGCAAGCGTAGCTTGAAATGCCCTCCGGCCCGCTAGATCGACAACCCTAGATAGGTGATCGGTAGCGGATGGATGAGGAAAACCGAGGACAGAGTGTTGTGAGATCTCGATCCTTGGGAGAGGCCTATGTCCAGCAGTGGATGATGATGATGATTACGGACTGATGATGATGAATATGCCTCGGTGGTGGTGAGGATACAGAACCGATTTGGATAAAACTTGCTACGAAGGCACCTGACACTCTTATGTCGGTATTAACGCAACTGAACCGATTTTGATGAAATTTGCTACAAAGATAGCGCACACCCTGGCCACATACCTGCGCCTGAGCTCGCTGCCGCTCCGCCGCGAGGCTGCGGGCCAGCGCCGCGCGCTCCGCCTTCAGAGCCGACACGGAGTCTCGTCATCATCATCATCAGCCTATAGCAGTCCACTGCTGGACGTAGGCCTCTCCCAAAGCACGCCACTGGATGCGAAATTTAGCTTACGGAGTCTCGTGAAAATGTAAATTCGGCCGGGTAACAAACAAAACACAACCGCACGACATCTGAGCGGCTCGCGGACTATTAGCGTCAATTCACACGTACCACAACCACACCACGTCGCAGCGACATAATGTGGTCAAGCTGTGGTTACGTGTGAATTGGATTATTCATTTTCAATACAAAATATACGCCCGACCACACGGCGTGGTTGTGGTGTGGTTGTGGCTGTGGTGTGGTTGTGGTACGTCTGAATTGACCCTTATAGCTCATACATATTCGCGTGTCGAACACTTCTCATTGACGTAGAGGACAGGATATAAAGCTCTTCCCATTTCCAGCACAGTGTATTCGAGCGACTGTACGCTCCCCGACCCTATACTCAAGCACGTCGCCGTCGTCGCCACTTACATACACTTTGTAATGAAACATTTTCGTCTTATGCCTTTTCTTTGTAATTCGCGCCTTGCGTCGGTGGTGGTTTAGCTACTGAACCGATTTTGATGAAATTCGCTTTGAAGGTGACTCACACCCTGGCCACATACCTGCGCCTGCGCTCGCTGCCGCTCCGCCGCGAGGCTGCGGGCCAGCGCCGCGCGCTCCGCCTTCAGAGCCGACACGGAGTCTTGAGGACGGGGCGAGGACAGCTGAGGAATATAGAGGACTGTTAGAAATATACAAGGTTTTCTAATACAGGTAAGTATAGTAAGCATAAAGGGGGAGACTCAGAGACCGAGTCTTGAGGACGGGGCGAGGACAGCTGAGGAAGATAGAGGACCGTTAGAGATATATTTGTATAAACGCTTTATTGCACACGCAGTGTCGAATATACCTTTACCTAAAGGTTACTAAAATATGGTTATGTAAACCGAAAGTGGGAGACACAGAGAGTCTTGAGGACGGGTTGAGGGCAGCTGAGGAAGATTGAGGACCGTTAGAAAAATACCTACAGGTGGTTAAAATACACTCCCGGGCAATGAAAAAGTTTTACTCACAAAATGCCGTCACCAAACGACCCCAATTTTTTCAAACATTTAATTTAAAATTTGAAAAAACTGTTATTGATTTTTGTGTGTCCTGATGCTCTGTTAAATAAACATCAAAGTTGCAGAAGGCGTAATTAAGCTAGCGTTTTCCGTTTAGGAGTAATTTGGTGTTTTTCTCAGTGGAACCTTTTCATTGCCCGTGAGTGTATGATTATAGTAAACCGAAAGAGGACGACTCAGAGATTGGGTCTTGAGGACGGGGTGAGGACAGCTGAGGAAGAGAGAGGACCGTTACACAGATGATTGATAGATGTGTCTTATTCAAACACAAAGCAAGACATAGTTAAGGCTCCTACACACAGTGCCGGGCGCCCGCCGATGCTGCAGTGCACCCGGCGGCTTTACACATTCTGGATAATGGCTATCTGTGGGATAAAAGATATGCTGTCACACTCTGTTTTTGTTTTAGATAGTGACAGCATCACTTTTATCTCACAGGTAGACATTATCCAGACATTGTGAAACAGGCCCTAAAACACTTTAGAGTGACGTATAATATTGTGAATACGATCAGACGGCGACGGTAATCTGATACGGGGAAATGATACAAATGTGGACGCAGATTATTATGAATGATAAAATAATAAGAGTAAATTAGATAGAGCCCAAAATTACCTATTTAACTTCTTTTCCATCCCTCCAATTTGTCTTATTAAATTCACTTGACTATTATGTACCCCTAGGTACATAGAGATAAAGTAATCAATCAACTCCCGTTGCTTCGTTTTCCTCGTCCACATAATTGGGGCGACGGAAACCTTGTTCCTATTTTTAGGGAGGGGTTTGTCCACTGCGACCGACGTCGTCTAAAGCTGCGTACAGACCGGCCCAACGAACGATACAGGGCAGATTGCAGCAACGAAGGTCAAGGAAACCCGTTCCTTGGCGTTCGTTTGGCCGGTCTGTACGCAGCTTAACACGAAAATATGTAACCTGATCTCAGCTCAACTCCAGCTGTGACCCAGATGATAAAAGTATGCCCGGTAAAGTGCAATAGTTGTTTAAAATTACGAGTTGTCATCATATCTTTTGGATGTACACTTTATCCTTGGACAGTTTGGACACCCTATAGTTAAAAACATACATAACTTTTATAAATTGATAATGATTATGAGCATACTTAAATGTTTATCATTGTTTGCCTAATCAAACGTAAAATCTTTGCTATTATAGCTATCACATTTTACACACACAGTTTTAAAAATATACAAGGTGTGTACAGAATAATTCAAGCCTTTCGTTTAAAAAACTAAACTATCGAAACACACACCACCGTCTACCGCTACCCTGCTTTGGCCCGTCATTTCGTGTATTTTGCCGGGAGCAGTGGACAAACACCGTGACGGCCGGCTCTTCATTAATTTGTTTTTCCGGATCACTCGATAATAAAATCAAACTTACTAACGAGCAAACCTTGGCAGCAGGACTGAAATCACATACCTACTACAGAAGGGCTAGCACGGGGCGCAATTAAGTCGTGACAAAAGTTCTCCGTCGCGCTCGCTCTTGGGGTGCGCAATGTGAAGACGTGCAAAACTTTTGTCACGTCTTAAATGCGCTCCGTGCTAGCTGAAGAGGGCTAGCACGAATCGTGGACATTACAGATATGCTATGATATGAACCTAAGATGTCAATGGTCAGGTATTAAAGTGTGGGGACTGCTTGCCAAACACTGTGTTGTTTGCGCTAGTTTGTGATAAAAGCGTATTTTTTCACAATGTTTTGGGAACACTACACACACACACACACACACAGATTATTCCATTGAATAAAAGGCCAAAGGTATTCAGTGTGTAGTTCCATAAACTGCTGTAGCGCTAGTGTTGCGAAAACACACACGATCCCTCTTACCTTTCCTTGCATCTAAAGCGAAAAATTATTCTGAACTTCATATATCACCACAACCTACCATAAAATGCATCGTTGCTGGATCCGGCTGCGGAGGCTGCGTCACCGGCCTTAGACTGGAATACCGCCACGACGACTGCCTCGACGCCTCCTCATCACCCGCATTCGGACAGCACAGATACCACGACCTGGACCTTCGAACCCCTGTCGCTTCCAACTGAGACAACGGCAAACGCCCTACCACTTCTAACTCTGCTAGTAATGGTTCCTTCTCCTTGGGTTCTGGCATGGGGAATGTCCCAGCTGTAGAATAGGTTTCCCCAGGAAGCTTACGATTGCCTTCTGGAGTGGAATACTCTGGTAGGCTGTACTGTCTTGGTCGGTCTCGAAGCGGCGGTACGTCTGTTATAGGGACGTCGTTGACGATTTCGTTAGCGTCTACGTATTCGCTGAGTTGGGTCACGTTTTCGGGTAGAGTCCTGTGTTTGTTGCGTTCCAACTCTCCGTAGTAGTACGCTGTGGATCTGGGAGGTTCCGGCATGGTTCGAGATGTGACTGTGTCGGTTCTCATGGCGATTTTTTCGTCGTATAAAGGGTAGTTTACTACAACTTCTTCGTTCAACAGTTTGGTTTGGTTGTTGGTTCTGTAGCACTTTTAAGCACTGGTTAGGTTAGGTGATTTTGGTTGCACGCATTCTATACATAGAGAGATGTGGTTGATTTGGGAAATGCTTTGGTAGGCTCATTTTTGCTATTCTAACTGGTAGGTAAGTGTATACCAGACATCTATTTCTTTCCACAACAAAGTTATAGGGTATAAAAAAATACTGAAATGCTTCGATATAAGGATGTTACGGCTTTGCCCCCAGATCTATATACACTTATGTACGGTCGCCTGCGCCTAAAAGTATACAGGCGGAGTTTTTAAAATAGCGATCCCTGATGATGAAGGGACCAGCTACATCTGTTGGGACGTGTTGTGTGTGATGTGTGTAGCAGTGGTATGTGCAATTGTGGATGTGCTTGAGCAGCATGTGAGCTTGAGATCGCTATTTTAAAAACTCCGCCTGTATACTTTTAGGCGCAGGCGACCGTACATTGTATATAGATCTGGGGATACCCCCCAGTGTACCCCCAATGTACGCCCCCAGACTATAGAGCATTTACTCTCTTGTCCCCTGTGCCCTTCCACCTGCACTCGGGAAGACTTACTCCAGGCCAGCCAGAATGCTATCAAAGTTGCTTCTTTTTGGTCTGGACAAATTTAAAAATTCGCATGTTCACTGACACGAAAGAAGAAGAATGTAATATATGTATATACCTAATGACTGATGAGGTACAAAGTTACTACATAAATCTGATCAACAATCTGCCAGCCAAGTGGGGATTATGACCGAATCCCTCTAACCTTGGCTTAGTCCTAAGTCCAAAACGGACTGCTATATTATGCCATATGCGGAGTTTTTATACAGGATGTTGCAAAAAGGGGTATGCTAAGCCGAAAGGGGGTCATTTTAAACCGCTTCTGTTCTGGTAATTTTGGAAATTCGCTAAAAGTATTTGCTTCTCCATATAAACTATAGTGAAACAAACTTATCTGTTCCGGTGACAGCGAACTAAATTGATCCATATCTCATTACTTACTAATGAATTGTATATTTTAAAACATTAGATGTATATTTTAAAACAGCAGTAAACACATAGACTAATTAAAAAAAAATGGGTTTATTAACACCGCAAGAGCGAAATAACAATACGAGCAAACTTAAAATGTTATAGAATTAAGAAAATTAGAGATTTATTTGAGCTGTCACCGGAACTGATAAGTTTGTGGCACTATATGGTGGATGATCCCGCAGTCACACCCTTTTGGCTTAGTACACCACTTATGCAACACCCTATATGTATCTTTTATATGCAAAGTTCTTACAAATATTATGACTCATTATAATTAGATTAACACTGTTCACAGTTTTGTCAGTAAGAGAATAGACATCATCATTGTTTCCTAATGGAATAAAACATTCATTGAGTAAGTAATATAAGTATAGAATTATTTTCATAGTACAAAGAGGTATTCTAATAACGGAAGTCTCGTTTAACAAACTTATGTGATACTATTTGGTAACCGTTTGACTGAAGACTTTTTGAAGGAAGATAGATGAATCAAATCATATTTTTATCGATACCTACACACAAACAATCCCTATAGCTTCATTCAATATTTTTCATACCACTTTTGTCATCACAAAATAAAACCGCACCGAGGTGGCCTACACATCTCTTTAGCTGGCTGTACATACAAAACGCAGCCAATGAGGCGAGAGCGCTGAAATTAACAGGCCGTGTCTAACCAGGCCCGGGTTCAATGCCGGGCTCGGGTTAGCGTGACATGTCTATTTAACTTAACCCAGTGGGGAAAAGAGGGGTGTGTGGTAGCGTGTGTATGTGTGTCTGTAGCTGAGATACGGTTTGAGTTGGAATGGAAGGAGGTTCATAGTTCTTAGTAGTGTATTTCTAATGTATCAAACCCCAGTGCCCCATTTTCAACCCTGACGAAAAAGAAGGGAGTTATAAGTTTAACGTTTCTGTGTAACTATGTACTTATCTGTCTGTAACGAAGGTCCCGATTTCTCGGGAAATATAGTATCTCTTTTTTGGGTCATAGCTTTTAGTTATGGATGTCAGGGATTTTATACTCTGTCCATTATAAAACCAACTTTACTTACCAGACATAAGGAAACGTCTAAAATACAATAACATAGTGGAAGCTCTATAGTTATGGATATTTTAACGTTGGTTAGGTTAATTAATCATTTATTTTTATCCGTTTAGAAGTCATTCTTTTCAATCAGATAAGTACCTAAGTACTCAGTTAGTAAGGAGATATGAGGCTACATAATGAAATTGACTTCTTAAAACGACAAACGCAAGTGCAGAAACAAATGAACCCTCCTGCCCTGGCGGACCTACTGATCCCAATTAGCGTGGTTCAGCTAATCCCTCACGGCTCACCGCTCGCGTTTTGGAGTTACGCGGCCGGAATACCGTCACCGCTTTGTACTTTGTATCTCATATTTATTTATTTAAGAAAACTTACATTTATTATATGTAGTAAAAAGAAAAAAACAAAGAGCCTATTAAAAGTAAGTAAGTATATACTCCAGATGCTGCTGCACAGGTTTGATATCGAACTCAAACACCGACAATGTTTGAAAGTTTATAGCTTCCATAAGCATCGCGACTAGGCCTAAACCCTTCCTTCATTGGAAGGAGACCCGTGCCCCAGCAGTGGGGACGTAATGGGTCGTGATGATGATGATGAAGCATCGCGGACTCATGGTATAGCTACTTAAACGAAGCTTACTGTTCGAGGACGACTGTTTTTTATATTAATCTACTGTCCATCTGATTATCATAATTATCTGCTCGTAATAGTCTTCTGTTGGACATAGGCCTCTAGCAAGGAGCGCCACAACACTCGGTCCTCAGCCTTCCTCATCCAGCCACTACCGTCTACCTGTCCAAGGTCGTCCCACGCTACGCTTTATCTGTTCGTGGTCTAGAGAACTCTTCCATGTACCTACAGTCTCGTCCAAAAAACCTGAGCCCTCTAAGAAATATCACTTTGACAGGACATGTTTCTTTGCCCCTTACTGTACTAGTAAATATGTATCATCGGGTTTCACCGAGCGCCTCAACATTGAATAAAATATTAACCAGCTGATAAATAAGAGAGAGCGCTTCGGAAACTGGCTCGCTGCCAGCAGAGGGTATCGAGTGATTATGATGAATATTATGATAACACAGCGCTGTTATAGCGTGGTTTACTGAAAAACTGTTTATCCGCCTTGCACATTATTATAGGTAGGTACACTCACTGGTATGGTAAGAATAAAACGAGGTTGGCCACGGAAAACCAAACTTTAATACAGATCCACAATAATCTTATAAGGAAAACCAAAAAACTCTTAATACCGCGATGTAGAAAAGGGGATAGTGACATCTAGTGGCGGTTACAGGAACTAATGCACTAAGATGCATTCAACAATTAATAAAAACTACAAACCATACACTGTAAGTTCTGATGACTTGCGAAAGGTGGCTGGTAATGATTGGATGCGGAAAGCTATAGATCGTATCCAGTGGCGTGCTTTGGGAGAGGCCCTACGTCCAGCAGTGGACTGCTATAAGCTGATGATGATAACTATGTAAGTGTTGGGGGTAAAACCCTGACAAATATGACATTAATGCCACGTTTTAGTAGAAAATGAAATGGTTATAAACAACCACGACGACCGAATGGCGTAGTGGTTAGTGACCCTGACTACTGAGCCGAAGGTCCCGGGTTCGATTCCCGGCTGGGGCAGATATTTGTTTAAACACAGATATTTGTTCTCGGGTCTTGGATGTGCCCGTAAAATGGCAATAGGCCCGCCCCCTATTACATTGGGACTAACATAACACTCTGGCGAAAAGTGGGTGCAGCAATGCACCTCTGCCTACCCCGCAAGGGAGTACATTAGTACAAGGCGTGAGTGCGTGTTTTTTTTTTTATAAACAACTTTCCACCGCGGAATAAAACACACCAGAATTCGTCGTCCATTTCTTCTTGCTATAAGGTCACAAAGTGTGTCTGCCTTTCGAACTTACTAAACCCCTTTTCCCGTCAGGGGTAAAACATTTTATAAACAGACAAACTGTTGGTTAATCAGCACTCAATGCCGACTAAACGTATTACTTATTTAATATGTCTGCTCTCCCCCCGTCCCCCCCGTCCCCTAGGGGGTGGCATCCCCCCCTTTAAGGTCCGTCCACATTGCACATAGATTAGCAAAGAGAACACAGTTGTAAATATTTGGAGTTGGAGCTATATTGTAACAAGTATTATTTTTGCATAGGATGCATCTTTTTTGCAGTTCTTAATCTTTTTGTTAGGTATACGTACTTTTAACATTATAAAAATTGACTAAACAGGTGCTATAACCTAACGTAACTACTGTTAAAACCCCTCGACAAATCGAAAATCGGTTCTGCCGTTTCGGTGCTACTCTACCAGAGACAGATATACACGGACACATCAAACTTATAACACTCCTCTTCTTCGTCGGGGTTTCAAATAAACCTTGTTACAATGACTCAGGGTATAGAACCTTCCAATGACATAGAAATCTCATCTATTCAGCCAGTCTGTGTGAACAGAGCTTTAGGGTAAGAGTGCACTGGAGTGGGGAAATCGAAAGATTATATCTATTTCGAGAATACCTAGAGGCTGAGAGTGGAAATCTCGACTGCAATGCCCTATTTTGTTAACCCCTGACTTACGAAGAAAGGTGTTATAGGTTTGACGTCTTGCGCTGAATTGAGAACCGATTTTACGGCGCTTTACGCCCAGATTCTCTCTCGGGAATGTCAAGATAAGCACAAATTACGGTTTATATTAAAGTCTGTAGCTCAGATTACTCAATAGTTTGGTCATAATATCTAGGGATCTTGTCTATGACGGTACCTATACCACCTATAGCCAGCTTTCTATAGTGCGACAAACTTATCTGTTCCGGTGAGACCGAACTAAATTGATCCATATCTTATTACTAACTAATGAATTGTATATGGTAAAAGATTAGATGGGTTTATTAACACCGCAAGAGCGAATTAACAATACGAGCAAACTTAAAATCTTATAGAATTAAGAAATATTAAACATTTATGTGAGCTGTCACCGGAACAGATAAGTTTGTGGCACTGTACGTGTACGTACAGTATAGCATCTAAAGGTAAGGTACACCTTTCAGCATCGCACGCAACGGACGCATCGCATTCAGTATTCCTTGTATAGAATTTCTCACAAGTGCGTCCACTTCACCGGCATTGCCGACGCCGTTTCTCCATAAATTTATGACGATCCGTTTGGTCCGATACGTACGATACCGATAGGTAGACGCTTACTATAATTGTGCAGTTGAATTGGTTGTAATGTAATAATATAATTATTAGTCTGCTGAGACTCATATTACAGGTTTTATTTACACAAGTGCGTGCTCAGCGGCTCATTTCGATCGCTTCACAAAATCCACAAAACGCCTCGAATTCCTTTCGGAGAACAGACACTGCAAACTAAGTAAAAACACAAATAAAATCGAAGCGAAAAAAGTGTTCGTCGTTTCAATCGCAACTATCTTGTTTCACCTTCGTATATTAGCTCGCAAAACACCCCCCGCCACAGACTTAGATATACCTAGACAGCGCAATTAGATAGATAGATAGAATATTCTTTATTTGTACACAAGAACAGAATTTATAAAGCTTATATACAAACACATAGGTACAAAAACGGCGGTCTTATCACTAAAAGCGATTTTTTTCAAGACAACCTTTGGTGGAAGAATATTAATTACGTGTGTATTAGACAGTGACAGCAACAATTTTATTTGTCAGATAACCTTTATGACTGACTATTGAAAAATCTGCCCTAAGGTCGTCAATTCAGTTTAGCCGTCTAGGAACACGTTCTTTACCGTCTAAGGTTAAAAATAATGACACGCTTGGTTTCAAACCCTACAAAAGAAATAAATCTTGCGGCATCTAGGCACACGTAAGTCTGCGCCGCCCGCCCTACTTGCCGCCCCCACTCCGGGGGCGGCAGGGGGGCGACCTTGACCCGCAGCCAGCTGAGTTGGGGCGGTGCAGCGTATAGCTTGTGTTATGTATGGAGGTTTCTTTTCTTCTCTGTGTAATGTTTTGTGGGGGTGGAAATTTTGCTTGTAGTATTTTTTGGGGGATAGAAAATATTCGAAAATAAAAATATTAAGTAAGAATAATTATAAAGACATAAAAAGTAAAAATAAAATAAATTATAAAAATTGCATAAGTGGTATAGAGGTAGTTAGCCAAAAGGGGGCAACCCAACATTCTGAATTACCTTTGTCCTATGTTTTTTCAAAATTCGCGACATTAAATTACACCTTTTATAAAAAAAAATACCAAAGAAATAAAAATAAAGAACAAAACAATAATACCTACTACGGTTGGGAGGGGAATATACAATTAAAAAATAAAACAATAGGAAAAATAAGAAAAATTCAGCCAGAATTTCACGAAAATCGGTCGATCCATTTAAAAGTTGCCAGGAGTGAGTGACGGCTTCTATCCAGGGAAATCTTTTTAAGACAACTCTTTAATAATGTAGATGTATTGTAGCTCACCCAAAGTTTTACAACAAGGGTTCCCACTAGTCTAAACTGTCTAAAAGAAAATTCGTAGAAAAAAATACCTTACTATACCTTGTTTCAAAGACATCTGATACAAACAAAAACTACTCTTATTCGAATGTAATAAGGGTCCTGTCGCCGTGAAATAAGGTTTTTTTATACATAGCTAGGAAAACCCAGGCTTTTTTTGTTAAGCCAAAAACTTGGAATAAATTATTAAAGAGACATAGTTTATGCAATGTTTGAGCGAAGGTAGTTCCTCTAAAGTAATTTTGTTGGATAGGGTAGACGGGTAGGAAACACAATAGAGAATAAAAAGTACGATGACTGGCAGTGGAAAATTAACATTAGGTAGGTATCATCCTAACTAATATTATAAATGCGAATGTAACTGTGTCTGTCTGTCTGTCTGTCTGTCTGTTACTCTTTCACGCCAAAACTACTGAACGGATTTGAATGAAATTTGGTATACATACGGTCTAGACCCTGGGAAAGAACATAGGATACTTTTTATCCCGGAATTCCCACGGGAAAACTTTTTAAGGCGAAGCGAAGCGCGCGGGAACAGCTAGTATTAGATAAATACACTCACGGGCACTGAAAAAGATCCAGTGAGAAAAGCGCCAAATTATTCCTTAGCCGAAAAAGCTAGCTTAATGACGCCATCTGCAATATTGAATCACATTTAAATGTGCACCAGAATATTAACAACAAAAAACCCATGATTTTGTTAAAATTTCCTATGAAATGACTATTTAGAGACGGATTTTTTTAAGTGGAACTGTCTCTTTGCTCGTGAGTGTATATATTATTTTAATTAAATATTATTAAAAATGGGGCCATTTGGTGTCAGCATTTTGTGGGTGGAACTTTTTCATTGCGCGTGACTGTATTTTGAAAGTGACAAGTCAGTCAGACAGTGTGAAACACCGGTTTTCCATAAATTCTCCATATCTATAGAATATCTTGCCAAAATGTCGGATACTCGTAAAAATAATATTTTCGTACGCGAACCCATGATGGCGTGTTTTCGCCACATAAAACTGTTGCCGAGGGGTGAATCTTACGTACCAGTCTTAGATTAACAATGTACGAAGAAGATGGTCTATCACACACGCATTTTGTTTAAGTTCAACCTAATGAACACCATTGTACCAATGAATAAATAGAATAGAATAGAATACTACTTTATTTATACAGGACACAAATAACAATTTATAATACAGTTGATACAATCGCTAAAAGCGATCTCTTCCAATCAACCTTTGGGTGGAGAAGAGACTTAAAGAATAAATACCACAAATCCTCTGACCGAACTAATTCAAAATAAAAGCTCAGTGGTGGGAAAGGGGTGTTATTTGTAGAGACGTATCTTTTGCACGACCGAATGGCGTAGTGGTTAGTGACGCTGACTACTAAGCCGAAGGTCCCGGGTTCGATTCCCGGCTGGGGCAGATATTTGTTTAAACAAAGATATTTGTTCTCGGGTCTTGGATGTGCCCGTGAAATGGCAATAGGCCCGCCCCCTATTACATTGGGACTAACATAACACTGGCGAAAAGTGGGTGTAGCAATGCACCTCTGCCTACCCCGCAAGGGAATACAAATGGACAAGGTGTGAGTGTTTGTTTTTTTTGTTTCTTTTGCACTGACACTCTATATTGTTCTTATAATGTTATTAATCTAAGCTTGAGGGTGAATGTTACGTACCAGTCCACCAAGTAAATAAAATGTTAACGTCGTATAGTACCAACTTTGGTATTTTCCACTTTGTGTTTTGCGGTTTGCGTTTAAGAATAGGTTCTACAGGGTGTTGTAAAAAGGGTATACTAAGCCGAAACCTACATGTGCAGCATGGTATATCTGGTATATATCACCCTGTATAGGATCTAGCAAAAACGGTTTATTTAGCATAGAGATAGAAACGTTACTAAAAATATTTTATTTTTATTATATTGGGAGAAGATATTTTTCGTGAATTTTCAAATATTGTAAAACAGAAGTTGTTCAAAAAAAAAGCTTGTATGCCTTCAGCTTACGATACCATTTTTGAAACATTCTGTTTAAGCATGGTATGTTAGCCTGCATCTAATCAACGCTAACTTTGCAGTAGTGGTACAGTCTGAGGGATTCTTCATACTTCATCCTAACTATCCTAACTAATATTATAAATGCGAAAGTAACTGTGTCTGTATGTATGTCTGTTACTCTTTCACGCCAAAACTACTGAACGGATTTGAATGAAATTTGGTATACATACGATCTAGACTCTGGGAAAGAACATAGGCTACTTTTTATCCCGGAAATCCCACGGGAAAACCTTTTAAGGCGAAGCGAAGCGTGCGGAAACAGCTAGTACTACCATATTTTACTCGTATGCAAAGAAAGCATTGTCTGACAAGCCATAGAAGCCGGAAGTCATGTTGAATCAATATTAACTATGTTTACGTTAGTTTAAACTAAAACCGGCGAATTGGGTTAAACATATTTAATAGCTATTAACTGGGCTTCACCCGACGGCAGATACGGCGAACATTACGTCATAAAGTTAGAAATTAGAATTATATTAGGGTGAGGCCACACGAGCGTAATTTTGTTGTGTAGTCGCGTAATTTCGGTCGCAGAAATTCTGCCCAGCAGAAATTGTGTGAAATGTGACGTTTTCCCCGCTCCCCTCGCCCCCGCGAACAGAATTCTGTCGGAATTGTGCGTGTGTGATCACAACTCACAAAATTACGCTCGTGTGGCCTCACCCTTACGTACTTCTACAAATCCATGCTTTTGTACATTGCATTTTTAAGACTTGACATAAAACGATCTCTGTGCATGGTGAGTATCTATTTTATTGATTTATTCAATTCTAAGATATAAGTTTACAAAAGGTGGGTTGATGCTAAAATAATTTTCTACTAAGTGGCTGGATGACGAAGGCCGAGGACCGAGTGTTGTGGCGCACCAAGGGAGAGACTTATGTCCATCAGTGACCGATTACGGGCTGATGATCATGATGATGCTTACGCTATGACTAAATAAAGTGTTTACATCACCTACTCAAAGATACTACACATAATTTATGTTTAGATAAACCACAAGTTCTCTACATCTACTTACATAAGATTACATGGTATACGTAAGTAGTTTAATAATAAAGGCAAAAGGTATTGAGTCAAGGGATCATTCAGAACAATTTCTTATCTACACTTTTTGGAAATTGTTCAGAATGACCCGTTTCACCCGTTTTTGCCTTTCTATTCTTACTAGGGGCCGTCCATTAATCAGGTGAGGTCGTTTTTCTCATTTTTTGACCCCCCCCTCCCCCTGGTGATATTTGGTGAGGTTTGGGACCAACCCCCCTCCCCCCCCTGGATCACGTGTATTTTTTTGGAAGTCTATGTAAAGGCAATTTTTGACTAGAAATATAGGTCATACTACAAATCGTTAAAATTTTTGCGCTGTCCAAAATATCGGTTCAGAAATACCTAATTTTTGACAAAAAATTAATACACGTGATGTCTAACGAGAACCCCCCTCCCCCCTCGTGATGTTTCGTGAGGTTTTCAGTACCCCCTCCCCCCCCCCCATTTAGCCTCACGTGATTAATGGACGGCCCCCTACCACTTTCGCAACTGAACAACATTTCCAAAAGTTACAGAATAAAGGGTGATGTCACCTCATTTCGGCACTTTAATCAATACGATGTATAGTATACACAGTAAGTACACTGTTGTTTGAAACCCCTTGACTGCACCAATTGTGTTCAATTGAATTGTCTGTCTGTCTGTCCACTTGTCTGTGAACACATGACTCATCTCATCGGGCGAGTGAACTAATGTTTTTAACCGACTTCAAAAAAAGGAGGAGGTTCTCAATTCGTCGGGATCTTTTTTTTATATATTTTTTTTTATGTATGTTCACCGATTACTCCGCCGTTTATGGACCGATTTTGAAAATTCTTTTTTTGTTGTATTGCATTGAGCTCCCAGGTGGTCCCATTTTTTTTTCAGAATTTTAGTTCACCCCCAAGGGTGGGTAAAGGGGTAAAAACAGGGTATGAATTTCCATTTTGGGCACCTAGTAACCGATTCTAATGAAATTTAGAACGTAAATATAGTTCTTATAACAAAAAAATATGATGGTGACCTTGAGCTGATCTGATCATGGAAACGGAAGGCAGTCAAGGGAACTCCTCAACAGTATATAGCAACTACCTCGTGATTAGGCTTGAATGATTCGTATTGACTAGTAGGACTTTTTGGTATCATTTGCATCTTACTTTTGATTAAAAATTATTGCAAATAAACTAAAAACTATAAAATAAAATAATAATTAAAAAAATTAAAAAACCGACTTCAAAAAACCACTAAAATGTAAGAAATAATTTAAGGTTTACACAAATTATATGTGACAGTATAAATAT
This sequence comes from Plutella xylostella, assembly GCF_932276165.1. Lineage (NCBI taxonomy): Eukaryota > Metazoa > Arthropoda > Insecta > Lepidoptera > Plutellidae > Plutella > Plutella xylostella. Next base: position 4,716,600 of record NC_063991.1, read on the forward strand.
ACCTAAGCAGGAACTGTTCTTTTTTGAAGTTGGTGCCATATTTCTTCAGATTACTTTGTCGGTTTTTTAATTTTTTTAATTATTGTATTAACCACTCGAGTGGAAACGTTGTATGGGATGTCATAATTACATCATGTCATACAAAACATAGAACAAGTAACAAAACGTAGTCTTATAAATTTGTTCTTAACCCGTAAAAAGTTGTGAAAACCATGTATATTTAATAAAAAATCGGTCTCTACTTTTTTTGCGTAGATATTAATCAAATCTCATGAAATTCTTTAAGCGTACACTCTGGGGCAAATTTACTTGACCCAGAGTGACAATTCTACCTAAGAGGGCTGCTATCTTTGGCCTGAACTGTACCAGTGTCGGTAACTTCCTACAGAACAAGTGAATCAAATATGGAGGACTGTATCGTTAATAGAATTACATACGAGATATCATTACATCAATGACAATTATAAGCAAATCAATGTCATTCGTTTATGGTGGGCGGTGACTTGCGTTGAATATACACAATGGATATTATACGTTGCCGACCGAATGGCGTAGTGGTTAGTGACCCTGACTACTGAGCCGATGGTCCCGGGTTCGATTCCCGGCTGGGGCAGATATTTGTTTAAACACAGATATTTGTTCTCGGGTCTTGGATGTGCCCGTAAAATGGCAATAGGCCCGCCCCCTATTACATTGGGGGACTGACATAACACTCTGGCGAAAAGTGGGTGCAGCAATGCACCTCTGCCTACCCCGCAAGGGAGTACGGTCAAGTGCAGAGAAACCTGACCCCCCTCTCATAGTAGCAATGCTTCTGAGGGGGGTCAGGTTTATCTGCCCCTTACTGTACATTAGTACAAGGCGTGAGTGCGTGTGTGTATTATACGTTGCATTAGTGAAGTAGGATATCTGGACATAGGGTGATGGAAATACTGAGCCACTGCTGGACATAGGCCTCTAACCTTCCTTTAACGTACCTCGATCCCTAAAGTCATCGAAATATAAGAAGCCGACAGCTACACAAAATTGATTTTTATTTTGGAATAACTTGAACAAAAACACACATACATTGGCATCCTTACTTGTAATATTATAAATGCGAAAGTAACTGTGTCTGTCTGTCTGTCTGTCTGTCTGTCTGTCTGTCTGTTACTCTTTCACGCCAAAACTACTGAACGGATTTGAATGAAATTTGGTATACATACGGTCTAGACCCTGGGAAAGAACATAGGCTACTTTTTATCCCGGAATTCCCACGGGAAAACTTTTTAAGGCGAAGCGAAGCGCGCGGGAACAGCTAGTATTTAATAAAAAATCGGTCTCTACTTTTTTGCGTAGATATTAATCAAATCTCATGAAATTCTTAATCGTACGCTCACTTATTTACTTGACCCGACGACTCAGAGTGACAATCCTACCTAGGAGGGGTCAGGTATCTTTGCCCTGAACTGTACCAGTGTCGGCAACTTCCTACAGAACTGGTGAATCAAATATGGAGGACTGTATCGTTATTAGAATTACATACGAGATATCGTTACATCAATGACAATTATAAGCAAATCAATGTCATTCTTTTATGGTGGGCGGTGACTTGCGTTGAATATACACAATGGATATTATACGTTGCATTAGTAAAGTAGGATATCTGGAGATCCTACTCAGGAAATGGCGCTGGATTGGGCATGTGCTGCGGAGACCAGACAATCACCTGTCCAAACAAGGGTTGAAATGGCAAGCGAAGGGGAAGAGAAGGCCGGGCCGCCCCCGTACCACCTGGAGGCGGTCAGTTGAAAAGGAGGCTGCATCAACTGGTCTCGGCTGGGACGACCTGGAAGCGGCCGCGCAGGATCGGGAGAAGTTGAAATCCTTTCTTCGAGCCCTATGTCCCTGATGAGGGATAAGAGGATTTCATCATCATCATCATCATCTGGACATAGGTTGATGGAAATACTAAGCCACTGCTGGACATAGGCCTCTACCGTTTCTCTGACGTACCTCGATCCCTACAGTCATCGAAATATAAGAATCCCGATTCGACAGCCACACAACATTGCATTTTATTTTGAAATAACTTGAACAAATACACAAAAACACACATACATTGGCATATTATATAAAGTTCGCAAGAGGAAAGAGATTTTGATGCCCGAAAGTTTGCCCATAATTTAATTGATGTCAAACGCTTGCGATTCACCTCTGACTACCCCTTCGGGGATTACAGTCGTGAGCATCAAACTGTAACAACTTTACTTGAATTCCCTGATTTGCCTGACTTTACCTATCCTGGTTTGTCAAAAACTATATTGAAGGCCGACTGGCGTAGTGGTTAGTGACCCTGACTGCTAAGCCGAAGGTCCCGGGTTACATTCCCGGCTGGGGCAGATATTTGTTTAAAGACAGATATTTGTACTCGGGTCTTGGGTGTTGATATTTATGTAACTATCTATGTATTTGTGTAGATTTATCAGCTGTCCGATACCCATAACACAGGCTCTGCCTAGCTTGGGGTCGGATGGCCGTGTGTGAGATGTCTCCACATATCCTAATCCTAACTAATATTATAAATGCGAAAGTAACTGTGTCTGTCTGTCTGTTACTCTTTCACGCCAAAAGTACTGAACGGATTTGAATGAAATTTGGTATACATATGGTCTAGACTCTGAGAGAGAACATAGGCTACTTTTTATCCCGGTATTCCCACGGGAAAACTTTTTGAGGCGAAGCGAAGCTCGAGGGAACAGCTAGTGTATATATATATTCTGCTTAGACTCTGACAAAGAGCTCTTCTAGGGTTTGTCACCGTGGATAGTCAAAATCTTGGTCAAAATAGCTTCCGTGCCATACTTTAAGTTAGCCTATTTTTTGTCATGTAAAAGTTTTATTCTGAACTTTAAAAAAGTAAATAATAATAATCTTTCAACCGCATTTACCAAATTGAAACCAATATATATCGTTGCTATGTATTTTAACTTCTTTAGTTTCCACGAAAACATAAAAATGAGACGCGAAAGATACATAGTAATACATACTATTTATCTTTCGCGTCTCATTTTTAAGATAAAAAGTTGATGAAATAGCGGTAAAAATACGTTGTTGACGGCATTAAAATGCAATTTTACAAGATGGCGACTGTACACGCGAAGCATGGCCATAAGTACATGGTTATTATACGTAAAACATGGTGGATGAGCTGTGATATGATATAGGTGTCGCAGCCGGATCGTATAATCCGCCGTTTTACATTACGGCTGGCCGCATTACAACACAGGGCCGCTTTGTAATGTGGCGTATCAACGTTTAGCCGGATTGTCATTTCAATACGTTCTTCAATACGGCGGCCCACGTTTAGCCGCATCGTACTACTACTGAATTGTAGGGTGACCATGTCCATACTAAGCATGACATTACAGGTAAAGGATTTTGTAATCATAATAGAGTAAATCTATCATATGGACTTCCATTAAAGTATCAAAATGCTGTTCATGGGCACTACTCGGATTGTAGGACCTTCGGAATTATTATTCTTCATCATCAACATCACTCCTGGACGTAGGCCTCTCCCAAAACACGCCACTGGATGCGATCCACAGCTTTCCACATCCAATCATAACCAGCCACCTTTCGCAAGTCGTCACCCCATCTAGCCTGAGGGCGTCTCACACTACGTTTGCCTAGTCGCAGTCTTTTCAAGATCAAATAAGCTTTGCCGGCCAGATATATATTTTTTGACCCAGTAACATTATCTGAAAATCCGCCGACCAGCAGAATCCATGGTCACTTTAGCTGTTTGATGTGTGTTATAACTTTTGTACGTTTTTCACTGTACCGCAATGATCGGAATAGAAATTATTTAATTTCACGTGAAAATTGTTCTTGAAGTACTGTTTACTAGCATATATAACACGATTTCTTCGTTTTAATCATCATCAAATATCTGTATCCAACGCCATTATTGTTGTTATGTCAAGCAGCGCCACGAGTGTTAAAAATCGAAACTAAAATCATTCAAAGCGGCGGCTAATCTCTCGCCGTATTACATAACGGCCAGCCGTATTGAATGACGTATGATGTCGAATACAATCCGACGCATTTTCATTCAGGCGTATTCAATACGGCTAAACGTTGATCCGCCGCATTACAAAGCGGCCCTGTCTTGTAATGCGGCTAGGCGTCATGTAATACGGCGGGTTATACGATCCGGCTGCGACATAGGTATGAGCATGGAAGTAGGAAGTACTTGATATAAATAACATTTACTGGGTAATGTTAAGTATTTCTCATATTTTGTTTATTTCAGCTAGTTACAATAAAGTTTTTAAGTGTCAAATAAAGTACATAATTTTAGGGTTATTTAGAGACTTCACCCTCTTCATATTAAGAACATAATAATTACATAATATGCTCGTATATTGAGACGTACTACGAAATAAATAAAAAATGGTGTTGGGCAGTGTTGGCATTCCTGCAGCAAAGTTACCTTTATCGAGCTCTAACAACGAGACAGGCAGGCATCCAGCCCAACCGTCGTCATTTATTTATTTATTTATGCTTTTATTGCACAATTTACAAAAGTAGATGTACAATTAGGTGGGCTTAATGCTAAGAGCATTCTCTACCAGTCATTGCAGATAAAAGGTAAGCATCCACCTATCAGTATCGTACGTATCGGACCAAACGGATTTTCATAAATGTATGGAGTAACCAAGGACTTTTGGGACAAACGGCATCGACAATGCCGATGAAGTGGACGCACTTGTGTGAATTTCTACACAAAGAGTACTGAATGCGATGCGTCCGTTGCGTGCGATGTCGAAAGGTGGGCGCTTACCTGATAACAACAACAGCTGTGTCCACGCGGGCGTCCTTGGGCCCACTGTGCAGGCTTTGACCCCAGACTCGTTGGGAGCACTGTGCAAAAACCGCACATCTGCCTTTGTCACCTGTTCCCTGAGCTAATATAGTGGCTTATGGTGCAAATTACTGTGGGGTTACCACCACCGACACGAGCGGCGTTGCTACGGTCCAAGGGCCCACGTCTTCTGCAACCTCATGTGGTCCGCTCTTAGATTAAGAATATGAACAAGATGTTGTGTCTAATCCTAATCCTAACTAATATTATAAATGCGAAAGTAACTGTGTCTGTCTGTCTGTCTGTTACTCTTTCACGCCAAAACTACTGAACGGATTTGAATGAAATTTGGTTCACATACGGTCTAGACCCTGGGAAAGAACATAGCTACTTTTTATCCCGGAATTCCCACGGGAAAACTTTTTAAGGCGAAGCGAAGCGCGCGGGAACAGCTAGTACAATAATAAATCGCAAAATGTATCCGCGTTTTGTTCACTGTAAAACCATTTTAAGTTCCAGCTAATGAAAATTATTGCACCAATGAATAGAGTCACAAATCTTCTAGCCGAACTAATTCAAAATAAGGGTAGAAGTGGGATGTTATTTGTCGATACGTTTCTTTCCTACTACTTTTATACCCCATCCACACGCTCGGCGAACAATGGCAAACAGCAAACAGCAAACAGCAAACACTGACGTGTGGATGGGTGTTTGTCGTTGTTTGCCTGTTTGTGTTTGTGTTCGCCAGTGTTCGGCATCAGTGTCGGTTTTTCTTGCCAGATCAAAGGATGTTCGGCAAACAGTTCGCTACGTATCCACACGTCTGGCAGCGGTCAGTATGCGCGCTAGCATTGCGGGAGGCGGACGTATCAACTTGCTACACTTTTTCGTTGGCGCGCATTTTTTTTTATGTATGTTCACCGATTACTCCGCCGTTAATGAACCGATTTTGAAAATTCTATTTTTTTGTGTATTGTCTTGAGCTCCCAGGTGGTCCCATTTTTTTTTTCAGAATTTTATCTCACCCCTAAGGGTGGGTAAAGGGGTAAAATAGGGTATGAATTTCCATTTTGGACACATATTTACCGATTCTTATGAAATTAAAAACATAAATATAGTTCTTGTATCAAAAAAATATGATGGTGACCTTGAGCTGATCTGATGGTGGAAACGGAAGGCAGTCAGGGGAACTCCTCAACGGTATATAGCAAATACCTCGTGTTTAGGCTTGAATGATTCGTATTGATTAGTAGGACTTTTTGGTATCATTTGCATCTTACTTTTGATTAAAAATTATTGCAAATAAACTAAAAACTATAAAATAAAATAATAATTAAAAAGAAGAAGTCCGTTTTTTTTTTAAATTATTATTATTATCCCACCATCGTCTTTGCTTTCTTCTTATTTTAATTTTTTCTTTCTCTTGCTTTAATTTATATAATAAAAATATGTCAACCCGAAAGTAATAGCTCGTCGTCCGCCGTGTTTGCCGGTTCGGAATGTTATGAGCGTTCGCCGAGCATGTGGATGGCTGTTTGTGTTCGGTGATTGTGGTTGGTGTTTGGGACTTTGTTTGCTGTTTGCCGTGTTTGTGACAAACAGCAAGCGTATGGATGGGGCTTTATACGAATTCATAGGTATAGTGCCACAAACTTATCTGTTCCGGTGACAGCTCACATAAATGTCTAATATTTCATAATCCTATAAGATTTTATGTTTGCTCGTATTGTTAATTCGCTCTTGCGGTGTTAATAAACCCATCTAATCTTTTATAATATACAATTAATTAGTAAGTAATGAGATATGGATCAATTTAGTTCGCTCTCACCGGAACAGATAAGTTTGTGGCACTATACCTACTTACTAGACCGTTTTAAAACAATATTCCATGCGTGTGAGTGTTTGTAGCTTTGTAGAGAAAAATTTGAATTTTATTTCATAAAAACGCATCAAAATCGGTCTGTTCGAAGTGGTTCGAATTCGCCAAGTTACAGGGTCGAGTATATTTTTTTATAAAACAGTTGAATTGTAATGACAAATTTGAACTTAAGGGGAGAGTGGGGAAAATGCGTTCATCATTACATCATTAGATGACGACTTTTTAAGTACATAGATTTTTCTTATATTTTATGTTTTTAGGGTTCCGTAGCCAAAATGGCAAAAACGGAACCCTTATAGTTTCGTCATGTCCGTCTGTCCGTCTGTCACAGCCGATTTACTCGGAAACTATAAGTACTACAGTGATGAAATTTGATGGGAATATGTGTTGTATGAACCGCTACAAAAATATGACACTAAATAGTAAAAAAAAGAATTGGGGGTGGGGCCCCCCATACATGTAACTGAGGGATGAAATTTTTTTTTTCGATGTACATACCCGTGTGGGGTATCAATGGAAAGGTCTTTTAAAATGATATAAAGTTTTCTAAAAAACATTTTTCTTAAAGTGAACGGTTTTTGAGATATCAGCTCTCAAAGTCGTAAAAAGTATGTCCCCCCCCCTCTATTTTTATAACTACGGGGTATAAAATTCTAAAAAAAATAGAGGTGATGCATGCTAATTAACTCTTTCAACGATTTTTGGTTTGATCAAAGTATCTCTTATAGTTTTTGAGATAGGTTGATTTAAGCTACGGAACCCTTTGTGCGCGAGCCCGACTCGCACTTGGCCGGTTTTTTTTTGTAATAACGTTGTTTTATACTTATATCGATACTTGTGAGTAAGTACATATTATATCTATTTATGTTGATTGCTTCACTATTGCTGAGGAACTTTTGATTGTAAGGTTAAGTGTGTATTTTAATTGTGTAAGTAACAAGAATTAACAATTAAAATCAATCATAATATTTTGAAGTTAACTTTTTTATGGTAAAGGCATAAACTAAAGACGTGACAAAACCCACGGACAAAGTCGTATCGTAAGCATCAGCTAGATCAGCAATAAAATATTTTGACGAGACAACTTTCAAGTGGGTCAAGCTTTTATAAGTTTCGTCATCTAGTTGTCAAGTAAGTATCAACTTTTGACTTATTGATCAGTAAAACCTTAAAGGTCAAACATCCATGCTTACAAACTCCTTGCTCCGAGTAACTGCTATGCGACCTACGCAGAGATCCTTCGTACCAAAGCATTTCCAAAATAACAAACCTCTTTTCTTACACAGCTGATTCGAAAAAACAAATAAAACCTGTATGACGTCACACACACTGCACTAAATACCGCACACAAGCATGTAGGTCACAAACACAGCCTCAGATTTCAAATATGGAACACAAACTTGCGAAACGACGACACACTGGCCGGCGAGATCAAAACAGGTTTATGTTTTTACCACAACACTCTAAGGACCTCCTTCGAGTAACGGATTAGTATTTTTATCGCGCAGGAATCTTTGATTCTATTTTTTCCGAACGCGATCGTGTTTTCTTTTTTATTGTGATGACGTTTGACGTTTCCGGACGAGTGCGGGAACGACCGACCGCCGCGTTTCGCGCCGCCGAATGGGGAATGGCGCATTTGTCTGTGTTGCCAGCGCGGGGAGAATAATTTACTGTTATTACTGTTGCAGCGTTTTTATTGGGTCATTGTTACAGTGGCAGGAGTTCTTGCTACTTGGCTGCTCCAGTTATTTGTTGTTAATTTTCGTTATTTTTGAAATATTTGATGCTGGCGTTAATTTTCTTTATTTTTGAAATATTTGTTACGTTATGGTTTAGTAATTAGAATTATCAATACTTACCTATCTGTTGTAGAATAACGATCATTCATTTGCGATTCAAGCAAGTAAAAATATGAAATTATGAAATTAAACTAAAACTACTCATAAAAGCTTCATTCCAGATCTTAACAAATTTAACTATGAGCACATAGTTAACTAGTCTTATCTGAACCAATTTTACACTCAACGACTCTTTAAAAGTAAGACATTACTATCGGACACGGAAAACACATTTAAGTACCCACATTACAACTGAATAAGGAAAACTGCAGCCGCATAGCAACATTACGAATTAAAAGAGAAAAAGGCATTCTCCAGGTCCGATTCACTCTTAATACCAATGCATACTGGCCATTATCACACGGCAGAAGAAAGCTATTGTATCTATATTGTAAAAGGTTAACCGAACAAGCTTACAATACTTTACATAATAAATCCAGAGAGAAACTCTGCAAAGAAAGGTACTCGCTAAGCGTATAAGTACTGGTAAATCCTAGTCTAGATTGCTAGATAGTTTTCGTCCACGGTTCATCAGTGAATGGCATAAAACTAATAGACACGACACGACTGTCTCCCCAGTAATTGAAAGAAAGAAAACATTTATTTGTTGTTGTCTAAAAAAAAGAAGAAAAAGACAGAGGGAGACAAAGAAAGAATACAACAAAAAAATAACTAATAATTGCTCTAATTAAATTCCAAAACCATTAAAAACCAGTAAAAGATTGTTGTGCCCTATTAGGTATATCATAATTATGTGTAATGGTCAAAGTACAACGTTCTTTTACGGAGTCCAAGATTTTAAATTACTTTAAGAAGTTTCAGGAATTTTGGCTACATCAAGGTTTAGCTTCGGGTCCTCCACTAATAAAATTCCATCTTATATATTTTTAGTAAACAATTTCACTATGCATTCCCCACAGTCTTCAGTGAGACACAGAGACCGTTAACCCACTTCTTATATTTATACGAGCTTGTTTCCCCATCAAAATTAAGTGGACCAAATTGAATTGAATGGACCATCATAAATAATGTGATGGTAAATGCTTAGGCAGTAAATTAGAATGTGAATTTGATATCAATGCAGATTTTAAACGATAGGTAACAACTTTTACTGGAATATGCCAACGTATCGTATGATATTATAGGTTTGACTACAGGCCTTTTCCTTATTTAGGGTCGGCTTTGTGCGTCATGTCACGCCTTTTTACCCTATCCTCTGCCATATCCTCATTTACTCCTCACTCTCATATCTTTTTTTACGCAATCAAGCCACGTCTTTCTTGGTCTTCCTCTTCTACGCCTTCCTCCAGGTCTCATTTCCAACACATTGCACTTAAAGAAATGTAAAGTTCTCTCAACTTAAGCTCAAAATTGCATTTAGGTGAGTGCTTGGCTTGAGGCTTCTGGCGATCATCATCAGCCAATAATCATCCACTGCTGGACATAGGTCTCTCCCAAGGAGCGCCACAACACTCGGTCCTCGGCCTTCCTCATCTAACCACTACCCGCCACCCGCCTAAGTTCGTCAGTCCAGGGCAGGAGGGCGTCCCACGCTGCGTTTGCCTATTCGTGGTCTCCACTCGAGAACTCGTCTACCCCAACGGTTACCGGTTCTTCGGCGGATATCACCAGCCCATTGCCATTTGGCGATCACTCACACAAATGCAATTCTTAGCTTAAATTGAGTGGACTTTCCATAGGCGAACCGGCTAAGATCAAAACGAGTTTGAGCTTTAAAACTTCTACAACCCCGAATTCATAGAAGGAACAGTCAGTTTACATTACATTTTTAATGTGCCAAGACAAACCATTCCGGTTTAATGGCGCTGTCAAACAAAAATGTAATGTATATATGCCTGTTTTTTATAAATATAAATAAAAAATAAAAACATGAAGATTGCAAACCTCTGACGGTCAACTGATAGCGTTTAGAATATAATAGAATAGAATATTGCTTTATTGAACACCACATAAATCAGACATACAAAAACATACTTATAAACTAAAACTAATGTACCATAGGCGGCCTTAACACTGAGAGCGATCTCTTACAGGCAACCTTATATATTGCGGAAACAAAGTGACAAATTAGAGGGCGTTTAGCATGACATGTGTCTAAGTTTTGATGGTAAGACCCTTAAACTCCACATTAAGAATTTCCCTAAAATGAGGTATTTATAGATAGCTGTTACTGGCAACACTGTACTGTAACGTCTGAAACGGTCAAAGGAAGCGTCCATCTTCAGTCTACTCCATCCGGCGGGTCACTCTAACATCACGAAAACGATAGAACCAGACTTGTCACGCAATCGGCACGTTTAATACATTAACATAGAGTTGTGGTTAGCGCACCGGAACACTGGTTTTTTCCTAAGCTGAAGTGAGGTTTTCTGAAGCGCCGGTTTATAAATAGTTCAGGCCGATAGTTGGACGGAATACTTCACGATAGCATGTACCTAAATGGGGTATATTTAAGGCGCGGCGTAAATTGTTACAGGAATTTAGTTGACTCGATCGAAAAAAGAGGGGTGTATTATATTAAATATGCATGTGTCCGTCTATAACTGGATAGATCGCATTCATTTTGTTTTAAGCAAAATAAAAAATAATAGACAAAAAACAATGCTATCAGATTATCAGCAATTGTTCCATGTAACATATAAATATGCTTTAATTGTATATTTTTTATGCACTTGTACAACCGTCCCACGTCCCACTGCATTTAAAAATATCTATTACTTATGTTATTTAATTAATCTCTTCAATCTTCAATCACAAATTCTCTATGTATTTTTTTAAGTAATTAAAATTCGTTGCGTATTTTTAAATATCTACTTATACATACTGAACGACACGGGAAGCGACTTTCTTGTCAAACTCAAGTTGTATACTTAAACTTCATTCTAATTGATCCGGGGTTCAAGTGTCCCCGCTCTCCCCTATTTTTTTAGTTCATAGCGGTGACTTTTTTAGGGTTCCGTAGCCAAAATGGCAAAAACGGAACCCTTATAGTTTCGTCATGTCCGTCTGTCCGTCTGTCCGTCTGTCCGTCTGTCACAGCCGATTTACTCGGAAACTATAAGTACTACAGTGATGAAATTTGATGGGAATATGTGTTGTATGAACCGCTACAAAAATATGACACTAAATAGTAAAAAAAAGAATTGGGGGTGGGGCCCCCCATACATGTAACTGAGGGATGAAATTTTTTTTTTCGATGTACATACCCGTGTGGGGTATCAATGGAAAGGTCTTTTAAAATGATATAAAGTTTTCTAAAAAACATTTTTCTTAAAGTGAACGGTTTTTGAGATATCAGCTCTCAAAGTCGTAAAAAGTATGTCCCCCCCCCTCTATTTTTATAACTACGGGGTATAAAATTCTAAAAAAAATAGAGGTGATGCATGCTAATTAACTCTTTCAACGATTTTTGGTTTGATCAAAGTATCTCTTATAGTTTTTGAGATAGGTGACATAATAAGTTTATTATATTTGCTGCTACGGAACCCTTTGTGCGCGAGCCCGACTCGCACTTGGCCGGTTTTTTTTTGTAAAATATTTGGATTTCTGCTAAGTACATATTACATGCCTGTACTTATACTGTATGTAAGTACATAATACATACCTACCTGTAATGGGTATGTACTATGTACATTCTCCCGAAAAAACTATCTGCTGGTGTCGTCTACTATTGTAAGTGTATGTTTAAAGCTACAACGTAAGTATCGACGTGGCGGTCCACTGGGCCGCCAGGGCCGCGGAAGTGTGACAGTTGCCATCGACACGACAAGAAGAAGAAGAAGAAGAAGTATCAGATAACGCTTCTTACGTTACTGCAGCAGAAGGGCTATAACACCGTTCGCAAGACGCATTCACCAGGCGTGACAAAAGTTTTGCATTACGCTCATTCACTTCACGAGCGCTTTTTTGAGAGCGAGGAGCGACGGAGAGCTTTTGTCACGTCCTGACGTGCGCGTCTTGCGCCACGTGCTAGGCTAGCGGGTACTATATTATGTCTTACCTCGTCCGGTTGTGACTGCGTGAGCGAGGAGCGACTCCCCCACTCGTCCCATGGCTCCCGCTCACCTGAGACATAACAGACATGTTATGTAGTTACCAATATACAACAACAACAACAACAACATACGCCTTAGGGCGGTGCGTTGCATCGTCCCTGCCGTATATTTTTATGACAGTTTTTTTTGGGACGAAGCCAGGCAATGCACCAATGGGGCCTCACCTCACTCTTAAACATTCAGTCATACTGTTCACGTTGACCTCGCGGGCGCGATAGCCTAGACCGCACATGCGTTTCGATGGAATCTTTTTCATATCACGCAGTTAGTACAGAAGTGCTCCAAAATTTAGTAGAGCTATAGAGTGAAATGAAGCATACTATACAAAGAATACTGAATGTGATGCTTCCGTAGCGTACAATGCCGAAATTTGGACACTTACCTTTAAGATAGATAGATAGATAAATCATTTATTTGTTCCACTTAAACATAACACATAAGTACAACAAAAGAGACAGGTACAGCTAAATTAAGGGAAATGTGTGTTGAAGCAGACCAAAAGGGAAGCTAAAGGCAAGTTAAGCTAGATGCATCCTTGAGTCCTTGAACCAGCCTTCGGGCCAAGATGTCTTTGCCAATTTTTTTCAGAAATATGCTCACTATTAATCCAGGAAGCCACCCACTTTTCGCAGTACTTACGTACATTTGATATGTCACAAGCGCAAATCATATCCCCATTTTCCCCCATACACTTTTGGTGAAGGAAAACATTGTAAAGAAACATAAAAATCTAGACAGACTACAAATCTACATGGATGTGTGCCCTAAGTGCATTGTGCACATGCCAGGATTTGAACACTCAGAGCCTGTTTCACAATATCTGGATAATGACTACCTGTGCGATAAAAGATGGATAAAAGGCACTATCCCAACATTTTGAAACAGGCCCTCAGCAAAATTCCTCCTCGGCAATAAATTATCTACTCACAGTAGCTGGCCTCGCTGCTCAGCGCCAGGCTCTCGCGCTGCACCTGCATGCCGGCCGCTCCACACTGCACCCGCTCACAATCTGACACAGGGTTAAAATGGGTTTGATAAATAGATAGACAACGTTTATTTGTACACAGATTTTTCATTTTAGTATAAGGTAAACACTAAAACCCAAATTTATAGAGCTTATTACTTTAATTTGACTTTGAATATAAGATTTAAAACTGGTTTAAAATTGATGTTGTGATATATAAATTTCAACTTTTTGACTGGCATAATGAGTCAGAACTTGTGTGTTTCAAAGTAAATTTTATAGTGGTTGTAAAGTTAGAATATAATCTAATTTGAGGTAAAGATTATTTTGAATGCATTATTCTCAGACTTTTACGTCTACCACTGAATAATACACTTAGAACTTAGGCCTATCTTAGTGATTCCATCAAAGTATTTTGGGTGTATAAAGTACCCATATAATAATCCTATAAATAGAATGTGCAATACATATAACGGAATATGCGCCAATGTAGATATTTTTAATACTTCCATGACATGTTTTAAGAATGATTTAATTAAGTTGTTATGAAATGTTTTTAAAATTTTAGCATGTAATTATAATTATGTCATAAAATAAACAATGCATGAATAGTTATATTTTTAGCTTAATTTAAGTTATGTTTTATTTAAGCTAGTGTTAATGTAAATGTTTTGTGTAATTATCAATAGGGCAATAGATTTAAAATGTTTTTATAGTGCTGAATTTTATGTAATATATTGGCTGTTATTACACCTTTTCCAATAAAATAAAAAATAAAAAACCCACTTCGTATCTTTTAATGTTTCATGCCAGTTCAAAATAGAAGGCATCAGAACTTTTAACTTCTGATAGCGTCAATAGACTTTAAAGTTTTCACTACGTGAGTACTTATTGGGTACTTACCTACTAACTAACTTAAGTTTTACTGTAGAATTACAAAAGTTTTAAGCAAAGATGAACGAATGATAGCAAAAACAGTGTACTTACGCATAAATAAGCGGCTTAAAACACCTCATTGTGTTTAAAAATAGACACAAAAGTCGGCACCAACGCCCTACACATAAATAAACACACTTTCACAGAAAAACACAAAATTTACACTTTCAGATGCACTGAAACTTATAGAGGATATTATAAATTCACTCTGCACACCACTTTTCAGTCAAGAAACGAATTTATTTAGGAGTTTTTAGTATTTCTATTGAGAGTTCAATACCCTTCAATGTTTACATCGGAGCGGAAATGTCAAATCGATTATGCCGGACTCACACTGGTACAGTGGAACGGACAATGGATGGGGAAGTAGTAAAGCAAGTTACGGTAAGAATAATAAAAAATCGGGGTAAAAACCCCCTTTAAAAAATATAGTATTATTTATAAATAAAAATTAAAATCCAACTTAATACTTCAGTTTAATCATTCTTATTATACATCTTTAATCTTTAAATGCAACTCAAATCAACACGACTCAGTGGATATTTTACGGAGCTACTATTCTACTTCTTCTTTTTACTTGGTGTCTCCTCTTCGTCTTCTGAACCGGATTTCCGTTTCCGGCTCCCCTCTACTTTCTTCGCTTCCGGTTTTGTCTCTGGTATTAATTTCTTTACTTTGGCGGGTTCTGGAGAATATGACCAAAGTAGCAGCTCTAAATGTTCGTCTGTTGGTTCATCGTTGTCTTTGAATAGTACTGCATCTGCATGCTGTAAATAAAACATTTATTACAGTTTCAGTAAGTATGGTTACTTAGGTATAAACGTATGTAGCCGAAAAAAACATCGTCCAAATGAAAGTCCTATATATTTCGTACCTTTTCCTTCAAGTCCTTGAGTGCTGTGTTTCTAACGATGTCCCAGGTCTTGCCGCCTTCCTTCTCAGCGACTGTTCTCAGCCGCTTGTACTCGCCGTTCACATCACTGTAGGCCTGGATGAAGGCTTTCTGCTAATGGTAATGAAAAATCTATAAAATACTTCAACTGACCATTGGATGGTACATTCTCCCAATAAAACTGAACAAATATATAATTTAACCACCATTTAACAAATAAATTCAATATTCCATAAGTAGTTTCGCTTATCTTAAGATTATTATAGATTGCTTATGTTCAGTCGAGGTATCCCCGCTAACTGAAATCAATATCATCATCGTCATCATCAGCCTGTAGCAGTCCACTGCTGGGACGTTTGGCCTCTCCCAAAGCACTACGTCAGAATAAGAACAGGCAATGTTACCTGATGTTCCACATCCAGCCCGCGCTCCTCAGCCGTCCTCAGGCAGGTCCTCACGACGTTCAGACCGACGTACACGTTGTTCTGTTTGCTCAAGTGCTGGCTATCGAAGTCGTCGAGGAACTTATCGAATATCGACATGGCTTCCTTTATGTTGGCTAGTTTGGTCTCGTCTTTTGTGCCTGGAAAGTTGAGAGAGTTTGGTTAGAAGAATTTGATTGGAGAATCCTCCAATTTTGATTTGAGGTGGCTCATAAGAATATAATCATCGTTATCAGCTCGTAATAGTCAACTGCTGGCCTCTTCAAAGGAGCGCACACTCTCTCGTCAGCCTTCCTTAAATTTGATTTGATTCCTCATCCAGCCCAGCCAACTGTCTAAAGTCGTCGGTCCGGTGCCGGAGGGCTTCCCACGCTACGAGTGTGTTAGCTACGCCTAAACAGTTTTTCACTAACAGCTTTATATAAGTACTAACGGAATGAGATTGAAATCAGTGACCTTCAATAAGTATTTGGCTGCTGAGACGAATTAGATGTTTTTCTTTTATAGAGGAGTCCAATAGCTTTTTCAAGTACTTATACTTACAAGTTAAAACCCTCTTCGCTCGTCCAAGCAGCCCCTTAACAGCCAGCTTCTGGTAATCAGGGTCTCGGCCCTCCAGCTCCTTCAGAGTCCCTTCAGCAGTCTCCCGGTCCTTGAAGCCGAGACCTGGCACGGAGTCAGAAGGGAGGGAGGGCTTCTTGTCTTCCATCTCGACGTCTGACCCTGATGAATCTTTCTGGGGAAAGACAATGGATCTTTGAAGTTATTTGTTATTTATCTCTTGTATTTTTGTGGAATTTGTAAACATACATAATATATTATACAAAGAAACCAGATCCCTCTCAGGATGCAATTTTATATTGAGAATGGTCAGAATTATTTGCCTCAGGCCCCAGACTGTACCATCAGTGAAATCCTCTTGAGTTGGAGTGACAGTGGCACATTTTTAGGGTAGGTAGGTAAATATTAGGAGAGAGTGTTTCTATACTGGCTTTTTGAGTGGAACTTTACGTCCCTATATTGACATTATTCACTACTTTAGCTTAAGCGTAAATCTTTTCCACCGTACCTGTTCATCCTTTTTCTGATCAGCCTTTTTGTCATCTTTCTTCTCTTTCTCCTCTGCCTTATCCTTGCTGCCGTCGAGCCCGGCCTGCCAGTTCTCGAACACCTCCATCGCTTCCTTGATGTTCTTGATCTTTTCGGGGGCCTTGGTCACTGAAATCATTTTAGGAGGTCCGTTATTATTGGGAAGTTGTAATGTTCTTCCGCCAATGGCCTTATAGCGATTTTTCAAGACAACCTTATACCTACCTACTTATAAGACTCACCCTTGTTCCGCCAAAGACACGGTCTTGTGGGGTAACCACCACCGAACAATCCTTAAGCAGGGTCACTCGCTTGTTAAATCTGACGTAACTTGTATGGATCTGACAGATGCTTGACAGGCAAGCGATGCTGCTTAAGGACTGTTAATTGCTAATGGTCAGTGGTAGTAACCTCACAGTAGCACTGAAACGGCTAAATCGATTTTCATTAGTTTTCTCAAAGATATATAAGTAAACAATCCTCACGTGTCAGCACCCGCTTGGCGCGCTGCAGCAGGCCCCTCACTGTGAGCTTCCTGTAGCTCATGTCGTGAGACTCCAGCAGCTTCAGCGTCTCCTCAGCCGTGGCCCGATCATGGCAACAACCCTCCAATCTTAGAGGAGACATATATGTCCCATGGGCTGCGTGTTTGTTTCAGTTATTGTACCCCCAACGTAAAATGGGGTGTTATTATTATAAACTAGCTGTTCCCGCGAGCTTTGCTTCATCTTAAAAAGTTTTCCCGTGGGGATCCGGCGATAAAAATCAAAGCTCAGCCTTTTGACGTGAAGAAGTAACAAACATACACACAAACTTTGGACTTTATAACATTAGTTTTCAGTAGGATTTCACGGGTATGGGTAGCCCAGCACCCAAACATCTAAACACCCATTTTGATTTTTTTTTTTGTAAAAGTAAATAAACGATCCTTACGCGTCAGCACCCGCTTGGCCCGCTGTAGCAGGCCCCTCACAGTGAGCTTCCTGTAGCTCATGTCGTGAGCTTCAAGCAGCTTCAGCGTCTCTTCAGCCTTGGCGCGGTCCTTGAACCCGAAGCCGGAGTCTTCCTTGTCGTTGCCCATTGTTGTGCTGTGGAATACAGAGTGAGGGGTAGATTAAGCATAGAAGAACAGTTTTTAGGTAGAACGCATAGCTTATCCGTATAGATTTGGTTCGACTTTGACTTTGTCCATGATATGACAAAGTAAACGGTAGACGCATTGACAAAAGAATAAAGAGGACTTGGCATAAAAATCGGTACTTAAAAATATATCGTCGTCTCTTTTTAACTTATTGGTGTTATCGTACGTAAAAAGGACAACAGTAGTTTTGTCTTTGCCTAAAATTACAACATTGCGATCGGTCGCCATGTTGATTGACCAAGATTGACATCCAAACACAAGGTACTTCAGCTGTCAAACAATTTGTTTGTTTACATTTTTCAAGAAAAAAGCCGCCATTTTAATTGACACCAAAGTTTAGGTAAGCGCATTTTTTTCGTTGATATGGCATGTCCTCTCTTTATTCTTTTGTCAATGGGTAGACGGGATAAAAAAAAACCTAAAAAGTACCTACATGTTTATGTAGGATGTCAGCTTCCTAATAGGTACCTACCCAGTTTTATAAAAACTAAAAAGGTAGTTAGCGGTTTTCACATGCAAGTAACTTAAAGAAAACTTCGCCATGAGAATAGAAATATATTAAATTTAACGCCTAAAACAGTCGGATAAACACATAAGTACCTAATATAAGAACTTTCTTCTTTTGAGTCGTTTAAAAACGATAACACCTCTTCTTTTCGGCAGAATCATTGAAATTCGCTGCATACCTACCAGGAATAGAATTTATTACTGGGTCAATAAGTTTATTTTTATCGCAAACGAATGATGTCATTGTCCTCACATAGTAGGTAGGTATTTTTACTATTTACATAAACCTCGTTTAGAATTCAGTAAGTAGGTAGGTATGTTGAATACCTGCATAAAGAAAACCTATTCTTATCAATTTGTAAACGACATAGGTGGGTACATAGATAGACAATACCGATACCTGACAATACATAATGGGTACCTACAGTCAGACGGGATTCAAACCCGGTACCTTAGCCGCACATGCCAGTTATAAAATTTAATTGAATTTACTACCTATTAACAATTTTAAACATAATAGGTACTATACGTAATAAAATAACAACCGTAAGTATTGTGAGTTTATCGGCGAAGACTTCTAACGCATGCTATTTCATACGTTAAGTATTTGGTAATACAGTTTTAATTTGCTCTGTCGGAGTAACTGTTATTACATAGGTACACCACAACAAATATCTTACAAAGTTTGAAAATCTCTATTTGGCTCAAATTAAGGAATAAGCACTCACTTACTTACTTTAAACTAACTTATTTACTTACTATAACTTCTACTTCTAACACACACTTCAATCACTGGTTCCGAACTAACTTGAAATTTTAACTAATGCGTGAGTTAGTTCAATAGATAATCCGATCAAAATGTAAAGACAGTCGAAATCGAACGTCTTTCTACACTCAAAGCGATATTTAAATTGACCAGTGAACAACTAACCGGCGACAAATCGACTAAAATAACGAAATGACGTCATTGTTATCATAATATATCGTAGCGGCTTCCATCCAAGGTTTCAACATCTTCAAATTTGCTTTACTCAAGGTCAGAATTACGTTATTGACTATGATATCATCACATTCTACCGACACAAAAAATACCCAACTGTATTGAAGATTATGGGCCCCTTCTAACGAATTTTCCTTGTATATTAGGTAAATGGAAATACTGGGTGAAGTTTTATCAGTGGCTGAGTCAAAATCAGAATTTGATTTTAAATTTAAGTTTAAAAGTAGCAAGTAGGTAGTTAAATATATTTAACTATTAGTTTTGTAAGTTACCTATCTAGATTTCACTTCTTATTTTTTTGTATGGGAATATAAGTGAGAGGCAAGTAAAGAAAAGTATGTAGGTACCTCATCAAAGTGCAAAGTAGCAAAACTTTTGTTTACCTATCATAAAATAAGTTTTGTCCCGCGTCCCGCCCAAATCCCGCCTTAACTTGACTTCCGCTGAGAGCAACGGATATAGAAGGGATATGAATTGACGGAAACGGAAGTTAGTGCCTTATCACTTCACTGCAAGTTCACTGTCCATTCGCTGTCAGGCCGTATCTGTCATGTTATCAGCTGTCAATGACAATTTTAGTCTGTGGATTTTTGTTGTTTTTGCGTCAGTCATCGTGTCAACGTGAACGTGATAAGTTCAATCTATTCGTGATTTATTCAGATTTTGTTGTTTAAAATGAGTGCCGTAGAATCAAAGCCGCTGTTCAGGGACCTGAATGCCGAGGACCCGGAGCCGGAATGCACAGAAATTGAGTCCATGTGCATGAATTGCCACGCAAATGTAAGTTACATTTTATCAAAACATTCTAGAAGGATTTGGAAAGTACTGTATTTATAGCTAATTTACTTATTTTACTTTAGAATTTCTATGGCATTTACAACTGAAATCTCATAGATAATCTGCTCAGTCAGGGTATTGAGTAGAAGCGGTATTTTGTCATTAAAATCTAAACCAAAACATAACCTCAAATGAAACACAATTTTCTATGTTACAGGCTTACTAATGTAGCTTTTACCATCCACATTATTATGTGTAAGCTCTATACAATGCAACTATTAATCGCTTTATATTTTTTTACCGAGGTAATTCATAGGAGTCTTATAAGATCTCTGTGTATGTGACAGTGTTTCATTGGTTTCATCACTAAGGTCTGTTTTTTTTTTATCAAATTGACAGATTCTGAATGGTTCATCAAGAGTACAGTAAAACTATAAAGTCCTGAAAGCAGAAGTGGATTTTAATAATTGTTACAGACCATATTTAATCAATGTATTGTATTTATTAAAGGACAAATGCGTTAAAAGCCCAAACCCAAATGGTATTTTATTTTTAAAATATATGTGAACGTAAGTAAATAATGATAAAAAGTGTTAGCAAAACCGCACTCTTTATTGTCATGACTTTATAGTTGGACTATAGATTGTCCTGCCAAATGTCACTTTAATCATGAGACAATCTACTGTCAATTTAGATTCCAAGATTAAAAAACAGACCATAAAAATGAAACACACACATAGATCTTACAAAAAACAGACTTTACACTTCTATCATAACTGTTCCAGGGCATGACTCGTCTGCTGCTCACTCGCATCCCGTACTACAAGAATGTGGTGATCATGTCGTTCTCGTGCGAGGAGTGCGGGTACGCCAACAACGAGGTGCAGCCGGGCGGCGCCTTCGCTGATGTGGGGGTCAGGTTAGCTTGTGTTGTATGATTTTTTGGAAAGTTACACCTAATTGCCCTTTATGTATCTCTTTCACTCCTGGGGTAGTTAACAGACATGGTGTGGCCATGTGGGTATAAAATTTAATTATTGCAATTAAATTTCCTAAAAGGAGTGTATAAAAAATACATTATGTGTATAGGCTTTTGTTATTGTTTTACAAATGGGAGCTGAAAATAAGAAAAAACAAAGAATTTCCACTCCTTCTGAAATACATGGTGGCTTTTTTCTATCTTTCTTACACCAATGGTGGCTATTTTCTGTCTTACAGAAATACAGCATTTTAAAAATCATTTATTTCTTATCTTTCCCTGAAAACCTACCTTTCACATTACCAATATTTCACAAATGTTTCAGATGGAAGCTCCAAGTGGAGAAGCCTGAAGACCTGAACCGGCAGGTGGTGAAGAGCGACTACACGAGCGTCAAGATACCTGAGCTGGACTTTGAGATCCCTGCACAGAGCCAGAAAGGAGGTGATCTATTTGACATTAGAGATAAATGTAGGGCTCAGTGTTATGGTGTTTCTTGGAAGCTGCTTATATCAAGTAGTGGATAGTATTGATGACAAAGTCCTCTTGCAAGAAAAAAAACTGGTACACAAAACAATGACAGTGCAAGCAAGAGTTACAATTTGCCTTTTAGTACAAGGGTGAGGCCTAGAGCACTAGCTCTGCACTTTGTTATGGCCAAAGTATAATAGAGATTATTTGAAGCAGTATGCCTGCCTCCTTATTTCTTCAACTCTTATCCTTTCTAACACAAGCTTATTTTCAATGTAAACTCTCTCAATCCCTCACAGAAGTAACAACAGTAGAAGGCATAATCTCCCGCGCCATCGCCGGCCTGCTACAAGACCACGAGCGGAGACAGTCGGAGCATCCTGAGGCAGCTGCACAGATCACGGAGTTTGTGGGCAGGCTGGAGGCGCTGAAGACACTGGAGAAAGGGTTCAGCGTGGAGATTGAGGATATTAGTGGTGAGCTAACAGCCAGACTGAAAAAGTAATAAGTAACTAGCTGTTCCCGCGAGCTTCGCTTCGCCTTAAAAAGTTTTCCCGTGGGAATTCCGGGATAAAAAGTAGTAGGTAGTATAAGTAAGTCTATGTTCTTTCTCAGAGTCTAGACCATATGTATACCAAATTTCATTCAAATCCATTCAGTAGATTTGGCTTGAAAGAGTAACAGACAGACACAGTTACTTTCGCATTTATAATATTAGTTAGGATGACATTTGGAGAAAGAGAGAGAGAGAGAGAGTGAAGACAGACGGAGCACCCCGAGGCGGCTGCACAGATCTCGCAGTTTGTGGGCGGCTGGAGGCGCTGAAGACACTGGAGAAAGGGTTTATTATTATTATTATTATTATTTTTTAATCCTTTATTGCACAAATATATAAATAAGTGTACAAAGGGTGGACTTAATGCTAAAAGCTTAGTGTGGAGATTGAGGATATTAGTGGTGAGGGTTTTATTTATACTTAATTAACTGCTCTAGGTAGGAATTGCGGCAGTCCTGAACAAGTTGGTATATCTACAAAGCCGAAGGGGTTGACTAATTTATTCTGTATAACATATAGCCCCTTATTATAAAACAAAAACTAAAGATAGCTCTGGTTTAGAACCGGTTGACAGTCCAGTAGCCTAAAGCCAGATTCAAACTAGAACAGCATTCTGGAGAGGGAGAGAGAGAGAGAGAGAGAGAGAGTGAAGACACTTGGAGCATCCTGAGGCAGCTGCACAGATCACGGAGTTTGTGGGCAGGCTGGAGGCGCTGAAGACACTGGAGAAGGGGTTTAGTGTGGAGATTGAGGATATTAGCGGTGAGTAAATACGAAAACTTTCGCTTTTAGTGTAGATATAGATTCTATAAAACAATGTAATAACAGCCAGACTGAGAAAGGAAAAGTTATCAAGTGGACTTCATCCTAAAAGTATGTATAACCCCCGAAGAAAACGAGGAACGTAATAAGTTTTTCGTATCTGTGTATATGTGTGTAAAATGGCCCACCTTGGAGGCTAAATGCGGAAAATCAGTTCGCCATGGTGTGTGTGTGTGTGTGTGTGTGTGTGTGTGTGTGTGTGTGTGTGTGTGTGTGTGTGTGTGTGTGTGTGTGAGAGAGAGATAGAGAGAGAGATAGAGAGAGAGAGAGAGAGAGTGAAGACAATCGGAGCACTTCGAGGCGGCGGCACAGATCACGCAGTTTGTGGGCGGCTGGAGGCGCTGAAGAGACTGGAGCAGGGGTTCAGCGTGGAGATTGAGGATATTAGTGGTGAGCTAACAGCCAGACTGAAAAAGTTATAACTAATTTACAATCAAGTAGACTTTATGCTAAAAGTATTAGTAACCCGCGACGAAAACGATGGGTGTTATAAGTTTTTCTTATCTGGGTGTGTGTATCTGTCTGTGGATATTAGAGTGTGGGTTTATGTATTTTATTTATATGTACTTTAGTACCGCTTCAGGGATGACAGTCGTGATTCGTGACAAATTTAATATAGGTAGGTAAATACAAAGTGTTGCAAAAGTAGTATAGTAAGCCGAAAGGGGTTGAATAAGGTATAATAATAATAATAATAATTTATTTATTCATAAAGCCTTACAACAATAACAATCCTAACTAATATTATAAATGCGAAAGTAACTGTGTCTGTCTGTCTGTCTGTCTGTCTGTCTGTCTGTCTGTTACTCTTTCACGCCAAAACTACTGAACGGATTTGAATGAAATTTGGTATACATAGGGTCTAGACCCTGGGAAAGAACATAGGCTACTTTTTATCCCGGAATTCCCACGGGAAAACTTTTTAAGGCGAAGCGAAGCGCGCGGGAACAGCTAGTCATAACATAAATTTACATTTACATCAATAATAATTATGTTTACATAACAAAAAATTCCAATACTTACTAATAATAATTACTAATGGTATAAAATAAATTAGGCTAGAACAAATTCATTTTGTATAATAAGACCCCTGGCTCCTAAACTAGGGTAACCTGTATCTTAGGAGCCAGTGTTCTTCTGATGTACATCGCGTAGCCTGAGCAACAATTACAAAATAGCAAGCAGACGGACAGAATTTTAGGGAAAGACAAAGGTAAAAATTAATCTAAAATTTAAAATATGTTTTACAATAATAATAAGTAAATATTAAAGTAATAGTTAAAATAAAAATACAAGATATTTACAATTAATTATTTTAAAAAAAATTCGTTATTACAAATATAATTAAAGATATTGATATATGTCCTAGGCAGATTCAGATTACAATTGATTCATAATTCTAAATGCAAGCACAAGTCCAGGAAATTCATTTTATTTGAAATTAATTGTTCTGTTTTACAGTAATCAAGTTTATAAAGGAAATTTGTAATTTTTTGTTTACATTCATACTTGTTAATGGGATAAATGTTTAAGAGTCTGTTGATAACGTTATAGAGTCGCGCACTAGCAATTTTGTGCTGCGAGCGAGCAAACTCCGTTCTTGTTTTCTCAGTGGGGCACACCAGATCATCCCGGCGCCTGGTAACGTTATGCATTCCAACGTATGGCACTGTGGTGTGCTTACGAAGAACGATAGAGAGCACATAGAGCTGTCTGATTGATAAAACCTTAAGTTCTGAGTGTAGTTTTACCGTTGGGTAAATAAATGGTTTTTTGAGCATAACTTTCAGAACAGCTCTCTGCGCTCTCTCCAGCTCAATAAGGGTTGTTTTAAAACATCCCCCCCACACTGGAATACAATAGGAGAACAAGGATTGACACAAGGAGAAATATACCATCATCAAGGTATTTTTGTCTGCAGAGCCACGCAGTTTTTTAAATATATATATTGTTTTTCGGGCCCTTGCTATCACGGACTTAACATGGACGCTCCAGTTTAGGTTTTCGTCGATAAAAACTCCCAGGTATTTGATATTGGAGACTCTACTCAGTGACGGACAGTTACAATCCAGCCCCAATCTGTTACAGTTATGAGCTGCGATGGCAAGGTTATCCAGTTGAATGCTCTTGGTATTTCGCATTCTAAATGCGATATACTTAGTTTTAGCTAAATTTAAGGTCAATAAGTTAAAAGAAAGCCAGTTCATAACTTGATGAATGGCGTTTTCAGCATAGTGCACAGTGCTATCCCAGTCATCTCCATGAACCAGCAAGGCAGTATCGTCGGCATATGAAGAGATGCTACAGTTAGTTAGTTGAAGATTGCACAATTCATTAATATAGATCAGGAATAGAGTCGGCCCAAGGATACTACCTTGAGGAATTCCAAAAGTTATAATTTCATGTTCACTAATGTAAGGTCCTATTTTTACAGCCTGGGATCTATTATTGAGATAGTCTCTAAATATATTTAGCCCCACGCCACGAATACCGATGTCTTCCATCTTGCACAGAAGTCTAGGAACAGAGACAGTGTCAAAAGCCTTCGAGAGATCAAGGAAAATACCGAGAGTTTTCTTCCTGTCATCCAGTCTTTTTACAGCTTCTTCTGTAAGAAAAGCAACAGCGTCTTCGGTAGATAGACCTGACCTAAATCCAAATTGATTAGGGGCCAGAATGTTATTTATTTCGAGGTAGCTGACAAGACGGCAGTTCAGTAATCTTTCCAGGATTTTTGATAGAGCTGGTAAAACAGAGATTGGCCTATAGTTATTGACACTGTCCCTGTCCCCACCCTTAAAAACGGGATGAACTAGCGCCTTTTTAAAAACTGACGGGAATACTCCAGAACTTAGCGCCAGATTGCAAATGTGGGTGATATAGGGGATTAATTTAGGAGCGGAAGATTTTATGACTCTACTCGGTATGTTATCCCACCCTGTCGCACAGCCATGCCTAAGCTCCTTGACGAGCTTCTCTATCTCTACGTGATCTGTGTCTAGTAGAGCAAAGGAGTTAAGTTGGCTCTGAGGCCTGCTAGGCCGATTTGGGGGTGCTTGATCTGGTAGTTGAATTTTGCTAGCAAGCTTCTGACCAACGTCTACAAAATACTTATTAATGGAGTTAACAGATTGTGAAACATTTTGTGAGCTTTTTAATAATTCAACTGGACATGATTTTGAAAGTTGGGTTTCACATATATTTTTTATAACTTCCCAGGTGGCCTTAGGATTGTTTTTAGCTTTCGTAAACTGTTACTGTTGATATGAAATTCTTAGTTTTTTTATTAAGCCATTACAAAAATTTCGGTATCTACTGTACGTTATTTTGATGATGAGATTGGTAGGGTTATTTTTAAGTTTTAAGTGCATTTTGTCGCGGTTTCGAATACATTTGAGAAGTCCCGGTGTGATCCAAGGTTTAATGTTTCGGTCCCTTTTTCTGACATTGATTACCGTGGAGTTATCTTTTATAATATTCGAAATAGTAGAGACAAGTTTCTCAGCTGCCTCATTTGTATCAGATATGCTCATGATTGAGGACAAGTCGGCTGTGTCAATTTGACTTTTTATAGCACAATAGTCAACTCGGAGAGATGTTTTAACTACTTTCTTGGTTGAAGACCTTTTGGCATCAAAACACAAAATAACAGGTTCATGGTCAGTGATGTAAGTTTCTAGGACTATTGATGATGATGTTTTATTGGACTTAAGCATAACATGGTCTAGGCAATTTTTTAATCTAGTAGGGTAAATATGGCCTGGTAAAAGTCCATGAGAAGCTGCAAGTGTTAAGTATTCATGTGAATGAGGATCAACGTTATCTTTTTTTATGTCTATGTTTATATCTCCGATAACAGCGATACTCTGATATTGCTTTAAAGAAAAAAGTACGTCGTTTAAATCATTTATAAAGCAATCGACTTTTTTGTAGGATGGTGATCGATAGATAGATATTACGGCCAGATTTAGGGTGTTAAATTTAATAGTCAAACAGTTTGCTTCGTCAAATTTAGGTTCACTGATCTCACAGGATAAGCCATCTCTAACATAAACGACAACACCATCATTTTGAATTTTATTATTCCTAGTTAGATGTTCCTGGAAACCAAACATAGTAGGCACTTTATTGTATTTAATCAACCAGCATTCAGTCAAAACAATAACGTCAATTTTGTTTCGTAGAGATTGTAAGAGGACCAGAAAGGAATCAAAATTTTTACTATTTACGCTACGAATGTTTAATTGGAGTATATTTAATGAGTGACTGTTGTCCATTAAAAAGTTGAGGCATGAATCGGTTGAACATTTGTATGAATTACACACCGTTAACATGTCAATATCCTCCGAGATTTTATTTAAATCTAGATTAGCCATTGATTATGTTGAGTTTGAAGGTCATTCTGAATAACATATGCGGCGGCGCAGATCTCGCAGTTTGTGGGCAGGCTGGAGGCGCTGAGGAGACTGCAGCAGGGGTTCAGCGTGGAGATTGAGGATATTAGCGGTGAGGGTTGTAGTTTTAACATAAAAGCATTAATTTAGGTCCTTCTACAACATTGACAATAAAAAAACTGCTTATTTGACAAACATCTGTCTGCGAAACTGAAAGTTCTGCAACATTACTGTATTCTGGCCCTGTAGCACAGGGCGCTAATAAGACGTGACAAAAGTTCTCCATCGCGCTCACTCTTGTCTTGAGGCTGGTGAGTGACGGCGATGCAAAACTTTTGTTAAGTCTTAAATGCGCCCCGTACTAGCCCTTCTGGAGTTTTAGCGCGACTAGCTAACCGTAATTGATTTTTCATCACTCATGGTCTAACTAAAATTAAAATGAATGATGACAAATTTCAAGTGAAACCTTCTAAAACCAAGTGCTTGATAGTGGAAGTTTAGAAGAAGAATAAGTGCGAAATTCTTTATGAAAAGTGGTGACTAAACAAGTGGGTTTTACTTCTTGGATTCCAATGTAATACATAAATATGTCATTATTATAAAATAAAAAATCTAGTCTTGAAATATATCTTGTCCGCAGGCAACTGCTTCGTGGAAAATCCGGAGGCTCCACAGAAAGACCCGCGCTGTGTTCGCACAGAGTTCAAGAGAAACGACGAACAGAACCATTTACTGGGGGTGTTCACTCATGATGAGGTAGATATTGATGCGTTTTATTAAATATTCTCTACAATTCTACTGCGAAAAATGGGTTGCTCGCTGGCGAGTTACCCCCGAACTACCGTGACTAGGTAGTCGTGAACATAATTATGCATATTTTTATAAATATTATTGGTGATGGAATATTTATTTGATTACAGATATATTTTTTAATTCGCGCTATCGACATACTTTCGAAATTAATTTAATTTGCTGGCGCTAGTTTGCACAATGTAACCGGCTACAAAAACTCTTGTATTCAAGTAGTAAAAATAAACGCATATTTGTATAGTCTGATGCCTCTCCTCCATTATCATATCATATCAGCACTTTGACTGCCCCAACAATGTAAAAATAACGCCCTAGCGGCATGAGAATATTAAAAAATACTATAAATAAATTAACGTATGTGTATGCCATTTCTAGCGCGGCGACACGGCGCCCCCGACCGGTCTGCTGACGGCGTCGGACCCCGCGCAGCACAGCTACGACCGACTGCAGGGAGACGAGGTCAATATATACTAGTATTCTATTAAATGTTAATATCATAATCACTTGGGTTTGCAGCTCAATGCCTATCCTAATCTAAGTTATGATGAAATAAGAAAAAATAAAATATGCTGGTCCTAGTATGTTGCCTTGAGGAACGCCTAAACCCTTTGCTTTCATATGCGTTCACGAACTTCAATTCTAGACAGTTAGGATATTTAAAGTTATGTTGCAAAATAATTCTTGAAAGAACTGTTTTCTACACCATTCTTTATAGTTTTTTTCATTGAAGTGATAGACAGAACCGTGTCCAAAGCTTTAGTCCAATCTAGACAATGGAATAAAATTTTGACATATTTGTGTTATAAATAGGTGATGTCATTCCCGACCAACTGCCCGGAGTGCAACGCGCCCGCCGACACCCGGATGAAGCTTACCCGTAAGTAACTGCTTTAGACAATAAGACCGAATCTGTAAAAGCATGAATGTGAAAAGTGTATATGTGAATCCCAAAAAAAACATGGCAACCTCAAGGGTGTATGCTATCGTCTATGTTACTAATTTTTAAGTGTATACCATAACAAACTATCTGTGTAGGCCACATATACTTTGTACACAATATTCCTTCCGGACTTCTAGGTCTATTTCCTTAAATGTCCAGTGTGTTCATTAGGTCCACTTCCTCAAACGTCCACTTCCGCCTAATTTCCACTATTGACAATTTGACAAATTTATGCTAATGTAAAATGTGTCGTTACAGATATACCGCACTTCAAAGAAGTGGTGATAATGGCCACGACTTGCGACGCGTGTGGACATCGCACCAACGAGGTATGATACAGAACCTACCTTGCATTACTTTAATCTCTATTGGGGTAGGCAGACTTTTCACCCGTGTAGGTATCAATGGTGGAAGGCAATTATCATTTTAATCAAGGATATATTAGCATTTTTCTAAGAAATCCTGGACTCCATGAAATATTTACTGTTGTAGGGAATCAAACCCAACTCTATGGTTGATTTAGCAATCACCAAAACCCATCACGTCCCCACTGATGGGACTCGGGTCTCCTTTCAATGAAAGAAGGGTTTTAGGCCTAGTCTACCACGCTGGCCTAGTGCGGCTTGGTGTACATTTCACGATTTAGCCATAGATAATCCTAAATTCTTTCGAGTATATAAGATGTTGGAAAAAGCATATACTAAGCCGAGGGTTATTTTGAACAACTTGTTCTACGAATTTTGGAAAGACGAAAAAAATAATTCTTTTCCATAGTAACTGTATTGGTCACGTGACTTTTTATTTATTTATTTAATTCTTTATTGTACAAATATTACAATTTTACTCGTTTTTTTTTTTTCGCGACTTTCCAAAACTTATAAAACAAAAGTTCTTGAAAATGGCCCCCTGATTCACCCCCTTTCGGCTCAGTATAGCCTTTTTGCAACACCCTGTATTAAAGTGATTTTGTTTCCAGGTGAAATCCGGTGGCGGTATCGAAGACAAGGGAGTGAAGTTTGAGATTCGCGTCGCTTCAAAGGATGACTTCTCTCGCGATATACTGAAGGTAACGTAGAGTTGTTTTCTCTATCATACGCTACATAATGCACTCAACTAAGCAACCGTCAATGTTTGATTGTTAGACTAGGTACAAAAGACTCAATGTGCTTACTGTTTTCATTATCAAATTTACCACCCTTAGCACTAATAAGTTTTTTTAAAAACATTGAATTATTAAATTAATTTCCAGTCAAAAACGCCAGAAGTGGGTCTGCTTCTCATGGCGTTTACGGGACTGTAATGGATTTGGATAAATGATTTTTTATTGGATGTCTTAGTTTTGATCTGCATTACATCAAAATCGTTTCCCCCGACACGAGTTAATATCATCCTAACTAAACAATCATTTCAATGTGGTATATATGGTGGTCAATTTCTAAGGAGGCCTTTGCCCAGCAGTGGGACACTATCCAATGGTCCTAAAACGTATTTTCACTCTCCTATTCGCAGTCAGAAACCTGCTCCATGTCAATCCCCGAGTTAGACTGCAGCGTGGGCGGGCGCGCGCTCGGCGGCCGTTTCACCACCGCGGAGGGGCTACTGCGAGCCACGGCCGAGCAGCTCGCCGACTGCCCTGGCGCTACGGGCGACGCGCCGGGACAGAGCGGGAAGTTGGATAGGTAGGACTATACTATAACATACCTATATCCATAATTCCAATAATTATGTATCAAAAACCGGATTAAACTAAGCAAAACTGGATTTAACCAAGGGAAAGCAGCCATCAAAAGTGGATTTAACCAAGGTAAGGCAGCCATTAATCTTACGTGAGTATAAATTTGCACCAAAATGAAGAATTAATATCGATAATGGCGTCCCTATAACCATATTTAGTAACCTCAACACTAAAATCATCGAACAACGCCATCTGTCGCCTGTCTCTGGTGTCTCTCCGCTTCACCACCGCGGAGGGGCTACTGCGAGTAGCGGCCGAGCAGCTGGCCGACAGCCCCGGGAAGATCAAAATTACACTAATTATGCATCGAAAAGCGAATTAAACTAAGCATCTTCAATATTAGTAACCGCGCTACTAAAATCTTCATACAACGCCATCTATTAGAAGTTACTAGGAACTCTGGCAAGATAATGATAGAACAGATACCATTTATTTGATCCACATCATTATTACATTACACAAAGTAAAGTACATAGAAACGTAATACGTGCAAAACAGTTCAATCAGGAAAAGTGTATGTGTTGAAACAGACTAAAAATGAAACAGATAGATAATACTTTATTGCACACAAATACATAAATTACAAAAGGAAATCCACAACATAGACGGTACAATTAGTGGCCTTATTACTGTGAGTAATTTCTTCCAGACTACCTCGAAATATCTGTACATGTTATACCATCTCACCAATATCACATCTTTAACCCAATTCTCTCTCCGTCCACAGTTTCATCAAGCAGCTCGAAGAAGTCCTGGCCGGGACTAGAACCGCGACCATCGTGCTGGACGACCCCGCCGGCAACTCGTACGTGCAGAGCCTCAACGACCAGTGTCCCGACCAGCCGGACGACGGTGAGCGGTTATACGTTTAGTGTGTGTGTGTGTGTGTGTGGAGGACAGGGTGAATTATTTTCGCCCTAAAATTTGTTTAGGGTGACGTCCTGAGTTACCCTTTTTTGACTTGCTATACCAATTTGGCAAAACGTTTATTAGACGAACGAATGGTGCAGTGGTTGTTACTACCTTGGCTGTAATGCCGTAGGTCCCGGGTTCGATCGGCCGGTGCAGATATTGGTTTAAGACGGATAGGTAATTATAATATTTATGTATGTATCTGAGTAGATCGATGTATATATATCAGCTGTCCGATACCGATATAATATTACAGGCACTGCCTAGCTTGGTGTCGGATGGCCGTGTGTGAGATGGCCCCACATATTATTATATTATATACACACACATGACGTCCACTTCGACTTTGCACACAAACCTCGAAATTTCTCATAACAATTTTTTTACATGACATTAATGTGTTTTTTTCTGTTCCCTTACAGGTCTGAAAGTGACCCGCTACGAGCGTTCCGAGGAGCAGAACGAAGAGCTGGGCCTCAACGACATGAAGACTGAAAACTATCAGAACGACAGCTAGTCGTAGGTGTTCTCTTCTTAGGCCTGGGTCTCCTATTACCCGCCGTAGGTCGCGTCCAGCGTCTCGCCGTAGGCCGCGTCACGATGCTCACTATATCTACGCGCCAACGTCGGCGTGTGAGGGAGACCGCATCAGTACATTTCTATAGTGAGCATCGTGACGCGGCCTACGGCATAACGCTGGACGCGAACTACGGCGTAAATAGGAGACCCGGGCCTTACTGCAAAAACTAGACGACTGGACTCACATAAACCCATAGAATAAGGAATACTCATTATTCTATGCATAAAACATTTCTTTGGCACTGTCAAATGCCTTATGCATCTGCCTTTGTAGCTTAAAAATAAGCTAAATTACCTTCTGTAACTATAGTCTGTTTTTTTTTTATTTCAGATACTAAATTGACAGATTCTGAACGGTTCAGAAGACAGGCGGTTAAAAACGGTTCAACATAAGATTGTCCCGCGATTAGGCGGCGTATCGTTCTATTGGCGGGACCATCGACTGTTGATGAACCGTTCAGCAACTGTCAATTTAGTTTCTGAGATTAAAAAAAAGACTTAAAATTACTTACCTTCTGAAACTACATTGTAATAGTTATGAAGGCTACTTATTTGTGTAAACTCATTTGCATTTCGGTTAAAAACAACTATAGTGCCACAAACTTATCTGTTCCGGTGAGAGCGAACTAAATTGGTCCATATAATCTATGTCAATATGAAATTCATTTAGTAAGTAATGAGGTATGGACCAATTTAGTTCGCTCTCACCGGAACAGATAAGTTTGTGGCACTATACATGTGATTGTTATACGCATTTTTATAATATTTTAAAAGTACATTATTATAATCTGTTGATAGTAAGTTGTAAAAAAACTTTTTATGGCAATAAAAATGAAATTATTAAATATTTTTTGTTATCATTAAAAAAACATTGACTTTTGGACATAGGCCTTTTCTAATACAGCCACTACCGGCATCTTTCTAAAGTTTTAGAACCAAGAAATGGTTATAGATTAGATTGTTCGGCGTTACCCACTTACCCGACAGCTTGCTTGTGTTGGGGTTCACCAACCCGCACTTGGCCAGCGTGGTGGACTAGGCCTAAACCCTTCCTTCATCGGAAAGAGACCCGTGCCCCAGCAGTAGGGAAGTGATGGGTCGTGATGATGAATAAAAAACATAACATATCGACAACAAGAAATATATTTACAACATGTTTATCTAGACTAGAAACAGTAAAACATGAAATTCTAATAGGTATTTTTATAGAAATATGAGAATGTATTTAAGTAAATATATGTATAAGATTATAAATTATTTTATCTTAAGACCGCTGAAATTTGAAACTATAGCTATGAAAATTATCTATCTACAACATCAAATATTTGATATACTATTGTGTACAGACGGTTGTAAAAAGTTTACTGCAATGCTATACAGGGTGTTGCAAAAAGGGTATACTAAGCCAAAACCTACATGTGCAGCATGGTATATCTAAGCCTGAAACTGAAATCAGAATTTGAAAATTCGCGAAAAAAAAAAAACATTTTCCATAGAAACTTTGTTGGTCACGTGACTTTTTACTATGGAAAATTTAATAAAAATTCGCGAATTTCCAAATTTCTGATTTCAGTTTCGGGCTTAGATATACCATGCTGCACATGTAGGTTTCGGCTTAGTATACCAATTTTGCAACACCCTGTATACATCTAAAGGTGAAAATTGGTAGCATGTCATCAGCAGTCTATTTGCACCTTAATTTTGATGAACTTTTATCCTAACCTGTACATACTGTAACTAAAATATACAAAGACAAATGCCCTCTCCCTTTAAACGTTATCATATAATTAATATCACAAAAGTTTATTGATTATTATTAAACCGGTCACATAAATCATGTTTAATTAATTATAATAATATGGTGTAACTAACAAAGTATTAGGTAGGACTAATAATAAAATTGTGGATCTATTCCTATTGCACCTTATGAGATGAACTTATTTGCACCCAGTCAGTAGACAGTGTACAATCTTGACATGAGGTAACAGAACACATCATTCTGAACCATGAGAAATTATTTAGGATCGTTTTTTTGTAGTTTTCAGCAGTTGTTTAGAATAACTAGCTGAGTCATAGGTACCTTTTCGGCTTCCAATACCATTTTTCTATGACCTTAGTATCAAATATCTATATTTTTCTACATACATACCTTCTATTAACGTAACTAATTATATCTAGGTATCCACAGAATTACACCATCACTGATATACACATAAAGACATTCATTTACAGAAAAAATATTTGGCTATGATTTTTTTAAAGTAAAAATCTTATTTGAAATTTACGTAATCTATCTTAAGTATAAAATTTTCTATATTACATATAATATTCATGTAGAAAGAGAGGAATTTTATCAATGATCATTATGTAAAATAATTATCCTAAAAAAGCGAACCTGATAAAACTTTCATACAATACAATGGAAGATTTTCAACCATAGACAAACAACCATAGATTATAGATGATTTCATACTCAATAGCACTGCATTTTTTTAGATGCCGGCTAAAAAAAATGCAGTGCTGTTGAGTATGAAGTCATCTATGGTTGTTTGTCTATGGTTGAAAATCTCCCATTCAATACACTTTATTTGCACCAAGAACAAATATTACAAAAATCCTTTCTTTGTTTGTAATTTTAGTTTCTTGAAATATTGTATATACCCGATAGATTCCTGAAACACTCCATTTGGGAATTATTGCTGAGTTTGTCCAGTATTCTACAGTACAGTTCCCTCACTCGGACTCTCTATCCGTGCAACTGCTCCCGGACTCATCAGAACTAGACACGGGCTCGCACTTGATGAACTACTAGTCTATTTTTTAAACAAACGAGTACTGAAATTGTTTTATTGCGTTGCTATTGGTACTAGCAATGACCAATCTGACTTGAGTGCCTTAGAAGTTACCCATTTATACAGGTCCTAGTTATCCAGGTTTTGTTACGGAAATATTGCTCAGTTTGTCCACTGTTGTCCACTCACTCGGACTCGCTATCCGTGCAACTGCTCCCGGACTCATCAGAACTAGACACAGGTTCACACTTGATGAACTCAAACTCCTGCAGCTGCTTCTTCCTGCGACCTCGGCGCTTCTTCACTGGGATTGGTTCTCCGTTCTCTGCCATTACCTGGAGGGTACAGATAGGTTTATTTAGAATATTATATTATTATAATAATATACAGTGTATAAAGTTAGGAAAAAAGTTCTTTTGTTTTATTTGTTGTTTGCTGTATGTATTTCTTTGTGTATTTTTGGTGTGTGGTGAATTTTTATCTTATCTTTATCTTTAAAACGGAATTGGATCGCTATTACATTTACTCCAGCACAAATCTTTTGAATAGAGTTTATACAGACACACTCGCGAGCAATGAAAAAGTTCCAGTGACATAGCACTGAATTACTCTTAAACGGAAAAGGCCATGATGTGACATAAAAAGTGAAGAATCTCAAATGCTAAAGATGGTCATTTTACTGTGACGAGACTTTAGTTCAACTTTAAAAACAACAAATTCCTAGTTACACTCTTGTGGTTTTTTGCCTTTTTGATACAAAATTTGTTTATACTTTTATCTTATCTATTGTTGAACATAAATGAAGGTGCAGCAACTCGTGTATTATTTCAGTAAAATGTAAAATATAACAACTCCTCACCATTTCAGAGATCTGCTTCATCTGCTGCTGCTGGTGCCTCCTCAAATGATTCTTCAGATACTTATACAGTTTAAATGTTTTCCCGCACTGTTCACACTCGTGCGTCGAGTCACTATCCCTCTTCTCGATATGCACAGAGTTATTGTGGCGACGCAAGTAGTGAGCGTGCGCAAATTCTTTATCGCACTTTTCACACCGAAACTTCGGCTGGCCAACTGGATGCACTATCTTCTTATGCTTTTTCAACCGCAAGTCAGAATGGAATAATTTATCACACTGGTCACACGGGATTTTTTTTTCGTGTACCGTGTGCACTTGCATATGTTCTTTGAGGTATTGGTCGTTTTTGAATTCCTTCAAACATTGCGGACATGCCACTTTTGATTCTAACGGCGGATGGACGTTCAAAACATGTCTTTTCATGTGATGTTTAGATTTAAAAGTCTGTGTACAGAAGAGACACGGGTGTCTGTCGACTTCAGTGTGCTGAGAACGAATGTGTTGGGTCAAATTCAGTCCAGTTTTGTACTTCTTATGGCAGATCGGGCAGGGAAACTTCTCCCGATCAGCGTTGTGTGTGCGCTCTATGTGGTAGCGAAGCTTGTATGGCATGTTAAATTCTTTCCCGCATTCAGCACACTTCAGCTCTGGCAATGTAGTTGGATGTATTCTCTTTATATGCATGTGCAAAGCTCTCCCAGTCCGAAACTCCTGAAGACAGAACTGGCACAAACGTCTCTCAGAATCCGAATAGTGCTTGTTCATCCTATGCATATACAAGTAGTGTTTATTCTTAAAAGTCTTCTCGCACAAATTGCACACGACCGCCGACGCCTCTGTCGAGTGCACGCGTGTTGTATGCAGATATAAATTCTGGTAATTCTTGAATTCTTTAAAGCACTTATTGCATATAAACTGCTTCTCCCTTTTAGGAAACAATCCAGGTTTCCAAGTCTTTAATACCGAATGGTACATGGCCCGTTGTTCAGCGGTTAGATTAGGGTCAGTGATGCTTGTGAAAGGTCCAGTGTCTCCCGCCTGGTCCTGTTTGGGGGGTGGTTCGGAGGTCTCAGGGGGTGGGGACGCGCGGCGCGGGGCGGGGGGCGAGGGCGGGGGCTGTAGGAGATGCTGCAGTGGGTGTGACTGGAGGAACTGTTGTTGTATATTTGCGATGTTCATTTTGGACCTGGAAATAATGGGTTTGGTTAGTAAATTTTGTGTAAAGTTTTTTATTTGATTCAAAGTTCTAGAACATTGCAAGAACACAAAGATATAAAATATATGTATTTTCATTGGATAAATTTGAAACATTCTTTAAACTAGTTTAAACAAATACCTTAAGGACCTTTTCACAGCAGTAGGATCTAACTACCCAATTAAACATTCACTTTTCACATAAATGTAAATATTCTATCTATAATCTCCTATCATTATTTAGAACTGTTGTCCATTGCTGGACATAGATCTTTCCCTAGCACCACAAAAATCTATCCTGATACAGCATTTTAATATACATAGATAGATTAGTATCACACTGCCACAAATGATATTTTTAATTGAGATTACTGAGATATACAGTAGCAATGACGTCAATGCTGCATTCAATGAGTTTTATGACTTATTTAAAATGTTGTATGATTTGTGTTTTCCGACTATAAGAGTAAAAATATCGAGCCATAGGCGACCACAATGGATCTCAAAGGGCATAAAACTATGCACTAAAAGAAAGAGACAGCTACTATGGCAATATAGACAGTCACCCAGTCAAGAAAACAAACAAATATTTAAAAACTACACTAAAAGACTTAAAAAAATTATTACCATGACTAAAAAATCACAAAATGATTACAATATAAAAACATCAAAAAACAAATCTAAAGCTACATGGAAAATAATAAATGATAACACAAAAAATAATAATAACAATAACCATAAAAATTACATTGAACAAATTAAAATTGACGAACACCTTATTACTGATCCACAAGAGATTGCACAAGCCTTCAATGATTTTTACATTGATCAGGTAAATCAACAATGTACTAAGAAAACTAATCAAATTAACCCAGTAGGAATCACTTTAAATCCTAATTCTTTGTTCTTGAATCCTACCACCCCTTATGAAGTGTATTTAATAATAAAGAACTTAAAAAATACTAATAGCACTGGTCATGACAAAATTTGCACGAAGGTATTAAAATATGTAGCAGAAGTCATATCACCTGTTTTAAGCTATCTTATAAACCTTTCTATCGAGAAGGGGATATTCCCAGAAAAGCTTAAAATTTCTATTATTAAGCCAGTATTTAAGAAGAGTGATCGGAAAAATATGAATTTCTATAGACCAGTTGCGTTAATACCTATACTCTCAAAAGTTTTTGAAAAAGTAATTTATAGGAACCTAAACCAATACTTTGAGAAAAAGAATTTATTTACTGAAGAACAGAAGGGCTTTAGACAAAATATGACAATTGACCTAGCTATATATGATTTTCTGGTTAAAGTAGTAACGAATTTAGATAAGAAAATCCCAGTGACGGCCATGTATATGGATATGACCAAAGCATTCGACTTTGTTGACCACAATATACTAATGAAAAAGCTTTATATGTATGGCATCCGAGGTAATGCACATGAACTCATTAAAAGCTATCTAAACAACAGACAACAACTAACGCAGGTCTCAAAAATATGTCATAAAACTAAAACAGAAATTCATTATTCTTCACAACCTAGAACAGTGCAATATGGTGTACCGCAAGGTAGTGTATTAGGGCCATTACTGTTCCTCATTTATATAAATGATCTGCCTAAATCAGTGTCACATCCTATGGTCCTATTTGCGGATGACAGCACCTTGATTGCTGAATGTCAAAACCCAAACAACTATGAAACTGAAATAAATAACTCTCTACGAACTATTATCGATTGGCTTGAACATAATAATCTTGTTATCAATCTTAGTAAAACACATATTATGACATTTACCAACAATTACAATAAAATACATAAGAAACTTGACATTCAATATAATGATGAAAAAATTAACGAAGTAAATGTAACAAAATTCTTAGGACTAAACATTGACGCTCATTTAACATGGAAGCCACAGATAGAACAAATTTGCAAAAAAGTTAGTCAGTTTTCCTATGCTCTATACATGCTTGCTAAAATAGCCAGTCTATCTGCCCTATTAGCAGTATATCATGCATTTGTGGCCTCTACACTAAGATATGGCATAATATTCTGGGGAAACTCGACTCACAAAGAGATGGCATTTAAAGCGCAGAAACGTTGCATAAGGGCAATAAGTAAACTTAAGCAAACAGACAGCTGTGTGCCACACTTTAAAAAATATAATGTGTTGACCCTACCATCACTTTATATCTTTGAAACTGCCGTATTCGTTAGGTCTAATTTAAACCTGTTCAATAAACTTAAAAGTAAAAGAGACACTAAATTGTGTGCTCCGGTCCGCTCAACCACCCTGTTTAGCAAGAGCATATTTGGTATGGCTCCGAAAATATATAATAAGCTACCTAAATGCATTAGAAATATAGATAATACACATTTGTACAAACTAACATTAAGGAAATTACTAATAGGCAAATGCTACTATAGTTTGCAAGAGTTCCTAGACGACAATTTTGACTAGAAATAATATAATATATAATTAATAATATTTGATGATCTTAATTTTATACTGATAGTGACATAATTGTAATTAGATAATAATATTTGCATGCCTGCATGGTAGAATATAGTGATTTTTTTTTTTAATTTATTGACATTTTAATGTAACATCTTATGTAACACCTATATTCATGCAAATAAACAATACTTTACTTTACTTTACTTTACTTTAATTTCAGTAAAAAGTTTCTACAGATTTTTTTTGCACTAACCTGCACCTTGTAGATGTGCAAAGTGGAGATTTAATTAATAGGTTCAATAAATTATAATTCCTACTTTGTAAGTTTCTAAATCAATCTCAATTCTAACTGGACTACAGTTAACGACATTTGTTTTTGAAAATTTGTTGGCTGTGCAGCGCATACCCAGCACAAACACCTGGTATCCAGCCTAATTATAAAAGAGTGCTGGATCCACTGTGTACTTGATCCAAACTGGGTACACCATAATATCTTATTTATAACATACAGTTGATACTCTCTGGAACTTATTCCATGCATTCCACATGGCTAACTAGTATACAGGTTGTTGCAACATTTGAATGACTATGTTCAAAATTCTGAGGCACCCCCTTTTGTAACACCCTGTAGGCTAAAGGCAATGAAACTCCACTAACAAGCAATAACTGGTTGATGATACATTACAGCTCTTAAGGGGCAGGGCATAAAGTGCAGGCAATAGCACCATACAGTGTATCCTACTAATATTAAAAAGGCGAAAGTTAGTAAGTATGTATGTTTGTTACTTCTTCATGTCAGAGCTGAAACAATTGTAATGACATTAGGTATGGAGTTAGTTGACACCCTGGATTAACATAGGATACCCACACTTTATTCTATTCTCTGTGAGGGTGTAAGTACCTGCACCTGGCTCTCTCGAATGGAACCTTTGTGCATATCCCCAAGGTCTAAACTGCCTTCCTAAGCTTGGACTATTTCCCACCACACTGGACCCACACTCTGGATAGGCTACTTTTTATTGCGGAAATCCCACTGGATAACTTTTTAAGGTGAAGCAAAGCTCGCGGGTACAGCAACTTTAGTATAAGTTACTAACATTAGTGTAAGTGATTGTTATTAACACATCTATTCATACTTTATCCGAAATAAAACAATTGAGTATTGCTTAGGTAAATTCTAAATAATAGTGATAAGGTTGTTTTAAACAATGTTCACACTATTATGTTAATTTAAGTTATCAAGATACTTAATACCTATACTATTGTATACTATACACTACATAATAATATTTCTTGTTTACACAAATGGGTTGGAGTGAAGGAAAGGGTGTGCGGGACTTAGAAAAATTTTCGATTTTTTTTTTACTTTTAAATTTCGGTATTTTAATAATGGGGGGTTACTTATTATGTTAATACAAACATATTATGTCAAATAAACTTTTCTCTGGAATGCGTATTTTCGACTCTATTGACACTTTACTTTTAAACCACACCAGGGACTCTGACAAATTTTTGAATGTTTTCAAATTTTTACATATTTACTCTTTTATTGATGAGATATGATTAGTTACATCATTTCATGAAATATATGTGAAATAAACTTTTCTCTGAGATTAGTAGTTTGCCTGTTATAATGTTTCAAAGTGTCGCAGGACTTTTTTTGTGATGTCAATAGAGTCGAAAATACGAATTCCAGAGAAAAGTTTATTTGACATAATATGTTTGTATTAACATAATAAATAACCCCCCATTATTAAAATATCAAAATTAAAACATAAAAAAAAATCGAAAATTTTTCTAAGTCCACACTTTACTGGTAAAACTGACCCAGGGACTCTTGACAAAATTTAAGATTTTTTTTTTAATGTTTTAATTTTGATATTTTAATAATGGGGGGTTATGTATTATGTCAATACAAACATATAATGTCAAATAAACTTTTCTCTGGAATGCATATTTTCGACTCTATTGACATCACAAAAAAAGTCCTGCGACACTTTGAAACATTATAACAGGCAAACTACTAATCTCAGAGAAAAGTTTATTTCACATATATTTCATGAAATGATGTAACTAATCATATCTCATCAATAAAAGAGTAAATATGTAAAAATTTGAAAACATTCAAAAATTTGTCAGAGTCCCTGGTGTGGTTTAAAAGTAAAGTGTCAATAGAGTCGAAAATACGCATTCCAGAGAAAAGTTTATTTGACATAATATGTTTGTATTAACATAATAAGTAACCCCCCATTATTAAAATACCGAAATTTAAAAGTAAAAAAAAAATCGAAAATTTTTCTAAGTCCCGCACACCCTTTCCTTCACACTGACCCACAAATGCACACACCAATTTACCAACCACTCAACGTCATAAAATACCTATGTAAGTATCTGATTCAAGGAAAATCTGCTATAAAAATGCTTGAATTTTTAACACCATTGATAAGAGTTTTACTTACGTTTTTATATGTGTTGATGCTCCACAAATAAATAAGTCACTTTGGACACCCTTTCGCTTCCATTTACACTATCGAATACGTGAGAAGCTACACAAAAACGCCATAAAATGTTGGGAGGAACAAATTATTCCCTGAGGGCATTACTAAATCTATAATTGATTCCCGTCCGTGAAATGGCTAGGCTGCGTAGCGAAGTTATAACATGCATAGCACATGAAAGTTGATTATTTGAAATAATTAAGACATTAGATGCGATTATTCACAATCAAATACAATAAAATCTAGATATTTTACGCAGCCAAGCAATCTAAGGATTCCAAGGATTACAAAATGTCATCAGCGTTCCGTTTTACTACGACATAACAAACACGACAGAAAAATCTACTAAAACACTTTTCTTTTTTCGATGATAAAACGGTGGGGAAATGTTTCCCTACTCTATAACATCATAATGTTAAAGAAACATCTAATGCAATGAGCCGTTTTCCTTGACAGCTGTCAGTTGAGCTTTTGGGTAAGCCGATAGATGGCGTGAAAACGCAGTGTACCAACTATCAAAAATTACATAGAGAGCAAAGAGTACTAAAC
Source organism: Plutella xylostella (assembly GCF_932276165.1). Taxonomy (NCBI): domain Eukaryota; kingdom Metazoa; phylum Arthropoda; class Insecta; order Lepidoptera; family Plutellidae; genus Plutella; species Plutella xylostella. The sequence goes on from NC_063991.1 coordinate 4,759,542, forward strand.
TCAGAATAAGAACTCACTAGTTGTGATTAAATGTCGGGTGGTAGCGCGAGCCATCCTTCCGAGGCTCAGACTGCATGTGGCTTGGGATAGTGCTAAGTATTCTGTGAATAGTTCTACCCGCGCCGTCACGTTAGGGATGTCGAAAGTGCAAAAAAATATCGATATTTCGATATATCGATATTTTCTTTTATATCGTTACTGAAATCGATATATCGAATAAAAAATATCGATATATCGATATATCGGTAGCTTAATAGGAATAAATCCTTGCGAAATCAAATTCCTTTATTATTAAAAAATACTATTTTCACTTTGTGCCAGTGTCGTGTATTGACATGTGTGATGACCCCTTTACACTCTCGCTTGGTACACGGTTGCGAGCTAGCATCGCCGCATTGCGTTGTGACGCAAACAAAAGGGTATTGTCAATGAAAAATATATCGATTTTGATATGTTTTCGATACTTGATTATTTATATCGATACATCGATATATCGGTTTACAATATATCGTCGGAAAATATCGATAGATTTATAAAAATATATCGATATATCGATACATCGATATTATTTCGACATCCCTACGTCACGTAGTGTTCTTTTCTCTATGCGCGCCGTTTGAACGGGTGCTGCGTGCGAGAACTGATTATCTCACAAGAGTCACTATCTCAAAAGAGTCACTATCTCAAGTGCACTAACTCTACAGTATCAAGGGAGGAGGAGCAGATAGCTCAACTACAACTCAATTAATACAGGAGAAACACAAGGAAACTGAGAAAACTTGAAAAGAACGGCTGTACGCACAATCGCACTGAACGCTGAAGCAACAGTGACATCGACATCATAGAGAAAATAATACTATAGTGCCACAAACGGCTCAATAAATCTCTAATATTTCTTAATTCTATAATATTTTAAGTTTGCTCGTATTGTTATTTCGCTCTTGCGGTGTTAATAAACCCATCTAATGTTTTAAAATATACAATTCATTAGTAAGTACCTAATGAGATATGGATCAATTTAGTTCGCTGTCACCGGAACAGATAAGTTTGTGGCACTATACAATTCTACCTACCTACGTCACTTTCACATTTAGTTAGCCTCACAGAATAACATATTGTGATCTGAGTGTGTTCTGAGGGTTTGAAAGTTGGTACAACCCCAGACAACGCCATCTATTTCTCCAAAAGGGAACTTTTTTTTTTTTTAACAAACGCCTCATTGGATTGGATTATTTATTAAAAACTTAAAAATTAACGTTATAAAATAGGAACGGAACGCAACAAATTGGCAGAATAAAATCAATACCATGGTCTGTCCCCACTGGGAATAGTAAAAAATTATACAGTCGCGCCTGGTAGCCGGCAGATGGCATTAAAACACCATTTTAGCATTGTTCATTTATTAATTAATTTATTATAGCTATGGGGCCAGCATCAGGGAAACATAACTCATTGCTCTAATATTACATAACCACACTTCATAGTTACCTATTTACCCAAAAGACATTATCTTGCTTATGCAGAATGTGCATCTGAAAAGCTCATTCAACTTGTCTCAGTATGTCTTCCACTCTTCCTGTCAAACACTTGCCAAATTTCCGCCTACGCAGTTCGCGCCAAAAATAGAAACCCACACGGTTACGAGAAACAGCTTCGAACTTTACGCGTGGACTCATTCAACTGAAAATAAGCTGAAAATGCGTGAAATTGTGCATTTGCAGGCGGGGCAATGTGGCAATCAGATAGGATCGAAGGTCAGTGCCGGATTTTACTTATTTTAAAAAAGTTTAATAAGAACACAAAACGAAGGAGGTGGCAGTTTGCAAAATCTAATAATATCCGAACTTTTTAGACGCATTTCGCGCTTTTTGTTTTAAATTTAAACCGGAAGTAAAGTAAGTAAATAGTGATGTGACAACAACTTTTTAAATAAACTTTATTTCTAGTTTTGAACTTTATTCGTGAATTTATTAATTTAACTAAATATTTTTTTTAGTTTTGGGAAATAATATCAGACGAACACGGCATCGACCCGAAGGGGCACTACATCGGGGACAGCGACCAGCAGCTGGAGAGGATACAAGTTTACTACAATGAGGCTTCGGACGGTAAGCACTCCCTTGAAACTAGGCGCACAGAACATTCATATTAGAACCCGATAGCTATTAATAAATGCATCGTTATGCATATTGTCAACAGTCATCAAAGTTATCCAACGTAGGTAATTTGTAAAAACAATTTAATTTGTAAACCACCCATTCCGATACCGGAAAGCAATGCTATTTGATCAAATAAAGCGAAGCCAGCCGAGAATACTACTCGGTAGGTTTAATTAGGGTATTTATAACTGCAACCGTATCACCACCGACACATTAGCAAAAACAATGTATAAGCAGCATCGCTCGCCTGTCATAGCCATACAAGTTACCTCAGATTTGACAAGCTAACGGGGGGCTGCTTAAGCATTGTTAATTGCTAATGTTCGATGGTGGTAACCACTGTTCCAGGCAAGCGCTTCGTCCCGCGCGCGGTGCTGGTGGACCTGGAGCCGGGCACGATGGACGCGATCCGCTCCTCCGCGTACGGGAACCTGTTCCGACCGGACAACTTCGTGTTCGGACAGAGCGGCGCTGGTTAGTGTATAAAGTGTATATGCATTTTTTTTTATTCAAAAAGGTTTCAGACTCAGCAAATGCTGCCGTTTATTTTGGTTATAGGTTTGTTATTTTTGGCAGAGTGACTATATGCACGCTATATGTTTTAGCGGACGCGTTCTTGAATGGAGGCTTTGACTTGGCCGGTTAATTGAGAATGCCCAAGGGATCTTTGTCCAGCAGTGCATGATATTGTATGATGGTGTTTTTTTAGGTAGCCTCTGTAGTTAGTGTCCCACTGCTGATGATGATGTCATCATGATGATGATGATAAAACATGAATTTCATATAATTTTCAGGCAACAACTGGGCTAAGGGCCACTACACTGAGGGCGCCGAGCTGATTGAATCAGTTATGGACGTCGTCAGGAAGGAGTCTGAGGCTTGCGACTGTCTTCAGGGTGAGAGATAGCTATTTTGATTACATTTTAATTAGTTTCCATATACGGTAGGTATTAAGTAGAGTAAATACTTCTAGGGAGACATGTAACTATTTACATAATAATACAGGGTGGTTTTTTATCAGTGAATATCACCTGTCAAGGTGAATATCACTGATCAAAGTCTGTTGTTTTACCCGATGTGAATCCCTTTCGGATTACTTCGTCACTATTCCAATATCCTGTATAACTCGTCAAAGTAAGCCGAAAGGGATTGAAATCGGGTTAATTAAACTGCCATAATTCTGACTGTTTTTTAACACCTTGTACCTATAAGACCTCTGATGTATCCTCAGGCTTCCAGCTAACCCACTCGCTGGGCGGCGGCACGGGCTCGGGGCTCGGCACGCTGCTGCTGGGCAAGCTGCGCGAGGAGTACCCCGACCGGATCGTGAACACGTTCAGTGTTATGCCTTCGCCTAAGGTAGGTGTCGAGGGTTGTCTGGAAGAGATTCTAAATTCTAAGACCTAGAATCTATTATTTCTCTTTGAACTATGTTTTCCCAGCCAGGCTATGAGATTCGCACCAAGGACCTTCGGCACCAGTGTCAGTTAGGGTAGGTACCTACCTATTAATAGCCATTCGGTTGGCTTCAACAGAGGAATTCATTACTGCAAGTATTTATTTATGTTATCGCCCATATTGATGACCCTATTATGTCTATTTATTCTATGCATAGTTGGTAGGTGGTCTGATATTATGTTGGTATCGTATCTTGAATTGTACCTAAATGTGTGTGTTATTTTGTAGGTATCAGGCGACTATAAAAAACTCTTGCCGATTTCCAAGACTTTCCTCAAACCCATCATCCTTCATTCCACCAGGTATCCGACACAGTAGTGGAGCCCTACAACGCCACACTCTCCGTGCACCAGCTCGTAGAGAACACGGACGAGACGTTCTGCATCGACAACGAGGCGCTGTACGACATCTGCTTCCGGACGCTGCGGCTCAGCTCGCCTACTTACGGGGATTTGAATCATTTGGTTTCTGTGAGTATGAGTATCACTTACTTAACACGTTCACGGATAATCCGTCGAGGGCCGTAATTAAGTATCCTTGTAATATGACTACGCGCCTGTGGCCGTCCAACTTCTATTGATTGAAACGGACGAACCGTCAACAGCCGTATCATTTCCGTATTCTTAACAGGAGATGCATGATTTAGTGTCGTATTGTGCTAATTCATTTGTTTCTAGGTGTCATAACAAAGAACTTGTCGGGGTTTCTTTTGCACACACACAAGTGAACTTTATAGTGACATACCGCCTGTCGCCGTAACCGTTACAAATAAAAATAACCTTCCAGAAGTTAGTGTCACGGCGCGCGCGTCGCGGATATGTTGTGTAGAACGGGTGGTAGTCTGATAATTTTTGTGGCAAATTACGAGGTAAATTAATAATAAATCAATAAATATTATACTGTTTTGCATATAGGATACCTACCTATTCGATTCAAATACTATAATTACTTAAATGGAACATAGAAAAGCGAACATAATAATATAATTGTAATGAGGAACTAGACAATTTTAGCTTTTGTCGATGGACCCCTTTGTTTAATCTTACTATATCAGCTTTATTTATTGTAAATAGCATGCTAAAAGTGGAACTTTGTATCTGAAAAACATCCAAACCTATTTGAAAATGATTCGGTCCTTGAAAAAAACTGGCGGCTGCCGCCTGTAGCCGTTGATGTCACTATACGCATTGTTGGATATGCATGATGTGGCGGACCGCTTGTAGACGATACCGTCTATGGCCGTAACTGTCACATTACATAAATAAAATATGTTGAGATACGGCAATACGTTTCAAGGCGGAACGATAAAATGTATGGGATTTTTAGGTGTCATATCAAAATATTTTGCAACCATCAATTGTCCGTGAACGTGTTAAGTAAGTACTTACTCTTCCCAATCACCGCTGGGAAGGAAAAGGCCAAAGTGAAACTGTAATTGAACTAAACTTCAATCTCCTGACTGATTTTACATCCGCACTGTTCAAACGGCTAGGCTACAATTCGCTAACTAGTTGGACGTTTAGTGACGCTTATCAGTCGCTCACAAGTTGTAGCACCGAACGCTCGTCTTTTTGCTAGCAAAAATCAGTGGCTGTCAACCTTTTACATTCAATAATTAATCAAATCATGTTGTGTGCTGACTGCAATACGACATCTGGGGACGGCGCCAATTGCTCTAATTGTCACAAGGATTTGTGTTTCTCCTGTTCCAACCTTACGGAAAGGGGATACCGCAACCTGGGGTCCGAACGTAGAGCAACATGGAAGTGTCCGAAGTGTCGTATCTCGTCCCCGAGGATTCCGAGTCCATCTCTGCAGAGGAACGATGGTGCCCTCGAGGAGATCCTCAGTCGGCTCGACCTACTGACACAAAAGCTGGATGTACTGCCCAAACTTATTGCTGATGTCAATGACTTGAAAACCAACATGCAAGAGGTCATTAAAAGCTGCGAGTTCGCATGCCTCAAGGTGGACGACTTCGCGACCAAGCTGGATGACTTAAGCGGCCGTGTTGGCCAGTTGGAGGAAGTCAAGAAGATGGTGGAGGTCTCACAGGTAGCCGTAGACTCGCTGAAACAGGAGAGCGCTGAGAGAGACCAATGGTCGAGAATGAATAATGTGGAGATCAAGGGTGTGCCACTGAAAAGCACTGAAAATCTTTTTAAGATCGTCGAATCACTTGGTGAGCATACTAATTTCAGCATTTCTAAGTCTCACATTAACTTTGTCTCTCGCATCCCATCCTTTCACGGCAAAGATAAATCGATAATACTTGGCTTTGTTAATCGCTACATTAAGGAGGATTTCATTGCAGCGGCCAGAGGGAAGAAAAATATACTAGCCTCTGACATCGGATTTGCTGACTCAGATCACCGTATATTTGTTAATGATCACCTATCGTCAGGTAACAAAAAACTTCTAAATGAAGTTAAGTTACTGGCGAAGGAAAAAAATTGGCAATACGTATGGGTAAAACATGCGAAAATCCATGTCCGAAAAAATGAAATGTCTCCGGTTTTGGTCATTAAATCACTAAATGATTTAAACAAATACAAATAGTCAGTTACCTTATACATATAATTACACTATTTCTATTCATAGTAAATATTTGTAATTGTTCCAAATTGTTTGCAACCTCTGTCTGCCTATCGCTTGACCATTTTTTTGTGCCGCTTCTTATCTTTTGTGCTCGCCTCGAAACCCTTTTGTTCGTAATCGCTACCTGCTGCCGCTCGCCCATTACTTGTTTTTTAACAAATCATGCCAATAGTATATTAGCTTCAATTGCATTGCGTATTACATGTTATATTAGCTTACTTGCCGTACTTGATGTTTTGTGGTGTACTATGCTGTTTTGCCGAACTGTGACTATAATATTATTATGTTTACCGACTTTAGTTGTGAATTACATCGATATTTTTTTAATTATTTTTTACACGTATTTAAGTGTTCTGCGTTATAGTTTAATAATAACACTAAGTACCTACGTTAGTGTGTGTTTATTAAGCTATTGTTGTAATATTCTATCCCCATGAGTAATTTATGTATTTATTACCAGAATGCCCGTGGACTTCGTACTAAAACTAATATTTTCAAACACAATGTTAGACTTAATAACTACGACATTATAACTATAACAGAATCCTGGCTGCTGGATGGCATATCAGATGGTGAACTTTTTGACGAAAGGTATTGTGTATGGCGCCGTGATCGCGACTATGCAGCTACTGGGCAGACCAGGGGCGGGGGGGTTATGATCGCAGCTAAGAGTGAGCTCCACGCATCTCGGCGGGTGGAATATCAGTCCTCAGCCGAAGATATATGGGTGACGATTCGCTCCCCCGACACACGGCCGCGCGGTGGGTCACCTAATATCCAACTTTGTCTGCTGTACCTATGCTCCGATAAAAAAGACTTATCTTTTACAGCGCAGTTACATAACTATCTCACCAAATTATCAGACGTTATTAGTGACAATGAAACGGATATTTTTTTTGGTTTTAGGTGACTTTAACATGAGTTCTATAACCTGGTCCCCTTCACATGAAGGTTTTATACCAAGTAATTTATGTTCTGATTATATGATAGATTTTATTGACACTATTAATACTTGCAACCTACAACAGTACTGTGATATCCGTAACGCTCATGGCCGTATCTTAGATCTGGTCTTGTGCACCCGCGCGGTGTCGGTGCAGGCCTGTTTGGACCCGCTGGTGCCCGAGGATCCCCACCATAAGGCTCTGAGTATCAATGCATCATTCGGTAACTTTAAACCGTTAGCTAGTGTTCCGCACAAACGATATTCATACAACCGTGGGGATTACTCAGTAATAAATAAACTTATGAGTAAGACGGACTGGACCATCCTGTTGAGCGCAGCTGATTTAAATAACGCGGTTGAAGTGTTCTATAAATTTATTTTTGATTTAAGGGACACCTACATTCCTACCCATAGTCAGTCTAGGTTAAAGTACCCTCCATGGTATAACAGCTCTCTCATAAAGATGGTTAGAGAAAAGTACAAATATTTGAAAAAGTTTAAAAACTACAAAAATTTATCAGACGAATCATCGTTTCGCCTTCTGAGAGACCGAGTCAATAAAACCGAGCGACATTGTTTCTCAGCCTATATTTCAAACATTGAAAATTCTATTAAAACAAACCCTAAGGCATTCTGGTCGTACTTAAAAAGTAAAAACAATAATAGTACATTTCCCTCTTCCATGTCTCTTGATGGTGTAACTTCTGACGCTGGCCAAGGTATTAGCGAACTTTTTTCATCATACTTTCAGTCAACTTTTTTGAACCACTGTAATAGTAATATTTCCTCTAGCAACGCTAAACAGAACTTATTTAATAATATAGCCCCCTCTAACTCAAATTGCGATATTGGCTCAGTGGAAATCAATGCATCTGAGGTTGAGAGACTACTGCGTTCATTAGATCTGACCAAATCTGCAGGGCCTGATACCATACCAGCCGTTTTCTTAGTAAATTGTGCATCTGAATTAAGTGTACCGGTTGCATTACTCTTCCAACGCTGTATCAATGAAGGTATTATGCCGTCTCGCTGGAAAGCCGCCTTTATTTCACCAATTCATAAAAAGGGCTCCAAAGACTGCGTCGAGCACTACAGACCTATATCCAAACTGTGTCTACTGTCTAAGATCCTGGAGCGCATTATCTACACGCAGCTCTACAGCGCTCTGAAGCATACATTTAGTCCAGCCCAACACGGTTTTCTTAAACAAAGATCCACGGTCTCTAACCTTTTAATTTTTAGTGACTTTGTTACAAGTAATATGGATAACGGTGATCAAGTCGACGCAATATACACTGATTACAGTAAAGCCTTTGACCGAATAGACCACTGTTTACTCCTGAACAAGCTTCATCTTGCTGGCATTAGAGGTAATCTATTCAGATGGTTTACATCCTATGTTAGCAATAGGTCTCAGGCGGTTGTACTTAATGGTTACACTTCTGCTTGGAGAAATATCCCTTCTGGAGTACCTCAGGGGTCTCTGTTAGGTCCCTTACTATTTATTGTTTTTATCGGCGACATTGACACCTGTTTTAAAAACTCCTCATATTTACTTTTTGCAGACGACATGAAAGTATTTATGGTCGTCAATAATGCTGCTGATGCCTTATGTCTGCAAGAGGATCTATGTAGACTTGACCGCTATTGCGTGAGTAACAAGTTAGACCTAAATGTCGCCAAGTGCTACTGTGTTACTTTTTCTAGAAAGAGACATTTGTTCGAAGCTTCTTATACAATCAAAGGTCAAAACTTAGCAAGGGCGCTCTCATCGCGTGATTTAGGTGTCACCTATGATAGTAAATTACTATTTGATCAGCATATTGACCATATTGTAAGTAAAGCGTCCAAATCTCTTGGTTTTATTATGCGAGCCTCTAAGCCTTTTAAATCAATGAAGACTGTAAAGCTGCTGTATTGTGCGTATGTTCGAAGTCATCTTGAATATGCCAGCCAGATTTGGAACCCTCAATACGATGTTTACATAAATAGGCTGGAGAAGATACAGAGGAAGTTCACACGCTACATCGGATTTAAATTTAAGATTCCCTACACCGACTACGAACACCGCTGTGAACGCCTCCATCTCCTTCCCCTTAAACTCCGTAGGACAGTAGCAGACGTTATTTTCCTTTTTAAAATAATTAGAGGTTACGTAGACTGTCCGGAGCTGCTCCAGATGGTAAACTTCCATGTCCCAACCAGACCATCCAGGAAATTTAAAACCCTCCACATACCTGCTTGCAGCACTAATTTCCGTAAAAATTTCTTTTCCTTACGAGCAAGTAATGCAATTAACAGTCTCTGCTACTCAAGCGAGGTCGATATATTTGGCAGTAGTTTGGAAACGGTCAAAGCAATTTTTATCCGCAATTTCGTGTCGTCTTTGGCGTAGCGGCAGTAGTAGTGTATTATTATTATATTATTAAGCCGTGCACGTTGCTTTGTATAATTGTTTCATGTCATTGTATAGGTAAGTATTTGGTATATTTACTTTTAAATGTATTTAAAAAAAAACTATAGAAATTATTTATTAATTAGTTAGTTATTGAGTTAAAATTTAGATAGTTAAATTACTATATTTACGTTTAATAACAAAAACTATGTTACATTATTGTTAGCATAATTAAGTATGAGTGTACAATCTTGTGATCTTTATAGTATTAAGTTGTATATCAGTGAAAACTGATCATTGGCTTTTAGTTACACTTTACAATTGCTATGCAACTATTAATAGCTGTAAGTTTTCCTCAAATGTAAAATAAAATAAAATAAAATAAAAATTATTCATTATTAACGTTTGGCCTAAATGAACGAGCTAGAGATTCAGTCAAATAGCAGACCCGATGACTGCGACATAGGTATATACAGCGGGCTGCGGACTAAATTTTTCTGCTAATAAGACTTAAGGAGAATTATGGGTCTAATTACCTACTCTGTAAAATGCATACTCATTATCATCATAAAATGATTATTGAATATTTCCTTTCAGCTCACAATGTCCGGAGTGACCACGTGTCTGCGCTTCCCGGGTCAGTTGAACGCTGATCTAAGGAAACTCGCCGTCAACATGGTGCCTTTCCCGAGATTGCACTTCTTTATGCCAGGTCAGAATAGTTTTCCTTATTTTATAAAGTAATAGGTACTTAACGTATTTATGAGTACCACATTTAGGTGCAGTGGATCTGTCTGTTTCTAAATTGACAAAGAGGTGGAACATCCAGCGACAAACCGACCCGAATTGAGGAAGATACTGCTAGCCCTATGTCCCTGATTAAGGATAATAGTATTAAATGATGATGATTTACTATTAGTAGGTACCTATATCACGTTTGGGTTTTAAATCTAAGATTAACTTATTCCATTTTCAGGTTTTGCCCCACTAACAGCTCGCAACAGTCAAGCTTACAGAGCTCTCACGGTTCCCGAATTAACGCAACAGGTAAATTACCTATATACCTAGTTACCAAAATAGATGAACCATGTAACGAATTCGTCTCAAACTCTATGCACCACACTTCTACAACCAGCCATCATAAGTCCAAATTTTTGTCTCCTTGATAAATTACTATGGGGTAAACGTGTTCTGAAGTCGAGACTGCGACCAGGCAAATGGATCCATCCGGCTAGATGGGGTGACGACTTGCGAAAGGTGTCTGGTAATGATTTGGTGCGGAAAGCTATAACGCATCTGGTGGCTGCTTTGAGAGAGTACTGCTTTCGGCTGATGATGATACATTAGTAACTTGATCCTAACTATAATATCGTCATCAGATGTTCAGCCCCGTGAACATGATGGCGGCGTGCGACCCGCGGCACGGCCGCTACCTCACCGTGGCCGCCATCTTCCGCGGACGCATGAGCATGAAGGAGGTGGATGAACAGATGCTGTCTATACAGGACCATAACTCCAGGTATATGTGACTTCCAAGCGTATAAATAGCTGACTAGTTACAAATACTTTATGAAATCGCTGCCTTGAGATTGCACCCCGGAGCCTTGCACCTCAAGAAAATCCAGCTGCTTTACCACCGCCAAATTAGCATAAAACAATCCTGAAGCAGCATTGCTTAGCTGTCAAACATCAGTAAAATGCATACAAATTATTCTCGACGACTATCTGAAAGAGAGAAAGAGACTATCTGAGGCCCATGAGACCCTCATCTACAACTAATTAAACCAATCCCTAATATCGCCAGTTACTTCGTGGAATGGATCCCCAACAACGTCAAGGTGGCGGTGTGTGACGTGCCGCCGCGCGGGCTCAAGATGGCCGCCACGTTCGTCGGCAATACCACCGCCATACAGGAGATCTTCAAGCGCATCTCCGAACAGTTCGTCGTCATGTTCCGGAGAAAGGTAAGTTTTATTTTAAAATTTCAAAGAATGGTGTTTTGTCTAACAGTAGGACACATTTCACATGTTAGGCAGGGGCGTATTTACCCTAGGGCTAAAAGGGCTACAGCCCGGGGCGGCAGGCGGCGAAGGGCGGCCCAGGGGCGGCCGGTAGGCCGCCTTGGGCTATAGGTTGGAGGATTAAAAAAGTATAGAACAATATTTTAGGACGTAAGCCTAGAACGGCCCTCCATCTTTCCAGATATTGATTTCATGTCTTAAGAAATTTGATTTAAAGTATGAAAGCCGGCCTTTGTTCTTTTCTAAATTGGTGGAATAGTGTAATTTTTGTCCGCCTCGGTATATTTTTGAAGGAAACCTAAAGAAAAAAAAAATGCATAATTCAGTCACCCTGCACAAGTTTATTTCTAAACGTTCTAAAATGTACTCGTCTATCCAGAAAAATCTTTTTGAAGGATCTCTTGGGGGGTATCATTAATAGCAATATGACAGAGCTCCAGTGGTGTCAAGCAGCGCTTCCAATTAGGCACGGTGGTCTGGGCATCCGTCGTTTGCAGGACACTGAGTTGCCAGCTTTTTGGCCTCTTCGTCGGGAATGTTACAGCTAGTCACTCGTATCCTACCATTTAATGGTGACGAGTTGTACATTCCTTACGCAGACGAGGCCTTTGAATTGTGGCGGGTACCGTGTCCTAGCGGCACGGTGCCGGAGCAGCCGCAGCGCCAATGGGATTGGGATGAAGAGATGTGCCGGGTCACGGAAGATGCGCTCCTGGCAGGCGCGGAGCTCGCACGGCTGCGGCTACGGCTGCACGCATTGCCATCGCCGCAAATGGGGACGTTGCTGGATGACGATTCTCTGCGTGTGGCGGTGGCGCTACGTCTGGGCTGCGATATTTGTGAGCCACACTCGTGCGTTTGTGGAGCAACGGTGGATAAGCTAGGCCGGCATGGCCTCCATCCTCCATCCAGAATTGTGTTCGCAGCGCGGGGAGGCTCTCCCGGCATCAAGCAATTAAATGACATCGTCCGTAGAACTCTCGTCACGGCTGGCGTGCCTGCGGTATATGCCGAAGTGGGCCGGTCCGTGTTATGGGATGCGACGTGCGATGGCACATTTTCCCCATCCCATGTAGGCCTATAACCGCAGTAACCGCTGGTTCCGCTGCAGAGGCATTATGTCTCGGGCCGGTTTAGCTTAGTTAGTTTTATTTTGTTATGTATTTATTAATTGCAACTTGATTTTGAAATAAATTATTTTTATCACCTCAATGTTCTTATACATAATTGTGTAGATCGGTTGGTATTCTACACTGACTGCTATAGGCAGGCTCTGGCTTTGTTAGTTTTGTACACAGAAAAAAAATGTTTTTTTTTTGTTTTCTTTCATTCCTTGATGGGGCGGAAAACTACAGAAGCCCAGGGCGCGTAATTTTTAAATACGCCCCTGATGTTAGGTACTCGTCAGGATTTTATTTGATTCACCATAAGGCTATAAAGTACATTATTTTTAGTCAGTATACGTTTAGAAATATAGTTTTTTACTTCATAAATATTCGAATAAATTTCATCGATTCGCACTTCAGTACATCACTATTTCAACTTTCAATCATAGACAAATAAATAGTTTTATACCCCATCCACACGCTCGGCGAACAATGGCAAACAGCAAACAGCAAACAGCAAACACTGACGTGTGGATGGGTGTTTGTCGTTGTTTGCCTGTTTGTGTTTGTGTTCGCCAGTGTTCGGCATCGGTGTCGGTTTTTCTTGCCAGATCAAAGGATGTTCGGCAAACAGTTCGCTACGTATCCACACGTCTGGCAGCGATCAGTATGCGCGCTAGCATTGCGGGAGGCGGACGTATCAACTTGCTACACTTTTTCGTTGGCGCGCATTTTTTTTAATGTATGTTCACCGATTACTCCGCCGTTTATGAACCGATTTTGAAAATTCTTTTTTTTTTGTATTGGGTTGAGCTCCCAAGTGGTCCCATTTTTTTTTCAGAATTTTATCTCACCCCTAAGGGTGGGTAAAGGGGTAAAAACAGGGTATGAATTTCCATTTTGGACACATATTAACCGATTCTAATGAAATTAAAAACATAAATATAGTTCTTGTAACAAAAAAATATGATGGTGACCTTGAGCTGATCTGATGATGGAAACGGAAGGCAGTCAAGGGAACTCCTCAACGGTATATAGCAACTACCTCGTGTTTAGGCTTGAATGATTCGTATTGATTAGTAGGACTTTTTGGTATCATTTGCATCTTACTTTTGATTAAAAATTATTTCAAATAAACTAAAAACTATAATACCTATAAAATAATAATTAAAAAGAAGTTTTTAATATTTTTTTTAAATTATTATTATTATCCCATCATCGTCTTTGCTTTCTTCTTATTTTCCTTTTTTCTTTCTCTTGCTTTAATTTATATAATAAAAATATGTCAACCCGAAAGTAATAGCTCGTCGTCCGCCGTGTTTGCCGGTTCGGAATGTTATGAGCGTTCGCCGAGCATGTGGATGGCTGTTTGTGTTCGGTGATTGTGGTTGGTGTTTGTGACTTTGTTTGCTGTTTGCCGTGTTTGTGACAAACAGCAAGCGTATGGATGGGGCTTTAGCGGGAAATTTCTTTACATTTCAATGATCCAATCTAACAACCTTCTTGGTAAGCACTAAGGAGGTTATAGAAAACGAGTCTTTACACAGAACTTTTCAATAACTCCACCAACACTAATCCCTCACTATTTCTCCCGGAGGCGTTCCTGCCACAGACTAAATAGAGATACTACCTGCACTTACCTGCACTACTTCCTGCACTGGTACACGGGCGAGGGCATGGACGAACTCGAGTTCACGGAGGCCGAGAGCAACATGAACGACCTCATCTCTAGATAACATAAATATCTCAATTTGATCTAAATGCATATATTATGATCTGCTTTTAAACCTAGAAATATCATTGACAAAAGAATAAAGAGGACTTGGCATAAAAATCGGTACTTAAAAATATATCGTCGTCTCTTTTTAACTTATTGGTGTTATCGTACGTAAAAAAGGACAACAGTAGTTTTGTCTTTGCCTAAAATTACAACATTGCGATCGGTCGCCATGTTGATTGACCAAGATTGACATCCAAACACAAGGTACTTCAGCTGTCAAACAATTTGTTTGTTTACATTTTTCAAGAAAAAAGCCGCCATTTTAATTGACACCAAAGTTTAGGTAAGCGCATTTTTTTCGTTGATATGGCATGTCCTCTCTTTATTCTTTTGTCAATGAGAAATATTGATTAAATTTGGATTCTAGGACATCCCTACTTATGCCATAATCAAATTGGCGAACTATTCAAACCTACTTCTTTTTAAAACCTTCCTTTTGGTTCGCCAAGGAGGTCGCGGCAAATTAACTGTTTACCTACTGTATTCCTCAAAATAAACACTAATTCCTTACTATTTCTCCCGGAGGCGTTCCTGCACTGGTACACGGGCGAGGGCATGGACGAGCTCGAGTTCACGGAGGCCGAGAGCAACATGAACGACCTCATCTCCGAGTATCAGCAGTACGAGGTATGAATGGGAAAGTGGCAGCGATAAATCAGTGGGGTGTTGCAAACATGGTCCTTATTGTAGTAACTAAGCTAATTAGGGGTAATCGGACCCCTTAGCATGAATTTTCATCTGAACGTAAAGTAGAATTCATCGAGTAATTTTGTATAAAAATATGAACGCGCCCCTGGCGGTCGGTAGCAGAACTAAAATTTTCCTACAAAATTCATCGAGTAATTTTACTTCAGGTTTACGATGAAAATTCATGCTAAGAGGTCTGAAAAGCTTTTGTATATTCTCGAAAAATAGATCGGCCGTTTCTGGCGGTATCTGCGGCAACTTCTACATTCCAGGCACCAGGGATTAGGAGATAGGTCCTAAAAATTGGAATGAGCATGACGAGGGGAGTGGCCTTGGCGGTTTTTGGAAAAACGGTTTCAAACGATTATGTTATGATTTTTTATCGACTCGCCTTAAGCTGAAATAAACTGTTATTAAATTTCTTCTCTCTAACAGGAGGTGGGCGTTGAAGACGGTGGTGAGTTCGATGAAGAGCAGGAGGAAGTGCCGGCCGATGATTATTGTGAGGAATGAACCTCAGAATAATCATTCAATCCATATCCTTATTCCGGGCAACTTAATGGTTACACAGTTGTACAGTATATCAGGCAAAATTCATTCTATCGTATATACAGATGGAATTTTTCAAAAGAAATGTGTATGTATCTTAGTTTTTGGTTGATTTGAGGCGTGAAAAATATTGATTACTTACACTTTCTCATAAGTTACAGTTGGTATGGAATATGGAAATACTTGGTGTGCCCAATTTTTTTTATTATATACATAAGCAATGGCTTCCTATTAGTTCTAGTCAATGTCCAACTTTTTATGGACATCCTCATTAATTCGATCTGAATTAATGTTAATAATGAATTAGTGTTTCATAAGAAAATTTAAAAACTATTATTATTCTTATACATATAATAATCAAGAGCATTATAAATCCATATTGGATTGGGACTGTTACATTTTAACATAATAAAAACAAGTTAAGTTATCTCAACTCTTTTTATTTACTGTATGATATTGAATACTATTCATAGGTTTCTCTGGTAATTTTTTAATAAGTTCTTTACCAAAAGTGTTATAATTTAGTGTTTTATCAATATCTACATTTGTTACTATTTCTTGTTTGGTTGATGTGATATCTACAATTTCAACATTGGATGTGCTTTGTATCATAGGCCCTTTTTCAATGAAGCACGGTTTATATTGTTTTCTTACCACTTCTTCATTACGTTTATGTATTTTTCTTTTCAGATTCTTATCAAAAACTACATCTCTTATTTGCCTACTAACACCAATTACATTGAATTCTCCCATATTCATTTTAACTGTTTCTTCAACTGTTTTAACAGGATTCTCATCTGTTTTTTTAACCTCACCCTTTGTAGTTTCTTCTTTTTCCAAGTTCTTCAGTCTCAATAGAACATCTCTTCTTCTGAGCATCAGCTTAGTTCTCGTATCGCCTATGGTTTCATATTCCGGTGCATAGCAAACATGTAAAACTCCTCCGTAAAAGCTTTTAGTATCAAGCATTTTCTTCGCTATTCTTGCGTGAGATATCTTTTCATAGACAACATGGTAGGTCTCTGTGAATATTTCACTTTTGTGTTCCATACTGAGGTTAACTTGTAACACTTTACCGAATTTGCTGAAAAGGGCTTTGGTCTCTTGCCTCAAGTTCAGGGACGGTACACCAAATACAAGGATATGGCGGGATTCATCATTGATTGTGTATGTCTGAAAATTTATTTGTAGCTGGTTAAAATTAAGAACATATGTGAAACGAAGATGATTACATGGAGAGAATTCATTTTAGTAATAAAACCATATGTATAGCAATTACAAAACAAAAATAGGTTATAAATAGTTTTACAAACAAAAGCTTATCCTTGTTAGGCCCTAGACATCTATGCCTGCAAAACCGCTCATAAATAACACTAAGCAGATAAAAACTACACTAATTTCATAGAAAATATAAAAAATAATGCATAAAAAAGGTAAGAATGTTGAACCAACCTTTACAGCGGTGAGTTTGCGGCCCTGGCGGTACGGCAGCCGCGTGCTGCACAGCTCCTGCTGCTCGTGGTGCGGCAACAGGATCCCAGGAACAGACTGTGATTCCATTTAACGGTAAATAATGTGATTTACGGAAGGAATTATTGATTTCCAAAACAATGTGAAACAACAACAAACAAATGAAATGACAATGCACTTGACTGACAGGTCTGTGTTGACAGTTCAATAAATGTCTGTGAAAATGTACTCTGTGAAAGTGTGTTGCGTTTATTTCATTATTCCGTTTCTACCACTCGTTATTTTAGCCACCCTATTAAGGATAGGCATGATATGATATGGCAACATTATTAAAAAATAACAAATGACATTTACACTTGCTGATATGGTAGAGATTGTGTTGATAAGGCGATCTTTTTCACTTTTCGCCTCGAAAACAGCCTGTTCCTTGTTAAAATAGTGTTTAAAACGTAAGTCTCCTTTGTATTTATCATTCTACCCCATTAACATATTTTTCTCCTTGTGTGAACTAATAAAAATGTAATGTTAAAGATTCCTTCCATCTGCATCCTTACCTTTCATTTTTACTTCTTTGTTTTATTACAAGGCGGTGGGAATTTCTTACATATCATGTAACAGTGGATTATTATGCGCGTTAGATGTGCATTCATGCTGAAAAGCATACGTTGATGGGATAGCATCCTCTGCCTGTTGTGGTATTCCTTGGGTGTATTGATGACCCTGCATTATTTGTATAGCCTGGAAAGATTCAGTCTTACCATAACGGGGTGCGCGAAATAAGCATGTGGAATGACTAACTACCCATATCATAAATAGCTAGGTATGTCAGGGCCACCCTAGGCAGTCCAATGATAATTTGACTGTCTATCATTCACCATAATGATAAACCCCAGGTCAGGCTAGACTCTGTTAGATAATCTCAAACCCATTATACAATTTGTAATGATTGTAGCCTAAAAGTTACAAATATTAATAGATAAATAGGTACAAATGCCTAGAGAATACATAATGCTATAAAAATTATATTAACCACATTGAAAATAATATAAAAGAAACATAGAAACTATATTACATACCAGAAACCATGAACAATAGGTGGTTGGAGGAGCAAGGGGGAAGTTTGAAGGAAGAAACTGACCTGGCAGGAACGGTTGTCCGGCTGCGCAAATGCGTTTGACCTCTTCGATTTTTCCACCCGTTCTTCTCCAGGTTGATGTGCTGATGCACCGGTGCGCGGCGTAGAGCTACGTGTGTTGTAGTACGCGGCGAAGTGTGCTTCTATCGCGGATAGAGTGACGGGAGCGTAAGGTGCGTCGACCGACTCGAATCGCGGCGGTGGTAGAAGTGGACGAGGGTCGGTCGTTGAGGTGGCAGATGACAGCTAGTGTTCATCTACCTGCAGTTTCCGTTAGGATAGGGAAGGTGGGAAGGAGTTACAAACATCTGTGTACCTGTCTGTCAGCTGTTTGTGTGTGTACCCACGAAGTTCCTTGACCCTATGCCTATGGCCCCAACATAAACCGCCCCCCAAAGAGCCACTAAGCTCTTTAGCACGAAATAAAAAATAATAATTAGAAGATGATTTTCCGAAACCTAAATATGTGGCATGGCTTGAGTGGAATCCACAAGCCAGCCCAAAACCTTAAGCTAATGTGCAGAGCTCGTCCCAAAGACGGAGGCGAGATGCAAAACAGGAGACCTGCTGAGCAAGCCGCCAACACCACAAGTGTAGCGTCGGGGAAAGAGCCGACAGCAGGACCCGGATGCAGAAACCAATTCGATCAACAGTTGCCTGAAAGATAAGTTCCCAGGGGTGAGCCCGTCCAAAATTCATTCGATCACTCGACAGCCCGATGTCAAGCATCGACCCGACCCATAGGACCAGGAGACGACGCGCGGATCCCCAAGTGAGAAAACTTCCCAGGGGCTCTACCCAACACGATCCCTTCGAAGACTTCACTGCTGTGTCGTGTGCGCTTCGCACCACATGCACCTAGAGCAGAGCTCATGTTGCACTGCCCGTACCCCAGTAAGAGGGCACCCAGCACCGAGAATGTCGACCCACACAATCAAAGCCCATCACGACGGTGGTGAGAGCCGCGAAGATGCGCAGGTATCAGTCGGAACCGGCCTAACGACTGGAAGGTAGAGCAGCGGAGAACAGCTCCGGCAAGCGTAGAGTAAGACGGGACCTCTGCGAAGAACTTCAATACTGGAAAGTTCCTCGAACAGAGGCCGTCGCAGGATGCATTGATGCACCAAAGATGCTGGCCCAAGTAGCCACAGGGAGCCGTACAAAACAAACATTCGGCAAATCTCCCTAGTAGTGCCGAACGGTGAGACCTGATAGATGACTGTCTGGATCAGAGTCCCACTGAAACCTTATCGCTAGCCCCCAGTTGCCGTTTGGACCTCACCACGGTGGGGCTGCCGTGATGAGGTGTGTAGTGTCTGTTCATCAGCAGGCGTGGATACAGTTGCAGGCCGCATATGGCGCTGGTTGGCCATGCATGCGCTGCGTGGGGCGTCTCCTCGCTGGTCTGCGACGCGACCGCCGCGGGTGGGGATCACCGACGGACACTTGGATGGACTTGTTGGGAAGCGCCACCTTATCTCGGTCTATTGGTGCTTGACCCATCAAGATCCATCCGAAGATAGACCTATGTGCCGTAGGTAGTCCTTCACCCAGCTGGTACGACGTCCCATCCAGGATTCGACTGTAGAGGTCCACGCCTATCAAGAAATCAATGGGACCCGGAACAGACAGTCTATCATCAGCGAGCGTGATGCTTTTGCACCGCTCTAACACGCTCGGACACAAAGGCGCACTAGGGAGATCCCCCGTGATGTGCTTCAGTACGACGGCTGTGGCCACCAAGGCAGGCTGGGAGGCACCCTGAGGGGATGCGATCCTGCACTCCACGCTGCCATTGGAGCGCTGCTTACCTCCCAAGCCGTGAAGAAGCCTTGAGCTAGTGCGGGGAAACCGCAACCGCTGCGCCAGTTCCTCTGTGATGACAGACACCTGCGAGCCGCTGTCTATCAAGGCTCTCACCTGGTGTATGTGACCATTGTGGTCGTACACCCCCACCATGGCAGTTCCTAACAACATGGTGTTTTGAATTGAACCATGGCAGACCGTGGAGCCGGGCGATGAGTCTGCGGGTCGACCATCCTTAGGTGCTGTAGATGATGATGATGATGATGCCAGACTACATGATGATGATGATGATGATGGTGGCAGGTGTAGTTTTGTGTGATGATGTCCACCACACACTAGACACCTGCACTTGGACGTGCACCTACTTACTGAGTGTGCACGCAAGCAGTTACAACATAAGCCCTGTTGTGCGACAAGCTCCCTGCGCTGAACAGGTGTCAGGGAATTGAACCTGTCGCACCTATAAATGGTGTGATTACCCCGACACAGGGCACAAGACACAGCCACTGCAGTGAGAGTCACTGTAGTGTGTGAAGTCCCCGTTTTGACATTATTAGAGTTGCTTGACCCCCTGGAACCCGAGCCACCAACAGTCTCCAAGACTCTCAACTCTGTTTCCAGAAAGCCAAGCAAGTCTTGGAATGTTGGGATGGTATTAGGCGAACCCCCTAAACCGAGTTCGAACCTACTACGAAGGTCAAAGGGAAGCTTTCTTAAAATTATATGGAGCAACAAGAAACTCCATGACTTGACCTCAAAACCAAGCACACTAAGAGCCATAGTGTTCTCCTTTAAGGTGTTGACTAGCTTCCGAAGGTTGCCAGTCAACCCTTGTTGACCGAGTGTCACAGCAAGTATGGACTCCAAGTGTGTGTCGGCAATGAGTCTCTTGTTGTCATATCTTTCCTTAAGGAGCTGGTAAGCTATCTCATAGTTCCCATCGGCCAGCTCCAGATGCCTAACTAAACTAAGAGGTTCCTTGTCCAGAACACTCAGAAGGTAGTGCATCTTTTGCACACTGGACAAGTCCCCATTAGTGTGTATCAGACTGTCGAACAATCCAATAAAATTTGGCCAGTCAGTGTAGACCCCAGAGAAACTGCTCAGACTAATCTCAGGCAACTTGAAGTGAGCAGTTGATCTCACTGGCTCCACATCCGCGACGCTATTTGTCGACACTAATCCCTCAGCTATCACTTTAACCGAATAAAAGATTTCATAAAATTTGTTGAAGCGTTGGTCAGCCTGCTGCAGCACGGTCTCGTCGACGGGCAGACCCTTCAGGTTCAAGTAAGCGTCCTGGTATTGGTCGCGCATCCGCTCCAGATCCTCGAAACGAACCCTGAACATAGATAGACCAGGCGCATCCGATTTTGCCTGAAGGCTACACGCCAACTCGTAGACCCCACTCAAGTACTGCTCCGCAGTGTCCAGCTGGACCATACATATTTTAATAGGGTCGGCTGAGGCACCCTTAACGTACTTACTTTCCGATTTCATCATTATTTCTAATTTAATTTACGACGATAAAATATAACCTAAACAGTCCCAGTTGAATTAAAAAAGTAATGTGTCAGACGTCAAACTTCTACTCTGTGCTATCCTCGGAAAACTGATTGAAGTTGAGTAGTGATGGACACTACTCGACTAACCGATTCTTACCGATTGACCATAGACTAAGGGAAAAAAAACTAAGTGACGTCACGATGACACACACAAAACAGCTGGCAGAAGACTTCAGTTACGTGCTGAAGTTTAGACAAATGTTTGTAAATAATAAACCGGGATGGACTGGAATAGGGAATATCCGGTTTACGAAGGACCATGAAATGGAGGAGCAAGGGGGAAGTTTGAAGGAAGAAACTGACCTGGCAGGAACGGTTGTCCGGCTGCGCAAATGCGTTTGACCTCTTCGATTTTTCCACCCGTTCTTCTCCAGGTTGATGTGCTGATGCACCGGTGCGCGGCGTAGAGCTACGTGTGTTGTAGTACGCGGCGAAGTGTGCTTCTATCGCGGATAGAGTGACGGGAGCGTAAGGTGCGTCGACCGACTCGAATCGCGGCGGTGGTAGAAGTGGACGAGGGTCGGTCGTTGAGGTGGCAGATGACAGCTAGTGTTCATCTACCTGCAGTTTCCGTTAGGATAGGGAAGGTGGGAAGGAGTTACAAACATCTGTGTACCTGTCTGTCAGCTGTTTGTGTGTGTACCCACGAAGTTCCTTGACCCTATGCCTATGGCCCCAACAGTGGTCTTATCAATAATAGAGATCTCTTACAGGCAAAGAACTGAGACTTGGTTCTAACAGAACAATGAACAATGGTAGCCTTATCTCTTAGAGCAATCTATTATAGACTGGTTGTTCTAATATGGATTTTGTGTAGTTGTAATAAAAACTATTCCATATTCCTCCTTCATTCCACTTAAGATTGAAAAGAATATAACATCTGATAAAGAATAAATGTGGATGGGAGAGAAGAAAAAAAATATCCTTGATATTATTAAACAAATACTAAATATAGTTCTGGTATTAACTAGTTATTCTGTGGTTCTGGTTTAAACCAAGCTTTAGACTACTGATTTGTATGAAATCTTTGGACTACTTATACTTCCGGTTCTAAACCAGGACTATCTTTAGTCTATGTTTTATAATAAGGGGGATTGAGTTTGATTGTTGATTTTTAAGGTTGGCTGTACTTTCCAATATTCTAAAGAGTAAAGACTTGTTTGTATGAAAGTTTGTAAGGAATAAACTGAAAAAAAATCCTGCATTATTCTTCCTATAGGGTACCTACTTCTAGTGGTTTTTAATTTATAATTTTTTTTAAACATAATTTATGAATTAAAAACCACTTTATTATATATTATATAATTTAATTTATATTTAAACATAGGAAATCTTTAATCTAAGCATTTGAATGACAAAGTTGATAACTTCCATTTCTCATTCAATTTCAGATTGACAATGGACCAAAACACAACGCAGACCCAAGTTGAGGAAGTGTTCATCAAGCCAGAAATTATTGAAGTGAAGCTAGAAGCAAATGACAACCAAACATTTGACCCCTACCAAGACTCAGAATCCGTATTCAATTTAAAAACTAAAAAACACACCGATGGCCCTGAAGAAGCACAGTATAACAATTACCAAGAAGGTTACTTCAACAGCTTAGACTCTGGATATCCGACCTCTTTTGACAGCAGTCCAACAGGAGAGACGTCTAATGAAAGCAACACCATCAACATACCAGGTAGAGTGTATGAGAACGGCAAAATCAACAGACCTGCGTGTCCAATATGCCAGCAAACGTTCAAAAACCGAGCCAACCTGAAAAACCACTTGAAATTCGTACACGCAGACGAAAGCGCGCCTGTTGAATGCAACCAGTGTTTCCGACTATTCAAAACTATAGCAAACCTGCGATCTCACATAAACTCTGTCCACGTTGAGAGTGACAAAGAAGAGGTTTGCAATGTCTGTCAAAAGAGTTTTAATTCGAAAAAGAAATTGAGCAACCACATGTTTTACGCTCATCCTGAACCTCAAGACAGTGTCACCTGTGATCAGTGCTCCAAGACTTTTAAAAGCAAATACAATCTTAAGGTGCATATGCGGTTAGTGCATCCACCTGAGGAATGTTCCGTAGAGTGTCCGGAGTGCCACAAACAGTTCAAAGTGGATATGCTGCTTCAGAGACACATTAAATGGGCACATTCGAACGATGGAATGACATACAAATGCCATGAGTGTGGCCGAGTGCTGCCATCTTTGTCATGCTACAAGAAACATTTAGAAAATGTCCACCCAGATTCAAATGAAATAGTCATGTGCGAACTGTGTCAAAAGATGTTTAAAACGCAAACAAACCTGCGGATACATTTGAAGCGTGTACATAGTGAGGAGAAGCTAGAGAATAAGACATACAAAGAAGGAGACTTGCCATGCACAGAGTGTGACAGACGGTTTTCAACCAACACCGCATTACAATGGCACTTTGACAGAACCCACTCTGAAAACCGTCGCAGCAACACTTGTGGAATATGCCAGAAAGAGTTGTCAGACTACGGAGGCCTAAAACGGCATATGGAGATGGTCCATTCCATCGATAAAGTAACCTGTTTCATATGCAATAAGGACTTTAAATCGCAGATGAACCTTCAAAGACATATTCAAGTGACTCACGCGCCGCCCGAAGCAGCTCAAACATGTGACATCTGTCAGAAGACCTACAAATGTGCTATGCATCTCCGCATTCACATAAACACAGTCCACCCAAAAGACGGTACCACAAATTGTGACGTCTGCCAAAAGCAGTTCAGCTCGAAAAAGTACATGCTGAAACACAGAAAAACTCACATTGTTACGCGGGATTTTCCATGTAATATTTGTATGAAGATGTACAGGAGTATGGAGGATGTTAAGAAGCATATAAAGAGGGTTCACACTAAGAACGGCGATGGTTCTGTCTCGTTTTCACCAGCAAACACGTTGCCACACGTCTGTGTTGCGTGTCAGACGTCTTATATGACGCAGCAGGATCTGACAGAACATATAAACGAAATGCACAATGAATTGCACCAACAATCGCCACGGAATTGCTTTAAATGTAACCGTATTTTTGGCAATGATGCAGAGTTACATTCACATATACTGTCCTGTGGTAGCGAGCAAAGAGAGCCCTTGGATTTGGTCAAAGTTGAGATAAGTTATAGTGATAATGATTCAGAAACGGAATGTAATGATAGTTAGTGTATGAACTTGAAAATTTGAATAAGTGTACAAATATTAAGTAACATAGGGCCTTACCACAAAAACTTAGACAGTATTTAACAGATGTTTAGCACTGTCAAACGCCTACAAAATCTGTCAAATTTCGTTTTAAGCACTAGTTAAACAGTGTTTAAAGTTTTTTGTGGTAGCACAGATAAAGTTTAACCCCCATATTCATAAAAAAAGTTAGTGGACGCCTGAGCTATTGAACTGTTCTGTCACTCTCTGACAGTTGAACAATTTGTTATTTGACAGAGAGGGTCAAACAGTTCTATAGCTAAAGCGTCCACTAACTTTTTTATGAATAAGGGGGGTAAGGTTAATAATAAATACTATTGCAGATGACCTAGAGAGAAATATGAAAAGTAAAAAAAGATTGTTAGTTATTTTCGTTTGTGGTAAGTAATAAAGAAATAACCATAAAAAATTGAAAATGGAAGTGAACTTATCTTGAAAACCATGTGTGGTTCACACATTAAGTTCCATCCTATTTAAGTTTCAGCAGAGTGGTTCGCTTGTTGGTTACTTTAGTTTATTTTTTCTTTAGTAAAATATGTTTATCATTTACTTAGCTCTAGCTTTACATATATATATTTTACTAAATTCGATATAAGGTGGTTCTCACAAGATACGCATCACGCCGCTTGTTGCGTAAATTGCAGTTAGACGTGGCAGTAAGATCCACTAAAGTTTTTTTTTGTTAAAAAGTTAATCATTCCAAACCTAGGTTTACTGATCTTTATGAGTTTTTCATCCTATTATTATTTTGAATATTTTTGGTGTATAAATAAAATAGTATACAGATATACGGAACTTAGCTGTTATAAGATTAATGTGTTAATATTGTAACAATGAATTATAGGTACTGTTGATAAAAAATAAATTTCCAATGATATATTTATCACAACTACTTTTATTTTCATTTGTCTTCTGAATTTGTTGTCTGAATAGAACGTAAGGGACGGTGAAAATGTCTGATATGGTGGCGCATTTTTTTCTCAGTCGCGGCTCGCATACTACACACATCACAAAAATAATAACCCCCTGCTACATAAAACTTACAAGCTCGCTTTTCATGCTTTCTCAAATTCCCCCTATTAGCAAATTTAGTTTTACACTTATTACATTCGAAAAAAACCCCGTGCAAGGTTTTCTTGTGCCAGTGCATGAGACGTTTACTTGAAAATTTACGTTTACAAATGTTGCACTCGACTTGTGTGCCATCTTTGCTTTTAATATGGTCCTCCAGTTCTTCTTTGCCGCAAAATGTTTGTCGACAGGTTTTACACTGGAGTCTATCTGCTGTGGTTTCTTCACTATAGTTGACTCCAGTTAAATCTACCAAACATGAGTTATGGCAGTTTAAACCTACGCGACTGTCAAAAGAGCGCGCGCACTCGTTACATTCAAACTTTTCACTGTGGCCTTTTTGGTGATCCAAAAAGTTTTCCAAAGAGGCCAAGACTTGACCACAGACATCACACAAGTAAGTTGGAGTTATTTTGGCCTCTTTTCTCAGCTCTAGCTCGTGTACAATGAGGTGTTGTAAGAATGGTATGGCGAATAAGAACTTTGTACTGCATTGTGTGCAGTTGAATATTAGATCGTCCCCGCGTTTGGCGAGGACATAATCGGGCTTAAATTGTATGTTTATTGGTTCTTCTTCCTCGTTCTCTGAAGTTAAATCTGAAATGAGTTACAACTATAGGTAAAACAATACGTATTACTTAAGTGTTACATAGGTAGGTAA
This sequence comes from Plutella xylostella, assembly GCF_932276165.1. Lineage (NCBI taxonomy): Eukaryota > Metazoa > Arthropoda > Insecta > Lepidoptera > Plutellidae > Plutella > Plutella xylostella. The sequence continues at coordinate 4,786,171 of NC_063991.1, forward strand.
CTACTATAGACCCGTACGAGCATCACTATTACTACATCACTTCTAGTAGTTCTAGTTAGGACTAGGACGACTGACTGGTTTAGTGGTTAGTGACCCTGGCTGCTATGCCTTAAAAAAGTCTCATAAAATCGCATTCTTTATTGTCAGGACTTTATAGTTCGACTGTAAGTACTTACCTCACATGCCACCAAAGGGCTGCTTCGCCGTCCATCACTTCGACAACAGGTTCTTCTTCGATCTATTGAATGATAAAAACTTACCGACAACGTCATCAATAGTATCCTCTTGTTCGATTTCAATATCAACCTCTATTGTAAAACTCATGACCCCCTCCATTAAAGAATCTTGTCATTTAATGATGATGTTATTGATGTTAATTTATTATCCTCTATCCGCGTAGAAATTGGAAAAATGGTGGTAACTTTTCAGAAAACAAATGACTGAAATTAAAAATAAAAAGTTTGTGGGTAGAAAAAAGTTTTGATCTAGGTTCCATTCCATTGAAAAAATAAATATGACCTAATATCTCAAAATAATAACGACCTCCTAAGAATAATATTTAAAAGTGAAGTTTTAAACGTAACGGAACGCAACACGCAAATGCCAAGCCGCCATCTTTTTCCCAAAGTTGTTTACATTTTGCAGCAATATCAGATTTATTTCGCTTGGTATATTTCCACTTTTACGTGGTTTTTTAATGAATTAACCATGGAAACGATTACCCAAGACTTAGCAGATGAATCTAAACAGGATACGGCCATTAAATACTTGTGTCGATGTTGTTTATCAACAAAGAATCGAATGTGTGATGTTTTCGCCTACACTTCGCATTTTAGAGATTTGGCCGGCATTAACGTGAGTAATTCCACTTAACGCACCTTCAACTAGAGCTTATCTAGCCTCTGTACCCAAAACTCTACCTGATATATATCACCAAACCCCTTAAAAACTTATATTTATATCTTTTGGTCAACATGAATCTTTTATATTTTTTTCCGGTTTGTAGATATCAGATTCGGATGGGCTGCCTCGGTGGCTGTGTGCTGAATGCTGCGCACTGCTGGATAAGGCTGTCCGGTTCAGGAACAAGCTGGTCCGGGCTCACGTTATGCTGTATGAGTACTCAACCAGATGTGCTCCGGTGAGTCAGTGTAAATTTTATCCTTTAATGTGTATCTATTTCATTTTGTAACTATTATTAGTACTACTGAAGCAACACAAACTAAAACTGAAATCAGAATGTTGGTTTAATGATTAAAAAAAAAGGAAAGATCAGTTTTAGGACCAACCAGAAGCTGCACATAAAGTTTAAATCCATAATAACTTTTATGGATTCCCAATATCTCACACCACTTAGACTGCATAAAACCCTAGTAGTTAAAATCTTGAGCCCTTAATAATTTTTCCCCGTAACATTTCAGTTTCCAATAGATGCTCAAGACCCGGAGCTGGCCAAATACCAGACTCCGCAGCTGAGCGCCACCTCCACCCTCACCGTTGATACCTCCGGGCGCGGACGCAATGGCTTCCATAAGGTTCTGGAGGTGAGTCTTTATCAGTAATGTAACTATAAAGAGAAAGTGAAGGGTCTGACAAAATGCTACAGAGACAGGATAAGAAATGATTTTCCGACAGTCAGCATCTGATGCTATTATTCTGCCTTGGTAACCCTTTCATCTCATGAGAAGAGATGATGACTATGTTACAAATTATGTGTTGGAAATGAGACCTGAAAGAAGGCGTAAGAAGATATGACAAGATAGGGTAAAATGGTGTGACATGACGCACAAAGCTGACCCTAAATAAGGAAAAGACTAGGAAGACAAAGAAAGTAACCCTTTCATCATGGTGACAAATCCTGTAGTCCTCATTTATTACTGTTAGTTACCACACAAACAAAAAGATAGAGATGTTTACTACAGAGGTAGAGACACTAATTTGGCACTTCTCACTTATTTCAGCACAAAAAGCAGTTCATAATCTCCGACCTGAACACTGTACCAGTTTGCGACGCCCCCGCGCCCCCCCTCCCTTTGTCAAACTACCCCCTACTGGGTATACCAGAAGTACCTAATGATTTGGGGGCTGTGAATAAATTTGACTATGAGATAGTCAAAGAGGAACAAGGCATGTCTGATTTTGACGATGACATACCTTTGGATGAGTATAGGTGAGTTTTAAAGTTGTTATTACATCTCGGCACTCATTTTAGAGGTCCTGGGTTAAATAAATTCTTTAGAAATAACAAATTATTCCACAGTGCAAAGGAAAACATCGTGAGGAAACCTGCACTACTACCCTAAGTGCACAAAATTTTAAACAAATTTGTGTCAAGCTGAACCCTCCCTTCTCATTTCTCCTGTCCGCTAACTAGCCATTTTCATAAGCATGATATTCATTAGCGTAGTCTCCACTTATCTATTCATCATCACACACTCCAGGGATTTTTACATACAAAGTGCGATGGATACTTTAGTAGAGACCCTGCATTTGTATTTTATTTAAAGGAACTTGTAATTTTAATTATTTATGTACCCAATAATTAAAAAAGAGTATATTTTCCCCCTTTTCAGATCAAACATAGACAAGGTGATAGCTGATGATTTATCAAATTTACTAAAAGATACAGAAGCCATGGTCAAGACAGAGGAAGGAGAGAAAAAGAAAAGAAAGAAAAAGAAGGATGACAAAAGTAAAAAGAAAAAGAGTAAAATTAGGTAAGTGTCAACGACATTTTTATACAAACTAGATTGAGTGTCAGTACAAAGTAACTTCTCGACAAATAACACCCCACTTCTACCACTGAGCTCTTGTATTTACAATGGTTGTCATTAGTTTAAAAATCTCCGGGGTCCCTAACTAACCTAGGTCGTCTACTGGCTTTCTGGCGTGAGCTTGGGTGGCTTAATAGCTAGTCAACCCGTAGGTATTTCACACATAATGGACCACCTTAGAGACTAAATGCGGAAAATCAGCTCGCCATGATGCGATTCAAAATGCGGACTGTTTTTGTATATGACACAACATCTTTTTCGTATATTGTTACTCTAAGCTCTAAACGTGAACCACCTTAATAATATGATTCGTATATTGTTATTCTAAGCTTTAAACCCTTATATTTTTAGAACCGATGAAGAACTCGACATCAAACCCACCCTAGAAAACCAAGAAGAAAAGCCGACCATAAGAAAATCAATAGAAATCGACCCGTTGAAGATCAAAATCATTCAACTTAACCCTCAAGAGCAGATTAAACAGAGAGAGGAAGAAAGCAAAATGGAGGGTTATTTGAAATTGCCATTTAAATGTAGTCTGTGTTTCAAGGGATTTAACTATGAGAATAAGTTGATGAACCATATGCAGAAACATAGTCCGGTGAGTGATGTTTGTAGTGAATATTATGTACAGCACATGCTGAGCTGGAGCCTTTTTGACGCTATTGACCTTTTATGTTATTCATTATTTGTATAGTATAATTTGTAATTATTATTGTCAGTGAGGAACAAAATATTCAAGTTTTTATATCCTGATGCGCTGTTAAATGTACCTACTTCGATATTGCAAATGGCTTCATTAACCTAGTCTCTTCCGTTCAGGATTAATTTGGTGCTATTGTCACTGGAACTTTTTCATTGCTCGTTAGTGTATAACTTATCTTTTATCCTAATCCTAACTAATATTATAAATGCGAAAGTAACTGTGTCTGTCTGTTACGCTTTCACGCCAAAACTACTGAACGGATTTGAATGAAATTTGGTATACATATGGTCTATACCCTGAGAAAGAACATAGGCTACTTTTTATCCCGGAATTCCCACGGCAAAACTTTTTAAGGCGAAGCGAAGCTCGCGGGAACAGTTAGTATACTAATAAAAGCATTATCTTCCAGTCCCGCGGCAAATTTGAGTGCAAGCTGTGTCACATGTACTTACCCACGCCATATTCCTTCAACGTGCATTCACTGATACACACACGGAGATACGAGTGTTTGAAGTAAGATATACTCATTTTTTACCTATGTCTATATATTTTTTAACAAACTAGTTCTGAGACTTATATTATTGACATATTGACAGAGTGAGATGGGTCATCTTCAGAAGGGCTAGTACGGGGCGCATTTAAGACGTGACAAGAGTTTTGCATCGCGCTCACTCACATCGCGCAGATTCAAGAGCGAGCGTGACGGAGAACTCTTGTCACGTCTTAATAGCGTCCTGTGCTACAGGGCCAGGATCAAGCAACGAAGTAAAAAAAAAACAGAACTCGTTTGTAAAAAAATGACTATACTACCTAAATTTAACTTCCCCTACTCCATACTCCTTCAATGTGCATTCACTGATACACACACGGAGATACGAGTGTTTGAAGTAAGTTTTATTTTAAGGATGTTCAAGACCGACTTTATGTAGGACAGAGATAATCGGTCAGATTGTTCTATCTTCAGATTCACACTATTTCTAACCGACTCTTTGTAAAATGTGTGCGGTGTTATTTTCCTTCAACAAAAAGTTGATCACCGATTGTCGGTCATTTGGAATGCTTTCGTAATAAAGTGAGTTGAGCAACTCAAAAATGTAAGTTTTGGAGTTTCTTGGTTCAACTTCTAGAATGGTGGATTTTGTGCCTGTTTATCATCAAATCTCCATGCCTTCCGCCTACGACTTTTTCATCCCCTGTATACTAAAAGTACTACAAAATTACGTGCGTCAAATATTTCACTCTATTCTATTCTAGATGCGGCCGCCGCATGATCGACCGAGCTTCCATAGTCGAGCACTACCGAAGCACCCACGACGGCGTAGTCACCACCTACACGTGCCAGCTGTGCGGCAAGGTGTCCGGGTGAGTCGCCAGCGAGTCACTAGTGAGTCACACGACAAGTAGTCACCACCTACACGTGCCAGCTGTGCGGCAAGGTGTCCGGGTGAGTCGCCAGCGAGTCACTAGTGAGTCACACGACAAGTAGTCACCACCTACACGTGCCAGCTGTGCGGCAAGGTGTCCGGGTGAGTCGCCTAAGGCGCCATCTGTAGTTAACTTTTAGTTTTCTCCCCATTGGAAGAAGACACTTTTGTTCGTCTAATGCGGCAAGAGTTCGCTGACTCCTGCCATCATCACTTCACTGTATCATTTATGTACATTACTATGTATAGTAAAATCGCTTTCCGGTTCTGTCTAGAATTCTAGATCTTTAAAACTACACAACGGATTTTTTACGGGTTTTTAAAATGTCTACAGTGATTTAAGAGGAAGTTTTTTTTCTACTACCTACCCACTTTGTGAAAAAAATATGTGTTGTTTTTAAAATTGTATCCGAACTTATGAAACTACACGTAGTATTGATTCCCTATATACCTAGTTGTAAGATTTTGGATTTATTGTTATATTTGATAACTATTTAGAGAGTGCTATGTCCGCCATCAAACTGTTTATGTAACTTTATTTATTTATGTAACTAAAGTTAAGATTATTATGAAATAAATGCATTAAAATATATACTTTTTATCTCGAAATACCCACAAGAAAAATCTTCTCTAAACCCTTTAAACGCCAGATGGCCGCCATTATAAAGTCTTCTTTCATTATAAGAACCATAACTAAAACAATTATTCCCCCCTCTTCCCCCCAGAAACAACAAGACGCACCGTGGCCACATGCGCAACCACCACTCGGGCGCGCGCCCCGCGTGCCGCGCCTGCGGCAAGACCTTCGTCAACCAGGACTCGCTCAGGGACCACCAGCTGTGAGTAAAGTCAAAGTCAAAGTCAAATATTTTTATTCATCGTAACGATATAAAATTTTCTGATGAACGTAAATTTTTACTAACAACGTTCGTCAACCAGGACTCGCTCAGAGACCACCTGCTGTGAGTAAAGTCAAAGTCAAATGCCGAATTGCAGAAAGGGACTTTAAGCTAATGTCGACATTAAATCTATGTCTGTCTCTTTCTGTCCGTATACTGTCAAAGCAAGGCAACAATACATTTAATGCCGACATTAACTTAAAGATCCTTTCTGCAACTCAGTGTAAGTCAAATATTTTTATTCATCGTAACAATATAAAATTTTGTGAGTATGAACGTCAATTTTTACAAACTACTCTCCGTTCGGATAAGGGGGGGCTCTTTCTGTCTAAGGAGAAGAACGGAGGCAAGACGGTAGTTGGTATACAATACAGTAGAATACAGAGTATAGCTGCGTCTGTCTGTCTGTCTGTCTATGGTATAGCTGCGTCTGTCTGTCTGTCTATGGTATAGCTGCGTCTGTCTGTCTGTCTGTCTATGGTATAGCTGCGTCTGTCTGTCTGTCTGTCTATGGTATAGCTGCGTCTGTCTGTCTGTCTGTCTATGGTATAGCTGCGTCTGTCTGTCTGTCTATGGTATAGCTGCGTCTGTCTGTCTATGGTATAACTGCGCCTGTCTGTCTATGGTATAGCTGCGTCTGTCTGTCTGTCTGTCTATGGTATAGCTGCGTCTGTCTGTCTGTCTGTCTATGGTATAGCTGCGTCTGTCTGTCTATGGTATAGCTGCGTCTGTCTGTCTGTCTGTCTATGGTATAGCTGCGTCTGTCTGTCTGTCTATGGTATAGCTGCGTCTGTCTGTCTGTCTGTCTATGGTATAGCTGCGTCTGTCTGTCTATGGTATAGCTGCGTCTGTCTGTCTGTCTGTCTATGGTATAGCTGCGTCTGTCTGTCTGTCTGTCTATGGTATAGCTGCGTCTGTCTGTCTGTCTGTCTATGGTATAGCTGCGTCTGTCTGTCTATGGTATAGCTGCGTCTGTCTGTCTGTCTGTGGTATAGCTGCGTCTGTCTGTCTGTCTGTCTATGGTATAGCTGCGTCTGTCTGTCTGTCTGTCTATGGTATAGCTGCGTCTGTCTGTCTGTCTGTCTATGGTATAGCTGCGTCTGTCTGTCTATGGTATAGCTGCGTCTGTCTGTCTGTCTATGGTATAGCTGCGTCTGTCTGTCTGTCTGTCTATGGTATAGCTGCGTCTGTCTGTCTGTCTGTCTATGGTATAGCTGCGTCTGTCTGTCTGTCTATGGTATAGCTGCGTCTGTCTGTCTGTCTGTCTATGGTATAGCTGCGTCTGTCTGTCTGTCTGTCTATGGTATAGCTGCGTCTGTCTGTCTGTCTGTCTATGGTATAGCTGCGTCTGTCTGTCTGTCTGTCTATGGTATAGCTGCGTCTGTCTGTCTGTCTATGGTATAGCTGCGTCTGTCTGTCTGTCTATGGTATAGCTGCGTCTGTCTGTCTGTCTATGGTATAGCTGCGTCTGTCTGTCTGTCTGTCTATGGTATAGCTGCGTCTGTCTGTCTATGGTATAACTGCGCCTGTCTGTCTATGGTATAGCTGCGTCTGTCTGTCTGTCTGTCTATGGTATAGCTGCGTCTGTCTGTCTGTCTGTCTATGGTATAGCTGCGTCTGTCTGTCTATGGTATAGCTGCGTCTGTCTGTCTGTCTGTCTATGGTATAGCTGCGTCTGTCTGTCTGTCTATGGTATAGCTGCGTCTGTCTGTCTGTCTGTCTATGGTATAGCTGCGTCTGTCTGTCTATGGTATAGCTGCGTCTGTCTGTCTGTCTGTCTATGGTATAGCTGCGTCTGTCTGTCTGTCTGTCTATGGTATAGCTGCGTCTGTCTGTCTGTCTGTCTATGGTATAGCTGCGTCTGTCTGTCTGTCTGTCTATGGTATAGCTGCGTCTGTCTGTCTGTCTATGGTATAGCTGCGTCTGTCTGTCTGTCTATGGTATAGCTGCGTCTGTCTGTCTGTCTATGGTATAGCTGCGTCTGTCTGTCTGTCTGTCTATGGTATAGCTGCGTCTGTCTGTCTATGGTATAACTGCGCCTGTCTGTCTATGGTATAGCTGCGTCTGTCTGTCTGTCTGTCTATGGTATAGCTGCGTCTGTCTGTCTGTCTGTCTATGGTATAGCTGCGTCTGTCTGTCTATGGTATAGCTGCGTCTGTCTGTCTGTCTGTCTATGGTATAGCTGCGTCTGTCTGTCTGTCTATGGTATAGCTGCGTCTGTCTGTCTGTCTGTCTATGGTATAGCTGCGTCTGTCTGTCTATGGTATAGCTGCGTCTGTCTGTCTGTCTGTCTATGGTATAGCTGCGTCTGTCTGTCTGTCTGTCTATGGTATAGCTGCGTCTGTCTGTCTGTCTGTCTATGGTATAGCTGCGTCTGTCTGTCTATGGTATTGCTGCGTCTGTCTGTCTGTCTATGGTATAGCTGCGTCTGTCTGTCTGTCTGTCTATGGTATAGCTGCGTCTGTCTGTCTGTCTGTCTATGGTATAGCTGCGTCTGTCTGTCTGTCTGTCTATGGTATAGCTGCGTCTGTCTGTCTATGGTATAGCTGCGTCTGTCTGTCTGTCTATGGTATAGCTGCGTCTGTCTGTCTGTCTGTCTATGGTATAGCTGCGTCTGTCTGTCTGTCTGTCTATGGTATAGCTGCGTCTGTCTGTCTGTCTATGGTATAGCTGCGTCTGTCTGTCTGTCTGTCTATGGTATAGCTGCGTCTGTCTGTCTGTCTGTCTATGGTATAGCTGCGTCTGTCTGTCTGTCTGTCTATGGTATAGCTGCGTCTGTCTGTCTGTCTGTCTATGGTATAGCTGCGTCTGTCTGTCTGTCTATGGTATAGCTGCGTCTGTCTGTCTGTCTATGGTATAGCTGCGTCTGTCTGTCTGTCTATGGTATAGCTGCGTCTGTCTGTCTGTCTGTCTATGGTATAGCTGCGTCTGTCTGTCTATGGTATAGCTGCGTCTGTCTGTCTGTCTATGGTATAGCTGCGTCTGTCTGTCTGTCTGTCTATGGTATAGCTGCGTCTGTCTGTCTGTCTATGGTATAGCTGCGTCTGTCTGTCTGTCTGTCTATGGTATAGCTGCGTCTGTCTGTCTGTCTGTCTATGGTATAGCTGCGTCTGTCTGTCTGTCTGTCTATGGTATAGCTGCGTCTGTCTGTCTGTCTGTCTATGGTATAGCTGCGTCTGTCTGTCTGTCTATGGTATAGCTGCGTCTGTCTGTCTGTCTGTCTATGGTATAGCTGCGTCTGTCTGTCTGTCTGTCTATGGTATAGCTGCGTCTGTCTGTCTGTCTATGGTATAGCTGCGTCTGTCTGTCTGTCTGTCTATGGTATAGCTGCGTCTGTCTGTCTATGGTATAGCTGCGTCTGTCTGTCTGTCTGTCTATGGTATAGCTGCGTCTGTCTGTCTATGGTATAGCTGCGTCTGTCTGTCTGTCTATGGTATAGCTGCGTCTGTCTGTCTGTCTGTCTATGGTATAGCTGCGTCTGTCTGTCTGTCTGTCTATGGTATAGCTGCGTCTGTCTGTCTGTCTGTCTATGGTATAGCTGCGTCTGTCTGTCTATGGTATAGCTGCGTCTGTCTGTCTGTCTATGGTATAGCTGCGTCTGTCTGTCTGTCTGTCTATGGTATAGCTGCGTCTGTCTGTCTGTCTGTCTATGGTATAGCTGCGTCTGTCTGTCTGTCTATGGTATAGCTGCGTCTGTCTGTCTGTCTGTCTATGGTATAGCTGCGTCTGTCTGTCTGTCTGTCTATGGTATAGCTGCGTCTGTCTGTCTGTCTGTCTATGGTATAGCTGCGTCTGTCTGTCTGTCTGTCTATGGTATAGCTGCGTCTGTCTGTCTGTCTATGGTATAGCTGCGTCTGTCTGTCTGTCTATGGTATAGCTGCGTCTGTCTGTCTGTCTATGGTATAGCTGCGTCTGTCTGTCTGTCTGTCTATGGTATAGCTGCGTCTGTCTGTCTATGGTATAGCTGCGTCTGTCTGTCTGTCTATGGTATAGCTGCGTCTGTCTGTCTGTCTGTCTATGGTATAGCTGCGTCTGTCTGTCTGTCTATGGTATAGCTGCGTCTGTCTGTCTGTCTGTCTATGGTATAGCTGCGTCTGTCTGTCTGTCTGTCTATGGTATAGCTGCGTCTGTCTGTCTGTCTGTCTATGGTATAGCTGCGTCTGTCTGTCTGTCTGTCTATGGTATAGCTGCGTCTGTCTGTCTGTCTATGGTATAGCTGCGTCTGTCTGTCTGTCTGTCTATGGTATAGCTGCGTCTGTCTGTCTGTCTGTCTATGGTATAGCTGCGTCTGTCTGTCTATGGTATAGCTGCGTCTGTCTGTCTGTCTGTCTATGGTATAGCTGCGTCTGTCTGTCTATGGTATAGCTGCGTCTGTCTGTCTGTCTGTCTATGGTATAGCTGCGTCTGTCTGTCTGTCTGTCTATGGTATAGCTGCGTCTGTCTGTCTATGGTATAGCTGCGTCTGTCTGTCTGTCTGTCTATGGTATAGCTGCGTCTGTCTGTCTGTCTATGGTATAGCTGCGTCTGTCTGTCTGTCTGTCTATGGTATAGCTGCGTCTGTCTGTCTGTCTGTCTATGGTATAGCTGCGTCTGTCTGTCTATGGTATAGCTGCGTCTGTCTGTCTGTCTGTCTATGGTATAGCTGCGTCTGTCTGTCTATGGTATAGCTGCGTCTGTCTGTCTGTCTGTCTATGGTATAGCTGCGTCTGTCTGTCTGTCTATGGTATAGCTGCGTCTGTCTGTCTGTCTATGGTATAGCTGCGTCTGTCTGTCTGTCTATGGTATAGCTGCGTCTGTCTGTCTGTCTATGGTATAGCTGCGTCTGTCTGTCTATGGTATAGCTGCGTCTGTCTGTCTATGGTATAGCTGCGTCTGTCTGTCTGTCTGTCTATGGTATAGCTGCGTCTGTCTGTCTATGGTATAGCTGCGTCTGTCTGTCTGTCTGTCTATGGTATAGCTGCGTCTGTCTGTCTGTCTATGGTATAGCTGCGTCTGTCTGTCTGTCTATGGTATAGCTGCGTCTGTCTGTCTGTCTGTCTATGGTATAACTGCGCCTGTCACTAGTCCACTCCGGACAAGACGTTCGTCAACCAGGACTCGCTCAGAGACCACCTGCTGTGAGTATAGCTGCGTCTGTCTGTCTGTCTGTCACAAAACTTTTGAAGCCCCTATGAAAAAGAAGGGTGTTTTAAAAGTTTAACGTGTCTGTGTGTTTGAGTATCCGTCTGTGGTGGCGTAGCTCCCGAACGGCTGATCCATTTTCGATTTGTGTTTTTTTTGTTCATAGGTAATGTTATCTCGAGTGTTCTGAGCCATATTTTAATCAAAACGGCTTATCCATACAAAAGTTGTGCTACTCTTGCTACTTGTGCTACATTTAGTGTTCAAATTCGGGGGATTTTAACATTAATTAGGTTAGGTTATGCCAATAAAGTAATTTATTTAGTTCATGGAGAACCAACAGCATTTGCGCGAACTTATATGGTAACATCCGAGTATCCGCACGCGCGGCCGACACGCACGGTAGCCGCTGTTCAATTTTTAATTCGTAACAACCGTAAAATGTCTCATAAATCGCTCGAAAACTTGGTACGCGATATGCAAAAATCAATAAATGTGTTGACTAATAAAGTGAGTGCACTGGAGATGAAGATTGACGAGCAAAATGCATTGATATCTAATCAATCAGTATCAATAAAGGTGCTAACTGGTGAGTCTACCCACATAACAGATACACCGAAAACGGCAGCTAACTTAGCGGCCGCAGCGACGACGCAGCGCCCAGTACGACAGGCCCGTCTAACGGCCGCTAAAGCGATTTTAGCTGGCGCCGCTCCCAAGAGCAAAAATGCCTCGCGACCGTCACTCACTGCTATCACAACACCGAAGGTGCCCGAAGATAACCGAGCAGCGACGAACAGCGCTCCCACCATCGACCCGAGCGCACGCGCAACACCAACGACGAGCGCACCTAAGGTTGGAGCCACAAAACTGACAAGCGCTATCCCACCCAATGAAAATGATAAGCTCAAAAAGACTACTGCTGAAGAAGACGGAGACTGGCAGAAGGTACTATCAAAACGACGCAAAAACCGACGATCAGTTACTGTAGGAACTGGAAATGCAGACTCGGAGCTAAAAACAGTAGAGCAAATTAAATATATCCAGGCATGGTCATTCTTACCCGAGACAACCACAGAAAATGTGATGAAATTCCTCAACAGAATTAAAAGCTCTAAGGATTACTATGTCGAAAAGAGGAACATAAAAACTACTCGACACGCATCGTTCGTCATAGGGATTCCTGAGTGCCTATTCGAGTGCTTCAACTCGCCGACTGTGTGGCCACCGCGCGTCCGCTTCTCAGACTGGTTTCCCGCGCGGCCCCGCGCTGCCGCCGTGCGGGGCTCCGCCGCTACTCCCACCACTCCGGTCGCCTCCGCTAATATCGGCCGCGACCAGACGGACACTGACAAGGCCACGACCACCAAATAAAGATGATACTATTATCACAGTATGCCACCAAAACATTCGCTCCTTAGACAAAAAGACTCAACGGTTAGAAGTGTTAATGCGGAGTGAATTAACGTGCGATATATTAGGTTTAACCGAGCATTGGCTCCATGAACCTGAACTAAAAACTGTGAGCATTGACGGATACAAACTAGTATCAAAGTACTGCAGACAAACATTATCACACGGAGGATCATTCATCTATGCTCGTAACAGTGTTAATGTAGTTGAAAATACTGACCTAACGTGCATGTCAGTTGAACAATATTGTGAGGTTTCCGCGGTAGATCTAATTGACAACAACATAACTGTAGTTTGTATATATAGGACAAATTTAATCAAATCCGTTGATTTTTTGTTACACTTGGAACGTTTGCTCAACAAGATCGGCAACATGCAGTTAAACTGTATTATTGTAGGTGACATGAATGTCGATCTGTTGGTGGACTCCGCTGATAAAAAACATCTTTGCGATATACTGTCGGTTTGCGATGTGAGAAGCGAGGTGGAATTCCCTACGCGTGTGACCGCTACGTCGTCCACATGCCTAGACCATGTATACAGTACCCTGGGCGAGGGCTGCGTGTCCTGCGCGCCGGTCGTGACGCATCTCAGCGACCATCGCGCCGTACGAGCTGTAGTCACGTTTCAACCTCCGCAGACAAAGCCTAAACAGATACTGGTAAGAGAATTATCCTGCATTAACAAGTTAAATTTTATAACTTCTATTAATAGCATCGACTGGGAGGCAATCCTGGTAAGGAGTGACTTGTCGGCTGAGGCTATGGCGATGTCTATTATCAACATTATCCAGACTAAACATGGCATCTGTTTCCCACTCAAACAGAAAACATTAAAAAGTGATAAGTCATGGGTAAGCGACGAAATAAAAAATACTAAATGTTTACTATTTGAAATGAAAGAAGTAGAAGAACTATTTCCTAATAATATGTGCTTAAAATCTATAATAATAGAGCTCAACAATAAGTACGAGCACCTTGTAAAATCGACAAGAGCTAAACACTACGCAAACGTGATCGGTAAAAGTAAAAATATCTGCAAAACTATGTGGCAGGTAGTTAATAAAGAAAGAGGTAAATTAAACCAATGACGCGTCGACTTCATAGACATCGTCGTAGACTCAAACGGCGATAAATTCCCGTCCAAAAAGGCGATTGTAAATTGCATGAATAGTCGTTATGTCGGAGCCGCACTAGCGTGTGGCGCGCCCCGCGCCGACGTGCAGGCTGCGAGCGCCGGCCTGGGCGCCGCCCGCCCTGCGCCGGACCGCTCCATGCGGCTGCTGCACTTCACGGCTCTAGAGGTGCACTGGATCATTAAGCTACGTATACCGCATAAGCCCACAAAAGATATATATGACACATCAATGGAGTTGCTCAACGTCATTGCCGAGCCAATCGCTCCAGTATTAGCAACACTATTCAATAAATGTATCCGAGACGGTGTATATCCGGTGCCCTTGAAACAAAGCAAGGTTGCACCTATATATAAAGGTAAAGGCAGAAGAGATGACCTAGACAAATATAGACCTGTCGTACCTGCTACCTCGAAAATATTCGAGAACGGGATAAGTACTAGGCTCACTTCGTTTCTGAGTTCGAGTTCGGCGCTGTCACCTCGTCAGTACGCGTACCGCGAGGGCCACTCCACGGCGCAGCTGGTGCGGGAGGTGGCGGGGGCGTGCTGCGCGCGCGCGACGCTCGCCTGCAGGTGGCCGTGCTCTGCTGCGACCTGTCCAAGGCATTCGACGTCGCCGACCACGACGTCATCGCCGCCAAGCTGCGACACTACGGCATCGGTGGTATGACGTTAGCCCTCCTCTCAGACTTCCTGAGAAAGAGATCACAGGTGGTTGTTGGGGATAAAGGTAAGACGAGATCAGATCCACTGAGTACGACAATAGGAGTGGCCCAAGGGTCGTCGGTGTCCAACATACTGTTCTCGCTACTGCTTAACGACCTCCCCGACGCAGTCAGCGGTGGGGAGGTGTTCATGTACGCCGACGACGTGGCCGCGGTAGCCACTGCACCCACTGTCGAGGGCCTCGAAGTGCAGCTGAATGTTACGGCATCTCAGCTGGCTCAGTGGTTCCGACTTAACGGTCTCGTTCTTAACATTGAGAAAACCCATTTCTTACACTTTGACCTATCAGGGCGACCACCGAAGCCAATACATGTCGTAGTCGGTAACTCGAACATAGATCAAGTAGATGTAACTACGTTCCTAGGTTTCGAGATGGACAGAAAACTGACATGGGGGCCGCATATTGATAAGATGTGCGGACGGCTCGGCGGCGCGTGCTTCGCCTTGCGGCGAGTGGCGCGGACCCTGCCGCGCGAGGCGGAGCGCGCGTGCTACTTCGCGACCGTGCACTCCGTGCTGCAGTACGGCACAGAGCTCTGGGGGCGCGCTGCCGACTGGGAGCGTGCCTTCAGAATGCAAAAGAGGGCAATTAGAGCGCTAGCAGGCGTCTCTTGGGATACCTCAACCAAGCCGCACTTTAGGTCGCTCGAAATCCTCACGTTGCCGTCGGTACTGATACTGCAGATTGCACTATATGTGAGGCAGAATCTACCCACGTACAAGAAGCACAGTGACGCGCACGGATACGCGACCCGGGGCGCCGACAGACTCGCTGAACTGCCGCGAAGACTCGCCAAGTTCTCCAAGACCACTCGCATCGCGGGCCCGGCAGTGTATAACTCTCTACCAAACGATGTTACGTCCGCCACAAACATACATTGTTTTAAGTCTAGGCTTAAGAAATGGCTTGTTGAGCAAGCGTTCTATACCTTTGATGAATTATTTACTGTATAATTATTCCAAATACCTATCTATGTACTTTGGCTATTTTAATTATTGAATTTATTTTAATCATTGAATTTATTTTTAATTATTTTTAATTATTTTAATCATTTTTTTAATTATTTTTAATCATTTTAATTAATGTGACTTTGACGACGTGTACACTTTTTTGTTTAATCTATTGATTAAAATTATTATTAACATAATGAATTATGTAACAATGTTCTTCTTCTTCTTCTTCCTTGCCTTATCCTTATTTAGGGTCGGCTTTGGTGGTCATGTCTTGTATCATGTAACAATGTTAACATTACTTATAATAAATATAATATTTGTAACATAGTTTCTAACGAATTCTTTTGACGTGTAATGTAAAAACTTACCAATAAATATGTTTCAATGTTTCAATGTAACAAAATTCTACAAAACACGGAAATTCCACCTATAGTGTCAAAAATTTAGTACTACTTAACTATAATTTGCCATTGTATTCCTCTCACAGAATCCACGAAGGCGTAAAGAACTACTCCTTTGGAAAGTCGATAGCCGTGCGTTGTCAGACTCTAATAACCAACAATATCCCACAGAATCCACGAAGGAGTAAAGAACTACTCGTGCCCGCTGTGCCCGCAAAAGTTCCGAACCCGGACTCAGGCGAAGCACCACCAGCTGAAGCACAGCGATGTGAAGGAGTTCTACTGCGTGGAGTGTGATGTTAGGTGGGTTGGCTGGAGGATATCGCTTTTAGTAGCCTTATTAAGATAGAAAGAAAGCAGTGGGCTGTTGAGTCTACGAGAGCGCGCGATTTAGCGAAAAAGTGAGGTAACGTAAGATAATTGTGACAGTTGCAAACGGATTTGACAGCACCAGAATAAGTAGTATTGACAGCTGTCATTTGAGTGTCTATGTAAAAAACTCGGAATATATATCAAAATAATCTACAGCAATCCGAAATATCTCATCTATCTAGAATATTCTAGCCACGCGCACTCAGGCGAAGCACCACCAGCTGAAACATAGTGATGTGAAGGAGTTCTACTGCGTGGAGTGTGATGTTAGGTGAGTTGATTGGAGAAGATCGCTTTTAGCAAAATAGGTGACTATAGAATCGGGCGAAAAAAACAAAGTATCGTATGCTAAGTGTCATAGTTTTAAACCGATTTGACAGCTCCGGCATTAGTCATTTTGACAACTGTCAACCAATTAAGCAACTCCGGAATAAGGCATTTTTGACAGCTGCTGTCATTTAAGTGTCTATATCGATTGTATTGGTAAAAACGCGGTGTAATAACTTCGTAATCGCTCTAGGTATATTTCTTCTATTTACCAACATACATCCTAAACAAGAGAATCTTCAGCAATATATCTAACATCTATCTATCTATAAGTAGCCGCTTTAAGTAGTAACTCAGGCGAAGCACCACCAGCTGAAGCACAGCGACGTGAAGGAGTTCTACTGCGTGGAGTGTGATGTGAGGTGAGTTGGCTGGGAGATATTACTTTAAGCGCTTTAAAGCAGAAGGCAAGAGGTGATGGAATCTTCAGTAGCGAAATTGATCGCTTTTAGCTAGGTGCTGGAATCTACGAGAGCGCGCCATATAGGGAAAAGGAGAGGAGTAACGTATCGAATAGATTGTTATAGTTTGACTGCTGTCAATCAATTGGGCAAATTTTTACAACAAAGCAAATTCTGCCAATGTCCAATGTTTTACAGAACCCACTTATATAAAATTGCATTCTCCATATGTAAATATGATCACAATGTACATTTAAAAAATATATTAATTAACTTTTCTAAACAGACACGGCAAGGCAAGGATATTTTTTACAATTATCTGTTTCCGTTTCAGATTCAAGTCTGCGCACAACCTGCGCATGCATCTGACGAAGAGCCTCAAACACAAGGACTTCACTAGCTTCAAGTGAGTACACACAGAACCACGTGACTTGACCAATGCGTAGGAGACACTGTTTAGATCCCCTTGAACAAGCGGAATAGCTGCTATTTTTCCGTTCTTTCATGACCCAAATCAACAATTAGTAGTGTACCTATTCTGCCATTTATTCTTGTGGTGGACATCTTTCATACATAAATCCCAACCCTTCATCATTACCAGCATGTATTCGTAGTCCACTACTGGACATCATGATCATCATCACCCCACAGGGCCAACGAGCACCACAACACTCTGTCCTCGGCCTTCCTCATCCAGCTAGGCCACGCTTGCCTATTCTAGAATAAAGTGACAGTGTTCTGTAATTGTGTCCTGTTTTTGTACACAAATAATTAATATATTTTTAACTTGATTATTTCCCCCTACAGATACGGCTGCTCGCACTGCCCAAAGCGCTTCGAGTCGGAGCCACTACTCCGAAGACACTCGCTGGTGCAACACTGCCAGGTTTGTCATTAACACTTAGGATATTTTTCATCCCTAAATTTCCACGTGAAAACTTTTTATTTACAGTGAAGCAAAGCTAAGCGAAGCGAAGAAATAGTAATTTATTTTACAACAATATTATACAGAATATATATGTATAAGCCAGAACGCAGAATAACTTTATGTTACTCTGGGTTCTGGCTTATACATATTTAGGTTGCTGTCAGCGTCAAAAAGACCCCAGCTCAGCATCTGCAATAAAGATTGGCTGGTAGAAAATACCAGCCCACCTTTTGTGCATTATATATTTGCGAATTAAATAAGAATTAAGAAGGATTAAATAAATAAAGGATCGTTAGGAGAGGCCCATGTCCAACAGTAAACTACAGAAGGCTGAGAGAGAGAGAGAGAAATGAATATAGATAGTACAGAGTAGTTTAATGTAGTATTATGTTCTTAAAGAGATCGTTATTACCGACAAAGCTGCCTATTGTTAATTGTTCCTTTACTATATCAAGTGTTTTTTTGAATCTGCAATAAACACAAACCCTATTCTAATATTCTATTCTACAGGTGCGTCCCTACGAATGTTCCGAGTGCGGCGCGCGGCTCGCGAGCAGAGCGTCTCTGTTAAAGCACTCTCGAGCTCACCGGGCGGCGCCGCAGCAGCCCAGCCACGTGTGCAGCGCCTGCGGGAAGGCTTTTAGGGTGAGTTGTAGTGTTTAAAGCATTATGAAATAGGTGTCATACTATAGAAAGAGAAAATACGCTTCTAATGATACGAGAATTGTCAAAATCGGGTGAGTAATTTCGAAGTTATTAGGAAAGAAATGAATCTACATACACACAGACAATACAATATGGCGTCTCTGTTGAAACACTCTCGAGCTCACCGCGCCGCGCCGCAGCAGCCCAGCCATGTCTGCAGTGCTTGTGGGAAGGCTTTTAGGGTGAGTTGTGGTATTTAAAGCGTTATAAATGAGTAGTATCATACTATAGCACGGGAAAATACGCTTCTAATGACACTTAAATCGTCAAAATCGGGTGAGTAGTTTAGGAGTTATGGGGGAACATGTGAATCTACATACATACAATATGGCATCTCTGTTATTAGTGACAGATTCATGTAAATTGGAAAATAGTGCAGGGTTAAAAAAACAGGGCAAGCAATTTTCGTCCCTAGTGTCTACTTGCTAAGAGCTTTCTTCAGAACTACATTCGCACTCATTCAGGCTAGAAACCTGAAAAGACTCTTTTTTATAATAGTCAAGTACCTTAATTAATGTCAATCTCATCTCCTTCCCTTATTCCCTGCAGGCTAAGAGTGTCCTCCAGAACCACATCCGCACCCACACCGGAGAGAAGCCGTACCCGTGCCGCGTGTGCGGGCGCGGCTCTAGATACTTACAATCTATATATAACACAGACATATATGACACTGTGATAAGAATATCTCCTTACAATACCATGATATACAATGCCCTTCAGATCTCCAAAACTTCTCTTAGAAACTAAAGTATCCCAATGTAAAACCCTCCTTACTTACCATGCCAAGGTACTCTCTCTCTCTCTCTTTCTCTTGTAACCTAGTTAGTATTCTTTACAGGCTAAGAGCGTATTGCAAAATTTGCCATGTATAGTCAAGGCGGCACACACATTTTTTTGTGTATTTGTTATTTGGGGCCGTCCATTAATCACGTGAGGCTTAAAGGGGGGGGGAGGGGGTACTGAAAACCTCACGAAACATCACGAGGGGGGAGGGGGGGTTCTCGTTAGACATCACGTGTATTAATTTTTTGACAAAAATTAGGTATTTCTGAACCGATATTTTGGACGGCGCAAAAATTTTAACGATTTGTAGTATGACCTATATTTTTTCTAGTAAAAAATTGCCTTTACATAGACTTCCAAAAAATACACGTGATCCAGGGGGGGGAGGGGGGGTTGGTCCCAAACCTCACCAAATATCACCAGGGGGGAGGGGGGGGGGCAAAAAATGAGAAAAACGACCTCACGTGATTAATGGACGGCCCCTTTGTACTAAAAACCATGTACCACCTAAAAGAATAAAGGAAAAATGCTATAACAGGCCATATTCTTTACTTTTTCCAGGCTAAGAGCGTCCTCCAGAACCACATCCGCACCCACACCGGAGAGAAGCCGTACCCGTGCCGCGTGTGCGGGCGCCGGTTCGCACAGCGGACGGCTGCTAGTACGCATTTGAAGCTCGTTCACTTGAAGATTAAGAGGGGGGATAAGGTGAGATATTGGTAGCAAATCTTCTGCTGCTACACGGGTTCTTTATCTAAGTATCATATACAAAAGTCACTATATCGCGATTCATCATAAATACGGAGCTATAAAAATATATTATACTTACGGTGTGAACTTCCTTTATTACATTATGTTATATATTCCTCTTTTTATATTCCTCCTTTTGTCTTTGCCACAAAATAACATCTCTCACTGCCCATTTATCTCTTCCCTAATATTCCTTAAAAAATGAATTTATTCATTATTTTAATTAACTCCACAGATAGCTCCAAACGCGCTAGCCATAGCAATCAACGACCTCAAACCCCGAGACTACAACCCCGACATGCCGGCCATAGAGGAGGACAAAACCAAGATGGCGGCCAAACAGGAAGTGACGACGGAAGACCCTGTTGCGTACGAACCGTGGCGGCAGCAGCCTTGTGATATGTTTTTGAGGCTAGAGTAGGTTATTGTGATGTTTTTGAGCTTTTGAAAAGAAGTAACTAACTGTTATACCACAAAAAACTTTAAACAGTGTTTAACAAGAATTTAAAACGATATTTGACAGATTTTGTAGGCGTTTGACAGCTATAAATCCCTTTTAAACACTGTCTAAGTTTTTAGGACCTTAAAGTCCACCAACCCGCACTAGGCCAGCGTGGTGGTCCTTCATTGGAAGAAGACCCGTGCCCCAGCAGTGGGGACGTGATGGGTTGTGCTGATGACACTTAAAAATATCGCTGCCATAAATACCTACATTATGTACGGGGTGTTGCGAAATTTTTGTTCTACAACTTTTGAAAATTCCCAAAACAATATTAGCTACTCCTTAGAAACATCATGGTCACATGAGTTTTAACTATGAAGCATTGTTTTTTTTCACGTACCAAAAATCGTAGAACAAAAGTTGCTGAACCACCACTTTTAGGCTTAGGTATACTATACCACTTTTCTACGACGCTACTTCGCCCCTACCAAGTTGCCCACTTTTTCATGCGTGATATGATAATGATAAGGATTTTTTTAGATTAACTTGAGTACACTTGTCCAAAATTAATAATGCACATGCAGATCTTCACACCCCGAATCATTAAATCGTAAGAGCCTTAAAAAAACACTTGTATTTTGCACCTTGTTCGAAAGATTTAGGAGTCAATATCAGTGTCACATAATCGAAAACAACCGATCTGTCGAAGATTTCTATGCGCATTATCAATTTTGGAGCACTGTACGTAGGTATATTCCTAATTTATTTAATTAAGTTGTTATTTTCCGATGATCTCAAACATGAATTAATGGATCGGGAGTCGGGACAGAAGGATGAAGGACTTAATAGAATGTAATAATTGTCATCTTTCCCAATCATCAAGTTCCCATGGGTTTACATACTTACTCAAATAGTTTTAGTTTTTGGTAAATGCGACAATAGCGAAAATAAGTGTTAAAGCTAATTATGTGGTTTGACTTTTGAGTGATAAATTGTATACCAATTTTTAGGCTATGATAACTATAGGTTATAATTTACTATTTTTAGTTCAGAACGAAAGGGACGGTTGAACTTGTGTCGCCATATTTAATTCGTTCACTTCTGTGATATTAAATAATGTTTTTTAGTTTCACAACTAAGAATGTCATGTTAAGCAGAAGTTAAGTCTGAACTGCCATTGAGTAGGAATTCATGCTTACGTAGATTTAGTACTGGATCCCTATCATTAAATTAAATTAAGTTTCATGTAATTATTAGAATTATGCTTTAAGATTATCTTTAGGTAATATGATTAGTAAATTTTATGAAATAAATGTATTTTGTACGTACCCTATCTTTTATTCCTTCAACAGAGCTGAGTTAGCTTATATCTTACCAGACTCGTACCAGATCAATCCTGCATAATCGTAGTTAAAAATTGGTGCTGATTTTTCCACAGAGTTGATACTGGGTTTCAAAAGATTATTGTAGGAGATAGTTTTATTTCTAGCACTAACATTATTCTAATTAGTATTAGACAAAATATCAAGTTACAGGTACAATACCATTGCTTTAACAATGAAGGAAAACATCGTGAGGAAACCTAAGTCTAGATATACTTATACTATATTTTACTCACAGTGGACCAGCGTGATGGGAAATAATTGAAGCATAGAGATATGCACATGTGCTGTTAGACCGTGGGGATACGCACAAAGATTCCATTCGAGAAAGCCAGGTGCCAGGCCTACACCCCTGCAGAGAATAGAATAGAATCCTCAGTTACCTGTAAACATAAATTTGTTATACCTTTTTCAATGAGGAAAGACAGCTGATACAAGCAAAAACTTCCCTTATTCGAATGTAATAAGGGTCCTGTCAGATGTCTTTCCCTGTGAAACAAGGTATAGGTGTCCTGGATAAACAGTGAAAAAAAAAGGTAACGCTCTACATGCTGAATATTTGGTAAGTCAATGACTATGAGGTTTATTTATCATAGCGGTTACCGCGAGCTTCGCTTCGCCTTAAAAAGGTTTCCCGTGGGAATTCCAGAATAAAAAGTAGCCTATGTTCTTTCTCACCAGACCATATGAATACCAAATTTCATTTAAATCCGTTCAGTAGTTTTGTCGTAAAAGAGTAACAGACAGACACAGTTACTTTCGCATTTATAATATTAGTAAGGATTTGGTTCAGGAATCAAAAACAGCAAGCAAAACATAACCTTAAAATTAACTTTATTCACAACAATCACTCTCCAACAGGCAAAATCTCACAAATTACACTAAAACTAACTAAATCAATCGTCTTCCACCAGTTCCACGTCTTCGCTATCGTCCTTCTTCTTCGTAGTAAGAGATTTCTTCGCCGAAAGCGCTACTTTGTACGACTCTAAAGCTTCGCTCAAAGGTTCGACGAAACGGTCAAATTCTATATCCTTCATGGCTTCCAGAACATCCTGGCCGGTTAACGTCTTCTTTTTATTGTTTTTCACAATGTTGGTGGCTGCGGAGGTAACGTAAAGTACAAAAACAGATGCGGCTTTGGCGAGGCCGGTTCGCGCCTCTTTGGATATCGCTACGCCGTCCGGTAGGGCCTCTTTCACTATTCGGGTGACAACAGTCATTGGCAGGTTTAAGTCTTCGAGTTTTTCAGCCATTTTCACGTGGTTTATTGTTTGAGTAGGTGAATAAAAAGGTAAATAAAGTTGTTACAAAGGAAATTGCGCCAAATTCTGTCTGTTGTCTTTTGAAGTTTGACGTATTGTGTTGTGTACAGTGACAGGCTGTCAGTGACAGTTCTTTGGGGTTGCGTAGGTATGTTGCTTAGAAGTATGGCCACAAAGGTGCGTTTGCGTCAATGACGAAAGAAGTTTCGTGATTGGTTTGCTTTAAAGAATGTTCAAAACGTTCGATTACTTTTTATCAAGGACTTTGTATTCATAAATTAAAAATCTGTTTCATGTAAAACACTAAAAAATAATATGTATTTATTTTATTTTCTCTTTATCTAAATATGGTATAAAACTAATTTTCCTACGCAATCCGTCTTAGTCCGACTGAAATAAATGTTGCCTCAGTAATAAGAAACAAAACTACTATTTTTCTTTTATTTACGATTATATTTATTTCAAAATACAAAAAAAAAACTTTAAGAAAATCTATTTTAAAAAAACTATAATTAATTAGTTACTATGTTCATATGTTAAAACGTAAATCGGCTGTTGAGGCGCTAACAAGAGAACCGGTGAATCTATAAAACAAAAGGGTATCATTACATTATTATTTCGTTTAAAAATGATGCATCAATACAACAAATTTATAATAATTATATTCTATTACATACCATAATTAGAGGTGCAGTTGTTATTTTTCAAGTCATCCAAAGAGCCAGTGTGATGGTTGTTATCCATACTGTAAAAATGTTAATTTATTAGTACTTAATAAGAGTATAGTACAAGTTTAGTAGGTACCATAAAAATATGATAATGCGGTAAATTTACCATGGAGTTCGGTTGATGTTATTCAATGATCTTGAATATCCACAAGTTTGTAATCCAGAGTTTTGCAAATCGACTAAAGAGCACGCTGGCCTTAGTCTAGCTACCAATTTGTGCTGTATCAGTAGATTTTGGCAGCTAGATGGATTACCATGTAGTGAATTGCAACAATTTGGAGATTCTTGTTCTTGCTTATTTGGTGTCTGAATATTTTTTTCCGGTTTGGTCGAGTTTTTCTGACAAGTGCAAACAGATTTCCCACTGTTTTCGTTGTCTTTATGTAGACTAGAGTTGCCAATATTTGTGTTTGTGGAAATTATTCGTTTTGGAAGTTGTCTATTGATGTTCAACTCTGGTTGCTGTTGTGACGAACGATGTATATTTGGGTCTGAAGCATAACTCGGGCCAAATTTCTCATTGAATTGTACAGTCTTCTTTCTATTCATCATTGAGAGTTGGTACTGTCCTTTCCTGTTTATAGTTGGCGACATATTTGGGGAGCAATTAGACAGATTACTGCTGGAAGCAGATTGTATAGGTTTTTTCATTGCGTCTTTTATTTCATATTCGACAGCGATGGCTTCAAAAACCTGTAAGAAATTCAATAATTACGTAAAAGAGTTATCGTATGGTCATCATCATAATTATTGTTTGTTTATTTAAGATAATATGTATTCTGAATAGTAGGAAAGTTTCAATCATATATAATATGATCGAAGTAGTTAAGTAAGTAAATAAACTTCTAGACTATCTGTTACCTGTTCAGCTACTAAGTTTCTCGCATACTGCGAATCCTTAGCGGGTAGTGTTTCTCTGCACAAAGCGCAACGCTCCAGTCTCGTCCAGCATGCTGAAAATTATAATACAGTGTAGGTATTTATCAGGTCCATATTATTATGATGAGTCATCATATTATTTTTCATCATTCATGACCAATAATCAAGTCTCTACACAAAATATGTATTCAATTTGACTTTAGTGTCGGCTGCCTATAAATATGTACAGACGTAACTAAATCTTACTTTCCCAGACAGTACATAAAAAAACTGTTCCACTGGATATAAGTTAACAACAAACAACAATAAAGGTCAATTGGAAATTGATCCTATGTCCTAGGTCCTTTATGCTAAAAAAACCGCTTCGCCATCTTGTAGTCAGGTGGGGTGATTAATCATTTTTATCCATCCCCATCCTCACTAATGGGCACGAGTCTCCTTCCAATGAAGGAAGGGTTTGGTAGATAAATTAGGTACCTACCTTCACAATAAAGATGCGATCGCGCGCAGCTGAGAGGCTTGGTGGCGGTGGATGCGCAGACGCAGCACGCCAGAGCCTTCACCACGCCGGACAGCGCGCGCCGCGACCGCTCCCCGCGGGAACCTCCGCCGCAACTCCATAGTAACTGAAATTTTAAACACAAAATGTGTACTTAACTTAATGTAGGTCATATTAGTGTAAAAATGCCTTTTCAATATAGGCTTTGGTCTATCTTACCTACCTTTAACGACCATGTTAGGTATTTTATAAATGACACCTATAGGGATTCCACTATGGTATTGTATTTTTGACGTTTCCTTATGTCTGGTAAGTAAAGTTGGTTTTCCTTTGCAGTCGTCAAATATGTATCGGATTTCGAATGTCTAAAAACCAATAATATAATGGACAGAGTATAATCTTTAGTCTTAAATCTTTCAGTGATTGCAAAAGCCGTCATTTTTATGAACTTTCAGATGGGGCTAAGTCGTGAGTCGTGAGTCGTGAGTAAATACTGCGTAGGTAATAGTTTATTTTTAACTTTTAACTACGACTGTTTCAGTAAAATTCTAATCTCACCTCAGGATCATCTCTAGGGTCAACCCCGCAGTTCCAGACCAGCAGCGACACCCCGCGCCCCGCCCCGTCCCCGCGGATCAGACCAGCCACTTGGCCTACCTGTGGAATGATTCAAAAGGTAGGCATCAGGAAACAGTGTAGGTATGTACGGTGGCCTGCGCCTAAAAGTATACAGGCGGAGTTTTTAAAATAGCGATCCCTGATGATGAAGGGACCAGCTACATCTGTTATAAATCCGGGGACGTGTTGTGTGTGATGTGTGTAGCAGTGGTGTTTATGTGGATGTGCTTGAGCAGCATGTGAGCTTGAGATCGCTATTTTAAAAACTCCGCCTGTATACTTTTAGGCGCAGGCCACCGTACCTAATACGGTGAATAACTTGAAGTTAAAAGATTGAATTTATTTTTTAAGGTTTCGTGTCCATGCTACTTTTAGTTAATTCCAAAAAATCCTTGATAATTTATGGCATAATAAAATACTTCTTTATCAATATAAATAAATAAAATAGGAAACACTACCTAAATTTATTAATAGATTGTTATGTTTACAGATTTGTTAAGTCAACCTTGGTCATGTGATCCAATCAATGTTTATCCTCCTAAACTTAAACTTGACATTCACGACATAATCACAACTACGTAATTTAATACATAGGTATTATGATATACATAATTATACTGATTTTAAAGATAACGTCCACCTTTCAGTATCGTACTCAACAAACGTATCGCATCCAGTAATATTTTTTTCTACTTCCATGAGTATTGTATAGAAATAATACACACAAGTGCATCCACTTAATCGGAATTGCCGACGCCATTTCTCCATATATTTATGACAATCATTTTGGTACGTACGATACCGATAGTTGGCCACTTATCTTTATTCAGCAAACTCCACTAGTAAAATACCTAGAGTTTCGTTAAAATTATTTTAATAGGTTGTTTATGCAAAAAAAAAACCACCACAAATCCGTTGTCACTAAAGTACTCACAGGCAACCCTAGCAAATCCCGTCCATCGGCCTGCAGCAAGCAGTCACCGGTCTTCAGCCCCGCGTGGTCGGCCCTGGAGGCCGGCGTCACCTCGCGCACCCAGGGGTAGGGGTCCCACAGCGTGCGCGTCAGCCGGAAGCCGAGACCCTCGCCCTCATCTTCGGGGAGGTTTAGCTGCATAGGAGTCGAGAGAGGTAGGTAAATATAATGTTGGTGAAATAAACTACTTTACCAACATCAAACTAGTCCATACTAGGTACTCACTACTTACTATACCTACTATACATAGATAAATAAATAGGTAATCGATTGAGATTCCAGTAAATGGTTATGTTTATTATTTATCCCAAAATCCATTTAGGTATCAAGGCCAATAAAATCATGGTCAGAAAAAGTTAACCTGAGGTCCATGGCCTACTACAGAATCACAAAATTCATGAAAAGTCCACCAGTGGTCCATGGTCCCCAGGTTTATCAGAATCATATCAATCAAAAGGACCTTGCATTCTTGTTGTTTTCGATATTTAATAATCCCATAATATACTTTAAAACTGGTTGAAATGATTAATTGCTCAAACTTACAACAACAAGTCTCACTCCAGCTGAACATTCCAAGTCACTTCCGCTTCCTGTACTGGTGGTTTCTGAGTACATACTAGCGTCAGTATAAACTCGCGTTAATGTGCTAGTAGTACTACAGTAGATTATGATAAGTTCTAAGTTAGTTCACAAACATCCGGAAGCTTTTTCAAATTGTATCAATTTTAAACGGCACTATTAATATCACTTTTACTATCACACACTACCTAGACACTTCACTTGGTATTTAGATATTAAAAGTTATAATAAAACACTAACTTGAGCTTTTAGTTTCGCGCGCTTAATCGAACTGTTGTCGATATGTTTGGTTGAAAATCTGGCTAGTGTTGTTGCTTTAGTAAATAGAAGGTCATGTGATTGGTTTTATCGAGAATTATTTAAGACTTGTTAATACAGTCAAAGCACTTTGGTATTTTAATGGGAGGGATTTCAGTTAAATAATTAAGAAAATTATTATGAACTTAGTAGCATTTTCTTCAGCAATAAGGCTGTAACAGTATATAGCCTTCCTTTGTTATGGTAAGTAGGTGGCTAGTGTCTCATTTGTTTTCCACTAAGCTAATAGGTACATTCAACATCATCTGGATCACTTTCTAAGATTGAGTTTATCATTCGCTCTAAATAATTATGCATCGACTTTCGATGAATCCAGTATTCAAACAAACCATTACCATCGTGGTACACCACTAACTCGACCGGTTACCCTTCGAGACGGCCACACGACACGACGCGACCTACACTCGGTATGTAGGTTAATGCTGAGCGTAATGTATCCATGTTGCACAACCCATGTGCACTTTCGAAGCTGTCCAGGTGCTTATTGTGTTTGGAAAATGTGTGTGTAGGTATGAGACAATGATCGAAATTTTTCGTTTATTAATTATTTGTTAAATTCACATTATTTATTGCACATATAACAAATTTGTAGGAATGCGAAGTTACTGCTACTAGCATCGTCGGTTTAATGGGTCTTAGTAACAGTAGGTAGGAAGATTGTTAGATGTGCATTGCTATGGTACCTATACTGAACTCGAAGATCTTTTTGGTTGGTTAATAATAGAATAGAATAATATTTATTTCAGACATAAGTCCATAGTTGTATAAGTAACAATTAACGATGTTGTAACAATTAAAGTAACAATGCTGTGGTTAATTCGCCTGCCTATAACATACAGAAATCATAGAATAACTAAGTACTTAGTTATTCTATGACAGAAATATACTAAATGCGACATAACGCATTTTTAGATGACATTTAGATATAATAGGTAAATTAATTATTATAATATTCATTCACCTTGTTCTTGACCCTCTAGAATTAATAATAATAATTCTTCAGATAGCTCACTTTGCAATTTGAACTTCAGTGGATCTTCTTATAAGACGATTAAATACCACTCTTCTCTGTCGGTAGCCAGCAAGTTGAGCTCTTTCCACGAATTCCCTTTGTCTTGAGCCTCGCTGATTATGAACCGCTTCCAGGCATGAGCTTGGCGGGTCATCCTTGAAGCACTCTGGCTAGCCTTAGCCCATCAGTGGACGATTCTTGGCTGATGATGATGATCTTTTTTTTATAGAGGATGCTTATTGGATCATATTATAAATGTGGAACATTAAATTGAACTACAGTGATATAATATCACCTTCCATTGCTATTCACATTCTAAACATTCAGATGTAACTTATTTGTAATATCATACAGTAAAGTAATTTCCATCCTTTTTTTTAAAAATCTCAAAAAATTAGTAATCAGCGCCATCTATATTTCTTTATGTTGACCATATTTTGGTAGAAAATGGTAGAAAGCTATCACACCATGGTAACATTTAAAAAGTCAGAAATCAATATGTCAAACTGACATAAATTCGTTTTTTTATGTGTTTTTTTTGGAAACAAAGCATCAAAATGGTTTTTACTTGGAAATTATGATTAAAAATTGAAATTTTGTATGAAAAAGAGCTGAAAAATGGAGGAGACGCAAGCGTGCAGGGTTTGCCTTGCCACAGACGTGAGATTGTATAACGTGCACAAGTATGGCTTATCCGAAAACTTACGATCTATCACCGGCTTTCTTGTAAGTTATTGTTAAGATTCTTCTCACTAATATTTGGAATAATTTCACGTAGCTTT
The DNA here is from genome assembly GCF_932276165.1 of Plutella xylostella. Classification (NCBI taxonomy): domain Eukaryota; kingdom Metazoa; phylum Arthropoda; class Insecta; order Lepidoptera; family Plutellidae; genus Plutella; species Plutella xylostella. The sequence continues at coordinate 4,815,469 of NC_063991.1, forward strand.
CTGCATCTTCTCTTCCTTTTATTCGACTGTAAGAAAAGTTCTGAAACACTTGGTTTTATTGACAAATTTGTCATTGTTGTTACTGATAAAATTTATATTTACTATATGTCTGAGATTCTAATAAGTTTTCGTCATACTTTATTGTATACTAGCAGTTACTTATAACTCGAAAATATAGGATAAAGTTTCCTTTATCGTCATTCGAACTGGATGTTGACGACGAGCAAAGCGAGGAGGAGCGTGTTAGGTGCACATGTTCATCGAAACCAAAGCGTAGCGCAGCGGAGCGTTTACGACACAGTTCCTGATGTTCCTATATGACATATTTATGTGTCAGTTCACCGAGAATGTATGGCACATCACATTATAAAGTCAATATCTCAAAAACTACTTGTCTCCTAGATGTGGGGGTTGGAGGGGGAGGTTCCCCTCCCCTCCCCCCTTCTCCCCACACACCCCCTAACCTTTATTTCGAATGACGCTAATGGAAATTTTTACCAATATTTTTTCATATTAGCTTGCCAATATTCGGATTGTATTAATATTACCATAATCAGTTCATTTGGTTCTTTATGATTGGCTTAGCATGCATACCATACTCCCATTGTCATGTTATGCCAGATATATTTTATCTTTTAAGTCTTCTGGTTGATACATTACTTTATCCCTGTTCATTTTGTGATTTTAAATGTAAGATGTAAGAATACTTTTTGTTTTGTAAAATAAGATTTAAATTTTACTTATTATGTGTTTTATGTGCAAATAACCATATTTTTTTTTACTTTTACTTTACTTTAATTTATATGTATGACACTACTTCACAGATCCAGCAAGCAGACGGTCTGCCACAAGGTGTGTGCAGCTACTGCGCGGTGTCGCTGCAGAAATGTGTTGCCTTCCGCACCCGTTACCATGCCTCGCAGTGCATGCTTAATTCTATACTGGAGCGGGGACTGGTAAGTTATGACTGCAAATTTTGTATTGTATAATAAAAAACATCCAAGACCTGAGAACAAATATCTGTGTTTAAACAAATATCTGCCCCAGCTGGGAATCGAACCCGGGACCATCGGCTCAGTAGTCAGGGTCACTAACCACTACGCCATTCGGTCGTGCTTGGATGTGCCCGTAAAATGGCAATAGGCCCGCCCCCTATTACATTGGGACTAACATAACACTCTGGCGAAAAGTGGGTGCAGCAATGCACCTCTGCCTACCCCGCAAGGGAGTACATTAGTACAAGGCGTGAGTGCGTGTGTTTTAATAAAAAACAGCATAAAATGATTTCAACCACTTCTTAGCTTTAACGAACAAGACAAGATAGTGTGTCACATACTATAACAAACCAAAAAAACTGTCTGCTATTAACTATGAAACTGTTTTAAATTTAACCGAATGATAATTATTGTATCAATGAATAAGGTCACAAATCTTCTAACCGAAATAATTCAAATAAGAGCTCAGTGGTTAAATGGGGTGTTATTTGGTGAGATGTTTCTTTTACACTGACACTCCATCCTGTTTGTATATACATGTTGTTAATCTAAGTTATTGGTATACTAGAATTAGCAAGACTAGTCATAAGTTATGTATGGTGGCCTGCGCCTAAAAGTATAATTTTTAAAATAGCGGTCTCAAGCTCACATGCTGCTCAAGCACGTCCACATAAACACCACTGCTACATACATCACACACTATAAACTGTCAACTGTCAAGCAAACAAAAACCTGCTCTTGAAGTTAAATTCAGTTTTGTGTGTAAACAGTGATATTGTGATCTTAAACCAACAAAAAAGTGTAGACAAATACTTTGGACATTTGTGAAAGTGTTATCTGCGTGTGATTTGCCGTATTTCAACCAAAAATAGTGCAAACAAAATTCGCGATAGTCACTTGAAAGGCCTAATTTATTTTTCTACCCTCATTTATTTACCATTGTCAGGAGAGTGCGTTTCAAAATCAGCTGTCAAAATGACATGTCAATGTATTAGTGTTGCCATTGCATAAAATTACCTCCCATATGGTAGATTCTTTCTCGGAGGTGGCTGTCCAGGCCTCTGAGAAAGTCAAAGCTACTGGTGAAAATCCAAAAGATGCCGCAGGCAAACTCATGAAAAGCTCGGGATCAGCCAAAATTAATCTCGATCCCCAGAATCAAAATAGTGAGGATGAAAATGACTGGCAAACAATCCCAATACTCCGTCAACATCAAAATAGGTACAAAAGGAAGAGACTAAGTACACCGTCACCAGAAAAACAGGATCTGCGATCTTACAATAGATACTCTGCACTCAATGTTGATGATGCTCCTCAAGTTGAAGTTACGTCGAAAACGCTGAAGCCGCCACCAATTATGCTATATGGCATTAAAAATGTAACAAAACTGAAAGAAACCATTGAAGTGGTATTGGATAAAACGCAATACTCATTCAAGATTGTCACCAAAAATCAAATGAGAGTTTCTACTGAAAATATGGAGGCATACAAAAAGATAATGGCAGTGGTTCGCGAAAAACAACTCATTGGTCACACCTTTGTGCCAAAAAGTGAGAGACCGTGTAGGATTGTCATAAAAAATCTTCACCATTCAACACCTATTCAAGCCATAAAAGACGTCATAGAGGAAACTGGAAACAAGGTTAAAGGGGAAATCATAAATGCACGTCATGGATCCACTAAGACACCACTGTCAACCTGGTTTGTTAACCTAGAACCTGGGCCCAATAATAGTGAAGTAAAAAATATTAAATATATCTATCACACGAGTGTCAAAATAGAAGATCCAATACGGAAAAACACAATCCCCCAATGCAAGAGATGCCAACAATATGGTCACACCAAGAACTACTGTATGCGACCATACAGGTGTGTTAAGTGTGCTGAAAGCCACAACACAGCGGACTGCCCTAAAAAGGACAGACAAGAACCAGCCAAGTGCGCCCTTTGCCTAGAAGATCATGCTGCCAACTACAGAGGATGCAGAGTTTTCAAAGAAATTGAGAAGAGGAAATTTGGCGCTAGACCAAACAACAAATCAGCCAAGCCAAACCAACAAGAAAGTAAGAACCCCAAGGAACCAAAATCAGGCACCGACAAATACACACCAAATCTGGGAAACAAAACGTATGCCCAAGCCACAGCGGGAGTGACAGGTAGCCTTGAAACAATTCTTTCAGAACAAACAAAGAAACTAGATCGCCTTATTGACCACATGAGTACCTTAATGGGTCTCTTGACAACCATCGTGAACAAGTTAGTCAAATAATATGGCCCTACGAGTTGCAACTTGGAATGTGAACGGACTGATTGGTAAAAAACAAGAAGTTAAAATATTACTGAATATTCAAAAACTTGATATACTTCTTATATCTGAAGCTCACCTAACAGAAAAAACATCTTTTAATTTGGAGGGGTATAGTACCTATGCTACGTACCACCCTGATAACACCTCTCATGCAGGCACTGCAATTATTATAAAAAATACCATCCAGCACCAATTACTTCCAGAGTATAGATCAACAAAAATTCAGGCAACTTCAATAATGATACATGATAAACAAAGTCCAATCACAATAACATCCATCTACTGCTCGCCAAAACAAAAGAGAAACCCGGAGACTACAGAAGAGGATTTCAATAGATTCTTCGAGTCACTTGGTCATAGATTTATTGTCGGAGGGGACTGGAATGCAAAGAACCTACAATGGGGATCACGCCTCACCACAACACGAGGACGTAACTTAAAAAGGAGCATGGACTACCACAAGCTTAATGCCCTGACAACTTGTGAACCAACATACTGGCCCACTGACCCACAAAAACTCCCAGATCTGTTGGACTTCTTCATCTACAAAGGCGTGCAGACTCACTTTCTGTCAGTAGAAAGCTGCCATGACTCATCCTCGGATCATACACCAGTCATAGCGACTCTGAGCTATACCATTATTGAACGTCCCGTCAATCCGTACCTGTGCAACAATCACACAGATTGGGAAAACTTCAGGAGACATCTTAATGATAACTTAAATCTCAAACTTTGTCTGAAAAGTGAAGATGATATAGATACTGCCACCGAACATATCATAACATCCATTCAAAGAGCAGCATGGGCAAGTACTCCATCCCAGAAGGAATCATCTAATAATAGAGCACACTCCAATCTTCCGTTTATTGTAAAGCAGAAAGTTTTAGAAAAACGTAGACTTCGACGCATTTGGCAGAATAGCCGGCATCCAGCAGATAAACGGGAATACAACAAGTCAGCTGCAAGCCTCAAAAGGTTTCTTGTGGAAATAGAAAATGAAACATTGCAACAGCGCTTAGAAAACTTGACAGCCAAAACTCCAGCAAAAGTTGAAAACTCCCTGTGGCAAACTGTCAAATCAAGAAACAAACCACAACTGGCTCAACATCCCCTAAAAACAGATCGTGGCACATGGGCAAAAACGGACCCCGAAAGAGCTGAAGCCTATGGCTTATTCCTAAGTGATGTGTTCCAACCGAACAGCAGCATGGGAACAGAGACATTAGATGAAGAAGTTAGAAAGTTTCTTGAATCTGACCTACAACTCAGTCTGCCCTTACAACACTGCACACCGACAGAGGTCCGGAATACAATAAAACTACTGGAACTAAAAAAGGCACCAGGATTTGATCTTATAACAGCAGAGATACTAAAACAACTTCCTAAAAAGGCAATAGTATTCATAACCACACTGTTCAATGCTATATTGAGAATGTCATACTTTCCTCGTGTATGGAAAGTTTCCCAGATAAAAATGGTACCTAAACCTGGGAAGCCTCCGCACCTGACTTCCTCGTACCGGCCAATCAGCTTGCTACCAGTGCTATCGAAAGTACTAGAAAAAATTATCAGTGCTCGATTAAATCAAAGCCTTAAAGACGCCAGTACTATCCCTGACCACCAGTTTGGGTTTAGAAAAAACCATGCTACTGTTGAACAAGTACACAGGGTCTGTGAACACATTAGGGAAGCTCTGGAATGTAAGAAGTACTGCTCAGGAGTATTTTTGGATGTTCAACAAGCCTTTGACAAGGTTTGGCATAATGGCCTGCTGTACAAGTTGAAAAAGTCACTGCCTCACAACTTGTACCTACTACTAAAGTCATACTTAGAACATCGCATATTTTATGTCAAGATTAATGACTCAGTCTCAGAGTTCTACGAGATCAATGCAGGAGTTCCTCAAGGCTCAGTGCTGGGACCGTCGCTGTACCTACTCTATACTGCTGATGTGCCTGAATCAGACAATGTGATGACCGCTACCTTTGCAGACGATACCGCTGTTCTTGCTTCGGATGAAAATAACAATTTGGCATCTGAAATTTTACAGAGCCATTTAGATAAAGTTAATGAATGGATGAAAGATTGGCGAATAAAGGCTAGCGCAACTAAGTCGAATCATGTCACATTTACCTTGAGGAAACAAGACTGCCCTCCAGTGAAACTTGGAAACGAAGTGCTCCCCCATCAATCTACTGTAAAGTACCTGGGCTTCCACTTAGACAGGAAACAAACTTGGAAATGCCATATTCAGAAGAAAAGAGACGAGCTAAATCAGAGATACCGATCACTGGAGTGGCTTATGGGTAGGAAATCTAGACTATCACTCGAAAATAAATTGTTGATTTACAAAACAGTCCTGAAACCCGTGTGGACCTACGGTATTCAACTGTGGGGAACAGCAAGCCAAACAAATATTGAAATCCTACAAAGATTTCAAAACGGAGTACTCAAAGCCATAGTAAATGCACCCTGGTTCACCAGAATGGATGAGGTGCATGAATATTTGAAAATGCCTACCGTGAGAGAGGAGGTTGCAAAACTTACAAGAACCTACCGAGACAGGATTGTAAATCACCCAAACAAACTGGCCACTGACCTTACCAGTAATGTACCCACCAGAAGACTAAAAAGAAAAAATATCTGGGATAACATAGACCTATAATACATTAAGAAGGCAACCTGACAATGGGAGGGTATGCCTGCAAAGCCAAATAAACAATGAAATGAACTGCTTATGGTTATATTAAACCGATCGCAAGTTGGCAAACAAAATATGAAAAAAAAAAAAAAAAAAAAATACATCACACACAACACTGGATTTCTGGCATGAGCTTGGGTGGCTTAATAGCTAGTCACCCAATAGGTATTTCATGCATAATGGCCCACCTTGGAGGCTAAATGCCGAAAATCAGCTCGCCATGATAGATAGATAGATAGATCACACACAACATGTCCCCGGATTTATAACAGATGTAGCTGGTCCCTTCATCATCAGGGATCTCTATTTTAAAAACTCTGCCTGTATACTTCTAGGCGCAGGCCACCCTACTACATCTCTATGTCCAGTAGTAGATGATTGACAGATAGAGTTGATGATAATAACTGATACTCTACAAGTTCAATTCTTATTCATTTCAGATCTTATCACACCACATAGGCACAATAGATAGACAAGCGAAAAACCTCACAAACCCGCTAACAATACACACAGACCACCATATAATAGACATCCAACACACAGAGAATGAAATCAAAGAAGAAGTCCCTTTCAAAGATGAAGAAAACAGCATAGACAACTTTGAACTCAAACTAGACAACAGCGTTTTCAAGGCAGAGGATGACTACCCATTTTTAGATAGTCCTGGAAATTCTGCCGACAATGAACCGTTGGCTTTCAGAGTCAAACGAGAGAAGAAAGTTAAGAAGTCAGTGAAGAAAAAAAAGAAGGTTACGCTGGACGTAAAAGATATTCAAAGGCAGACAGAAGATGCGAATATAGAGCTGGTTTTGCTGTCTAAACAGGAACAGATTGATGAGATCCAAGCGAGGAAAGAGTCTACGAATTATGCGAGTGCTCTGTTTAAATGTGATAAGTGCTTTAAGGGATTTCTGCAAGAGACTACGTTTAAGAATCATATGGCCATGCACGATCCGGTGAGTTACGTTTTTTAATTATTTATGTTATGAGAAAGATGAGATGTTGTGTTTGATGTGTGTATGGTTAACAAAAGAGATTACTATTCACCCTCAGCGTTCCAGCACATAAAGTTATATTCTAAGTGCCAATTTCTCCATAGTGGGTAAGAGCATTAACCAGGGATTATTGCCTAACTTTTGACACATCTGTCAAGAATTTAATATGGAGATGACGTATAATTGATCAACCTTTCCCTGGTTACGATCTAACCGACTATGGAGAAATTGGAGCTAAGAGGATAGGTGGAAGATAGATTATTTAAATAATACTTGTGATAATCGATTCATAAACACAAGTTATATTGATATAACGTTCATATTATCTATTTATTACCCGACTACGGCAAAGCGAAAAGGAGAGTTATGATTTTGATTTATCAGTGTAGCTTAAAATGCAAGGAGTAGATAGAGTAGATACATATTGGTAGTAAAGCAAAAAAATAGAAGTACTTTATATTTTATTCGGTAAGTTTTATAATATTGTGGATTTTTTTTAATATGCTGACGGCATACCTACTTATTATCGAGAGCATAAATATAACATATTATTTAGGTAAGTATACAAAAATATTCTATGTGTACACAAAAAGCTAAAATTACTTAGTATTTTATAGGATTACAATGCACTTAGGAATAAATAATTTACTTATTATTCATGTCGATTCTGAAAGCACAAATTCAAGCAGTCAACACCTAAAATTCTTTGTTTAAAGGCCTTTCCGTTAATCTTATTTTCCGCTGAAAAAAAATTTAGTTTATATATCGCTAAAATGAAATTGTGTGTCTTCAGAAACGACATCATTCGTATCGATAAAAAGCGCCGACACTTAAAACATACTACCTACACATACCTACCTACCTACATAATTAAAATTAATTTAAAACTAATCCCCCTTGTCTCCGCATTTCCTCTTGAAAATATGAAATTGAATGGGCTTCATTGGTGGGAATACAAGTGGCTTCATGGGAATGAATTCAAGTGGTTTCATTGGCGGCATAGGCGGAAACAACGGCTTTAGGGGCGGCAATGGCCTGAGTATGGCCGACTCGCCGGTCCTGGAATAGAATAGAATAAATAAATATAGACGACCGAATGGCGTAGTGGTTAGTGACCCTGACTACTGAGCCGATGGTCCCGGGTTCGATTCCCGGCTGGGGCAGATATTTGTTTAAACACAGATATTTGTTCTCGGGTCTGGGATGTGCCCGTAAAATGGCAATAGGCCCGCCCCCTATTACATTGGGACTAACATAACACTCTGGCGAAAAGTGGGTGCAGCAATGCACCTCTGCCTACCCCGCAAGGGAGTACAGTAGTACAAGGCGTGAGTGCGTGTTTTTTTTTTTATATAAATATATGGGGATATCGCACACACGGCCATCGGACCCCAAACTAGACAGAGCTTGTGCTATGGGTGTGTCGGACAGCTGATATATCCATACAAATGCATCTAGATAGATACATTTTAAATAGTTAAACGACGGCCAAGGCACACACAAATGCTCATCACACGAATGTTTGCTCTGAAGGGCTAGGACGGGGCACATTTAAGACGTGACAAGAGTTCTCCGTCGCGCTCGCTCTTGAGGCTGCGCGATGTGAGTGAGCGGGATGCAAAACCTTTGTGACGTCCGTGCTGCTAGTCCAGGGCGGGATTCGAACCCGCGGCCCCTAGCTTCGGAAGCAGGTTAACTAACACCTAAGCTACGGTGCCGTCAATATCAATTTATAATTTCTGTTTATTCTACGTAAAATTCTACAATTATTAGTCTACTAGCTGTTCCCGCGAGCTTCGCTTCACCTTAAAAAGTTTTCCCGTGGGAATTCCGGGATAAAAAGTAGCCTATGTTCTTTCTCACGGTCTAGACCAGCTATACTCAAACTGCGGCCCGCGGGCCGCATGTGGCCCGCCGCCGGGCCTTTATCAGTGGCCCGCGTGCCATGAGAGATAATAGAGAATATACATTCTGTGTAAAATGTATCGGGATTAGATCCATAAAACAAAAAAAAATGTTATTCATCCGAATTCATTTTATCACCTTTAAAGTTTTCTCCTTCAGAAACGAGACACATAAGCAAATCATGACAAAAAAAAAATTTACGCTGTTTACAGAGTAGTGTTTGGTACTCGCGGCGATTTTTCCTTATTGTCTTCTATCGATTAATAGAACACAGAAACAGTGCCTCGAAGTGGTAATTTGAGTTTAGGAAAAAAAACTAGAGCCGTGAGCTGCAGCCATATCTGGTTTATATGGTGGATGCTCGATGGTATTTATATATTATTATCGAGTGTTTGCTTAAAAATTCACTCACAATGATGATCCTTGTGCGAAAGGCGCGACATCGTGGTGCAAAATCTTTTCTCCATTTTTTTTTTTCCACTCATCTTCGTTGAATTTACTGTATTAAATTCTACATAACCCGCAAATAATATTATTTTCCTACCATTTGACTTTCTGGCAAGAATTCCGAGTGCACAACACCACGATATAGTCAAAGAAAACAGTCAACATGACTTTAACTAACAATCGATATAAGACAAAAAGGGAAATTCGCCGCGAGTACTAAACAAAACTCTGGAAACGTTTAAAAAAAATGTTGTGATGGCGTACAGTACAACTATAAAGTCCTGATAACGGAAGTGGATTATAACTAATTGTTTAAGACCGTATTTAAACCATTCATTATATTTATTTAAGGAAAAATCAGTTAAAAAGCTATTATCAATCGGTATTTTATTTTTAAAATGTAAGTAAATGTAAATAAATAACTGAAAATGATAAAAAGTCTTAGCAAAATCGCACTCTTTATTGTCAGGACTTTTTAGTTGCACTGTATGTGTACCTATCGTCTCTGAAGGAGCATACTTTGAAGGTGATAAAATAAATTTGGATGAATAACAATATTTTTTTTGTTTTATTGGTCTAATCCCGATACTTTTTACACAGAGTAGTATATGCATGTATTTTTTATATTATTATTCGATAGTTTACATCGCTTTAAAATAGTTATTTTTAAATTGCTTGCGGCCCGCGACACCATGACTTAAACGTGTTTGTGGCCCTTATATAAAAAAGGTTGAGTACCAATGGTCTAGACTATATGTATACCAAATTTCATTCAAATCCGTTCAGTAGTTTTGTCGTGAAAGAGTAACAGACAGAGAGACATATAGTGGCACCTCCACTCTTCTGCTGCTGATAAGGCCAGGGGTTGCTGGACGAAGATTAGGGTCTCCAGTCGTGTCGGTCAATCCGTCCCATTAGGCTATGAGAGTGATGGAACAGAGAGTGCTCCTGAGTACTGCGCGCACACTTTGGCCCTATAATCTACTCCTGCGTTGATGGCTGATCTCAAATGAGATTGGCCACCGTGGTCGAAATTCGGCTAATAGAGTATTATTAGTCAATGGTCATAATGCGACTCTCCCACCTGGTTATACCCTGGGTGTAGCTGGCGGAGTGGCCGCTGCGGCTGGCGCACTCCATGCCGCCGTCTATCTCGCGGCACCTCCGCTCTTCTGCCGCTGATAGGGCCAGGGTTGCTAGAGAAAGATTGATGAAGATGGGGTTGTTTCCCACGGGAAAACTTTTAAAGCGAAGCGAAGCGGGCACGGCTAGTAGACTATAATAAGCCTGCATATCTAGATATGTAAACCGAGCAACCCGCAGTGGACCAGCGTGGTGGGAAATGCTCCATGCTTAGGAAGGCAGTTTAAACCTTGGGGATATGCACAAAGGTTCCACTCGAGAGAGTCAGGTGCGTAAGCTACGACTCTTAAAAATTTCAAGTGCCTACGTTTAGCCGTTTAGGCTGTGCGTTGATATGTCAGTCAGTCAGTCTGTCAGTTTCTCCTTTTATATATTTAGATGTCATAATATGCACCTGGTTATAGACTGGGTGTAGCTGGCGGAGTTGCCGCTGCGGCTGGCGCACTCCATGCCGCCGTCTATCTCGTGGCAGATCCGCTTTTCCCCTGCTGATAGGGCCAGGGTTGCTGGGGGAAAATGTAGGGGTTTTGTGAGAGAGAAAGAAGAATAGAATACTACTTTATGTACTAGAAGACAAATGACAAGGTTCGAAGGGATCCGACACACAAACACGACGACACAAAGTCGCGTCGTTAAAGGTATGCGGTATCGGACCAAACGGATTTTCATAAATGTTTGGGGTAGGCCTAATACCCTTTCTTCATTGGAAGGAGACCCATGCCCCAGCAGTGGGGACGTGATGGCAAGGGCAATGCCGATGAAGTGGACGCACTTGTGTGAATTTCAATGCAAACAATACTGAATGCGATGCGTCCGTTGCGTAAGATGCCGAAGAGTGGACGCTTACCTTAATACTTAACCCGCGACCTTAAAACTTCTCCTTCAGATGTTGAATGGGAAAAAGTGGCACTACGCGACGTCGTATCGTCTTTAAATCGGAGCTTTTAATAGTTTCATGCGGAGCCCATATGATTGCGTTGCATTCTAATTTACTCCGTACTAACGCGTTGTACAATGCCTTCACAGCACTTATTTCTGTGAAACCATGGCACCTACGGAGTACAAAACCTAAAACCGGAGCCCTAAATCTTATTACAGCATAGGAATTGATAGAATAGAAAAGACAGACTCACCAATCAAAACCACAAGAATGAATCGACCCATCTTGCGTGCACGCCATACGTGCGTTCCAAAACTCAAACACTGCAATCTCTTGTTCGTTGCTCTTTCCTTGTGTTTAAACATAGAGCTACAGTCATAGCTGTGTTAAATACTCTCATTACCATACGTTGAAGTCAAGTGTGGAAATGTAGTTAGTGACGGTTGGATTTTGTGGAGGGTTTTAGGTTGGGTTCCGGCTGTATGAATCATACATAGGTGAGTGCATATGTATATACATATGCACTCACGACTGTAATCCCTGAAGGGGTAGTCAGAGGTGGGTAAGTAATACGAGGTATAAAAACGAATGGTATAACATTCACAAGGTATACGCCCATATGATATAAATTTATTAAGTATAACGATCACTGTGCATAACAAACGAAAGGCATAATTACTAAATACATAATTTCGTAAAGAATAACGTTCAAAAAGTATAATTTCAATTGATATAACGATTGAAATGCATAAAGTTTATAACATATATTCTACAACGGATATAATTATCATAATGTATAATGCACAAAAAATTATTGACGTTATGTGGGGGGAACGCTCCGCTTCGCTGCGCTCCGCTTTAGTTTCGACGAGCATGTGCACCTAACACGCTCCTCCTCGCTTTGCTCGTCGTCGCACCTATCTTTAGGTTTTGGTACTAGGGGTTTTGACATTATTATTATTATTGGCGCTATGTGGGGAGACGCTCCGCTCCGCTTCGCTGCGCTCCGCTTTGGTTTCGACGAACATGTGCACCTAACACGCTCCTCCTCGCTTTGCTCGTCGTCGCACCTATCTTTAGGTTTTGGTACTAGGGGTATTGACATAATTATTATTATTGACGCTATGTGGGGAGACGCTCCGCTCCGCTTCGCTGCGCTCCGCTTTGGTTTCGACGAACATGTGCACCTAACACGCTCCTCCTCGCTTTGCTCGTCGTCGCACCTATCTTTAGGTTTTGGTACTAGGGGTTTTGACATTATTATTATTATTGCGCTATGTGGGGAGACGCTTCGCACCGCTTCGCTGCGCTCCGCTTTGGTTTCGACGAACATGTGCACCTAACACGCTCCTCCTCGCTTTGCTCGTCGTCGCACCTATCTTTAGGTTTTGGCTCTAGGGGGTTTGACGGTGTTGGGTAATTAAACACAGATTATGAACTTTATACTAAACGATAGTATATATTTTAATCGATATACGTAATGTATGTTATACGAATTGATATTAGTCTTCGTAAGTATTATATATTTTGATTTTATATAAAATGTACGTTATACCAATTCGGTATGTTAAGTAAAAAAAAATGATGCTAATTCCAAAACCGTATCGAGATATTATCTTCTTAATAAGTGTCTCATTCTTAAAAATATAAAATATTCAAGGATTCCGATTATTTTATCAAAAATGAAAATATAATTTGTCCTTCAAGACGCTGCGCAAGGTTAAAGTTTCAACCAAAGAGAATAAAAATGTTCAATTGTTAAATGTCACTTCTGTCAATCTAAAGTGTAAATATTCACAGAGTTACGATCTTGATGACGTCAGCGGCTGCATGGTAGCGAATGACGTCATCAAATCGTCGAAGAGCCGATCTTTAATTATTTTTTATTAAATTAACGAGAGCAGTAAAATAAAAAATATTCAAATTAGTGTCTCAAATTCCAACATACTTCAATTTAAAATTATAAAAACCATCACCATAAAATTACTTAACATACCGAATTGAATCTTATACCTTATGAAAATATAGATTTTGTTGTTATACGTAACGTTCATTATAGGTTGTGAACGTTATTAATGTGAAATTATACATTTCGTTTTTATACGTCGCAATACGCACCCGTCAGAGGTGGCTCACAAGCGAGCCACTCACTTTTCGCAGCACATTTGTACTCACGTAATAGGTTGCGAACCATATCGCCGTTTTGGAAGATGTACAATGCACTTTAGGATACACATCTAGAATCTAGATGTGCAGGTTTCCTCACGATGTTTTCCATCACCGTAAGAGCCCGTGGTATTATTGTACTTAAACTCCTTAATTGAAAACACAATTGAAAGAATTCATTGGTACAGGCCAGGAGTTGAACCCACGGCCTCTCGATTGAGAGGACGAGGCCTTATCCATTACGTCATCACCGCTCCATGTATGAATCGTAAATGAGAAAATTGTAGTTCAAGTAGAGGTTTCAGGCATACAAAGTGGCGCCTCTATTGAAAATATCGTAGGTAATGTTGTATGATAGAAATATATTTGAATGATAAGACCGCCTTTTGTACCTTGTGTTCGAATACGTTCTATGATAATAATAATTTCGTCGTGATTTTGTGTACAAATAAAGAATTTCTATCTAATATAAAGCTAAACGGCAAAGTAAAAATTCCAATAAAGTTAATATCCTTCCGAAGGTATTCTAAATACCTAAGTGTTATTGAATATAAATAGTTATTGGTATTAAAATGGTTTAGTCAAGCTGATAAGTGATGATTAAATCAATTCTTTAACTTTACATAGTGTAGAAAGTTCTAAACGCAATCGGTTATGGTCATATAAATTATTCAGGCATGCATATATATACATATATATGTATAAGAAATTCCCAAAAGTTTAATCAGAGGTGACTTGCTCTTAGTCATTTGTTTAGGGCCTAAAATGACTAATTGCTAGTCACATCTTACTACCCTTTTAAAAAAAACACTAGTGCCTTTTCACCAAAGATGTGATGCAGGTATTCTGCAATGATTTAAAAGGAATCTGTTCCCGCTTATAATAAAACCAAACGTAGTTCTGGTTCAGAACCGGCTTTAGACTACTGAATCTATTGATATATGTCAGAAATCCGTGCACTAAAAACCGTTCTAAAACAGGACTATATTTAGTTCACGCAATTACATAATAAGGGGCTAGTGTTTATCATATCTGTGTAGTGATTGTATACCTTTCCTTCTGTAATATCATTATCTCTACCAATCTGCATACTTAACGTGGGCTGTAAGGCTGCGCGCAGCTGCGTCCACGACGCCAGCGGACGGAACAATGGCCACAGATTAACTAGTCTCTGTAGGCGAAGATTTTTATGTAACTCACCGCCATAGAATATTTCTAATGCTTGCCGCCGCGCCGCCGTCGCCTGTTAAGTATGCTATATTTAAACAAACCTTTCTTCTTTCACCCCCAGTCCTTACACCCTTTAATTATACTGTATGTAAATAACCGTTCTCCTTCCACCCGCAGTCGATAGGCCCCTTCAAGTGCGACATATGCTCCGTGTACTGCGCGAGCGAGCGCCGCGTGCGCGCGCATAAGAAAGTTGCACACGAGAGGAGGTACATCTGCCGGCTGTGCAAGAATGTGGCTACTACCAGGTGAGTTTACTCTTATTCCTAAAGGTATGGTACGGAAGGTGGCATTTGAGGTAAGTATAGGGTTGGAAATTGCAAAAACCAAAGATTTGCAAATAGGATGCATCGGATTTCGAATTGGGCGCAGCTATAAAAAGCGCAGTGTTTAATCTATAAGCGCTGTCGCTACATCGGGTGCATCGTTGTTGAAAAGGAAGACAAAATATGTCGAATTTGTCATTCATGTATCTTTTTTCCTCGTATTAGTAACCACAAGTCACACTATCAACCTCTGGCGCACCCTGTATTTAGTTCCTCGGTCTATTAAGAGTATATAGGTCCCTTCAAGTGCGACATATGCTCCGTGTACTGCGCGAGCGAGCGCCGCGTGCGCGCGCACAAGAAGGTCGCACACGAGCGCAGGTACATCTGCAGGCTGTGCAAGAATGTCGCCACTACCAGGTGAGTCCACTCTTATTCCTAAAGATATAGGATCTAAAATGACAGCGGAAGGTGGCTTTTGAAGTAAGTATAGGGTTGGAAATGGCAAAAACCAAAGATTTGTAAATAGAATGCGTCGGATTTTGAATTGGGCGCAGCTAACTACAGACGTAAGAGCGCGGGTATACTATAATAAATGCTTTAAGCGATAAGACCGCCATTTTTGTACATAGTTTATAGTATTTAAGTTATGTAAGTTTCTTTTATGTGTGTGTGTACAAATAAAGAATATTCTATCTATCTATAATAATTCCGGCGATGTAAAAACTGTGTCGCCACTTGTTGCGCTTTGTGTCGAAGACTTTAGAGTTGAAACAGTGATGCGATGCGTCGATATACGAACACGGTGCAACAAACGCCTCTACGCGCAGTGTTGAATCTATTACCCTGTATATATCTACTCCCTCGGTCTAGTCGCGGGCGTCTAGTAAAGTCGGTCTAGTCGAGTGCGACATATGCTCCGTGTACTGCGCGAGCGAGCGCCGCGTGCGCGCGCACAAGAAGGTCGCACACGAGCGCAGGTACATCTGCAGGCTGTGCAAGAACGTGGCTACTACCAGGTGAGATTAACGTTGTGTCTATAATTATAAGGTTTACTGCCATTTACTTCTGG
This sequence comes from Plutella xylostella, assembly GCF_932276165.1. Taxonomy (NCBI): domain Eukaryota; kingdom Metazoa; phylum Arthropoda; class Insecta; order Lepidoptera; family Plutellidae; genus Plutella; species Plutella xylostella. The sequence continues at coordinate 4,831,577 of NC_063991.1, forward strand.
CGTACCGTGTATTTAGTCCCTCCTGTGCAAGATTGTCGCCACTACCAGGTGAGATGACTGTTACTTCCAAGGTGACTTTGAAGGTGGCTTTTGAAGTAAGTATAGGGTTGGAAATGGCAGAAACCAAAGATTTGTAAATAGGATGCGTCGGATTTTGAATAGGGTGCAGCTAACGCTATAGATTTCTGTAAGAGCGAGGGTATATCGGCTGTCTAAAAACGTCGCCACTAGCCTAGTTGAGCTTTGTGTCGAAGGCTATAGCGTAGAAACAGTGATGCGATGCCTCGTTATACGTTTACGGAGCAGCAAACGCCACATAGTAACAAAAAGCGCAGTTTCTTTAGTTCCGGCGTACCCTGTATCTACTCCATCGGTCTTGTAAAGGGCGTCTAGTAGAGTCGGTCTAGTCAAGTGCGACATATGCTCCGTGTACTGCGCGAGCGAGCGCCGCGTGCGCGCGCACAAGAAGGTCGCACACGAGCGCAGGTACATCTGCAGGCTGTGCAAGAACGCGGCTACTACCAGGTGAGTTGATTGGAACCTTATTTCCAAGGGTCTAGGATCTAAAATGACAGAGGAAGGTGGCTTTTGAAGTAAGTATAGGGTTGGAAATGGAAAAAACCAAAGATTTGTAAATAGGATGCATCGGGTTTAGAATAGGGAGCAGCTAACGCAATAGTCTAGCCTAAGAGCGCAGGTATCTGTATAATTATGCCGGCTGTCTAAAAACGTAGTTACTACCCCAATACTAGTTTTTTTAGCTTTGTGTCGAAGGTTATAGAGTAGAAGCAGTGTTGCGATGCGTCGTTTAACGATTATGGTATGGCAAACGCCTCTACGTAACAAAAAGCGCAGTGTTGAGTCTATTAGCGCCGTCGCTACATCGGATGCATCGTTTTTGAAAAGGAAGCCAAAATATCTAGAATGTGTCATTCTTGTATCTATGTTACTCGTATCAGTTACTAAAGGGCACTATTTACGTCCGGTGTACCCTGCATCTACTCCCTCGGTCTAGTCGCGGGCGTCTAGTAAAGTCGGTCCAGTCAAGTGCGACATGCTCCGTGTACTGCGCGAGCGAGCGCCGCGTGCGCGCGCACAAGAAGGTCGCACACGAGCGCAGGTACATCTGCAGGCTGTGCAAGAATGTGGCTACTACCAGGTGAGTTGATTCTTAATGGTCTTGTTGGTCTATAATGGCAACGAAAGATAATTTTTGAAGGATATAGGGTAAAAAATGGTACTAAAGGGATTTGAAAATAGGATGCTGCGTTTTTGGAATAAGGTGCAGCTATAGGACTGGTAGGACAGGTAATATAGGCGTATGAATACAGATACATCTGGCACCTGTACAAGAACATGTCTTATGACATTGACTATAGGGTATGGAATGGCAGCGAAAGATAATTTTTGAAAGATATAGAGTATAAAATGCAAAATAACTGAAATGATCAGCTCTGACTGGCACAGGTACATATTTGTTATCAGGTCTTCGTCGTGCCTGAAAGATTACCAATAACCTCCCTCACTTTCATCTAAATACAATACTGACTAACATTCACTATCAATGCCCCCCTGCCTGCCCTGCAAAGGACCACAAGGCGTGAGTGTGTGTCAATATTGTTATTAATCGTACTTTTGTTTGCAGTCACTACGCGCGCGAACATCAACGCTGGCACAACGGAGTCACTTACGACTGCAAGAAATGTGACATGTCTTTTAGGTAAGTTGATAATAATTAATTAAAATCATCAAGAAAGCCTCAACTAAACCTCAACTAAACTCTATACGGTTTTGCAAAAGTGCTATAGGTACTAAGCCGAAAGGGGGTGACTCAGGGGTCAATCTGAACAACTTTTGCTCTACGACTTTAGGTAGGTAGGTAAGGGGAGGCCTTTGCCCAGCAGTAGAAAATAAATACCCTGTTATAAAAAAGGTAGGTATAGTACAAGTACCACTTTTAAAATACCCTGTATATAATATAATGTGTAGGCTGTTTGATTGTCGAATTACATAATGTTTTTTCTATCTTTCTCAAAAACTTTACCTATAATATTATTTTGCTTACAGAAAGTCCACATCCTACCTCACCCACCTCCGGCTCCAACACCCCAGTGAGTACGTGTGCGACATCTGCGGCGCTTCCTTCATAGGGAAGAACGGACTGAACACGCACAAGCTGAAGACTCATAAACACGACCAGGTAGGACTTATGGGGTAAAGTCATTTCTAGACAGGACGAAGGATATTGTTTGCGGTGGCTAATTTTGTGTTCAAGGTAGTTAAAACGCATATAGCGTTGTTAGAAATCAAAATATCCATGAAACAAAGTATAACGCGAGCAGATAAAGAAACACTACGGAAATGGCGGACGGATTCATGCTATTTCGCAATGTCTTATGCGTAGGCTTGTAAATACTCATGCTATCTCACTTTAATCATTCCCTGCCTTCTTTCATTCATACTAAAGCCGCTATTTTAACATTGCTTCTTTATTTGCGCGTGTTATAAAAGCTATCTAGAAGAATCAATTCCGGGAAAGGAAACAGGGTCACAGTAATGCCTTGAGGTTCATACCTCAATCATCCACTGCTGGACATAGGCCTCTTTCTCGAGTCCACATCCTACCTCACCCACTTACGCCTCCAACATCATGTCTGTTGTGTCAACTGCTGGTGTTCCTTATTTAAATAAATAAAATAAATTAAATAAAAACACGCGAGGGAGTACGTGTGCGACATCTGCGGCGCTTCCTTCATAGGGAAGAACGGACTGAACACGCACAAGCTGAAGACTCACAAACACGACCAAGTAGGACTTATGGAGTAAAGTAATATCTAGCAGATAGACAGGACGAAGGATAGTGTTTGGTGTAGCTTAATGGGCGATCAAGGTCATTAAAACGCATATAACGTTGTTAAAAATCAAAATATGCATGAAATGAAGTATAACGCAAGCAGATAAAGAAACAATACAGAAATGGCGGACGGATTCAAGCTTTTTCGCAGTGTCTTATGCGTAGCCTTTAATGCTACCTCGCACTTATGCTTCATCACGCTAATAGTGGGTATGTTATAGCCATTGCCATTCCCACTTTCTTTTGTATTACAGCCGCCATTTTAACATTGCTTCTTTATTTGCGCGCGTTATAGAAGCTATCTATTAAAATCAATTCCGGGAAAAGAAACAGGGTCACAGTAATGATGCCAGGTTCATACCTCAATCATCCACTGCTGGACATAGGCCTCTCGAGTCCACATCCTACCTCACCCACTTACGCCTCCAACACCATGTCTGTTGTGTTAACAGCTGGTGTTCCTTATTTAAATAAATTAAATAAAATAAATAAAAACACCCGAGTGAGTACGTGTGCGACATCTGCGGCGCTTCCTTCATAGGGAAGAACGGACTGAACACGCACAAGCTGAAGACTCATAAACATGACCAGGTAGGTTTAGTAGGCGGACTTGGTGAATAGAGCAATCTCTATCAGATATACAGACGGATTTTCAGATGAAAGGTAGCTAAATGAGTTTTCAAGGTAGTTAAAACGCATAGGGCGTTGTAAAAAAATAATGAAATAAAGATAAAGTATGACGCTAGCAGATAAAGAAACCGTAACGGGCTGACGTATTCGTGCTATTTCGCTGTGTCTTATGCGTAGCCTAGTCAATACTAGTTCGTACCCATGCTATCTCACTTTAAACGTAGCCCTGCCTTCTTTCATTCATATTAAAGCCGCCATTTTAACAGTGTTTCCTTATGTGCGCGTGTTATAAAAGCTATCTAGAAGAATCGATTGCGGGAAAAAAGCAGGTTCACAGTAATGACGCCAGGTTCATACCTCAATCATCCACTGGACATAGGCCTCTCTCTCAAATCCACATCCTACCTCACCCACCTACGCCTCCAACACCCCAGTGAGTACGTGTGCGACATCTGCGGCGCTTCCTTCATAGGGAAGAACGGACTGAACACGCACAAGCTGAAGACTCACAAACACGACCAGGTAGGCGGACTTATGGAGTAAAGTCATTTCTAGCAGATAGACAGGACGAAGGATATTGTTTGGGGTAGCTAAATGGGTGTACGAGGTAGTTTAAACGCACATATCGTTAAAAATAAAGTTTAACGCGAGCAGACAAAGAAACAATACGGAAATGGCGGACGGATTCATTTCGCAATGTCTTTCGCACTCATGCTATCTCACTCTAATCGTAGGTCCATTAATACTAAAGTCGCAATTTTAACATTGTTTCCTTATTTGCGCGTGTTATAAAAGCTATCTAGAAAAATCAATTCCGGGAAAAGAAACAGGGTCACAGTAATGCCTTGAGGTTCATACCTCAATCATCCGTTGGACATAGGCCTCTCTCTCGAGTCCACATCCTACCTCACCCACTTACGCCTCCAACACCATGTCTGTTGTGTTAACTGCTGGTGTTCCTTATTTAAATAAATAAAATAAAATAAATAAAAAATCCGAGTGAGTACGTGTGCGACATCTGCGGCGCTTCCTTCATAGGGAAGAACGGGCTGAACACGCACAAGCTGAAGACCCACAAACACGACCAGGTAGACACAATCCCTATAACCTTTGGATGAGAGCTTCTGTACCTTGGAAAAGTATAAATTCAGAAACCATCCATTCATTGGTTCTAAAAAACCAGGATTGGTTTAGACACAGACACAGTTTAGGTACAAGGTAACACGACTAGGTATATAGTTATTTTCTTATTACATGTCTATTAATAATTTGCATACTGATAACGCAGCCTTATAGCCCAATATTTAGGTATTATGTGTGCGACATAATATGCGGGGCTTCCTTCATAGGGAAGAACGGACTGAACACGCACAAGCTGAAGACACATAAACACGACCAGGTAGGTGCAATAGGCGGGCTTAGTGAATAGAGCAATCTCTACTTGATGTACAGACTGATTTCAGATGGAGGATAGTGTTTGGGGTAGCTAAATGGGTGTTCAAGGATATTAAAACGAGTAGATCGTTAGAAATAAAGTATAACGCGAGCAGATAAAGAAACAATACGGAAATGGAGGACGGAGTCATGCTATTTCGCAGTGTCTTATGCGTAGCCTAGTCAATACTGGTTTGCACCCATGCTATCTCACTTTAATCGTAGCCTTGCCTTCTTTCATTTATATTAAAGCCGCCATTTTAACATTGTTTCCTTATTTGCGCGTGTTATAAAAACTATCTACAAAAATCAACTGCGGGAAAAGAAACAGGGTCACAGTAAAGACGCCAGGTTCATACCTCAATCGTCCACTGCTGGACATAGGCCTCTCTCTCGAGTCCACATCCTACCTCACCTCACCCACTTAGAAAGAAAGAAAGAAAGATACATTTATTTGACACACTGAGACAGAATAATAAGACAGAAAAAAAAGAAAAAGAAACAAAAACAAAATAAAGACAATACTTAATACATATTAATACAGAACAATTATTGCAATTTTACTTACGCCTGCAACACCCGAGTGAGTACGTGTGCGACATCTGCGGCGCTTCCTTCATAGGGAAGAACGGACTGAACACGCACAAGCTGAAGACTCATAAACGGTTCTACCTTTTTTGGCATAAGATTTTTTTGCCTAATCTCGTATTGCATAGTAACGTTTGGTCAAAGTCTCGTTACGCCTAAAATTGTATGGCATAAATCTCGTTTAGTAAAAAGTTATTTCGCATAACATTGTTTAGCCTAATAATGGTATGGCCAAATCTTGAATAGCCTAATAATTCTATGGCATAGGTTTATACAAAGTGTGGCGACTATGTTGCAAAGTGCGTGTCAGCAATTCAGCGTTCCGTAGTAGAGTCACAAGTATCACACGCCAGTAGCCCACGTCACTCCGCCTTCGTCACACCTCTATTAATTAATTCGTGCCTTTGTGTACCTTGTGTGTTTTCGGACAATATAAGTATTTGAACAGTATCAACAATAACAGTGTTTCTCTTCAACCTTCTGATCAGGACTATACTAAATATTAGAACCCCCAAAGTGGTGACCCTCGACGGACACAGTGGACTTAGTGAAATTAACTTTTAAAGTGTAAATTGAACTGCATAGTGGGTTACTCATTTTTTTTTTTTGGCGAAGGCGGAGGAAGATAATTTAATTTAATCGTTGGAAGTGTACGGACACAGTGTAAAGTGCGTGCGGGTGAAAATGAATCCCCCAGGCAGTTACACACCACCGGCCGCGACTGCATCTTCGGAAATCGCAATGGTTACGGTGCAAATGCGTGTACCGGATTTTTGGCCGGACCTACCTTCCCTATGGTTCTCGCAGTTCGAGGCAATAATGGCACCACAGAAACAAAGCGACAGCACAAAATTTGACATGGTTGTGTCAAAATTGGGACGCGACGCACTTCGGCAAGTCACCGATATCATCAAGACACCACCGGCCACAGATAAATACAAGGCGTTGAAGGAGCGCCTGCTGGCAGTGTATGAAGAAAGTGCGGAGTTGCAATTCCAGCGACTCGTGAGCGATATGGACCTGGGCTCACAGAAACCTTCGCAATTATTACGAAGAATGGCCGACTTAGCGAAGAATTCCGATATTTCCGATGGACCGTTAAAAAATTTGTGGATAAGTCGCTTGCCACCGAGTGTACGAGCCGTATTAGCAGCCAGTGGAGACACCAGCCTGCAGAACCTAGCCTCCATAGCCGACAAGATCCTTGAAAACCTCGGTAATGGTGAAATCGCTGCGGTGAGTCATACACAAAGTCACACGCCTGTTACAACTGAGGCAAACCCTAACACAGAGCTGATACAGCATCTACGCTGCCTGACTCTGGAGGTGAAACAGCTACGGGGCGAAGTCGACGAGATCAGAACGCGGCCGCGGGGCCGATTTCACCAGCGAGGAGGCTGGCGCGGACGTCAGCGGCGATACAGCGGAACGAGAAGTAGCAGCAGGTCTTACATGCAACGTCGCGCCGAGAACAACCCTGAGTGGCTGTGTTACCCACACTATCGTTACAGGGAGAATGCTCGTTCCTGTCATTCACCGTGCAACTGGTCCAGATTACAGTCAAAGGAAACCAAGGAAAACTAGACGCGGTGCAGTCAACAAGGGCGGACGACTGTACTGCAGGTAACCACCGCCTATGTGTACAAGACTATCGTAACGGTTTGACATTTTTAGTGGATACCGGAGCAAATGTGTCAGTGATTCCCTTGAGTAAAGTAAATACTAAAGATAAACGTGAGTGTTCATATAAACTGTATGCCGCCAATAATTCGGAAATTAAAACGTATGGTGTTACTACTTTGGAACTAAATTTAGGGTTGCGTAGAAGTTTTAAGTGGACATTTATAATTTGTGACGTAAAACAGCCCATCATTGGTGCCGATTTTTTAAAAGCATATAGATTAATCGTAGATTTACATAATAGGAAACTGATTGACGGTCTCACGAATTTATCGAAAACAGGATCCGTAATAAAGTGTCATGAACCTTCATTGACTAGTATACATAATGATAATCCCTACAAAGATCTGTTGTCTGAGTTCTCAGAAATCACCAAGCCGATTTGTTATAAACAAAAGTCAAATCATAGCACGGTTCATTACATTGAAACTACCGGCCCGCCGGTTTATGCGCGTGCGAGACCATTACCGCCGCAGAAACATAAGTTAGCATTAGAAGAATTTCGTTTAATGCAGGATTTAGGTATTTGCAGACCATCGAAGAGTCCCTGGGCCAGCCCTCTCCACATAGTTCCCAAGAAGGATGGCGGAATTAGACCCTGCGGTGACTACCGTGCACTCAACGCGAACACGAAGCCCGACAGGTACCCGATTCCGAGACTACAAAATTTCACCTTAGGATTGGCAGGTAAGAATATTTTTTCCCGCCTAGATATTAACAGGGCCTATCATAATATTTGTGTAGCACCGGAGGACATCGAGAAAACAGCGATCATAACGCCTTTTGGTCTTTACGAGTTCCCGCGGATGACATTCGGATTACGAAATGCTGCACAAACATTCCAAAGATTCATGGATAACTCAGTTTTACAAGGTCTAGAATATTTTAAGAATGCTGACGGTCAGGAGCGAAATTCATACATGTCATGCTACATCGATGACGTCATCATAGCCAGCAGCGACGAGGATCAACACCGCGAGCACCTCCGACAGGTATTTCAAAGGTTTGAAGAATACGGAATAACTATAAATTTAAATAAATGCGAGTTCGGTCAGTCTCAAATCGAATTTTTAGGTTACATGGTTTCAAAAGACGGTATAGCCCCACTTAAATCAAAGATTGACGTCATACAAAATTTCCCTAGACCGGAAACCGTAGCGCAGCTTAGACGATTTCTCGGGATGATTAACTTTTATAGATTACACATAGAGCATGCTGCCGAACACCAAGCGGAGCTTAATAAGTTTTTACACGGCGCTAAAAAAAAAGACAACACCAAGATTAAATGGGACGATAAGGCAGTTGCCGCTTTTGAGCAGTGTAAACTTAGCTTACAGCAAGCGGTTACACTCGCTCACCCTCACGGATCAGAAGGGCCACTAGCGTTAATGTGCGACGCTTCCGGTAAATGCGTAGGTTCAGTTTTACAGCAGAAAGTAAATAATGAGTGGAAACCACTTGGTTATTTTTCCAAAAAACTCTCGGAAGCTCAACAAAATTATAGTACGTATGACCGAGAATTGTTAGCAATTTATCTGGCAATTATTCATTTTCGTAACATGATTGAAGGTCAACAATTAACAATATTTACAGACCATAAACCGTTAATTTACGCACCAACAAAAGTAGGTACAGACCGTGAAACTCAAAGACGCAAACGCCAGTTATTATTTATCAGTGAGTTCACAAGTGATATTCAACACGTAAGTGGCGAAGGAAATACATTTGCTGACGCGCTATCACGTGTTGTTGAAACAATAGATTGTCCCACAGCTATCGACTTCGACGAAGTAGCTCGAGCACAGGATGTTGACGAACAAGTTCCACTCCTGTCAGCAAAACAAGGGACTACATTAAAGTTAGTCAGTTCTCCATTATGTGACAGAGCGATTTATTGCGACATGTCAGATAACAGTGTTAGGCCATACCTACCATTACAATTTCGAAAAACAGCTTTTGATTTAGTTCATGGTATTAGTCACCCTGGCATTAGGACTACCCGTAAAATGTTAACAAAAAAATATTATTGGCCAGGCATGTATTGTGCCTTGTATTGTTTCCGCTGTTTGGAAAACGCTCCGCTCCGCTTCGCTGCGTTCCGCTTTGGTTTTGATGAACATGTGCACCTAACACGCTCCTCCTCGCTTTGCTCGTCGTCGCACCTGTTTCTAGGTTTCGATCTCATGGGGTTTGTAATAATTATATTGGTCGTTAACTTTCGATTTTTTGATCATACAATATCGTGATTTTCGGGATGTAGGAGAAAAATACCACAATTTGTACATTTACTACATACTTACCCCCTTATTCATAGATAAGTTACAATACGTTTTAACTAATAAACTGTTTTGTCCCTCTCTGTCAAAGAACAAATTGTTCTTTGTCGGAGAGGGACAAAACAGTTTATTAGTTAAAACGTATTGTAACTTTTCTATGAATAAGGGGGTTAATATATTATTTATTAAAATAACATTAGGAGAAACAAGATTATACATAGGTATAGACGAACATAAATTTGAGCAAACGAAACTTAGGTGTTTAAAGATTGTGCCTAAAGAGTTTTAGACGAAACGAGCCTTATGCCACATAAGGCTTGGCAAAGTGATGGTTCGGCCAAAAAAGTTTAGACCATACGAGTTATGCGAAATGAGTTTTGGTCAATAAAGATTATGCCAGATGAGCGGAACCCCTCATAAACACGATCAGGTAGGTTTAATAGCCGGACTTATAGAGTAAAGTACGGATTTTCAGATGAAGGATATAGTGTAGGGTAGCTAAAGGGGTGTTCAAGGTTGTTAAAACGCAAAGATCGTTAGAAATAAAGTATAACGCGAGCAGATAAAGAAACAATACGGAAATGGCGGACGGATTCAAGCTTATTCGCAGTGTCTGATGCGTAGGCTTGTCAATACTCATGCTCACTTTAATCATAGCTCAGCCTTCTTTCATTTATACTAAAGCCGCCATTTTAACATTGCTTCCTTATTTGCGCGTGTTATTAAAGCTATCTAGATAAATCAATTCCCGGAAAAGAAACAGGGTCACATTAATGCCTTGAGGTTCATACCTCAATCGTCCACTGCTGGACATACCTCATTAGTTTTATATAAGTAATTTAAAGAGACTACGATCCCACAGACAAACTGTATATACACAGTTTTGTGGGACATTAACTGTAAAACCTATATGAAATTTGTACACTTTTATAAATAAATAAAGGCCTCTCTCTCGAGTCCACATCCTACCTCACCCACTTACGCCTCCAACACCATGTCTGTTGTGTTAACTGCTGGTGTTCCTTATTTAAATAAATAAAATAAAATAAATAAAAACACCCGAGTGAGTACGTGTGCGACATCTGCGGGGCTTCCTTCATAGGGAAGAATGGACTGAACACGCACAAGCTGAAGACTCATAAACACGACCAGGTAGGTGCAATAGGCGGGCTTAGTGAATAGAGCAATCTCTACTAGATAGACAGACAGACCTTCAGATGAAGGATGGGATGGTTTGCGATAGCTAAATGGGTGTTTAAGGTAGTTTAAACACATAGATAAATTATAACGCGAGCAGATAAAGAAACAATACGGAAATGGCTGATGGATTCATGCTATTTCGCAATGTCTTATGCGTAGTCTTCAATGCTACCTCGCACTCATGCTAATCGTAGGTCTGTTATAGCCATCCCCACTATCTTTTATATTAAAGCCGCCATTTTAACATTGTTTCTTTTTCTCTGTTCCAGGAGTTAGATCGCGAGTTGTTCTGTGAAGACTGCGAGCTCAAGTTCAGAAACAACGAGGCTTTACAGAGACACAGAGACACGTCATCACATCACACCAAGACTGACGAGTTCTTGTGAGTATACCTTACAATTTATTAGTATAATTATGTGGTGACATACCACGATACCACTCACACACAGCCATTCGACTCCAAACGAGGCAGAGTCTGTAATATGGGTTAGTGACTGCTACAGTTAGTTTCCTGACCGCGACATATATTTGTTCAAAGACAGGTGTTGTTTTTGGGTGTTAATATTAGTAGTAGGTATCTATGTAAGTATCTTTCTAGATTTAACAGCTATCCGATATCCATATTACAGGTTCTGCCAAGCTTGGGGTTGAATGGCCGTGTTTAAGATACATACTTACTCCGCTGGCTCAGCGACCCGAAGTGGATCTTGGCCTCCGACATTAAAGGGCGCCAATCATCTCTATTCTGTGCCAATTCTGACCAGTTGGACACTTCCAGCTTTTTCAGGTCCTTGGCGACTTCGTCCTTCCAGTGTTCTTGTGTAAGATGTACCCATATATTTATGTATTAATTCATTCTATGTTGTTCTCTTGTTCCAGTAAGTCGTGCCTGGCCTGTGGCTCTAGCTTCGACTCGGAGCGCGCGCTGTGGGAGCACAACAAGACGCACAAGACGCAGATAGAGAAGGTCAAGTGTAAGGAGGTCAGTATTGTCCGGCTCGAAGGATCATTTTTGGGCTTGTAAATAGCAAAATAGGTGTTATAACACATTTATTCATGAAAAGAGGTTAGAAATTAATAGTGACAGAAGACACTATGCATTATCAAGACTAAATTCTCAAGTAATTTTATCTCGATAGGTCATATACAGGGTGTTGCAAAAGCAGTATTATTTAAAATAACTTTTGCTTTATGTGTTTTGCAAAATTGCTAATGACCCCCTAAATCACCCTCTTTCACCTTAATATACCAATATAGCAACACCCTGTACAACAATAGGTGCCACTACAGCAACACCCTGTATAACAGCAGGTACCACTATAGCAACACCCTGTATAACAGTAGGTACCACTATAGCAACACCCTGTATAACAGTAGGTACCACTATAGCAACACCCTGTATAACAGTAGGTACCACTATAGCAACACCCTGTATACCAGTAGGTACCACTACAGCACCACCCTGTATACCAGTAGCTGTGTAAGTCGTGTCTGGCCTGCGGCTCTAGCTTCGACTCGGAGCGCGCGCTGTGGGAGCACAACAAGACGCATAAGACAAGGATAGAGAAGGTCAAGTGTAAGGAGGTCAGTTTGTGCGGCTCGAAGGATCGTTTTTAGGCAGAAATATGAATCATTTATTCATGAAAAGGTGATAAATCATAAGTAAAAGACGTAAGATACTATACACAAGGCTAATTCTCAAGTAATTGGATCTCGATACGTCATATACAGGGTGTTTCAAGTCTGGAAACTAAGTCGAAAGGGGATTATTCTAAATTACTGTAGTTTCAGAATCAAAAATCACTTCAGAATGACTCTTTCAGCTTAGTATACCACTATAGCAACACCCCGTATAACAGCAGGTACCACTATAGCAACACCCTGTATAACAGTAGGTACCACTATAGCAACACCCTGTATAACAGCAGGTACCACTATAGCAACACCCTGTATAACAGTAGGAACCACTATAGCAACACCCTGTATAACAGTAGGTACCACTACAGCAACACCCTGTATAACAGTAGGTACCACTATAGCAACACGCTGTATAACAGTAGGTACCACTACAGCAACACCCTGTATAACAGTAGGTACCACTATAGCAACACGCTGTATAACAGTAGGTACCACTACAGCAACACCCTGTATAACAGTAGGTACCACTACAGCAACACCCTGTATAACAGCAGGTACCACTATAGCAACACCCTGTATAACAGTAGGTACCACTATAGCAACACCCTGTATAACAGTAGGTACCACTATAGCAACACCCTGTATAACAGTAGGTACCACTATAGCAACACGCTGTATAACAGTAGGTACCACTACAGCAACACCCTGTATAACAGCAGCTACCACTATAGCAACACCCTGTATAACAGTAGGTACCACTATAGCAACACCCTGTATAACAGTAGGTACCACTACAGCAACACCCTGTATAACAGTAGGTACCACTACAGCAACACCCTGTATAACAGCAGGTACCACTATAGCAACACCCTGTATACAGTAGCTGTGTAAGTCGCGCCTGGCCTGTGGCTCTAGCTTCGACTCGGAGCGCGCGCTGTGGGAGCACAACAAGACGCACAAGACGCAGATTGAGAAGGTCAAGTGTAAGGAGGTCAGTTTGTCCGGCTCGAAGGATCGTTTTTGGGTTTAAGAATAGCAAATATCACAGATTTATTGATGAAAAAGTGAGAAATATGTTACAGACATAAGATACTATTCACAAGGCTAAATTCTCCAGTAATTGGACCTCTATAGGTCATATACAGAGTGTTGCAAAAGTGGAAACTAAGTCGAAAGGGGATAATCCTCAATAAACAAGACACACAAGACTAAGATAGAGAAGATCAAATGTAAGGAGGTCAGTTTTAGTTGGTTTCATCATAAGTTCATCCGGCTCGAAGGACCAAAACCCGGCTTACAAATTCCATCGCACAGATTCTAAAAACATTTGACTGTCACTTTTAGTAAGCTGAGACTTTACTTAAGTAATGTTTCACAACGTTTTTAACTGACTTAAAAAATGGAAGGTTCCCAATTCATCTGTATTTATGTTTTTTGTATGTTCACCGATATCTTCGCTATTTATTGGCCGATTTTGATAAAAAAAAAATTATTCACAGTGCGGATTAGTCTGTGTGTTCACCAACTACTCGGCGCACTACCGCAAGTTCCATCTCGGGGCGACAGAGGGCGCGCGGCGGCAGGCGGCCAAGAACTACGTGTGTGAAGTGTGCGGGAAGAAGTGTTCTGTGAGTGGTTTATTTTGTGTTTTAAATATTAGATAGATTTTTTTGAGAGCTATGTTAAAAGTTTTACTTTAATCCTGAAAGCTAACACGGCGAACGAGGCGCGCATGTCAAGACGTGACAAAAGTTTTCCGTCGTATTCGCGCGATGTAAAGTAAACTTGTTATTGGCCTTGTATACTATTAATTATCTTAAGTCACATATGTTTTATAAGCGCTGTTAGTTTCCTGAATAAACATAAAATAAAAAAAATAAATAAAGCTTTTGTCACATCATAATAGGCTACCAGGATGTCATCTTACTATTCGCCAAATTTGATAAAAAATGGTTCAACAGTTTATCCATGAATGACTAACAGACATCCATCCGTACTTATACATTTTATACTCCATTAGCAATTGCTACATAATCATTCTCAAGATTACTGGCTTTGTATTTCATAAAAAACGCTATAAAAAACAATGTTACTCGCACTTGGCTTTTATTTTTCTTATAAAGTTATAATCCACAGCTTCTACCTACCACAGATAGATGTCGCTACAAACCTACATTTACTAAATCCATTCATTCACATTCCACAGTCCAACTCCACACTATCGTACCACCAGCGCTCCCACACAGGAGAGAAGCCGTTCAGCTGCCCGCTCTGCCCCAAGCGGTTCAAGGTGCACCAGCTCATGAAGGTATGTACCTTTCTCTCTTATATAGGGTGTCCCGAAAATCAACGATAATAATTTAGATTTGTTTATTGATAATTATTCATTAGGTACATGTCAATAGTTATAATATTAAATAACAGTTAAAAACATATCGGTAAAATTAAATAACCGCATTATCTACTCAGTAGTTTCTACTGAACTTCTACTTCTTCAGAGCATTGTACACATTCAAAAACGGCGATACGGCTTGCGATATAACACGTGAGTTCAAATGTACAGCGAAAAGCGGGTGACTCGCTTGCGAGTCTGACTACCCCTTCGGGGCTTACAGTCGTGAGCGTGGGCAGTGAACGGTTTTTCCAAGAAACAGTGTATGACCTGTTATAATTATGATTATTTGTAAATATTTTTGACATGCTATGGGACAACCTGTATATCAATCAAGCCCTAACAGGGCTTCCACAAACCAGAAAATACAGAAATTTAGCGCTGTATATGGCTCATAAAGGTATGTATGTACGTACGTACTGCGGGAACCTAACCCCTCTCAAACGACATTTGTTCACAATGACCCCCTTTTCGGCTTACGATACCCTTTTTGCAACACCCTGTATATCACAAATTACTACTCATTTCAGATCCACTACCGCACGCACACCGGCGAGTGTCCCTACATGTGCTCGATGTGCCCGAAAGCCTTCAAGCATAAGGCCGCGCTCAACCGACACGTTAGGGTGAGTTCACACCAATTGTGATAGCGTATCATGATATTTTATGCTATGATTTTTTTTTGTTTGTCAGCGTTACTATATTAATTTCTGCCTTCATAGTCGACATCAATATCATTGTTACATATTTATGACATAATTTTAACCGGTTTTAGGTTATTTCATTCCAATCAGTAGTATGTTTAAATCAGAACTATATTTAGCATTCTATAATAATAAGGATTGATATGTAAGATGCGATGCGATACAGTCAGAATTATTTATTACTATCTATTTTTGCAATTTAAATCAGTCTAACTTTATTATCATTAAGATTAAAATCAGCCCAAAATCGTGCACTTTACATAAGCCTCTCTAATTGAGACATAGATATACAGGGTGTTGCAAAAAGGGTATACTAAGCCGAAACCTACATGTACCACCACCTATTCGGCTATGTTGATATCGATGCTGAAGGCCCAAATTCTAATTTTCATCATCATCATCATCATCAGCCTATGTCAACCCACTGCAGGGTATAGGCCTCCTCCATGTTATGCCAAGTCCCACGGTCCTGTGCCACACACAATTCTAATTTTAGTGCTCTCAAAACCTTAAATTCTTTGTTTGACTCTATTTGTGTTTATTTAGTGCCGTCTTTGGTAATCTTGTATTTTTTTCTCCAGGTGCATACGGGCGACAAGCCGTACACCTGTCCCTACTGCGGCAAGTCGTTCTCGCAGTCCAACTCACTCAAGACTCACGTGAACACGGTCCACTTGAAGCTACCCGCGCCTTACAAGCGGAGGACTAAGATGGTGGACTAAGTTATTGTAATAATGGTATAATAGGAGGGTGTTGGACGCAGCTCACAAACCGCCATGTGAGTGTAGTTTAACTATCCTCATACCAAAAAAATAAAGGTGCCCGAACAGGTATGGTAAGTCGAAAGGAGTTTAGTGTGTTTTTTTCTGTAAGTAGGTACTTTTGTACCTACATCTACACTAGAATGATAGAGTAATATGTTTATTCGTGAAAAGTGAGAAATCGTAAGTTACAAACATAAGATACTAAGGCCCTGTTTCACAATGTCACTGTTAAAATAATAATAAAAGATAGTGACAATATGTATTTTATCTCACAGGTAGCCACTAACCAGACATTGTGAAACAGGGCCTTAATATACACGTATACAAGACTAGATCAGCAGCTCATCCGGCTCGAAGGATCAAAATCCGGCCGTACACGAGCCCGTACTGTGGCAAGTCGTTCTCGCAGTCCAACTCACTCAAGACTCACGTCAATACGGTGCATTTGAAGCTACCCGCGCCGTACAAGCGGAGGACTAAGATGGTGGACTAACTTATTGTAATTATGTGTATAATAGTAATTATGTAAGCCAAAAAAGGTTAAGTGCCTAGTTCTCCATTCTCGGTTATCTAACCGACAGGGATTGATTTATAAATTAAACGTCATCTCCATATAAAATTCATGACATATGTGTCAAAAGTGAACCACCACTCCCTGGTTATGCTCTAACCGAGAATGGAGAAATTGCCACTAAGCGGTTTATTCTGTTTACAGAGTGTTGCAAAAAGGCAATGGTTAGCCGAAAGGAGTGATACAGGGGGTATTTTTTCTGTAAATACTTTTTTTGTATACTAATACGATAGAGCTCATTTTAGCCATCATCTCATTACACTAAGGTCAAAAATAATATATTTAATTCTACGACTTTTTCGTCATTAGCGATTTTGTATGGCGAATTTTTAAAAATCGTAGAGCATAGGTTGTTTAGAATGACCTCAGAGTCACCCCTTTCGCCTTAAGCTGCATACAGACCGGCCAAACGAACGCCAACGAACGGGTTTCGTTGATCTTCGTTGCTGCAATCTGCCCTATTATGTATGATAAATATCCATAGTTGGTCGTTCGTTGGGCGTTCGTTGGCCCGGTCTGTACGCATCTTTACTATACCACTTTTGCAACACCCTGTATAGATAATTATGATTGCACTTGCATAGCATATTTATCAACGAAGATAATCTGGTTTAATGCACGTCCCACTAATCACATTGCCACGTGTTTATCAATCGCGACAAAGTGATGTTTACCTACGTCGATAATAGCGCCGTGCTGCCAGGATATGGTAGATCTGTGGTGAGATCCCTAAGTGCCAATTTATCCATTCTCGGTTAGATCATAACCAGGGAGTAGTGGTTAAGTTTTGACACATCTGTCATGAATTTTATATGGAGATGACGTTTAATTTATAAATCAATCCCTGTCGGTTAGATAACCGACTATGGAGAAATTGGCACTAAAGCAATCTGCCTTCCATTATTATTACATTAGTGGTCTCATTGATAAATTTCCACCCTGTTAAGTTTTTTATACAATGTGTAATGTGTATGTACAGAGTGTCGTAAGGGTTTGATATTCTGAGATAAGGGAAGATAGATCTAAATAAAAATATGATTAAATAAGCATAATAATAATAGTGTAGTGTAGAGTGTAGGTATATTTAAGTAATATAAGTATTATGTACTACGTTTTTTTAAAACAAGCTGGAAGAAAGATCTGCAACGCTAGATTGTACAATAGGTCGCAAAGATACCTGACACCCTCTCAGTGGCAATGTCTCTAAGAGTGGTCAGGTTTCTGTGCAGGCCACTGTATCTATTGTTCTGTATACTGAGCTTCATAAGGGTACCTATTGGTAGCGAACGACCTCAGTGGACGACTTGTCATAACGTCTGTACTGCTTTCTATGTATTTCTAAGGGATTCATTTGGCGGCTAGCGATATGATGCTTGACGAAACTTTAAAAGGTGGGCTTAATGCTAAGAACATTTTCTACCAGCCACCCTACAGAAGGCACAGGAAAACTGGTACAAAGATGTGCAAAAAAAATAATATGAAAGATGAAAAAACTAAAAACATTATCGATAGGATTATGAAACTCTTGTCGATAGGAGTTTATACGTTAGTTTCTAACGTTACCGACAGGGGCGCTGGTCGAGATGTCATACAAATTGCGGTGAACCACCTATAAAATTAACGAGGGGAAAATATTCGTGATTGACACACATAGTAGTTGCAAAACCTTATGTCGTTCTCAACCAATTTGCACCTTTATTCATGATGTATCATAAAAAGTTTTTTTTTGTGTATAAAGAAGAATGGCGAAACCTGACCCGCTTTGCATAAGTTAGCAGCCACTCACCAGACCTATTTTAAATTATTGATAAAAATGTCTATTATCAGGGAAAAATATTAAAAAAAATCTAAACCATGGGGTTCTTGAGATATTAGGGTTCAAAAGTAAATTAATTAAATATATTTTTTTCGTTAAATAAGATTTTGCTGAATGGTACACGCACAAATAAGTTTTATAATCTAAATCATGGGATTCCCAATTCATAGCGCATCACAAAATGTATTACATGATTTTATTTATGCAAATAATATCATAATTATTTTTGCACATTTCACACTCAGAAACCTATTTTTATAAAGAGACCAATTTCAAAAATTATTTCATTCTATTCAAGTTCCCGTTATCCCGAAGTAACATAAAATACTTTTTAGCCAGGAATTCCCACGGAAACACTTTTAAAATCAATTTTTAGCTCGAGGGTAACATCTAGTACAGTAGAAAGACTTGATCTTTCAGCACCTATATCTTCGTTCTCCCATGTCTCATAATAATAAAATTAATACCAGTATATGCTGTAGTCACGGACTACACATCAGTGTATGTTTCATCAATGGCCGCTCTGGGTCATGGCGCCATAGAGAAATGGCCATTCTCCTTTGGGGAATATATGTGTTTTATGAAGCATTTTTAAATACTGTGATTCTACCACCATGACAATGTAGGTTAAGTTAACTAATATAATAACTAAAATATAAGACTGTAAATAGTATAATGCTTTAATGTAACTAAGCAATTAATTTTATTATCAGTATTTTATCACGGAATCATCACATAATAATATAATATGCATAATATAAGGAGTTTTATATAACTGGTGTTTTTTTATTATCTCAATCTTCATGTAATTTTTTTTTCATATGCGAATTACAGGTTTTATCAAATTTGAATATAAGTAATATTGATTCTGTCTAATTATTGCTAAGGAATGTAACTTAAGCAAGTTTAGTATATACCTAGGTATACTTAAGGTTATTTTGACAGATGTCAAACACGTACATTTAGCAAAAGAGATAAGGATCCACCAGCACATACACTTTTTTGTTTAAATTTACTGACGAAATGATGAAAAAGAGTAAAACAACTCATTTAATTTTCGGTTGTCCATTTTATTGCTTATAAATTACTATAGTCTGACTAGCAAATGTTATTTATAGACACTTATCCCCTGACGTAATAGGCAGAGTACGGGGTATCGCCTTAACCTCAAATTTACTGACATCTCCCGTCACTACACTGACTGCCACATCAGAAGTGGGGAAAAACCTGCTCGAGAACGTAGCTTCACCCTTCCCACAGAACAACTCAATAGAGCTAGCATCTACATACACTCTCCACAACAATTTCTCTCCATTTGAAGGCGTCCAGGGCGCCATTCTGACACCGTCGTCGCCACCACGGTCTAGGATCACAAAACCGGCCCCAAAATCGAATTTAATACTGACAGTGCTAGTGTTAGTACCTGTGGCAGATAGTAACACCTCTAAGTCTTCAGTTCCGGAGCTTTCGATCCAAATGCGCGCAGATTTATCGGGCAAAACGATTGGGGTTTTCGGGTTTGCGTTGTCAGAGAAGACTATGTCACCAGAAAGGTTATCAACTTCTTCTGCTGGGTTTTGAAGGACGTGGCCTTCTGGGGTGAGGGTCAGGATTCTGGGTAAGGTCATCATGCCTGTAAATCCATCGCCGCCTTCAGGGTAGTTCTGGTCCCACATGTCCATCCACGCGAATAAGATCCGTCTGCCCTCGTGCTCAAAGGTCTGAGTCGCGTAGAAGTCGTGTCCGTGATCCAGCTCGACAAATTCCCTCTCTTGAATGAACTTGTTGGTTTTGTAGTCGAATTTGCCTACCAAGTAGCCGGTTTGGTATAGGTTTCTGTATTTGTAACCATCAGGCTCAACCCCTTGAGGCGAGAAGAGAAGGATGGCCTCTCCATCTAACTCGAAAAGGTCAGGACATTCAAACATGTAGCCCAAAGATCCATCCGATTGGGCTAAAACACCCTCGTAATTCCACTGGAATTTGTCCTTTGAAGTGAACAAAACGATCTCTCCTGTCTTATCTTCGATGGAATGTCCCAGAACCATGTAGTAAGTGTCCTCGTGCTTCCAAACTTTAGGGTCCCGGATGTTAGGCTGGAATTCCGTCCCCAAAATCAAAGGATTGTCAGGGTATTTCACGAAGCGGAATCCATCACCACTAACAGCTAAAGCTTGGGTTTCATTCCTGTATACAACAGCATCAAGATTGACATTACCCGTGAAGTATAAATACAACAATCCATCTTCAATGTACGCACTGCCGCTGAAGACGCCATCAGCATCGTAGGTCTCATCAGGATACATAGCTATAGACAGCGGTTCCCAATTCACAAGGTCTCGGCTTCTGGCGTGGCCCCAATGCGCTATGCCTGGTTCTAGACTGGACTTCGGGTTGTATTGGTAGAAGAGATGGTAGAATCCCTGGTAGAAACTCAGGCCGTTGGGGTCGTTCATCCAACCACATTCGGGGGCTAGATGGTAGCGAGGGTAGTACCTTGGGTTGACCGCTGCTTCGACGGTTAGAACTAACACGGTAAGTGAGATTATTTGGCTTAGTAACGCCATTTTTGCGGCGTGAATTTTGAGTCACTGGTTGAATATGATTTTATGAGCACGACCTAGTAAATACGCGTGCAGGTAATTAACTGTATTTGTTATCAACAGAAAGAAGTTTTCATTTATATGCATTTTAGTCTGAAGATTTCGTTGCTGATAATAATATTGTTATCGTTTATCGGATGATTTTTGATCGGAACATATGGCATTAATGTAAGTAATCAAACTAATCAACGAAGATGTCCAAAAAAGATAAAGCAATATAAATTGATTGATGAGTAATACCTCTAATTTTCCCGTTACCTACTAACTAGATAAAAGCCAGACATCTATATGTAGATTTGTAGATTATGTAAATTGTTACCAGCCTACCTAGTTACTGTAAAATCTGTTAGCAGAACTTATCTACTTATATCTTGTAGGCTGAATTTAGTATTAAGTTAAATAGCTACTAAAGTGAGTAGCTCCTATATCCACCAACAAAAGTTGGCTGGAAGGAATAGTTAGCTTTTTGGCAATAAGCCTGCCCTTGTAGTAGTGCCCTTTTACGGTTTTTATTGTACCTATTTATACTTACTGTGTTTCGTGTAAAATAGTTAAGTGATCAAAAATAAATAAACAAATAAGAACCCAAGATCGTTGGGGCAAATGTTCTCGAGTGGAAACCACTGATTGGCAAGCGTAGCGTGGGACGCCCTCCAATTGGACCGATCATGATGCCATGACACCCTGACGTCCTGACGTGTAGGTAAGACGGTACACTGTATCACGTTGTATGTTGCGTGAATGCGTGTCCAAACATTGCGTAAAGGTAGGTAAGTATCTCCGTTTGTAAAGAAAACACGCACAATCCACGCACGTTCATACAGTTCACGCAAACGCATCGTGATGCGTGGTGGTGTGAGAACCGCATACATATGTACCTACTATCGGGGAAATCCATGCTGGCCCGATTTCAAATCAGAAGCGCAAGCAAAAGCGAAGCAGAAATTTAAAAATAAACTACCGATTTATAGTTAAGTAGGTAATGGCTTTTTAACGGATTTGTCCTTAAATAAATACAATAGATCGATTAATGTCGATAAGTGTCAATATCTCGAAAATTATCGAGTTTTTACTAGGGTCATATTGTGATATTCTGGCCTCTCATGAGCTGACCTATCAGCCCTTTAAGGAATGACGTTGACTTTTGGGACACCCTGTATAAGGTCAGAGTATCCAACCATATCTTGTACATTGTAGATACCTACCTGCCAACCTACAGAGTAACAATTTTAAGGTCATGGAACCCTCACCTTCTGCTGCTTCGGCAGCAGTCGTTAAGCCTAGTCAGAAGTCTTCGAGCAGCTTTAAAACATCTGACAGTCGGGTTTCCCACTTACCCGACAACTCTCTCAGAACAAGCTTGCTTTTTTTGGGGTCCACCAACCCGCACTTGGCCAGCGTGGTGGACTAGGCCTCAAACGTTCCTTCATTGGAAGGAGACCCGTGCCCCAGCAGTGCGGACGTGATGGGTTGTGATGAAAATGAATGGGACCCTCACCGCTACGACCGCCACTTGTAGTCAAGTATAGACCACGAGTGGACTCCGCGTCGTCACCTATGAACTTAATTTCTGTGTCTGAAATGGTCAGGGAAAAGTCAGGGAATTTTTGGAAGCATTCTGAGTGGATGTGTGGACTTGGATGTGCCATAAAATGGCAATAGGCCCGCCCCCTATTACATTGGGACTAACATAACACTGGCGAAAAGTGGGTGCAGAGCGGTGGTAGCTCAGTCGGGTGAGCGCCCGCTTCTCACGCAAGAGATGCGGGTTCGAATCCCGGCGCTGACATGTACCAATGAGTTCTTTGAATTTAAGTACAATTTATACCATCGCTCTTACGGTGAAGGAAAACATCGTGAGGAAACCTGCATATCTAGACTTAGCACATCTAGATATGTGAATCCACCAACCCGCAGTGGACCAGCGTGGTGGGAAATGGTCCAAGCTTAGGAAGGCAGTTTAGACCATCGGGATATGCACAAAGGTTCCACTCGAGAGAGCCAGGTGCAGGTACTTACACCCCCACAGAGAATATAATAGTGGGTGCAGGTGCAGCAATGCACCTCTGCCTACCCCGTAAGGGAGTAGGTACATTAGTACAAGGTGTGAGTGTTTGTTTTTTTTTGTTTGTTTTCATTATGAGTGGACAGCACGTAGTTAACCGTCGTGACCAACGCGTGGACGCCGCGTGATCAGAGTTGTGACTCACACGTGTTTAGCGGGTGAATCCCGGGTGATCAACGAAGTTCCGATTATTCTAGTTTAGCCCTAGGCTTAGATTAACAATATACGGACAAGATGTTGCGTCACATACTGTTTTAAGTTTAACCTAATGAAGACCAGTGAATAAAGTCACAAATCTTCCTACCGATCATATTCAAAATAAGAGTTCAGTTGGTAGAATGTGGTGTTAGGTACAGTCCAACTATAAAGTCGTGAAAACGGAAGTGGATCCTAACTGATTGTTTAAGATCGTATTTAATCGATCTGTTATATTTATTAACGGACAAATCTCAAATTTATTTTTAAAATGTATGTAAAAGTAAGTAAATAACTGATGATCATAAAAAGTCTTAGCAAAATCGCACTCTTTGATGTCAGGACTTTATAGTTTGACTGTAACTATGTACCTAGTGTTGTGATTTCCTTGATTAGTCCTATAATGATTACTAAAATTATCCTATTTGTCATTCTGGTTAAGAACAACTAGTTTAATTTTCAACAGATACTCATTTGGTTTACACAAATATATCAGACGTGATATTGTTTTTATTAAAAGTCAAGTTTTAAAATAGATAAATAACCTATTAATAGCATATAAAATTGTACTGAATTTATAAATAATATTAGAATATGTATTATGTAATAAATAAGTTAATTTTAATATTAAAAGTAAAAGTGTATTTCGTAGTTTGTAAAGTGATCTCTGATTGGCTGTTGCTTGGTGCCACGTGACAGGTTAATCGTCACGTGACAGGTCTCCTGTCACGTGGTACGAAGGGAAGCCTGGTTGGAGACACTAGTCAGTCGGTTGAGAGCGGTGCTACCCAGAGGTTGTGTAAGAGAATATTGTATAGTGTGAGAATAAAATATAAAGTGATCATCAAATACGACTTTTCTTTATAAGTCAGAAGTGATACGACCTACGAGCCATGTCGGATAAAAACCGTAAGTAATTTTATTTTTAATTTATTTTTCCATGTGAGAAGAAAGTTTTTATCCATAGCAAGAAATATAAGTATGGATAAAATAAACTTACGTAAGCTACACTATACACACACGACACACACACATCGCTCTCCGGAGTCAGAGGCACCCCTTGTGGGCACTTTACACTGTCAGTAATGATAATGATTGGTTCCATGCGTGTGATATTCTTGGTCGAGGCTACTTTCCGACATTATTATCGCTGCATGTGACTTATTCATTGCTATTATTGATTACTTACACTACTTGTGTGGCGGCTTAGCTTTGGTAGTGGTTGGGTCAATGCATGCGACATTTTGGTCAGGGCTACTCCCTGATAATATTGTACAGCCATGTAGGTTAGCTGTGATGTTTATCAAGTTAGTATATACTTATACAGCCACGTAGGTGTGCTGTTATGTTTATTGAATTAGTGTATACTGATACAGCCATGTAGGTGTGCTGTGATGTTTATTGAATTAATGTATACTGATACAGCCATGTAGGTGTGCTGTGATGTTTATTGAGTTAGTGAATACTGATACAGCCATGTAGGTGAGCTGTGAGATTTATAGTTAGTATATATACAGCCATGTAGGTGTGCTGTGATGTTATATTGACTTAGTTCACGATGGAACAGCCATGTAGGTGTGCTGTGATGTTATATTGACTTAGTTCATGATGGAACAGCCATGTAGGTGTGCTGTGATGTTATATTGACTTAGTTCACGATGGAACAGCCATGTAGGTGTGCTGTGATGTTATATTGACTTAGTTCATGATGGAACAGCCATGTAGGTGTGCTGTGATGTTATATTGACTTAGTTCATGATGGAACAGCCATGTAGGTGTGCTGTGATGTTATATTGACTTAGTTTATGATGAAACAGCCATGAAGGTGTGCTGTGTGATGTTATATTGAGTCAGCCTAAACTGATACAACCATGTACGTGCGCTGAGTATTTTTTTTATTGTTTGTTGTCAGTTTGCACGGAGGCTGTTAAATATGATTGATTTAAAAGTAGAGTACAGAGCCACTACTATTGGGAAAAGGACATTACGTGCCTAATATTTTTCAGGTGATGAAGATGGCAGTACTACACCTAGGCGCTCTAGACGTCGTCGAAGGAGGTCGACGTCTAGTGAGGCTGAGGCAGAAGCGACCAATAATGGAAGTAACACACCCAAGCGCTCTAGACGTCGTCGCCACAGGAGGTCGACGTCTAGTGAGGCTGAGGAAGTAACCACCAAGAAGACCAAGTCTACCGAAGGACTAACAGCCGAAGATTTATTGAAGATAATATCTGCACTGCAAAATAATTCAAGTAAGAATACTTCAAGTACTAATGTTGTACCAGAATTTGACCCCGATAATAAATCTCAGGATGTGCAAAGATGGCTGAAAAAGGTTAACGAATGTTCAGTTATCTACGGTTGGGATGAAAAGCAAACGATTCATTATGCGTTACAGAAATTATGTGGATTAGCCAAACGGTGGTATGAAGCTTTACCATCATTAGATTTTTCATGGGAGGAATGGCAGGCTAAGTTAACTAAAGCATTCCCCAATGATGTTAACTATGGTAAAATACTCGAGGAAATGTTAAACCGAAAATCTCGCACTGATGAAACTCTCAGAGACTACTTTTATGATAAATTAACATTGCTCAGCAGGTGCGAGATTGTCGGTCGAAAGGCAGTCGATTGTATTATTTACGGGCTAGCTGACAGTGCGATTAGGAATGGAGCTCAAGCTCTAAAATGCGAGGAACCCGAGGATCTATTAAACTATTTGGCGTCACAGCAACCATCGCAATTGAAAGACTTGAGGGGCAATGCTGCAGTCGGTTTTACAAAAAGGCGTGATTTTCGTTCAAGCAGTAATAATCAAAGTAGAACCTCAACCTCTGGCAGGAACACTGATATTGTCTGCTTTAACTGCAATGAACGAGGCCATACTTTTCATACTTGTAGCAAACCTCTAACGAAATGTGTAAAATGCGGTAGGGTAGGCCATAACTCTAACGACTGCAACAGGAAGCCATTACAATCGTACGAAGTCGGTAGCCAAAACAATCAACAAGCGGAAAAAAGGGTCATGCGGGTGATGTCTCGTGGATCTACAGAATCACCTATAATATACAACATTAGTGAACAGGATTCTTTGCTATCTGAGCATAAAAAAAAACATTCCACAGACAAGTTTTCCTCTGAAGCTCCCCGTGAAATCCCCAAAGACAATAATGAAAAATTCCATAAAATCGCTTGTGTCAATGGGACTATGCTTAGCGTTTACATAGATTTCGGAAGTGAATGCAGTCTAATTAGATGTTCAGATGCAAAGAATCTTGGTCTCGCTGAGTGCAACAATGATTTACCAACTATAAAGGGTTTTGGTAATTCCACCGTGATACCTAAGTTTCAGTCTCACGTTCAAATCAAAATTGACGAAATTGAAACGGATTTGATTGTGTTGGCCGTTGACGATAACTATCTTACAACCCCAATGTTAATAGGACAAAACTTTACCGAACTGAATTCCGTGACTGTGATGAAAAATAACGAAAGGCTTATCTTTTATCACACTCCCTCTGGCGTATCTGATGGAGGAAATGCAACCCTTGATTTGTTCGTTGCTAAAGATGTAGACATCAACAAAGGAGGTTTGGTAGAGGTCTATAGCAAAGAACCCTACACAGGTGATGTCTACATGGATGGGAGCACAAGAACGAGTCCCAATCAGGAATACTACCTCCATCAGGGGTGTTATACGCTTAAAGAAAATAAAGCAGTAGTGTTTGTTTCTGCACTTACAGACACTACTGTTAAGTTCAAGGCAAATAAGCTAATTGCTAGAGTAAATCCTGTTACTGAAGCAAAAACTCTGTTGGTACAGACTGATGATCAGTCAAGTGAGTTACAGCCTCTGGATAGGTCTGATATTAAAGTAAATGAGACAGTTGATCAGGCTGTACAAGAGAAATTGTACCAACTTTTACAAAAGTACAGAAATTGCTTTGCCAACAATCTTAGTGAGCTGGGTTGTGCTAAGAATACGTTTATGGATATAGATCTACATGACAAAACTCCGGTTGTGTATAGGCCATATCGCCTCTCACATCCTGAGCGTCAAAAGGTTAGGAATATGGTAGAAGATTTAATTCAAAATGATATTGTTCAGGAGTCCAACTCAAACTATGCCAGTCCGATATTATTAGTGAAGAAGAAAAATGGGGAACTAAGACTTTGCGTTGATTACCGCGCTCTAAACAGTAAAACCGTAAAGGATAAGTACCCATTACCACTGATTGATGACCAACTTTCAAATTTAAGTGGTAATAAATTTTTTATAACGCTGGATTTAGCCTCAGGTTATTACCAGATACCCATGGGCGACCAAAGTCGACACTTAACTGCTTTCGTCACACCCGATGGACATTACGAGTTCAAGCGAATGCCGTTCGGTCTGGCAAATGCACCGTCGGTGTTCCAAAGACTGATGAATGGCCTATTAGGGTCACGAAGATTTAGTTCTGCATTGGCATACATGGATGACCTCCTCATTCCATCAGCTACAATTGAAGAAGGCTTTGAAAGGCTTGAGGATGTACTTAAAGTAATACAAGAAGCGGGCCTGACGTTAAAGTTATCCAAATGTATCTTTTTCGCTACTACTCTGGAATATCTGGGCTACGAAATTTCCTCAGAAGGAATTAAACCAAGCGAAAGGAAAATATCGGCAGTGCGAGATTTCCCAGCACCACGTAACGTGCATGAAGTGCGTCAGTTTTTAGGTCTAGCGAGCTATTTCCGTAGATTTGTGAAAGGTTTTGGCGAAATTGCTAGGCCCTTGACGGCACTTCTTAAAAAGGACGCACAATGGCGTTGGGATTCTGATGAGGAAAAATCCTTTAAATGCTTAAAAAACCAACTAATTCAACGCCCTCTCTTGGCATTGTATAACCCAGATTTGGAGACTGAGGTACATACAGATGCAAGCTCATTGGGATTAGGCGGAATCCTAATGCAGTGGCAGACTTGCCCCAAATTATTAAAGCCTGTAGCCTACTTTAGTAGACAGACCACACCTGAGGAACGCTACTTCCACTCTTACGAGTTGGAGACTTTGGCTGTGGTCTGTTCGCTAAAAAAATTCCGACCTTATCTTTTAGGACTGAATTTTTGCGTTTACACCGATTGCAATGCTCTGCGAACGACGTTGACAAAACGTGACTTAATACCACGTATAGCACGTTGGTGGTTGCTTATCAGTGAAT
This sequence comes from Plutella xylostella, assembly GCF_932276165.1. Classification (NCBI taxonomy): domain Eukaryota; kingdom Metazoa; phylum Arthropoda; class Insecta; order Lepidoptera; family Plutellidae; genus Plutella; species Plutella xylostella. The sequence continues at coordinate 4,860,191 of NC_063991.1, forward strand.
ATAACTTCACCATTGAGTATCGTCCTGGTTGTCGAATGAGCCATGTTGACGCCCTAAGTCGAAACCCACCAAATGAAAATACCTCAGTTCAAAATGTAAAAACAATAAGCACGGAAAATTGGATACTAACACTGCAAATGGCTGACCCAGAACTAGAACGTATAATTAAAATCCTTAAGCCAAATCAGGACGCAGAGGTTACAGAAATAAAAAGAAATTATTCTGTTAAAAACCATTCTTTATATAGGAAGGTAGGCGAAGAACTGCGTCTTGTAATTCCAAAGGACGCTAGATGGCAAATTTGTAAGGCTAACCATGATGAGGTGGGCCACTTTGGATTTTCCAAGACATTGGAGCGGGTTCAGAGCAAGTATTGGTTCCCGAAGATGAGGCGCTTCATAAAAAAATATGTAGCAGCCTGCATTGACTGTGCGTATAATAAGGACAACGGTCCCCAAGGTCATACAGGTCTATTACATCCCATACCCAAGGTTGAAGTGCCATTTGATACTCTTCATATGGACCATTTGGGTCCATTTGTAACGAGCAAGTCGCGCAATAGCTATATATTGACAATTGTAGACGGATTCACCAAGTATCTCTTTGCTAGACCAGTTCGAGACACAAAAACAAGGACCGTAATTAAAGTACTTCAGAATCTGTTTCATGACTTTGGAGTACCTCGTAGAATTATATCTGATCGTGGAACAGCTTTTACTTCGGGACAGTTCAAGGAATTTTGTGCCCAAAAAGGTATAAAGCATGTTCTTAACGCAGTCGCTTGTCCTAGGGCGAATGGGCAGGCGGAAAGATTCAATCGAACTATCCTTACTGCCTTGTCAGCACAGAATTTTGGTAAAGACGAACGAATATGGGACGAACAACTGGGTAAAGTACAATGGGGCATAAATAATACCATTAATGCTTCCACAAAAAAAACTGCTTCAGAAGTAATGTTTGGGGTTAAACTAAATTGCCCTATTGATAATATATTGACAACTGAAAATGTAGAGGGTAGTAGTAGTGAGCCTTTTTCTCCAATAACTACGATTCCTGAATTGGGAGACAATGAGTCCGATGGAAATCCTTCAACATCTTCGAATAATACTTTAGGCTTTTCAAATAATACACCCGAAGTACAAACTTCGCCTACACCAAATTTGACTTCCACCAACATCGAAGAAATAAGGCACGAAGTTTCAGATAATATAAAACGTAGCCAAGAGCGCCAGAAGGAAGCATATGACGCAAACAAGTCCCCTGCAACATCGTATTCTGTTGGTGATCTGGTTAAAATTACCAAAACTAATTTCAACAACGATGGAAAAAGCAAAAAGCTTCTGCCAAAGTTCATTGGTCCATTTAAGGTAACCAAGAGCTTGGGGAACGATCGTTACCAAATTTGTAATGTACCTGGGTTCAATACAAAAAAGTATGATAGCGTTGTAGCCTCAGATAGAATGCGTCCTTGGATAAATATTCAAGCACTTGAGATTAATGGATCCTCTCGTTCTTCATCTGACTCGTCTGATTCTGAATAATTAGTTACATTTGCAAATTGCATGCATATACCTACCTAATAATTTTTTTTATTTTTTTTTCATTGATCCTTGGCTGATTTGTTTCAATTAAATTAAAATTAAGTTGATTAAACTTAATAAAGGATTATCATAATAATTTTGTAAATAGACTTATTTATACTAGATATATAAGTAATAGAAGTTCTAATGTAAATTATAAATAATTGTTATTTAAAGCATTTATGTATACACTTGAGAATGTTGTGATTGGCGTGCTTCGGAGTTAGCACGCTGTCGGATGGCCGAATGTTGTGATTTCCTTGATTAGTCCTATAATGATTACTAAAATTATCCTATTTGTCATTCTGGTTAAGAACAACTAGTTTAATTTTCAACAGATACTCATTTGGTTTACACAAATATATCAGACGTGATATTGTTTTTATTAAAAGTCAAGTTTTAAAATAGATAAATAACCTATTAATAGCATATAAAATTGTACTGAATTTATAAATAATATTAGAATATGTATTATGTAATAAATAAGTTAATTTTAATATTAAAAGTAAAAGTGTATTTCGTAGTTTGTAAAGTGATCTCTGATTGGCTGTTGCTTGGTGCCACGTGACAGGTTAATCGTCACGTGACAGGTCTCCTGTCACGTGGTACGAAGGGAAGCCTGGTTGGAGACACTAGTCAGTCGGTTGAGAGCGGTGCTACCCAGAGGTTGTGTAAGAGAATATTGTATAGTGTGAGAATAAAATATAAAGTGATCATCAAATACGACTTTTCTTTATACTAGCTATTTGTCGAGACATTTCTTTTGCACTGACACTCCATCTAGTTAACTACACTCATAGGCAATGAAAAGGTTCCGCTGAGAAAAACACAAAATTACTCCTAAACGGAAAAAGCTAGCTTTATGACGCCTTCTGCAACATTGAAGTACATTTCACGAAGCATCAGGATATTACCAACTAAAAACAACCATATTTTGTTCAAATTTTAAATTGAATGTTGGAAAAAATTGGGGTCGTTTTGTGTCGGTTTTTTGTGAGTGGAACTATTTCATTGCCCGTGAGTGTAACTAGTTAAGTAGTTTGTATTAAAATGTCGTTGCAGAGAGTGATACTCGCGTGATTAGCGAGTGACTTCCGTGTGATTAACGAATTTCGAAGCGTTTAGGCCTAGGTGTGTTAAGTATGAGCCACGTGTTCGCAGCTCACGGTTCACTGGAAGCTTAGATTAACAATGTACGAATAAGATGGAGTGTCACAGTGTAAATTTTTAGCTTTGTTTTAGTATGTATCTTGTTCGTATATCGTCAATCTAGATAAGACTCGAAGCAATAAACTGTTTTTTTATAAAATTGATTTATTTACTTAACTTAATGTACCAAATGGTTGTCTGGAAGAGATCGCTTTTAGCGATAAGACCACCTTTTGTGCATAGGTACTTATTATGTTTCATTTCATTTACGTAAGTACCAGTACCCTACTATGTGTGTGATTTCTTCTTTGCAAATAATGTTTATTGTTATTGACCACTGGACCGACGACCATAGACAGGTGGCTAGGAAGTTAGGAAGGCCGAGGACAGAGTGTTGTGGCGCTGCTTGCGAGAGACCTATGTCCAGCAGTGGAACCCTATTGGGCTGATGATGATGATGAATTGTATAGATGGCGTTAGCAGTTATTAAACTAAAATGTTCATATATCTTTTTTAATATACTTACAACTATTATCAAATTTATTCTTAACTAAAGCAAGAATCCTTGGGTTTTTCTCAGTTCTCTGTAAAATAATACCCAATCCCAAACAATGGTAGTGGAAAATAAAATGGAACTAGTGCCCCCTGGCGGTTACTGGCCGAACTAATAGGCATTGACTCTCAGAACAAATAAATAAATGTTCTTTGCGCTACGCTCGAGTATTGAAAAGTATACTTACTTAGTTACAAAAAATAAAGCGCGCCAAAGCGACAACTTTGGATTTAAATTTCATATAAACTCAGCTCAATATTTTATTTTATCCTGAATCTATAATATTTTATTACTTATCGATTCGAATAAATTCATAATCGATTCGATTATGAGTAGCTGTCACACAAACTTCATGCTCAAACCGGAAATGAAACAAACCTAAGCGGAGACGCCATCTTGCATCCTTTTCGAAGCATTTTTGATTTGAAATTTATCTAGTCTGTGGCAGCCATTTTGACGTGTCTGTGTTCGCAACAGAAAATTCAGATTAATTTTGGTCTTTGTATTATTTCCAAGTGGTATCTGTGCTCTCAATATTTTGTTATCATGGATTTCGCTTTGAACAATGATATTTATATTGAGAATTTGGATTCCCCTGAAGAGCGCGAGGATTTGTTTGCGTGTCGGGTGTGCCTCGCAACGGATATCAAATTGTTCGATATTCACGAATGTGATTTAGCTGAGAACTTCGAGGCTGTTATGGGGGTTTCTGTAAGTATCCGGAGATATTTCCTCTGCCGGCTCATTTTGCAGCTATTAATTAATCCGAAAACTGTATCTGGTGACCCAGTAACGCGTTTCGCGTCATTGCGTCAGTCCGAACACGACTTCAGTCTAAAAGCTCTGCTCGTATAACCTGAAAATTTTGCCGCCAAAACATTATGTTGCAGCCAAAATTTAGAATTTCAAGTCTTTCTTGAGGTTAGCTTGCTCTAGAATTATTCTAGATGCAAAAATAGCTATGACCTCCATATTCAACATGTCTAACAAAAGAACTACGATAGTTATTTGACCAACTAATAGTCCATAGTCTAGATTTTTATCCCATAATTATCTTTTACCAACTGGGCTAGGCTTTTCTTAAAATAAACAGCCTTACTGCCTGTCTTCTGAAGCTGATTGGGGTAGAGGAGTGTAGACCGAGGCAAAATCCACCAATATAATTCCACAAAACATTCCCATCTGAAATACCATTGTTAGATTTTTCCTTTGCATCCACTACACCCTGAAACTGTATAAGAAAGAGTCGCGGATGCTTATCACTGTGGTTGGTGGCCCTTTTGTGCTAAGACAAAGTGCTAAGTAAGACTGGTGGCGCCTCACGTCAGCCCTTTGCTCCCCAGCAAAGATTGGGAATAAGTAAAGCGCTAATAACAATCCTACTCCCCCAGGCTCCACAGCATGACGGTCTCCCGCAGCACCTCTGCCACTACTGCTTCACGCTGCTGCAGAAGTACCTCGGCTTCCGCGACAAGTACAACCGCTCGCAGACCATCTTGCAGACTGCTGTACTGCTGAGTCAGCCCGTGAGTTATACTTCTTCTTATCATATTGACTTTCTTCTATTTAGTGTTTTACACTAGAGTTTGACCAGAATTTGTTACTGTGAAAAGATCAGCCAGTCAGATTAGTTGTCAGTTCCTCCGACTGCCCAGAATGCCCTTGCCCAGGATGCACTGAACATGCAATGATATTTAGCATAAAATAAATAAAGGTACAGTTGAAATTATTCTCAGGCACCCTTGTTTGATGCCTGCCTGAATGAATACCTGACATGAGGTCAAAGTGTTGTAGTGAGAGACATGTGAGAGACTGATGTCTTGCAGTAGACAATTATTAGCTAATGATGATTATTGATAATGCATTTTCAAAGCATATTACAAAAAAATTCCACTAGATGTTGCAGAATTTGTTAATAATATTCCTCTGAATAATAACTTCTTACACTTTATGGTAAAGACCATAGATTCTTAGAGTAAGTTCAAACTTAGAATATGTGCAAGAGGCCCTACATATACATATGCCCTACAACTACATAAACAAAGTGGAGGAACAGATGCTCTTTTGTTACAGAAACTACTATGGTTTTAAACCTCAGATCAACTACAAATAGATTCGCAATCGCCGTGTGTACTATTCTCTTTCTCACTCAAACCATAGATGTTGCCGTCAAAAAAATAAAACCTAAATATGGGGAAATTTAACTTATCATAATAACAAAAACAAAACTTGAGTATATCGTCGGTTGATAGGAAAAAGACACTAAAGGCTAATTTTTCAATAGCCAGACAAAAGTTTTGCTGGGAAATAATTTTGATGCTGTTGCGTCTCAATGTTTCTCAATGTTTGTATTACCCAGATAACATTTATCTGAATATTGAAAAATCAGCCTTAGTGAGTTTTTCCTGTCAACCGACGATATAAGAAAAAAAACTTTACTCATACTTATTTGATTTCAATATAATTATTTAATATACACAAACTGAGTGGATTGTATAATTCATTGTCTTCGTCCAATCGAAACAATCCTCTTCAAAATGTGCCGAACACAATTTATGTATGTTTCCTTGGTTCCCAATTTGCGCGACCGGTAATGTCTATCCATTTTCTTGATATTTTTTTTTCTGTCGGAAACCTATGAAAGAGATAAATGCATGAGCATGAGCATTATAATCGTGGGCCAAATATGTGATGGGGTTTTTTTAAAGGAAACACGTATTTCGTATCAATACAATAAACTTTATATTATACAGAAGAAATCACACATGGAAGAAAAAAAAAGAAACGAACGTTTCCTCACAATGAGAGGCACCTCATTTGAAAGAGGAGAATGACTTCTACAAAATACAATAAAACCGAATTCGTGCGCCCCATTTGTAAACCCAACCCGAGTCCGTTACAATTTCTAGTATTTTCTTTGCATACTATAATATTTGTGGGTAAAATAAATTTTCAATAACTTGCAACACCATGTGATTTGTTATGATATGGTACCTCGTAATTTTTACTTAAAACTGATACTAAAAGACCTTACAGTATTAAAATTAGTATCGTTTTATATTAAAATCGAGCCAATAGATAGTACTATGATGAATGTAAGCTTGTTAAACTTGATAGTATCTACTTACATGTGAAAATATATCTCATCCATCATTCCATCGTGTTTTCGTTCAATTTGCTCTATGCAACCGAACAAAATCCACCCACCCATGTCACACACTCGTTAAGTGATGATAATAGTCTAATAAACTTAATAAACACCCACAAATCACTAGCAAATCAAAAATAAATAGCATTTAGAAAATTTTGTTGTAACTGTCAGCCTTTGTTTGGCACAGATTTTTCATTTGTTTCATTGTTTGGCAAAGAGAACTGACGTAAACAGGCGCCACAGCAAAAAGGACAAAAAACATTTACAGCTTAACGTTTCTTTCTTACGCTTAATGTAGCTAAGCGTCTCTTTTTCGCAATGTCAGAACTGTCACGATTATACCCCTGTGTTTTAAACTAAAAGCTGTCCATGTGTCACCTCTTTGCAGATAACACTTATCTATGGTCTTTACCACAAACCTTAGCATTTATTATTCTGAGGCTAAACTCACACTACTCCAACCTGCAGATAACCACAGAATACCTGCGCATGATCGACCGCGACTCGGAGAACCTCTCCGTCCCGCTTGCAGTGCACTCGGTGGACTTCATCGACTACGAGATCATCGAGGACGAGGAGTTCCAACCGGAGGCGGAGGGCGAGGACCAGGATGTCGAGAGAAAGTACTCGGACACTGTCGGGTTTGAGGAGGTGAGTGTTCATCACACCCCATCATGTCCTCACTGCTGGGGCACGGGCCTCCTTACAATGAAGGACGAGTTTAGGCCACCACGCTGGCCTTGTATGGGTTTATCAGTTGCAGAAGTAAATAAAGATTATACAAATTTTTACTGTCATAAATTATATTCAAAGTCAGCCTGTAACTAGCTCATAGTATGCAACTATGCATGGATCTCGTTTAAGACTTGACAGTTTCCATAATCTCCACATTTGGCAGACATCACAGAATCGTGGTGGTGTAACAAATAAGGCTTCTTATTTGAGAGGCCCTGGCTTTAAATTCTGGCATTAAATTCTATGGGATGAACAAGAACTATGGGATCCGATGATGAAAGAATTTTATAGTACATGCCAGAATTTAAAGCCAGGGCTTCTCAAATAAAAGGTCCTGTAAAACGCCATAGGGCCCGAAGTGTAGATTTGACCACTCCTTATAAATATGTCTTGCTTAATACTGTTCTAAACACCGTTGAACAGTGGTTTATCTCTCACAGTTCCAGGAAGAACAAGAGGCTGAGGACACCACCCTGGACGAGTCGGCGCTCGACCAGGAGTACGTCGTCACCGTGCACGATGATGCGGAGCTGGGGGACGTCATTGAAGGTACGTTTATTATACAGGGTGTTGCAAAATGAGTATACTTCAAAATGACCCCCTGAGTCACCGCTTTTCTTGCAACATTGAGTATAAGGTAATGAAAAGTTTGTTAAAAAAGGTTTTAACATGGAGTAAGAGTCATAATCATCTCTCTTGGTACGCCTATAGCAGTCAGGTTCACTAACCAATACACCATTCGATCGCCCGAGTTACATGAAAAATACCAATTCTCGTATACACATCATAGTAAAGTGACACTGGCTAGAACAAACTCTACTCTAGGGTGGAATTTCACCAAACGCTAAACGTAGTAGCCTGTCAAACGTCTGTCAGTTAGTACAAAATGTATTTAAAATTTGATATAAGATACAATTTTAAATACGTTTTGTATTTTGTAAAAGTGACACTAATAATTATTCACAACAAAAATAACAACCAAACATTTCCCCACCCACAGTGGCCAACATAAAGCTCGAAAACCCAACCACCGACGACGACACCGTGGCACGCCCCCAGCGCTCCTCTATGCACCCCAACATAGAGGTGATCACGTTGACCACCGAGGAACAGATTGAGGAGATGGAACAGAAGAAGTACAGCCCGAGATACATGTCCGGGCTGCACAAGTGCGATAAGTGTTATAGAGGATTCGTGAACGCCGCTACGTATAGGAGTCATATGATTCAGCATGATCCGGTGAGCCTTATTATTATGTTTTTTGCACATAGGTACAGAAAAAAAAGAGATTCGTTTCCACCCCAGCACTATGATTGATTTTGTTAGCAGTTGTGTTGAGAGGCATTAGACTATTTCACTTTGCCTTAAAAAAAAAAAAAAATGAATTCCTATATTTCCTGTGTTAATGTCAGATTTTCACGACACACAAGTAGACCATGCAATAGAAACGGCCTTATTCTTGACCAGAATACCAAAATCAGCCTAATATTTTATCTCAGATTCAAATATCTAGTTGTGAAATCATTCTAATAGCTTTTATTCAATTTTACATTTACACTTGCTTCATAACTTGAAGTACATCATAATAGACCTTACTGTAATTAGCAGATTTAACTTTTCTTACTTTGAAGTTTGAAGTGACACAAAAATTATTTATTTGTTACCAGGCGAACGGCGCATACGAGTGTGGTGTATGCGAGAGCAGATTCAGCAACCTGGCGCGGCTCAAGGTAATAATATAATAAATTATTTAATCAACCAAAAAATATAGTTGGTACATTTTAAAATTGAACACTGTTTTCGAACTAGATGAAAATCTGTATTTCGGAAGAATCTGCTGTATTTCCATGGTACATACAAAAAAATAGTAGATCACATAAATCAGGCAATAATAAAAATAACTTAACAATAACATTTAAGGTTGTAACCAGTGTGAGGTTTTGAAAACATACATATTAATTTGCGTACTTGTAATTGTTAATAATTGTATATGAGGCTTGAAATGCTACTTAATACTTATCGTATAAGCTGTGTAGCTAATTTGTGTTATGTGTTTTTCCATGTTGTGTATTCTTAAAGGCGAATAAACTATTTCTTTCTTTCTGAATGAAGATGTTTATCTGGCATCACACGTATTTAATTGTTTCTGTGTTCAAGGTGCACGTGGCCAGCGTTCACGAGAAGCGCTACGTGTGCAAACTGTGCCAGCATCGCTCCAGTAACAGGTGGGTTTTTTTTTAAATAAGAATAAAAACTTTACCATTTACTAGGTAATATAAATTATTATTTTTTGTAAAATTTCAATGATAGAAAATCTTTTCGCTAAAGCCTTCTTATGGTCTCAGCACATATTAGCGTAACGTAAAGGGATCGCCTTTTTATCTTGTCAACACGTTCGCGAGCTCGCATTCTACTGGTTGACAGAAAAAGTGGCGTTACGCTTATATGTGCGGTGACCTTTATAGTGTCTGACTGACCAGTCCACGGATTGACCAGTCAGAATAGCGTCAGTCGCTGTCCAGAGTGCGCCAGACTTGTTTAAAGAGCATTAAATTTGATACGTAACTAGGAGAGGCTCCTTTCATGCACTTAATTCCTTTTTATAATGTATGAAGTATAATTCAATTATTTTATATTTGTGTTTATATTGCAGCCACCGCGCGCTCGCTCACCAGAAATACCACGAGGGTCTCACCTACGACTGCAAATACTGCGGGGAGTCTTTCGCGTGAGTATCTAGTTTTTTTACATGTTACCCGACTGTGATGAAGCAAAGAGGTTTGTGTGTTTGATTGGTATGTGTGTTTGTAAGTATGGGTTCAGCTGTTACGTCTACTACGAGTTTTGATAGTTAACGAAAATTCTCAAGTAGATCTACTACCTATCATGAAACTATTGTCCGAAAATAAATCATAAACAAGTTTAATTAAGTAAATGATATGACCTTTCAAACTTCTTTATTTATTTATTTATTTATTTATGGGAAAATCACAGCAGTAAACCTTAAATAACACAATTCTTAATTATTAAATACAACATTTGATTTACTCCCTTAATGCTTTCCTCAAAGAATTAATTACAATAATTAGATAATTGGCAGCACTCATAGTTCATAATAAATAGTATAAAATAATCATATATTTACGATACATTGTTTACAGAATAATACAATTGAAATTAAATAAATTAAATTAAATTACCTATCTACACAATTACACATGCTACTTTACATGCACATGCAGTACCTAACTAACATTCACACTATCATACCTACCTATTAAGTGGATTTAATCAAATAGTAATAATAGTAATAATATAAATAACAATTTTAATCATTTAGTTCATCATTTAAAATTTGTATCACTTCCTTTTTAAATTTCATTTTATTGCAATTAAATATGTCTGTTGGCAGGAGTTGCTTATTGTGGGATTGACAGATTCTTCGCAGGGGGGCACGTGCACCAGCGTTTGTACGCGAGAAGGGCACAAGAAAGAGGCTTTTGGACCGTATAGACCGAGCGGGTGCTCTGAAATGAATTTGTTCTAAAAGCGGAGGACAATCATATTCGTTGTTGCAGATATTGTAGAGAGTCATAGCATCCAACAATATCCTTCTATCACTGAGCTTCTGTAAGTTGTAAAGTTTGAGCAGATCCACATAATGTCCTTTTCTTCCTGTTAGTCTGTAGTGCAATGCTCTAACAAACTTCTTCTGTATCGTCTCTATTTTGTTTGAATAGACTGCATAGAACGGATTCCATATAACGGATGCAAAATCGAGGTGAGAGCGGACCAGTGTTTGATACAGCGTTAAGTATGTGGATGCTTTTCTAAAAGGTTTAGAAATTCTCAGGACAAATCCTAACATCTGGTAGGCTTTTGTAAATATATTGTCGATGTGATTGTTTAGTAATAGTTTTTCATCAAGTGTTAATCCGAGATCTCGTATGCTTGCTACTTTAGTTAGCGCTACATCACCAATATTATATTTAAAGTCTATTTTGTTTATGTTTCTAGTAAACGAGATCTGTTGACACTTATCATACGCTAGCTGCAGTTTGTTTTTCACGCAGAACTCGTTGAATCTAATAAGGTCTTCTTGCAATAGTAAACAGTCCTGTTGGGAGGTTACTTTCTTAAAGATTTTTAGATCGTCAGCAAACATAAGTATGTTAGAGTTCTGAAAGCACTGTTCTATTTCATTGATAAACAGTAGATACTGTAATGGCCCTAGGGTAGATCCCTGAACCACTCCGGAAGATACTAGTTTTTTGTCCGATGAGTATCCATTGATGGTAATGATTTGGTATCTATTGTTTAGGTAGGAAGCGAACCACCTTAAAAGATTTCCCTTTATACCATTAAACGCAAGCTTCTCAAGGAGTAGAGTATGGTCGACTTTGTCGAAGGCTTTGCGAAAGTCTGTATATATTGCATGGACCTCTACACCTTCGTCTAGTGCCTCAAACAAAAAGTTAGTGTAAGTTAATAGGTTTGTTATAACTGACCTTTTCTTCATGAAACCATGTTGTTTTTGACTAAGCTGTGGCCTGACTATCGGATACAGGGCATCATGCACCATAGACTCAAATAGTTTAGGTATCGTTGATAAATTTGAGATCGGTCGGTAGTTGGGGATTTTAGATTTAGATCCCGATTTATGGATTGGGGTCACATGTGCAAGTTTCCATACAGCTGGGAAAGTTCCTTCCTTCAGGCATTTGTTATATATTATATCCAGCGGTATACTGATTTCTTTATATGTGTTTTTAAGAAATACGGCGCTGATCTTGTCCGGTCCAGGGCCCTTTGTAATATCAAGATTCTTCAAACCACGCTCTATAATACATCTATCTAGGTGTAAGGATACTGTATTATCGGCTAGTACGTTCGGGGATTGAGTTTCTTTGAACTTTTGAGGGCTGGAGAAAACCAAAATGGGAATTTATTATTTTTGGCTTTTGTCAAAGGTATTTCATCATCCATAATGCTGTAGGTAAGATTGTAAAATTGATTTACGGATTCTGTTGCATTCAGGTCTTCTAGTTTAGCTTTCCAGTCGACGGTACTTAGCTTGGATTGGATGGAATCATAATTGGCCTTGCGATAGTTGTATTTTGGTTCATTTATTGGTAGTAGAGTATGTTGTTTACATTTTTTTAAAGTCAGTTCAAGACTGGGATGGTGGGGGCCAGGGGGAGATATATTAACACTTGGCTTGGCACATACGCTTTGAACATTACTAAGAACAAGGTCAAGTATTCGGCCATTTTCGTTACACCAACTATTGTATTGTTGGAGTTTCATCAACGACATCGTATTCAGAAGAGTTTTATGTATTTCGGTCCTTGGCTCCGATGGTATTAGAATTTTTTCATCAATACTTGGCGTCCATTCAATATCTGGTATATTAAAGTCCCCTATAATACAGTATGTGAAGTCCGGATATGTTGCATATATTTGGTGTAGTTTATTAAGTATATTTTCGTAGGCATCAGTCTTTGCCTTTGGTGGGATATAGTTTACTGAAAGGAGTAGAGAGTTGTTTTTATTAGTAGGTATAGTTAATATAATATTTTCATACAGGGAGTCTTCTAAGTCGTATCGTCTAGTCACTGATAATGTTTTTTTTATTGCAACAAATATACCGCCTCCGTCTAGCTTTTTAGTTTTAGATAAATCCCGGTCTCGGCGGAAAATGGAGTATCGTTCATCTGCAAGCTCGGAATCATACACTCCCACTCTAAGCCATGTCTCCGTTATTATAATGATGTCATAATTTGCATTTAAAATTCCTAGTCGTAGATCGGCCAGCTTAGAACGCAAACCGCCACAGTTCTGGTAGTAAATGTTTAAGTTATTTGAGCTATTGAATTATAAATAAGAAACAAACAAGTTCAATCTCATAGAAAGCTAATAAATGTACAACAATGGTAGAGTGTCTTATCATAATATTATAAGGAAGTGGTACAATGGTCAGGCGGTAAAGGTAATTTCTACTATAATAATTTACAAGGCATGACAGAAAACTAGGTGTTTTATTCAAAAGTACAATGATTAAGGCTAAGGCTAGTCACATTTTCTCTATGTCAGCAGTAGTGCGAATAGTGAGAACCCGAGAGTCGTCAGATTTACGTGCTAGTATTGTAGAGTTCCTAACCCAGACGAATTTATAGTTTTTCTCAATCTTGGCACGGCGTGTTTCAGCGTACAGTATTTTGTTTTTTAGGGTAAGGTGTTCGTTTAGGTACACTTTCTGGTCGGCACCGCTACGGTTCTCTGGCTGGCAGCCTCCGCCCCTCGCTCCTCCAGCCACTGCTTTCTGAAGTTGGCCTACAGTGAGCCCACGGCGAACTCTGGCAGCGGCCAGTATATCGTTACGAATGTGCCTAGTCGTTAATTGCAGAATAATATTCTTTGGGCGGTCAGATTTTTTGTTTTGTGCAACTCTGTGTACATCCTTAATCTGATTTGGAGATATGGGTAGACCAATGATATTTCCGATGGATTCCACAACATGAATGAGATTTTCCCCTTTTGTTTCGGGCACATTTTGGATCTCAATGTTACAGTTTCGAGATCTTTGTTCTAAGTCGTCTACTTGGTTTTGCAATATGTTAAGGTCGCTACGCAGAGAGTTATTTTCGGATGCAAGTTGCTCGTTTGTAGTCTCTACTTTAGTGACTGTTGCCTCCACTGAAGTGATTCTTGCCTCCCAGGAGGCTACTGTTTCCGTAAGTTGGGTCCATTTGTTGCTTATATCTTTGCGAAGGGTCTCAATCATAGATTTTAGTGTGTCGAAATTTTTGTTCATTAAATTGATTATATTATTAGCGTCTAAGTTAACTATTGATGACAATTGCTCGCTACCTTTATTCAGGACTAAGGGACTACTGGACTTGTCCTGTGGTCTCTTGCAGGAGGGGCATTTCCATTTACCCTTGTTCATAGGTAGTATCTTCTTAAAGTCCGTTTCGGAAACCCCAATGCAGGCATAGTGAGATGTTGTAAGGCATCCCGCGCATTTTAGTAAATCTTCCGTTTTGATCGGCGTCTTACAAACGCAACAATTCATGGCTGAGTGAACTGATTATGTGTAATCTGCGAAATGTGCCCCCTAGTGTTCAGTCTTTGAACTAATTAGTTAGTAGCTGCGCGTGAGTCTATCGCGGGCCAAACTGGTATTGTGAGGTGCAACGTTGTGCCAGTTGTAGTTTTTAAGTATTGGTATAGATGGCGTTGGTAGTATTTTAGTTGTAGAAAGTTAGACCGTTTGTTTTGTCAGATTCTCTACCCACTTATGTTTGTGGTAATCTTTAATTTATATTTTTGTAACAAACACGGTAAAAATGGCACAATTGTTTCTTTTAAATTGCAGATGTAAATTATCTTGATAGTCTATATGTCTATTACTCACGGTTGGCCTTCTCAATGTTTTGTTTACAATGTTGACGGGACCGGTTTCGACACAGATTTCGTCCGCTAGATACGGCACTTTAACACATCCAAGGGGTCTGCGAACACTTTATGATAATTATCAGTTTATCGAGAAAACACTGGAAGTAAACCTAACTTGAGATCACTACTTTAAACATTTATTAGATCGATGTAAACAGCTGATGTATTAAGTTAAGTATTGTCGATTTGAGCGCCACCTGGCGAAAAAAATTTCTTATCAGGATAGGCTGGATGAGACAGGTCGAGGATACAAGATATAGGAGGAGACAAATATATTTGTCTAGGCTATCAAAATTGGACATGAGAACACACACATACACATTTGAATTAATACTAAAATTAACATCCTCCCCACAGCAAGTCCACCGCCTGCATGCTGCACATCCGGCGCAAGCACGCCGTGTCCTACATGTGCGAGTCGTGCGGCGCCGCCTTCCACTCCACGCACGCGCTCCACGCGCACCCGCCCTGCAACCCCCCCCGCGTGAGTACCACTAGCCACACTACACACAGTGCACTGCACCCGCCCCCCGCGTGAGTACGCTAACAGGTTGGTTCAGTCGCCATTTTTTCTCCCCAACAATGTAATTGGTCAGAACCAGAGAGACACACTCGCTGGTGCTGCCAAAGTTTTACTCGGTTTTCTTCCCCATTGTGACAGTTTTGGCAAATAAATAGTATTGCCCAGAGCATACAGATTGTTGATTGCTAATCTGCGCCGAATATCCGATATTCGCTGCTTGTTAACCATTGGACCTTTGCGTCCGCTCATTGGATGATTTTTTCCTCGCACACCGCTCCGCACTGGTGGATAGGCACTCTTATCAACGCTTACTAATTATTACTTATTTAACCCGCGACTCAAAAACAGTTCTTCCAAGATTTACAACCATCCATTTTACATTTTACAGCAACAGAAACCCAAGAACGAGACATGGCTGTACTGCGACGCGTGTCAAGTCGAGTTCCGCGGAGTAGACGCCTTCAACAAGCACATGGAGACTTCTTCACGGCACTGTGAAGACAACGTGGGACACGAGTTAGTATACTGCCTATATATTCATATTCATATTCATTTATTGATAAATAAGCATTACAGGTCATTAGAATTAACATTAAATTAAATTAATTATCACAATATTATAGTATTAATAATTTCAAATAATTATGTTTAAATAAATACATCGTCCAATCGTCATACACATAGTACACACACTAATAATAGGTATGTTAATTAAAATATATATAGTTCTATATACAGGGTGTTTCAAAAATTCTATGGAGAGATTTTTGTCGCGAATTTGCAAAAGTTTTAGAACAAAAGTTCAGAATGACCCGCTAAGCCTCTTTGGGTTTGGCATTCCAATTTTGCAACACCCTGTATAAATATATCTACTGGGAGTCATGTCAGACTAAAAGAAGTACCCATAGAGGCGTAAAAGTGAAACCTATGTCTCTAAAAAAACAAAACGAAAATCAGTTCAGCTCTTTCCGAGCTACGCTACCACAGGCAGATACACAGACTAGTACAGACAGACAACGTATGTATGTATAACACCCTCCAACTCGGCGTGGCTGTACTGCGACGCGTGTTGTCGAGTTCCGCGGGGGGACGCCTGCAACAAGCACATGGAGACCTCGTCCCGCCACTGTTTCCTCTAACCTCTTTAAAAAATAAAATCAAAAAGAGGTGTCGACTATCGACGTAAGAGTGCTACTCTTCACCGTTGGCAGTGGCACCTACTT